>NC_142041.1:57555640-58755640 GCF_982192425.1 Myodes glareolus | reverse complement strand
AGAGATGGGAGAAGTAGACTCCTCATTTTTGAGTGTCCTGGAACTTCTCATCCACCATCCTCTCCTGCATCACTTCCCTCCTCCGAGACTGTTGAAGAAGAAAGAGCATCCTTTACCTGTTCTGTAGCCAGTGTTGTTGAGATACACAGCAAAGGTCCGAGGCTCATGCATCGCCTGCCACGAGGGGGAGGAGCAGTTCTCATTGTTCGTGTAGACGTTGTGGTTGTGCACATACTTCCCTGTGAGCATGGACGACCGTGATGGGCAGCACATGGGTGTGGTCACAAAGGCGTTGGTGAAGGTGGCCCCACCGTGCTCCATGATCTTTCTCGTTTTGTTCATGACTTGCAGAGAACCTGAAAAGCAGAGTTCTGGCACCGGTTAGCAGAGCACACCCCGTGGCTACCCACTTCCGACCTGACTCTGAAGCATCTCTGTCCTCTCTGCTTGTTAGTTTCCCTCCCCTTGTGTGAAGGAGCCTATGATTTGGTCGGTCCTCATTTCTAGAACAAAACAGGCCTGTTGGGATCTGAATATCTCAGACGTTCTGTAGAATAATCATCCTGCTTCATTCTCTCTCCTCTTTAACCACAAAGGGAAATGCAAACAGGCTAATCATGTAATCAAAGCCAGAATTTTAGATATGAGGAAGATCCCAATGTCAGGTGCCTTTGAAGACCATTAGAGAACAATGGCTTGTAACACCATGTCAACACCCTGGGAAAGTCTAATAATACCAGAATTTAGCCCATATGGCATTTTAATTTTAATTCCATGGCAGAAGAAAAAACAAAGCAAACCCCTTATTAAGCAAAAGATCCTCCAAAATATATGTAATCAGTGAGCAAGGAGTGCAAGGAGGGAGAGGGGAAGGGGCGGGGGAGGTACGAGGGGGAGGGAAGAGGTGTCTCAGAGTAACTTGGTATCCTCTAGCAAGTTGATAGATGTCTGCCTGTGCTTCTATCCAGATAAGACTATGTATGGCCTTGTGCCTTGGCCAGGTTATATGTCCACTCTGTCCAGAGAAAAGGAGGAAGTGTAGGGTTTCCAGCAAGGAAGAAAAGTGGAGTTACACAGAGGCAAATGAAGAGAAGCTGCAGTTATCCCGAATCCTTCACCTTAGCGTTTTCTGTTCACAGGATGTACGAGACAACAGTGGGGAGGGGAGGGAGGCTTCTAATCGGGTCTCACTAGAACTTAAATATGCTTTTGTAAGAGGTGCTCCTGACTGCTCCTTCTCTCTGTGGTGTGGGAGGTCCTACTGCATATGTGTTTCTTTTATTGGTTAATGAATGAAGCTGCTTTGGCCTGCGGCAGGGCAGAATGGAGTAAGGCGGGAATTCCAAGCAGATAGAGGAGAAAAGAAGGAGGAGTCAGGGAGATGCCATGTAGCCATCACAGGAGACAGATGCTCAGGAATCTTACTGGTAAACCACAAGCCTCGTGGTAAAATATAAAATAATAGAAATGGGTTAATTTAAGATATAAGAGCTAGCTAGAAAGATGTCCAAGTTATTGGCCATTAATTACAGTGTTGTAATTAATACGGTTTCTGTGTGATCATTTTTGGTCTGAGCATCCTGGAAACGAACAAGCAGCCTCTGCCTACATCTCTGACTATCTTCTGGTGATTGAGCACCTTTTTGTAGGGCATGACCTACAGTGCACACCCAATTGTGCTGAACATCTTAGCAGCTTCGGCTCTCTACACCCATTCCCCTGTAGTATGGGCAGGGCAGGGGAAGAGGGGAAGAAAGTACAATTCTCTTTCTCTGCTATCCACTACACACAACATGGGTGAGAACTGACATGCAGAAGTTGCTTGTGAATATTTGCAAAGCCCCCCCCCCCACCCGCCACAGCACACATATAAGAATGTGAACATAGCTAAAGCAAAAATGGAAGCCAGGGGAGGACTGGAGTGAATGCTTAACACGAGAGGTGAAGACAGGACAGGAGAAGGAACTGTCAGGTGGGTAGGGTGCAATGCACTGTTGGGGACAAAGGGAGGGCAGCATGGGTAATGCTCTCTGGTGACCAGGAGAGCAGTAGAGCTCCGGGATGGCTCGGTGTTTTTCTGACATGGAAAAGAATATGAAATGTTTTCTTAAAGAAATGTGACCCGAGAGGCAGTGCAGACATCTTGGCTGCTGGGCCGACATTCTAGGATCTGACGAGAGACATAAGATAAGGCAGAGTAGAATTCGATGAGCAAAGAATACGCTGAGCAAAGTTTCGAGAGGCGTTGTTGCAGGAGCGGTAGTGTGTGAGTAGAAGACTGTAGCCAAAAGGCTGTGGAAGCCATCCTGGCCTGCTGGAATAAAGCCTCCCTGCTCCCTTGATAGACAGGATCCAAGAAGCAGATTCAAGGCACGCTGTAATCCGTGGAAGAGAGCTGTGGGTTGACTAATGGCTCAGATTTTCAGCACAAGAAGAAATCTGGAAAGGGAATGGTTTCCTTGATGGTGAAGAAGTAACTGAAAAGAATGCGCCTCCCAAAAGATCAAAGAGAGATGCATTGCAGAAGTGTTGCCTTTTACATTTTTGCTGGGTGATCATAGAGAGGGGACATCCGGACGTGAGCTGATGGTGGAGAAGAGGGAGTTGGAAGGCTTCTGCAGGTGACCAACAGCCCCCTCGCCTCTCCTCTTTAGGTCTAGGTGATATTTCCTCAGAGGAATGTCTTGACTTTCGGAAAAAAACAACAAACATTGCCTAAGAGTCTATTCCAGAGAACCCGTTCTCAGAGTTTCCTTTATGGGCCTTTGTTAGATTCAAATAAAAGAAGGAATGCAGCTGGAGGCCATCAGCCCAGGTCCTGTGTCCCCAGTGGCCACCTCCCGCTTCCAGACGCATTTGGACTGCAAATGTCGGGTGGAGGAGGGGATCTGATTGAAAGTCAAAATAGCAAAGTCTATGGTTAAATTATCTTTAGCCTTGTTAATAGTCAGAATTTCTCAGTCAGAATCCCCCTCTCAACCCCACGGTCACCTTGCTGTCACTATCTGAGCTAAGTGTGTTGTGATCCTAACCACTTCCTCAAAAACAGATGGACAGCATCCGGACGTTGCCAACAGATTGGCCCGAGCAACTCCCTTAACCTCTTTGGGTTTGGGTTTCTTCTCGGCCATGTGGAGCTCTTCTCGCTCATTCCCAGTGTTGTCAAGCAGTGGATGTCCTGATGCTATGATGTGATCCCTTGATGCGGCAGTGCCGTTGCTAGGGCTGCACAGTTGGCATTCCGTGTCTGTGGGTTTCCCGTCGGGCCTTTCAACCAGCTGCAGATCGAAAGCACTCAAAAATATTAAAAGGATCCAAAAAATTCCGTGGGCAAAAAAAATTGTGTCCTGAACATATGAAGACACTTTTTTTGGTCATCATTCTTCAAACTAAATATAGCACAAGTATAAACAAAGTATTTCCATGATGTGGGGGATTATGAATACTCTACGGTAAATAGCAGAATATGTATTCCATTTTATGTGTGGGATTTGAGTATCCAATATGCTTGGTATTTCCTGGAGTTCTATATTAGTTAGTTTTTTGTTGCTGAGATACAACAGCATGACCAAGGCAACTCATAGAAGGGTTTATTTAGTCTTATGGTTTGTGGGGTATATGTGTCTAGCATGGTAGAGAAGCGACAGGCATGGTAGATAGAACAGGATGCTGAGGGCTCATATCCAGTCTCCTGTGGATACCAACTGCCCTTAGCTCACCTCAGCCCACTTGTATGATTACGTAACATTCATACTAAATACTTAGGTTGTTTATTCAATGTAGCGTGATTTTACATATTAACCATTATCACATCTATGGCAAGGAACGCGCTACTCAACAACAATCACTCCCATAATAAACGTGAATGTATTGGTGTAGTGAATATTTTAATCTAAAAATACAAGAAAAAAATCATAAAGCAGTTTATTTTTCTGCCAAAACTATTCATATTCAGTCTTGGGGGGGCAGACACAAGATGTTTTCATTCAAAACCAAGAGGGAAAAATAAGTTGGAGAAGGAGGGAAAGAAGAAAGATAGTAAATCTGCCTGCAAAGTTTCCAGGTCACTAAAACTCATGGCTCCCTTCCCCCACCCAATAAGAGCAAAAGGACCTGAGATGCTAAGACCAGGGGGAAAGGAAGGAGGTTACACTCACTAGAGATGTAGGTTTAGGAACTCTTTCCTGACTGTTCAGTGCAGCAATGTGGGAATCTAGGTAACTGGCAGGCTCTTGGTAGAGGTGCTGGGAGGCAAAAGGGGGCTGATTGTCCTGGGGAGTCATACCCCACTTAAGGGGGTGGCTGGAATGAGGGGGCTAGCCTATGGCTGACAAAAGGGGGCTGATTGTCCTGGGGAGTCATACCCCACTTAAGGGGGTGGCTGGAATGAGGGGGGCTAGCCTATGGCTGGCAAAAGGGGGCTGATTGTCCTGGGGAGTCATACCCCACTTAAGGGGGTGGCTGGAATGAGGGGGCTAGCCATGGCTGACTCTGACAAGTGTAATTCTCGCTCATCAGAACTTTTTTAAAAGTCCAGAAGAAGGAGGAGGAGGAAAGACAACGAATATTTTAAAGTCTTGGTCTTTTGTTGTTATCAAGACAACACCTATGTAGCCCTGGCTAGCCTGGGACTTATGTAGTCTATCCTGGCCTCGAGTTCACAGAGATCCACCTTGCGTCTGCCTCTTGAATGCTGGGATTAAATTCATGTGACACTATGCCTGGCTTTTTAATTTTTTTTAAAGCAAAGAGCAAATGACACATATCTATAGGCTAACTCCAAAGCTCTTCTTTAAATAGCAAACCGTTTCCACATGCTTACAGCTTAATTCCACTTGTGGTTGGAGGGGCAGAGAACCAGCAGGGCAGAGACCTAAGAAGGTGAGCAATGCCATGCTGAGTTAGACGCGTGACTCAGTCCACAGTGTTTTCTTTCTCAAAATGGAACCAAGGAACCATCTGGAAGAGAATGAGCATCTATTCTCCAGCTTTTTCATTCTAGCTGAAGAAAGTGAAAAGTTTCTCAAGTATTTCAAAATTTCTTTCTTTTGATGTGTAAAATATTTGAAAAGTACAGGCAAGAGCAGAATGAATCACACATCTAGTTTTATTAAATCTAACAAAGCTACAGCCCACCCCCAAAGACACACCCAGACACACACACAAACACACACACACACACACACAGAGACAAGCAGGCAGACAGACACAGAGACACAGGCAGACAGATACACAGATACACACACAGACTCACACACACAAACACACACAAACAGACAGACAAGCAGAAAGACAGACACACAGACACGCACAGACACACACAGAAACAGACAGATAGACACAGACACACACACTACTGCACTTGAGTCAAAAGAAAACATGTACATTGTGAATGCTCTTGGAGACCTCTCTCCCCAGAAGTAGCCATTATCCTGAACTTGACATTGATCGTTTCCACGCTCTCAGAAGGGTACGGAAGGGGTGTGTTGGCAGTGACAGCAGGAAGAGAAGGGAGAGTGGGGACAGAATAATCAGAATGCATTGTATGAAGCTGTCAGATAACAGACAATTTGTCAGTAAAAGATTGTTTTTATAAAAAGTCTTCCTCCTCCTAAACACTTGCATCGTTAGAAGTAAAAACAAAATCGGGGGCTTCTTAAATTCTGGAAGAAGCAAATGCCAAGCCAGAGGATGCTCAGTTAAGCCACGACCTCTCCCCAGGGTCCTTTCCTCCTGGGATGCTGACTGCTGTCTCTCCTGCTCACTTCAGTGAGATGCCACGATTCACTCACAGCAGTGTAGATGGGTGTCCTCTGGACCACATGGAAGGTTCTCGCACTTCCGTTAATGAGTTCCTCGTGTGTCTTCTTCACTTTACAAAGTACTAGTTTATTTATTTGCCCTTTTAGCTGAGGACAAACCGAATGCATGCCTTTCCTTCACTGCTTCGTTCTTAAACTGTAATCAGAGCCCTGCTCAGTCTTTGTCTTTCCAGACAGGCTCTGGATGGTTTCATTCTTTCCAAATTAGAAAAATGTTATACTAAAAATTTTATATATTTTTTTTACAAGTATTTTCTGAGTGTGCTGCAGCTCTCTGGAGATGCAGCAGTCAAGAGACTGGATCTTCAGGAGAAAAAAGTTTACCAAAGCAATGGTCTTTTAGAGTCCTTGATAAACAAACTCACATGGAAAAGTGAAAATCAACATTCACTGCAACTCATTCAAATCACAACAAGATACAGCCTGCACACTGGACAAACAAACACAAGAACAGACAAACAGAAAAATGATAAAATGTCGATAAAGATCTGGAGGAATTTTTGCTCTTGTGCTTAATTAGAAAGAATTTAAAATGGTATAGTTGCTATGGAGAACACTGTTATTTCCCATAATATTAAAAATGAAATTATAATATGATCCAGCAACGGATCCCATTCCCTGGTAAAACCTTTTTTTTTTGCAAAAAATTGAAAGCAAAGCCTTCATGCATGTTCATGGCAGTATACATGCGTGCTCATAGCAGTATACATGCATATTTATGATAGTTTACGTGCACGTTAATGACTGCATGCAGGCATGTTCATGGCATTATACATTCATGTTCATAGCAGGATGCATGCATGCTAATGACAGTATACAGGCATGTACATAGCAGTATACATGCATATTGATAGAAGTATTTTTCACTTGCACTAAAAGAAAGAAACAACTCAAATTCCCAAAAGTAAGCATACAAGAAAAACAAGTGTGGTTCATGTAGTATGCATGGATGGAATATTGTACAGCCCTAGAAAGGAGTTTCTCACACATGTTAGAGCAAGGATGGACATGAGGATGCTATGCTATGTGAATTTCAGGCAGTTGCAGAGTTTCAGATATATGATTTACTCACAAGGTATCTGCTGAAGTAAAATTTTGAGACACAAAGTATAATGGTGACTGGCGGGGCTGAGAGATGGTTCAAACAGGGAGCTGTTTAGGGGTGGAAAGCTTCAGCTTGGGTTGTGAAAAGTGTTCTGAAGATTGCTTCCACAACAACACGAGTGTACTTAACGGCCTGAACTGATTAGAAACGATGACAGTAGTAAACACCAAGGACAGCCAATGCTACAACAGTGAGGTTCGGGAAGAACTGTGTGTGTCACTAGGATCAAGCAGTAACCACCACCAAAGACACAGTTGCCCTACTGAGAAGGGAACATCTGAGCCCTGCTTGTCTGTGCTCCCTAATCACCAGGTTCACAAGTCGGGAAGCAGGGCCCATCTTTTGCCTCAATGTGGCTCTCTTTCAGAGCGCTACTGGGAATTGACAGGCTGAATTTTTGAAGATCATAGTGAGCATTCATTTATGGATCAACAGATGGAAGATACAGCGGCTCAGTCTGCAGCTGATGACCTAAGACAGGTCCCGAGACAGTGGCTCAGTCTGCAGCTATGAGGACCTAAGACAGGTCCCGAGACAGTGGCTCAGTCTGCAGGTATGATGAACTAAGACAGGTCCCGGATTTGTCATCTACTAGCTACGACGTCTCTAAACCTCTCTTCTGCTGCACAGAAGCCAAGGGTAGTGATGATTGCTGGGAGAATGAAATGGGCTAATGCTTGGCGCATCACCAGGCTAGGAAATGAGGAAAGAGAAAGAGGACAGGTCCGAAGGCACACTTAACGCTTGCATCTTGACTGAGTTGGGTCTATCACTCTAGCTTTTAAAAGATTTTTATTTATTTATTATGTATATAGTGTTCTGGCTGCATGGATGCCTGCACACCAGAAGTGGGCACCACATCTCATTATGGATGGTTGTGATCCACCATGTGGTTGCTGAGAATTGAACTCAGGGCCTCTGGAAGAGCAGCCAGTGCTCTTAACCTCTGAGCCATCTCTTCAACCCCACCACTATATCTTTTTTTTTCCCTAACAAACCAGGAGACTCCAGTACTTAGTAATTACATTGTAAACATTTGCTAGATGAATATATTGTAGGACAAGGCAGAAAACTTGAATCTGATTTTAAAATAAGTGTAGCAGATAATTCTTCCTTAATTTCTTTTAAAGTCAGTACTGTAGTGTAGAAGAGAAAGGGCATGTTGGACGCCTACATTCCTTTCTGGGAGATGGGTTATCTATTTCAGAACCAATGTGCACCTATCCAAAGTTTATGAAACATCTGCTACAGTCTAGCATGTAGAGTGGGGTGTGTGGAAGGGACAGGCTTAGGAACGTATGGTGGACCGAGTCATCCTGGAGACATGGGGGTGGAGTGCAAAGAAAAACACCCTCTGATGGGTGGGGTGGTGGTGGTTTTGGGTAGAACCCCAAACTCAAGGGTGGGGCACCTGAGCTCCTTAGGAACAGGTAGTGCTTCACCAGGTAGATACAGGGGAGAGGTAGAGACATGGGATGGGAGAAGGGAGCACGCGAACCAAAACATGATTCAGTAGGCAAAAGTTGCTTCTTGATGCACTGAGGGAGATGGTAGGGGAGTGGAGGAATTTCTTGAGAGTCACTGGGGCTGGGGGCCTCAGTTAACTTGCCTACAGAGACAGGACCACATATGATAGTTCAAAGGTAACTCTAGCCACGGGATGTAGGATGAGCAAGAAGGGATGGAGAAACTGGAGAAATAAGGAGGGTCTAGAGATCTCAGTTGCATAGGGAGTCAGGCATGAGCCCCACCTTTCCTTGGCCTGTAAGTAAATGAAGACATTTAAATATCCAGAAGCATTCCTCCTAAAGCCATGTGTGCATGACCTTTCATTAGGGAAAAAATACCTGAAAATCAATACACTTTTTCTTTTTTGTTAAATGGGAAATGAGAACATAGACTCAGTCATGGTTCCTCCTACTGGCCTTTCGTATACCAGCTCCCAGCTGAAGCCTGGCAATTAACTTTGTTCTGATTCCATGGTCTGATCCTCAAGACCAAACCTTGGAAGTTCCCTCTCTTATCCTCCCCATAGTCAAATTGAACTGCATAGATAGATACCTTTGGTCAAAGCCCTGCAGCAAAGAAAGGGGGCTACAAGAATGGAAATGGGGATGCAGATGACAGCCTGCGGGGGGAAAAAGTGCAGCTGTCTTAGGGTATTCAGGAATATCCTGCCTATGAGCTTCCAGATAAGACGCTAGGGCTAGGTTCTTACAGACAGCAAGAGGTCAGAGGTGAGCCAAAGCCACTAAATCCTGGCCCACTTCATTTGAGTGCTCTTGAATGAGCTCAGGAGACATGTCCAAAGGCACAAACCCAGGCATGGTGAGTCACCACAAGGGTACATAGAACACTGTTCAGTTTCAACTACATCTCTTTGGTCTGGGCATGGTGGTATATGTTCTCAGTTGCAGCACTCAGAAGTCAGGGGCTGGCAGATCTCTGTGAGTTTGAGGACAGCCTGGTCAACATAAGGAGTCCCAGGCTAGCCAAGGCAACACCTTGAGACTGTCTCAAAAAAAAAAAAAAAAAAAAAAGAAAGAAAGAAAGAAAGAAGAAAGAAAAGAAAAATTCCTTTTATCTATCTTTTCTATACATTCAGAGAAAGTCACACTCATGTGCTCTGACACACTTTGATAAATTAACTTCTTTCTTTTCACCCTCTTTTCTTTTCCATACAGGGTCTTAAATTTCCCGGGCTGGTTCCAAGTTACTCTGTAGTTAATAAGAGCGACCTTGAACTCCTGGTTCTCCCCTCTCTACTTTTCAAGCCCTGAGATTACAGGAGTGAGCTACCATGCTCTTGGCCAAGCCCTTGACCTCTGCGGCTTCCCAGGCTCACCCATCCCCCATCTTCTTATCCTTGCACACTTTTTAAAAAATCCATTTTAAAATCATAAGACCAGAAAAGGAATGTTGAGACAATTCTAATAGTTTATGACCAGTACGAGTTCACTGTGTAAGCCAGATGACTGTCAGACCCAGCCAGCCAAGCACCAGTCCCCCAAAGGCTGGCTGATCACCTCTGATACAACAGGCTCTGGAAACCGTTTGAATCAGGAAAGACTGACAAGTGAAAAATCTAAGGTCTCACCCAGCTCCACGTCCTGGTCATCGGTGAGCACGAGAATAATGTTGGGCCGGATGTTCTTGCGTTCTTGCTGTATCCTTCCTCTGAACCTCTGGGACCTCGCAGTGGAGCACAAGCTCCCCAGCAGTTCAGCGCCCAGAACAGCCAGCAGCAGAGCCCAGCAGGCACTCTTCATCGTACTTGGTCCAATGTTGCGAAGCTGACAAAATGTCTGTCTTCGAGTTCTGGTAGTTGGGGTGTCGGGAATGGGGGAGGTGTCAAGACAAAAAGAGAAAGGGGGGGGAATGAAAATGAAATCCAAACCCCAAACGCAGTTGTAGCGAAAAGGCTACAAAGCAGCCAGAGCTGACACTTGGGCTGGCGGCACAGGGCTGCTCAGGAGTCAGAAGGAGCAACCCTCACTCGCACAGGGGAGGTTTTTAAGTACTTGATTATTTTGCAAAATCGCTTTTGTCCTTTATTCTCTGGCCAACTTTCCCTGTTTCCATTCATTGCCAAAGTATAATTTGCAGCACCGAGCGCAAACGTAAAAAGCTTTCTGACAAGAGCTAATACCTTGAATTAGGTATCCTGGTTGAATAATCAATTTCTAGACTCAGAGGTTTTCAGAACATCTGCAGACGGGGTCCTAGAGAGGAGAGAGGGAAAAATACAGAGGCAGCGTCAGTCAAGGGTTTCAAAACAGACTTTTGATCTGAACTAATGTTTTCAAGCAGCACGTGACACGCCGATATTTCCTTCATCTCCTGCAGAAGGCAGAGAGGGCAACACACGCAACTGCTGATCAATGGCTCGGAGAGCATCTCCGTTTCTTAAGTGGCTGCATAAACAGTGGCCAGCGCCTCATCTCTGCTATTAAAAAACCCCCAACTAGACTAAAAAAGGATGAGAGGAGCCAGCCCCGGGGAAAGTGCAGCTGCGTGTGCAGAGTGGTTGGTGCAGGGCGGGCTAGAGGAGCCTTAATCACCTGCAGCCCTTACTATCTACCAAGCAGAAGAAAATGCGAAGCTGTCATTAGTCATCTGCACTATGTCACTCACTACCCATGAGAGTCATCTGCGGACAAAGACTTCTTAGCAAGTAAGTGGCAGAACCACCTTTTCCAGCCACTGAGAAGCTCCTAACTGTCCCCATCAATCACCCGAGGCAAAGCACTTCTTGACAGCGAGGCTGGTCCCTCTGTTCAGTCCTTGGTTCCCACAGTGGCGCCTTAGATGACAGAGTCCCCTCCAGCAGTCAGTCAGTCGCCAATCTGACTGTTGTCAGGACAGAGTTCAGAGTGGCTAGCACAGGCATTGCCTTTGCTGCTATGGATCTAAGCCGGCGGAAGGAGCTGCCTGATTGGCTCAGAGGCTGGAGGTGAGTGGCCGCCCTCCCCGCATTAGAAAATAAATAAATGAAATCCGGAGGGGAGCGGAGCAGAAATCTTTGCAAGGCTGTGCGGGAGGAGACTTCTGAAAGGGTTGGGAAAAAAATGTCCCTCCACTTTGGAACACTAATCTGCAGAAAGCTCATCTCAGACTTCTGAGAGACAGCGAGGGGCTCTTTTATTTCCCTCGCTTCTGTTATGCCACAAAAGAAGCTTTTCATGAAACTAATTAGATAGCAGCCCACTCCGTCAGCCACTCCATTCCCCACACCTGAGGGTCTGTATTTTGATGTGCAACAATAAACTGGCATAGGATGAATGAGCAGGACCGCTTAGACGCAGGCATCCCAGAGCAGGGGAGGGGCTCCTCCCGCATGCCCATCCTCTGTATTCTGGAGATGGACACGAGGCAGCAAAAGAAGAAGGAACGCGTTCATCCCATCATCCACATTGCTTGCTTTGTGCAAACACGCGCATATTCGTGTCCCTGTTATTTTAAAACTTTATAAACTGTTTTGTACACAGTTCCAATGTCTCTCCCTCTGCAGCCTATAATTACCCTGTGTGTTCATGTGTTTGCGTGTGTTGGGGTGGGGGGGAAGGGAGAGCTCAACACTCAACAAGCAATAGATTTTTGAATAGAGACTTAATGCCTGCACTGAGTCTCTCCTAGGTAGCTAATTGTCTGAAGGGCACATGCAAGGCAACTCCAACTGATCCTGTTCTCTGGGAAGTCAATAAGAAAAATTCTTAGCTTTCCCCCCTTCTCTCAGGGCTGTTGCAGCAATTGAAGTGCATGCTAACAACCCCAAACCTGCAATTATTTTGCACTGACTGCCTGGTTTCTGTGCACTTGTTTTAAATCACTAGAAACCTGATCCAGGCACGAAAGAGAGGGGGAAGGAGAAGAAACTAGACAGCAAAGAGTGGCTTTTTGCCATGAGCTACAGGTCAGGCTTAGCTGTTTAATATAGACCTTCCCTACAGGGCTGGTCCTCTAAGTAGCGTGGCTTTTCTCACCTCCCAGAGGCTGCAAAGGTGTATGAAAAGAGAGTGAGCTGGAATTCTGCTCTTTTTCCATGGCTGCAGTGTGACCCACCCTCTGCTTACAGGGGTCACATGAAACCATAGCTCAGGGCAGTGACAGCTTTGAGTACGTGGGGAACGGAAGACTCTTGACAATTAAGATGCTGATAACCCTCTCTGGAACCCAGACAACGCGGCTGGTTATTCTTTTCTTTATCTTATTTCCTTTACCTCTTCCTTTAGGAAGCAGAAAATTAGCACCTCGCACAAACCGCATTCGAAACCATGTTCTAATAAAGAACAATGGAAACAAAGCAATGTAGCTCCTGCCTAGTGCATGACCTTCCGTGAGCTAAAGGTGCAAAAGAAACCTACATGAAGGGTGCTTGCTACCAAGTCTGAGGACCTGAGTTTGATCCCTGGAACCCACATGGTGGAACTGACTTGAACAAGTTGTCTGTTGCCCCGCCCCCATACTCTCACTATGACGCATGCACAGTCCCCACCCCAAATAAATAAATGTTCGGAAAAAAAAAGTATTAGTTGACTACTAATTGAATATCTGTGTGGCGTATAATGTGATGTTTTGGCATATGTGTGTACTGTGGGACAATTATATGAAGTTAGCTAATATATCCATGGTATATGGTATATATTTTTGATAGTGAGAACATTTGACTTCAGCAAGTTTTGAAATATACAGTAAATGTATTAGTGGTGATTGTTACAACTGCTGTGGTGAGCCTGACTGGGGTGGTGGGAGGAGGAAGAAAAGACAGGAAAGCAGATACATGGACAGGAAGGTAGGGCTGAGTGAGCTGGGCTCCTGAATAAGGAAACCTCAGCATCCCGGGAGCTCACTATGTATGTTTATTATATACAGACAAACAAGGAGGCAGGGTTGATAGTATATGGCTGGATCGAGTTGATAGGCTTAGCTAACCTCAGTTGGAGCAGTCTCTGAAGGGTGGTGCGGGATAATTGTCTGTATTCTGTCAATCATGTTTTAAATAAATGCTGATTGGTCAGGCAGGAAGTATAGGCGGGGAAACCAGACAGGAAGTAGATGTGAAGCAAAGAGAACAGGAATATTCTGGGAAGCAGGAAGCTCCCTCTGCAGTTCTGCCCAGACCACCGAAGAGGCAAGATGTAAGCTGCCCCACTGAGAAAGGTACTGAGCTGTGTGGCTAACATAGATAAAAATAATGGGCTAACATAAGTTATAAGAGCTAGTAAGGAGCCTGAGTTAATGGGCCAATCAGTTTTATATGGAGATCTCTGTGTGATTTTCTTTGGGACTTGACTGCAGTGGGGTACCGGGTGGGACAGATACCCCAACAAGCCGGCCTTCATGTTACAGAAGGGGAACAGTCTTCTGGCTATAAATATCCAGGGGTGAAGAGAGAACATTATGGTGGATGTTTTCTGTACATACTATCAACACCCCCACACTGAAGTTCCGGAGCAAAGCAGAACATTTCTCAGAGATTCACCTTGGGTCTCTGCCATTCTCCCAAGGGTCTAAGGCTTTGGGGTTCTTGACATGGTTGTGCCTATGACAACAGCATACACTCACTCAGAACTTCCTTTGCACCCAACAATCATTGTAGTATTTGTATGTTTCTTTCTTTTTTAAAACAGGATCTAGCTGTGTAGCCCATTCTGGCCTTAAACTTTTAACTTCTTGTCTCAGTCTTCTGAGTGCTGGGATTACAAATGTGTATCCCAGCTCACCATGTTGTTAGTAGCAGAGATCAGTTTGCTGCGTGGTACATCTAGAAGGCTCATTCTTTCTGGGTAACTTTACTTTCTTTGGGGGGGACCCATCCCCAGGAGGTTATGAGTTTGGTCACTCCTAAGCATATAAACAGAGTAGTAAAGACAAACTGAACTCTGGAACGTATCTATTTAGAAGGAATTCTCCTTGGGACCCCCATTACTTTCCCAAAGCACATACTGTAGGACTCTAGAACATGATGGGGGCCGGAGAGATAGCAAAACTTCATGGTATTAAAGGAAACATGGGGGAACTGGTAAGACAGCTGAATGGTTAGGAGTGCCTGGGGCTTTTCCAGAAGACCCAAGTTCAGATCCCAGCGTCTACATGGGACAGCTCCCAGTTATCTATTACTCCAGCTCCAGCTGATCTAACAACCTCTTCTGGACTCAGTGGGACTCTGTACACATGTGTGCGTACCCCTCCCAATATAGACATAATTTAAAAACAAATCTCAAAAAAACTATTGTAGGGTCAAGGGCTCAGTAGTAGAGTACTTGCCTAGCGTGCATGAGACCTTAGCTCCATTCCCAATATGATGTTGTTGTTTTTAACAACCAAACCAACACTGTACATAGTTCATTCTTTATTCAAGGGTGACCTTTGAGAACCTGTCATCCTCTCCCCGACTTCTAGCTCCAGAAGAAAATGAAGAGGGAAGAAAGAACCCCGGTAGGAAAAAGAAATGCAAGACTTGACAGCAGAGACAAAGGCGCCATGCTTGAGTTGGATGCTTTGTGGTGGCTGACATGCGCTTAGAGACTAGCAATTTGTCTGGGAAAAGGGTGGAAAATGGGATAAGTGTAAGGGGGCGGGGCTGTGCCTTTTATTCTCACACATGGCAAGTGAACTTGAGGGATGGCGTTGCCCTCTCAAATTAAGACCAGATCCAAGTTGCCTTTCCTCCAAACTCTAAGATGAAAACCTCAAATGTGGGTGAGGACACTTGGTGTGTGGGGTTCAGGGGATTTGTTTAGGGCAATCAACCCAAACTATGCATGTGGCATTCTGTTTGAAGTCATGTAGAAAATCAAAAGGAAGACTATGGAGACTTCAAGCCAATGAGCGAGCGTTTGGCTGTGTGAGGGCGGTGCAGCGAAACCTCAGACTGAACTGGATCCCTTGTCTCCGTGATAGGGTTAAGGGGGTTCTGGATCACGAGCTGTTAGTGCGGACAATTAGTGGTGAGACTTCCAGGGCCTGGCGCAGCATTGGCCCTGCTCTTTAAAGGTTCAGTGGCAGAGCATCTGTCTAGCAAGCACGGGGCCCTGTGCTTGAGTCGCAGTACGACAAAATCAAATTAAGGAGGGATGGAGTCAGAAGGCTCAGAGGGCCCCCGCTGTTACTCGCAGAAACAATTCTCTATGTTGTCTGTGAACTTTAGGGTTAATCTTGAGGTTTTTGCCAGAGGTCTTGGGGTCAGAATTATTTTGATGATAGTTTTGATACATGATCTTTTTTGTTCTGCCTTGGGGATTACTTGTCCCAAGGCTGGAGGAACAAGGCTGGGAGAGCTGCATTTGCCTTAGAATGAATGAAGGAGGCTCCGTGTCCAGTTTAAACTTGCCAGCTTCGTTTAAAGCAGTGGCAGGATTAATCTTACTCAACTTTGAACTTGAGCACACATTTTCCTTTTACTGCCCTGTTGATAAGTTGGGAGGGACACAGAAACCCCTGTCTCCACACGTCTGTGGCTTTCTCGGGTAAAGCACTTGGGTTTCTGAGCCTCAAGCGAAACTGGCCGTCCCTTTATCCACGGAACAGCGATGCTCACTTAAGACAATTATTTGTGTTTGGGCGGTTTCAGGCATTTTCTCAAATAGTGAAACGAGCCTATTATTTCAAGGACCAAAAGTGACATTATTTGTTACTAAGGACAGAAATAAAAACTTGTAGCTTTCAAGGCTAAAATTGGTAGATCAGAAAATATGCCCAACCTATAAGCTCGTCAGCTTCCTAAAACATAAAACTTAATTTCAATCACAGTAGTGGTGATATTAATAAGTTCTTCTTACAATTGCTAAGTAAAACGTGACAAAATTTGTAATATGTGTATAAATAAGTGAGCCAACGTCTTCCATTGACCACTATGCTGCTGATCACACATGAAGGAGAAACAGTTTGTCTACAGGTACGCGGTGACCACTAGGGTCTGATGTGCAGTGGGAAGCTGCCTGACCTTGTCCTCAGACTTCTCACTGTAGCTTACCTTCAAACTCTTCAAGAGGGGCTGTACTGTTAAAGAGTATCTCTGAGGACCTGGACATGCTGCTAAAAGATTTCTGCTTTCTCAACTACTTACTCATGTGAAACCAGATTCTGTTATGATCTGTCTACCTGAGTGGTAGATCTCAGCCCAGCAAAGCAGACACCGTGTGAGAATCGGCTCTGTCTGGTGAGGCCGCACACTCCTGTGATCCTAGCACTGGGAAGGTTGAGCCAGGACAGCCTTAATTTCTAGTGACCAGACCTGTCTCAACGACCAATGAGCACAAATGAAAAAGCAATCCATTTCTTTTTTTTAAGCATAACATTTATTCATTTTACTTTATAAATGTATTTATGAATATTTTATATTTTTAAAACTAATATTTATAAAATGAAAATATTTATTCATTTTATTTTAAAAATTACATTTCTTCATTTGATTATATAAACTATAAACAACAAACATTTATATTTTTAGTTTTATTTTTTAGCCTATCCTTCACAGACTTGGTGTTATTTCTTACTCTAAACACCCATTATAGGATTTCTCCAGTAACCTGTTGCATTGTTGAAATAATCAACTTAGGTTTTCTGGATTTTTCTCTTTGCTTCTCTGTGGAGGAAGAGATTAGAAAGGAATTGAAATGAAAGATCATAACGACAACAAAAAAAAAGTACTTTTGAGAGCTCAGAGATGCAGTACTTGGCATGCTTGCACAGAAGGCACAAGACACTGGGCTTGATCCCCAGCAAAACACACACACACAAACACACACACACACACACACACACACGCACGCACGCACACACACATGCATGCACACACGCACGCTCACGCGCTCCATAACAAACAAACTTTGAAGCTCAATATTTAAAATCAGGAATAAACCACAGGAAGAAACAGTTTTACTTGGAGCAAGAGCTATAGCTGGGTGGAAGAATGTTTCCCTAGTATGTGCAAGGACCTGGGTTCAATCTCCCAGGATACACACAGAAAAAAAACAAAAACAAAAACAAAATACGAGAATTAATTTTGGGCATTTTAGAGACTGCAGAAATTCTGGACAAACACTATTTTTGCAGGAAAAACTTGGGAAACAGAGAGATCTTAAAGAAACAAGCTGACTTAGTATTTCTGAAGTGGATGATACAAAGTATCACAAGGGTCTGACACTGTGTATCTAGGGGTGGCAAGGAGACTTAAGAAAGTGTCTCAACTCAGAATGGGGACTTCTTCCCTTCTACTTGGTTGCCTCAACCAGCCCTGATACTGGTCTTATGACTAGTTACGCCATGTTTCATCAACATCACCCGTAGGTCTGCTCTTTTCTGAAGGGAAGTGGAGGATTTGATCTGGTGGAGAGGGGAGGTCCATTGCGGGTACTAGGAGGAGTGGAGGGAGGGAAAACTGTGGTCAGGATGTAATGTATGAGAGACGAATGAAAAAAAAAAAAGAAAGAAAGAGTAAGAGAGGGAGGGAAGTTGGGAATTCAGTTATAACAGTTATTAAGGCAATGATTTTGATAAAAAAGGAAATAGAAATAGTCTTGAGAACCTTAGCTAGGTCTTAAAATATACAGTATGTCTATTAGATTTAGCTTTGATTTTTATATATTTATATAGCCAATTTGTGTTTTATTTATAAACACAAATTTTATCGAAAGATTTTTATTTGTGTGTGTGTGTGTGTGTGTGTGTGTGTGTGTGTGTGCAAACGTGTGTATGTGCATGTGAGCATGCGCAGTTGCCTGGAGGCCAGAAAAAGGTACTAGAGTCCTTGGAGCTAGAGTTATAGGTGTTCGTGAATTGCCCTCTACAGGTGCTGGAAAACTAAGTAGGGTCTTCTGGAAAGGCATCAAGCACTCCTGTTGACCCACATCTCCAGTCCTTCTCTTTGTATTCTGACATTTAAAAGTTCAGCATTCGTCAGAGGAGTTTGCTTTGGTAACAAATAAACTGCAAATATCAATGGCTTTCTATAATAAAAGAGGAATTGCCTCTCAAACACAGATCCCATGCACAGAGGTAGCGGTGATGTGCCTGACCTGTCTCTCATGGATGCTGTGCCCGGCCCATCTCTCACAGATGTGTACTGGCCAAGCTGTGTCATACTGTTAATTCAGAAGCTGGACCAAGAAGTAAGGAATGAAAAACTCTAAAGACTCTTTCAGGGCCATTCATGCTACCAACTTGGAAGGCTCTTAGAACATTTGAAAACATTTCATTGACTGTCCCCAACTAGACATGAGGCCTCACCCTTCTGCAGGGGCACTGGGGAGTCTGGTGAGAGGAATTTTGCTGGGCATTGCTGCGGTTCCATATATGTATAAATACTTCATGCTTATTTTTTGTCTGTGTGTTTATGTGTGCATACACTGACACAGGCATGCTTAAGATTTGTGCATACATCTTTTTGCGTGCAGACTCGTAGCATCTTAAGTAATGAAGAAATGTATTTACACATAGATTTATGATATCAAGTAATGAAAAAATATAATCACAACTTAAAATTCAACCAACCTTGAGCACTGAAAACGTGCTGTCCAAGGACTGGCTGTAGCTCAGCGGCGGATGCATGTTTCATATGCTTTTAGGACCTGAGATGAAACTCTGGTGCCTCCTAAAGAGACTGACAGTATATGATGCTAAAGAGACAACGCTTCACTGTGTGGCACGGATTGCCCTGAAACTTGTTAGCCCAGGCTAGCATTGAATTTGCATACCTGTTAGGTAGCCCAGGGTAGCCTTGAATTTGCATACCTGATTTCAACCTCGGAAATTACAGGATGTGAAATTGATTTCAGCTCAGATTTGAGGGATTTTCAGACATGCTGCATTTTGGTCTGATTCTGTAGCAAACACAGATCTAGCCCAACAACATTTATTTTATGATTTTATGATGCTTATGATACGCTTGCTGAAAGAAGTACTTATTTTCATAAGACCTAGATGGTACATCTCTGTTTCAGGAGTAGGTCTCCACCTTCTTATCTCATAGGCAAACTCTGTGTAGGACGGGAAACACTGCCCTCACTGTGAGACTAAGCTCCAGCTGAGTGAATTCCACTGACCTACTTTCTATGGCCTCCAGGCCTCCACAGGTGTAGCTGCTCTCAGAGGTTAAAAGGTGGCTGAGCGGAGATGCACTGCTGGGCTCACAGGGTGGTGAGCAAGAAAGAGATCTCAAGGAACGGCTAACATTTGAAAAGAGGCAGAAGAAATCTATCCCAGCTTCTTTGGATTCTAGCCCCCAAGTCGGGGCAGCTCACGGAAATTAGTGTCATTTCCCCAAACAATCGCTACTTATAGGAAAACTTAAAAAAAAAAATTCAGTGACCATATTAAAGTCAAAGCTTTCGTTCTGAGACATTTTCCAAGTAAACTTAAAATCCAGGCTAGTTTTCTACAGGTAGTTCAAAAAGTCTGCTTCGAGACCCATACCAGGAAATATTAATTTCAGATCTTTTCTTCCATTTGTTCAATAGATCATTCCAAGTCTTCTCATGGCAAGGCCCCCGTGCTTGTCACTTCGCAGCTGTGTACTTAACCCCAGTGACTAATAAGCATAGCCACTCATGTGTTAGGCAGAGTGCGAGCCTGGCCTGAGGTCACAGAACATGCCATCACAGCACAGCAAATGGCACTCGGAAAATCAAGTCATTCGTCTAAGCCATGAAGCATATAATGAATGCAAATTGTCCACCTATTTTTATCGGCACCTGTCTTACTTACAGCATTCTCGGCCAATCTACTTCATCGATCTGCCTCAGATCACTATCTCGGCCCACAAGCAGGAATAGATTACTGTTAAGAGGCTCCAGCAGGGCAGGGTTGAGAGCCATCCCTTCGTTGACATTTACAGGTTCACAGGATGCTGCTCAGCTCTGGGACCTGTAGTGACATGAAACTTACCACATGACTGCCGTGGTGTACTGTCTGAGCAGAAGAAGGAATAGCTTATCCATACTAGCACCTAAAGCTGTTAACTGTCTTATTACTAAGACAAGTCTTCCTGGGCTTTCGGCTCAGATTATGATCTCTGCTCATGGGTGCTTGAACAAATTGATGTCTGTGATCCCTGGAGTATTTATAAATACACGCTTACTAGGGGAGCGAGCCTTAACATTCACCCGGACTTCTTAACTTCCCACACCCAGTGGCGCTTCACCCCTAGAATCTATTTTATCACTAACGACAACACTTGGTTTCCGACTTTCATTTCTCGGCATGCAACAAGAGCAGTGCTCGCCACACAAAGGCACTGATATAATTAACCAGATGATGTGGCCCACAAGTAAAACCAGCCATTCATAAAAGCTGGTCACCAGGAACCATTCTGAACAATGTGTATTTCAAAGCTGTCCAAAGCAATCGCTTCTCTCTACCGATTCGGTTCCGTGAAGACTTCTCGCCACGAAAGGGAGGGATCACTGAAACCTGATGTGATATTGATACTAGAGATTACAATTCATGGGGATTGGACTGATTGTAGTGTCCAAGCTTTCAAAACACGAGGCAGCTGTTGGAAATATCTGAAAGCCTCCAGACACACAAAAGGTAAATGATGCCTCCTTGTTAATGGGGAGAAACAAAAATAAACAAGCTCCTCTGTGGTTTAGATTAGGTCTCCAAATATGATTTGTACGTAAAAATGAGCAGGAAGCAAAATAGCTTTCACTGACGGGCAGATGAGTACAATTCAGAAAACCAGTAGCTATAAATAGTAACAAGATTGAGCCATTAAGAAAAAATTCTTTATAAAGTTTGGATCCCAAGCACATGATTCTGCTGGCTCACTCCAGTAAAGCTCTGTGAAGCAAATGTGACAAATAACATCTGACCAGCTCAAAATGCTCATGGTCATCATTGGCCAAAAAGATTCTTAGCGACCGAGTTTCCCAGGGCCTCAGCATCTACCATCATTGCTAGTCCTGATGGATCTCAGGATGTCTGTTTATGTTCTCTGTGAACTGTCCGTTCCTTAATTGTAGCTTGTCACAATTATGGATAAAAATATACAGGATTGTATTTTATAAGTTTCTGGATGGAAGGCCAGGCTACTGTAAATCAAATGTTTCCAAAATCATGGAAGAAAATTTCCATATGTGTCATTATTTTTGTCTTGATCCAGATCAGAAATCTTGGAGAATTTGCATACTTACATTGCTAATTCATTTTCCTGGAGAGTGGAGCCAGATCGGAAAGCTGAAGATCCCAACGCCAGTCATAATCCAAGTACTGGCTTTAATTTTTCACTTCCTGGCAGCTAAGCCATTGACTTCTCTCCAGCTCCTAGCCTGTGAGGAAGCTTTCCTTCCTGGAAGAAACATCTCTACCACATTTGGCTCTTAGCCTCAAAGCACTGGACTCTATCTATAGTGGAGCTGTTCAAGAGATCAACCATTCCACCATAAAACAAGGGCCACAAGATCAAGTGCATAATTCAAGAATTACAGCAGGGGCTTATGACGGTCCCCTGGAAGTGTGGTTGATTATTTTACTTCTACTGATTGCACAATGGGTTTAGAAAGTCCCCAGGAGATGCTAATAGTACTGGTCTACCGCACGGCAATGGAATCTGCAGCACTACAGGGACAGAGCGAGGCAAGTACTTCTACTGCTTTTTGTGAGGTTGGATTTCTCAGATTAAATACTAGTCAAGGCAGTTGGGTGATCACAAGGTGGGGTACTCCTGATTATGTTTGTGAAGTGACTGTTGTAGATCATGTACTTCTGTTTAGTTAATATAGAGGCAGAACAGATGACTTGTTTGTTAATGGTATTCCCTTCCAGCTTTACCTCCTCCCTCCTCCCCACGTCTTTCCCTCATTTATTCCCTTCTTTTCTCTTCTTCCTTCCTTTTTTAAATTTTAGATAGCATTTTGCTATGTAGCTCTAGCTAGTCTGAAGCTCACTATGTAACCCAGACTGACCTCAAAGATGCAACAATCTTCCTGCCTTGGCCTTGAGAACGCTGGCATTATTGGAATGAACCATTGCACAGTTCCCTGTTCAGTTTTTCTTCTTTCTTTTTTTTTAAATTTATTTTTATTTTATTTGTGTTACTGTTTTGCCTGCATGTGTATCTGGTGGGAGTTACAGACAGCTTTGAGTTGCCATGTGAGTGCCAGGAATTGAACCCAGGTCCTCTGGAAGAGCAGCCAGTGCTCTTAGCCACTGAACCATCTCTCCAGGCTTCGGTTCAGTTTTCTAGTCATGTTAAATTGTCTCTGCCAATCACTCCTCCTGTGCTCCCCTCTTCATCCACACCTTCCTCTGTGAGAGGCTGTCTAATGAAAGCAATTGCATTAGAAAACATTCTCTGAAATTAGATAAACCAGTCAACTCATGGTGGTGTGCAAGGCACCACTAGTGATTGGGGCACCCTGAGCTGAGTTCTTGTCACACTGTGGAAGACTAGAGCAGGCAAAGATGAGAACATACAGAGAGAGCGAAAGCAGGTGCCAAGCCCAGTGGATGGGTCAAGTCAAAGCCAAGCTTGCAAGCTAACAGGTTGCATTGTCTACCCCAACTCCCGAGGCAACAGCACCTTCTAGAGCAACAGGTGATGTGCATGACCAGATCCCACTGTAAAAGAAGAAATAATTTGGGTTTTTTACCTGCTACCCAACTCAGGGCAGAGCTTTCAGCACAACGGGGTTGTGCTGTGCACAATCACAGAGTGAACAGCGTCTTCTCTCTTTGCCATCTCTCCTTTGTTCACTGAATGCCCACCCCACATTTGATACGTGTCTCCTTCACTCCTCACCTGCCTCTATCCTGCCCCTGTGACTTCTAACAGTCCCATGCCCCTGTTGCCCTTGACTCTCCAGAGTTCCACCATCTCCAGCATGGTCATGCTACCCCATCATCCTTTACCCGCAAGTATTTTTCACTAATTCACCCAGAGAAAGGCCATGTCTTTCACAGTGAGGACTTTAGCCACACACCGACATTAGATTTGAGGAACCTCAGGGCTCTTGTCCAAAATGACATACATTGGTGGCAGAAACTGAATAAGCCCACAGCAGAGTCTTTGTTTGTAACTTTGTTTTTGTGTTTTCTCTTGGAGTGCATTTTCACTTCCAAGGTCCTATGTATCTAAAGATGTGAAATTAATGGGAAGAAATCTGAGTTTCTGCTGCAGGTGTTATTGGTATTTCCAGGCAACGGTGGTGAGTTTTTCAGAATCTCTGAAGGGAGCAAAACACGGCATCAGTATGGAAGCCACAAACCAAGGCCAACCCCCCACTTCACCTTGCAAACAGAAAAGGGCCCCTCTGAGCCTGGTAAAATGGAGGGTGGTTGCTGGGAGAGGGTGTGGACTGGCATGGTTAAGCATGAATATGCAAGACCACGCATTACAGCTCTGTGAACCAGAGGGTCTCCTGGATTTGTATTTAGCGTTGCGGAGTCGCGAGACAACTTGCCATGATTAATTAATCCTTGGTGCTGAGGCAGAAGGTGAAATAATTTGTGCATAGTCACGAAGTCAGTCAATCTCAGGCGCAGGGTTAGTACTGGAGTCTCCGCTTTCCAGAGACAGAGAGAAGAAAGAACGGGACTTTTCCTTTTGTGTCTGAGACTCTAGCGATCCATCCTTCTCACTCCACAGTCCCCGAAATTGTCTAAAACGAGGCAGGTGGCTGCCAGCTGTCCTTACCTCATACCCCAATGACATCATCGTCAATATCTCTAGGCCATGGAAATTTCATCCATTGACATTCCTTTCAACAGTTCCCAGAAGGACTTGTTCCACCAACCCGAGCAGGGACACCCATGGGAGCCCTCCTGAGGCTTGGCTTCCCATTGCAGGGTGGAGGCGGCTCAATCTAGTTAGGATATTATACTTGGCTGTTTGCATCTGTTTTTCCACCATCTCCAGTGAGATTTTTTTTTTTTTTAATCGAGGCTGTGTTCAGTGAAGCCTCAATTGCCTAGCACAGTAGGGGGAAGGAGGAATTTCAAACACACGAGTTCCCATGATTCCTTCTGTTAACTCCAACTCAGAACAAGCTAAAACGAACCATTTTCAGGAAGGGGCCATTTTTCAAGCAGAATTTGTGTGACAAAGAATGACTCCTTACTTTGTTACTTGGAAACTGTCGGGTGTAGTAACTGCCCTGGTCAAGGTCCTGTCACTGCCACCATGTGCTCGCACTGAGTGACTCCAGAGGAGGCAGCAGACCACAGGCGAAAAGTGCCCTTCTCACGGTACCAGTACCGCTGTGACAAGCGTGCCAGAGAACCTAGAAACGCTGCTACGCGCATCTACTGGGCTGTGCATCCAGCATGCCTGCGTGCCGGTCATTGGTTCAGCACTGAAGATGGTTGGAGAGAAATTCTGTTTCCCTGGGTGAAAATACTGTTCTGATAGAGGAGGATCAGAGATAATTGTAGACAGTGATGTACTTGACCAATCCTCCTTTAAATTAATTGCATATTTCCCAGGCTTCACGGAACACTGCAGACAGCAGCACTGTTTTGTGGACCTAGGTCTTCCTTATTAACATCATGATTGTAATACTTCAAGTTTTCCTTAAGGGCTCTAGGAAATGGATGCCAAGTGCAGACACCAGACAGATTGAAATTCTTTAGAGTCCACGGTATTGTTTTGTCTACTTGGCTGTCTATGACCACTTCTTGTCAGCATATTTGCCTCTTATGACGTCGCTCTATCTCCCGTCCAACATGCTTGAGAGATACAGAAAGATAACAGGCTAGGCATCACGAGACCTGTGCTTCAAACCAGGAAAAGACGTGGACAGCTCTCTCAAGCACCGCATATTGGAAGGTTAACAACACGAGGCCATTTGGGTTTGGGTCCTTCATGGGTTTTCGAGGCTCCTTGGTTTTCTTCGTGTTTGCCTACTTTTTTACTAGCAGGTTGAGAGCATTAAATAAATGTAGCTAGGAAAGACGGATTCCTACATTCCTGCTTTACAATTTTCCACATTCAGCAGAAGCCCCCACACCCGCCCCCCCAGACATTGGAGTGCATGGTCACACTACCCGCGACGTCTTGTTCAGTTCCATTTGTTCTAATTTCCATAAACATTTTAATTGAGCAGCCTTGGGCTGAGCACCTGCGTGAGGCACTTCATTAGGCACTAGGGAGATAATGGATGATTGAGAAAAGTGCTGCCGTTGAGTGGATACTTACGGACAACACCGGATGTGACACAGTTTCAAAGTGTGTGCAGGCAGCTGCTTTCATCCTGTCAGAAGGGCAGGCTGGCACTTGGTGCAGGAGCAAGGTGCCCTTGAATTGTCCATTACTCAATTCAGGTTAATGATGCTCTGAACCCATGTTGGAGTCTGGCATGTATCTCTTAAAGCTAAGAAACATACTTGCCAGTCAAGTCAGATGAGAGTCCAATGTGGCTCCCGGGCAACTATGTGTCAGCCTGTGCTTTCCTGTGCTGTGCAACCAGTTAGCAGCCATCAGCCTAGCTTCAGGTTGATAACAACTGAGTCAGAATTGTGAAATGGTGAAGTGATTCCTTATATCTTTTTTCTTTTAAAGGTTTATTTATTATGTATACAGCTTCTGCCTACACTGAAGGCCAGAAGAGGGCACCGAAACACATTATATAGATGGTTGTGAGCCACCATGTGGTTGCTGGGAACTGAACTCAGGACCTCTTAACCTCTTAAGAGCAGCCAGTACTCTTAACCTCTGAGCCATCTCTCCAGCCCTGTGATTCCTTGTATCTTATACTCCAATGCAACATACATTTATTCTCTCCACAGATAAATCAACTTTCATATTCACAGTGTTTCGCAGGTCTTTGACTTAGTTAATCAACTTTATTTTCAACTCAGTTTGGGAGGAAAGCATGATTATCCCTCCCTGCTATGCCTCCCCCTGTTCCCAGACAGAGAGAGCCGAAGCTGAAATCCACATTCAGGTCTCCTGACTTGGGAGTGGGTGGCTCTTATCCTGATCAATTAGATTCTTTTCATTTTAGCATGTTATTTTGTAACTAACTACCAACACAGTCATCCAAACATGGGTTGAAAGTGTCCAAACTAATCTAATACACACACACACACACACACACACACACACACACACACACACACACACAAAGAGAAGATATACTTTGCCCTAATTTTCAATCTTTTCATTGGCACTGTTCACTATAACTCCATCAAGTAATGGTTCCAGGCTTACTTACTCATCTGCATAAATACTCCAGCGAAAACACAGACAAAGAAATAGATAAAAAGACACAGTAAAAGAGACAGTGACTTCTCTGAGATGACAGTCTGCTGAAATAGGCGGGAATGCTGTTGCCAATGATTTCAACACCTTTAACAGAATCCCAGGTTTACAAAAGGCACAAAAACCAACTTTCAGGGGAAATATGTCCATAAAATAAATGAGATTCAATAACCAGGAGAAAGCTTTGAGAGTGCTGGTTTTTAAAATTTCAAACAGTGCTTTAATAAAAGTGATTAGGAAACTTTGATTACCCTGCTGAAGTGCACACACTTATAAGACACGGAAAACCAAACTTTAACTAGGAAGGGAATGATCTCTGGCAAACTAGCATTCTCCCATTATACAGAAACTGGGAAGTGTAATTTTTTTTGAGGTTAGAAGCATGGATGAGAAGGCAGTGAGCACTGCCATTTTTTTTTTCTAGAAAATTCTCCTGGCCTTACATCATTGTTTTGCCTGACCACAGATCACAAGACTGTACTTGACAGAGTGACCACTAAGAACTTTTTGTATTTAGTATAATGGGTGACATCTATTTTTCTCCAAATTCTGAGCTCTTTCCATTTCTGTTCCCATTTGCTAAAGAAAACGCGTTTTCACATTTAACTAGAATTGTTCTAAATTATACAATACCAACTGCGGATTGCCTACATTATCATTCATTATCTTCTCCATTCATAAAAGGAACCTGATTTAATTTATAGTGGTAACATGCCCAGTTTTAGGTACCATTTCTCCGTTTCCTAGTAGTGAAATATGTTTCCATGCCTGAATGCTCTCCAGTGAGGTGATGAAGGAAGGCTGTTTGGGGCTACTGGGCCCGTTTTATGAGAGAGTAGGGGCTGTTTGGCAAAGACCATGGCTTCAGCTTCAACAGCTATCTTGGGCCCATGAAGGGCTTTCACAGGTGAAGAACTGTGCCATGCTATAGACAGAGAAAGAAGGCCTGACTCCGTAGGGACTGATTTTCCAACTGCGCTGTGGAGTAATACCTTTGTACACTGTAAAGATTTGTTACTCGTATTGGTTTAATAAAATGCTGATTGGCCAGGAGCCAGGCAGGAAGTAAAGATGGGGCTACCAGACTAGGAGAACTCTGGGAAGAGGAAAGGCAGAGAGTCAGTCACTAGCCAGAAGTAGAGGAAGCAAGATCAGAAAGCCTCACTGAGAAAAGGTGCCAAGGCACATGGCTAAATATAGACAAGAATTTTGGGTTAGGCTGTTGTTTTGTCTTGTTGGCCGTGTCCTTTGCTTTACAGAAGTTTTTCAGGTTCAGGAAGTTCATGTATTAATTATTTCTCGCAGTGTCTGTGCTACTGGGTTATATTTAGGAAGTAGTTCCCTGTGCCAATGTGTTTAAGTGTACTTCCTATTTTCTGTTCTATGAGGTTCAGTGTGGTTAACTTTATGTTGAGGCCTTTGATCCATTTGGACTTGAGAAAAAAATCTTCACCAACCCCACATCAGACAGAGAGCAAATTTCCAAAATATACAAAGAACTCAAAAAATTGGTCATCAGAAGAACAAATAATCCAATAAAAAAAAATGGAGTATAGACTTAAACAGATACCTCTCAACAGAGGAATCTAAAATGGCTGAAGGACACTTAAGGAAATGTTTATCATCCTTTGTCATCAGAGAAATGCAAATCAAAACAACTCTGAAATTCCATCTTACACCTGTAAGAATGGCCAAGATCAAAAACAATGATGACAACTTATGTTGGAGAGGTTGTGGGGATAAAGGGAACACTCCTGCATTACTGGTGGAAGTGAAAGCTGGTACAGCCCCTTTGGATGTCAGTGTGGTGATTAGGAAACAACCTTCCTCAAGATACAGCAATACCACATTTGGGTATATATCCAAAAAATACTCAATTGTGCCACAAAACATGTGTTCAACTATGTTCATAGCAGCATTGTTTGTCACAGCCAGAACTTGGAAACAACCTGGAAACAACCTCAACTAAAGAATGGAATAGGAAAATGTGGTACATTTACACAATGGAGTACTACACAGCAGAAAAAAAAATAATGACATCTTGAAATTTGCAGGCAAAAGGATGAATCCAAAAATTATCACATTGAGTGTGGTAACCCAGACCCAGAAAGACAAATATCATATGTGCTCACTCATAAGTGGCTTTTAGACATAAAGCAAAGAAAACCAACCTACAATTCACAATCCCAGAGAACCTAGACAACAATGAGGACACTAATTGACATATGTGGATCTAATCTACATGGAAAGTAGAAAAAGACAAGATCTCCTAAGTAAATTGGGAGCATGGGGATCATGAGAGAGGGCTGAAGGAGAGGGGAGAGGTAGGGAGGGGAGCAGAGAAAAATGTATAGCTCAATGAAATCATTTTTTAAAAAAGAATTATGAGTTAGTCTAGGTTGTAAGAGCTAGTTAAGTTAAGCCTGAGCTAATAGGCTAAACAGTTTATAATTACTAAAAGGCTCTGTGTTTCTTTAGGTCTGAATGTCTTCAGGACTGGGGGGAAGGGGGCCCAGAAAGTTCTGTCTACACAACTATGCTTTCCTTTTTGTGTTAGATCCTTGACTTCCATTACTCTTTTATTTCTTTTGTGTGTCATCAGAATCTCACTGACATTTTCTAACTAAAAGTAATGTTTTTCTTTCTTTCGTTCTGAAACCACTCTAGGTTTAAAATGTTAGGAAAAAGTTTATTTTTTTTTTAAATCAAACAGAGGCATTTGGTTTATATTTGGAGTAGGACAAACAATAGCCTATGTTTAGTGAGAGATCTGAAGAAATAAAGAATTGGATCCTCGAGGGATAACTTCGGAGTTAAGAACAATGGCTGTTTTTCTAGAGGTCCAGGGTTCAATTCCCAGCACCCACTTGATGACTCACAATCTATATAGCTCCAGTCAAAGGCAATACAAGACCCTCTTCTGACTTCTGTGAGCACTAGGCATATATGTGAACAAAATAAATATATATGTGGATAAAATAAATAAATATATATAAATAAAAATATATATGTGGATAAAATAAATAAATAGAGAAATACATAGATAATGTGTAATTAAAACTTAGGGATGAGTGGAACATGAATCCCTCTTAGTAGGTAGTAAGCTCCTAACTACATTTAACTAACAGTTAAAGTAGTTTAAGGTTTCTGGGTCAATCAAGGAATGTTAGCAATCACTTCCAAGCAATAAAAATGAACAACAGAAATGGACTCTTTATAACCCCCCAGATTCATGTGGAATTTTATCATGGTATAGATGACTCTTTAGCCTCCTTAGTAAATGGTGGCAGTGACAGCCAGCGGTGAGAGGCAGAGAGCCTGAGCTCATCTTGTGCTTCCTTCTAGAGGTTAACAGCTCTACAGCCAGAGCTGTGGAAACTATCAATACATAAAATTCAAAAACTTCAGGATTTTCAGAAAATACTGACACCATTTTCTTACCTAAAGGGCAAAATATTTGTGTTGAACACAAAGGCAATAACACAAAGAGCTCCTATGCAGAAATTGTGACCGATTCTTATTCACTTTTCAAAATTTTATTGCATTACATTTAATTTGTAGGGAAAAACTTACTTCCTAAGTTCCTATAGGACTCCGGAAGTTGAGGCAGGAGGATTGTGAGCTCTAGGACAACGTGCACTATAGCTATAAGTGGTTAGCTATATAACCACTGGTTAATAAAGAAACTATCTTGAGCCTGCACAGAACAGAATAGAGAGAAGCAGGTGGGGAAAACTAAACTGAATGCTGGGAGAAAGAATGAGGAGTCAAAGAGAAGCCATGTAGCTCCCCTGGAGACAGATGCTGGAACTTTACCCTGTAAGCCACAGCCTCGTGGTGATACACAGATTAATAGACATGGGTTAAATTAAGATGTAAAAGTTAGCCAAAAATAATCTAGAGCTAATGGGATAAACAGTGATTTAAATAATATAGTTTATGTGTGGTTACTTTGGGAATCTGGGTAGCAGGAAAACAAACAAGTGGCCTTCTACTATCTCTCGGATTTAGCTTTCAATTGCAAGCAGAAACATTGCCTTTACTTGAACTGTAAGGTTATTTGTTTTGTTTTTGTTCTTGTTTTTTTTTTAATTCAATCTCAGACAGGGGCATCAAATTTTCAGTACAGGAGTTAAAAAGGAATTTGTTTCGCATGTCTCTATTGTGCCTCCAATTAAGATTTTATAAACTCAAATGAATATGCAGTTGGCATTCTATTCTTAGATGTGTAAACCAGAATCCACTGCCAATTACTAAAATCCAAAGTCATCACTGATAAGCTAGCAAAATTTATGAGGGAAAGCACATGAATCCAGCGGCCAAAATATTTCACTTAATTGGATTTATGTTTATTTGACCACCGTGAAATCGTTTGGTAACATTGACGAGTCTAGACCATAATTCTTGAAAACCATTTCATGCGGTTTCCAAGAAAATAATGATACTGGTGACCCACAGTTCCTTGGGCTAAGCAGACATGGCTACCGATAGCCCCAGACACTGGCTGCTCTAGCCATGCTCAGCCCCACTGAGGCAGAGAAGGGAGATACCTGACGTACCAGTGTGTGCAGCTTGACACACTTCCATCTGTCTGAGCTCCAGTCAGCAGAGTGGCGGTTGCTGGGACACCGTGGTCCAGAGACAAGTGAGCTGTAAGTATTTCTAAGTACTGTGGCAATCATTTGCAAATATATAGTACAAAAGCATTAAAAATAGAAGATTTTCTTACAGGGTTTAAGATTGTTATATTTTCAACTTTTTTTCTTTTTTTTGGTGATGGGCATTTAACACAGGGCCGTGGAAATAAGGCCAGTGTGCACCGCTGGGCGACAGTGTCACTCTTTTTTAAAGGTAAAACAGAAATGGTGTGATCGGGCAACAGCAAGGATCAACAGGCTGATTGTTGAAGTCTCTGCCTCATGGAACAGAAGACCCAGAGGACATAGAAGCTGGAATAGACTAGATAGTGGTAATTTGTGCCTTGTTCTAAAACGGAAGTGGCTGAAGCCTTGAGGAATCACCGAGCATGCTAAGGACATTCTACTACAGGACTTTGCTCCCCGGCCTCTTCTCTGGGACTTTACACAGAACACACACTCATGATTGCAGTGGGGATGTGTATTACACATAACTCAAAGCAACAGCCACCCATATTTATTTATTATTATTTTTTACTACTTTCAGTTTTTCCCTCATGCCTGTTCTGTTTCCAATGGAGGGACTTAATCAAACGAACAAGTTGTATTTCTCCTGTGAAGAAATGTTTTTGGCTCCGTCACTCACACACACCCTAACTTCGACACACCCTTTTCAACATTCTGGAGTCTGCAGAACCCCTGGCCTTTTAGAGTAGTGACTTCCAGAAGACATGACATCAACGAGTTAGGAGGGAGAAGGAGGAAGTCATTTGCCTGTGGGTCTTAGTAAGGGGAGATGGTGTCAATAACCCTGTCAGGCCATCACTCCATTCAACAGAACCCAGAGACTGTCCAGCTCCAGGGGCCTCAGCCCCATCAGAAGGGGCCCTGCCTTCTCATGCTCTCCCTATTCCCTCTATCTGTCCTCAGCATCAGTGTGACGGACTGAGATGGATTAAGAACTAATGGGTGCTTGAGAGTTTGGGACAATCTACAAACTGGTGTCCCTACAGTCCTAATCCTAAAGTACTTGTATCTCTATGCTTTTACGTTTAATTAAAAAGCAAACGTCGGAGCTGGCAAGATGGATCAGAAGATAAACACGCTTGTTGTGCAGGCCTGACAACCCGAGTCTGATCCCAAGAACCTATATAAAAGTAGACAGGGAGAATAAAGTCCATAAACTTGTCCTGTGACCTACAATCACACACATACATACACACACACACACACACACACACACACACACACACACACCCTCACCATTCTTGCGCACTTTATCAAACAGCTTGCTCTCCCTAACACAGGCTCAGAAGCAAAGACATTCTTTGCAATTTCAAAGGCATTCTTTGCAAGTCCATCTTCCTCTGAGAGCTCTGGGTTTGGTTTTCAAGTTCATGTTCAGGATGGCTGTCCTTACTTTAAGGGTTAAAAAACTATCCTCCCTTTCTACATTCCCATGTGTGATGTACTCACTAGGTCTGATTTAAAAAAACAAATGCCCTCAGTAAGGCCAAGTCATGGGAGGAATCCCAGGCAATCTTGGATTAGTGTGTTAAGGTAATCTGCTGGGACCAAAGCGAGGGCACCTCCCTTACTTGTACAGCTCTGGCTTCTCTTGGGAAAAGAAAAATCTAGTTAGCTATCATGCTTGTCAGCGAAAATGCCAAGTTCCTCCCTGAGACTAGCTCAGCTCTGGGCTCATGGGTTAAGGGTGGGGTTTTGACATTGACAGTCTCAGTGAAAATTAATTCACATACTTGCCGCTTTTCTCTCTGTTTCTCCTCAAATCCCACCACCAATCGGTCTCCATTTCTCTTTTGTAGAGACACCCAGATCTGTTTCCTTCTTCCACTTTCTCCTAAACTCCTCTTTGTATGAACACTTTGGCCATGTCATATAGGAAACATTAGGGGATTCTCAGGCTAGAGATTTAGGGGATCACAGAGAACTTCGGTTCATGCTAATCTGACGAAATCAAGAGTGACCATGCCCGGTGTGATGCACACATCTTTAATCCCAGAATTCAGGAGGCAGGCAGAGCTCTTTGAGTTTAAGACTAGCAAGTCCTGACTGTGAGACTTTGTCTCAAATCAAACAGACAGACAAAGAAACGAGCGAAACTAATGAAGATGTTGGTATATGCTTAGCACCAGCTTAGATCTTGAATGCCTCCCATGGGTGTTGAAACTTTGGTCACTAGTCGTCACTCTTTGAGAAGTGCTGGAATCTTTGGGAGACAAAGACTAGTTGAGAGGATGGCAGGTCACTGGAGCCATGACCTTGAACCCAGTGCCTTGGGATCCTGACCCTTTAGCTTTCTGCTGCCATGAGGTGAACCGTCCTCTCCCGACACAGACTTGTCGGCACCAATTGCGACAACACTTGCCCGTTGCAGCAGGTAGGACCACAAGCCACGAGTCCTGACATCAAGAGACGAAATATCCTTCCTCTTAGAGGCTGGGGTGCAGCTCAGAGGAAAGTGTACACAGCGTGAGAGAGGACCTGAATTCAATCCATAGCATCAAAAAAGGCAAAAGAAAGCAAATACTATTTGGCTCATCAGACAGTGGCGCACGCTTCAGTGCTGACTTAACCATGATTTTACCCTGCTGAAAACCCAGGGCCTTCTCAACACTGGATCTCTTACTAACACTTCATGCTTTAATGAATTTCCTGATATTTGGCCACTCAGTTTCACCTCCACTAAAAAGGGGGTTCTTTTTGGTGTGCTAAGAAAGTCCAGACTTCAGTGAAGCTTTCTTTAACTTCTGTCTGTCCCTTATGCATCGACCTCATTTGCTTAGGAGCTCTGTCCCTTTCCTAGACCCTCTAGGGACCGTACATTCCTCTGCCACAGGACAGCCATTTCCTCTTTACAATTCTCTTGGAATATGGAAACTAGTTTAAAGGGGACTTTTGAAAAAAAATAATGGCCCAGATGGTGATATACCATCTTTTAGGGGTATTTTCTCAACCTAATTGTACCATTTTACAAAGTGAGTTGACTATCGAGCGGAGGGTGGAATTCAGAGGCAGAACACTGGCTTGGCATGCGAAGGGCCCTGGGTCGAGTCTCCAGCATCAGAAAGAATAACATGAATCAGCCTTTCATATGCTCAGCCATATTTAAACTCCTGAAGACAAGATCTTTTCATATTTGCATATCATTGTAGGCTGTGAGAAGATTGGGGCATTTAAATACCTTTTCAAATAGTGTGAGATCTTTCATCTTTAGAAACCTGCCTTTCTCTTTCCAGTAAGCCTCAATTTCAGGACCATTTCATTCAGTAGACCAAAAAAGAAGAAGAAGGAAAAAAAAAAAAAAGAAGTCGGGTTTTATCTCAATCTTTCTGAAAGCCATTTAGTAACTTTTAAGTTGTTCTCTCCCTAAGCAATGGCTGAGGTATTTTGATTTAGAAGCAGCCCACAGCCTTGCAGACAGTAGGGTGAAGGCTGAGAGTGCAGAGGGAATAACTCCCTAACATGTATCACTGTTGTCTTTTCAAGGGCAGCCCTGGTAATGTGAGGTATCCAGCTGTAGGGTAAACCTGCTTATTGTGCTTCGTTTTAGAAAAAAAAAAATCAGGTTCACAAAGAGAAAGGCCATTGTTGGGGATTTCTGCCTGACAGACGCTCTGTTCTCATCTGCGCAAGCTCCATCTCTAGTTTAAAGATGCTCCCCCCACAGACACCACACAGCACCCTCCTTTCTCTCCTAGAAGGGTGCTCGCGGAACTCACTCAATACCCTGTCTAGCTGGGGTGGTTTTGGCCTGAGCGTAGTAGCAGTCTAAAGCTGGGATTCTTTCACTTTCTCTAAAGTCATGGGTGGTAGGATAGTTTGCAAACCTGTGCTGGAGGGTTTTGTTCCCAGACACCCTGTTAGAGGATGTGAGAGAAGCATGTGACTTCATCAACAGCTGGAGGGTTCCAAAGAAAAACAGAAGCAAGAGTAAACTCCAAACAGACAAGCTAGCAAACCAGACAGGAGCGGGCTCACAGGCTAAGATTTTCTTTATTAAAAAAAAAAAAAAAAAAAAAAAAACAAAAAAACAAAAAACAAGAAGAAGAAGAAGACTGGAGAAATAACTCAGTCAGTAAAAGGCTTCAAGAGCTTGCTGTTTAGGCCAGAAGAGTTGAGTTCAATCTCCAGCACCCATAATGGGAATGCCTCTAACCCCAGCACTGGGGAGGCAGAGGCCAGAGGATCTCTGAGCTCAAGGCTGGCCTGGTCTACAGAGATATAGTTTCAGGACAAGCAAAGCTATGCAGAGAAACTCTGTCTTGAAAGAGAGTCAAAGAGACAGAGAGACAGAGAGAGAGAGAGAGAGAGAGAGAGAGAGAGAGAGATACTGAGAGAGAGATACTGAGAGAGAGAGAGATACTGAGAGAGGGACAAAGAAGAGAGAGGGGGAGAGGGAGGAAGGGAGAGAGAGAGAGAAAGAGAGAAATTACCACAAGGGAGAACCTTCTGGAAAGAGTCACACTCTTGAAGTACTCCTAAAACTCTCACATTTATACTTGAGAGGGAAAAGCTAAGTGTTTTTATGTCTGTTTTACATGGCAGAGACTAGAGGCTATATCAGGCATCAGCATATTTAATGATATTTCTGCCAATAGCACTTCATTCCATAGGATCTTCGGATGACGCCATTAAGAAGAATGTGTGTTTGCAACTATGGAGCTATTGCTGTCTTAGGGATAAGAAGCAAGGTTCAGCTTGGGTTCTGACATTCATTCACCAAAACTTTAAGGAGCCTTGCTGTGCATACCCAACACTGCGGGGAGTGCACAGACATCCAGGCCTGGACCTGCTGTGGGAGCTAAGGTCCTTCTTTCCGCAGGGCAGCTCTTAGAAGGTGGGCTTGAGTGCACTGTTCATCCCTTCCTTCCTCAGATGTTCTGAAAGATGAGCACCGTAGAGAACGAACCAGAGAAGTAATGATAAGACCTGGCGCCCAGCATTAGCTGAAAGTGGAGGGCTGGTTCCTCCGTGCTTCCCCTGGAGAAACTGAAGCTGGAGAGGCTGAGCAGATTTCCCAACAGGGTACTTATGGTAAATGGGGCAGGGAGGGGCTAGCAGTCAATTCAGGAAGTCGTGGACTGGGGCCCCTCCCCAGGAAGCCTCCCTGCCTCAGTGGGGTCCCAGCTGGAAATCCTGGGAGACAGCGGAAACTCAGAGTGGAATTTCCCAGGCTTTCCAGTTGGGACCTCTCCACACGTTGTTTCTGTAGCCTGTGCATCTGACATCCGGACTTAAATGATGGTGAATTCACCTCCACTTTGTTCAAAGAGAATAGAACTTAGTGAGTCATACTCAAGACTCTAAGAAAGCATCTGTGGAGGTCTATGCTTTGGTGCACCATCTCTCTCTTTTTTTTTTTTTTAAGAAGAAAATTTTCCTGAGTACTGGAATGACAGGTGTGCACTACCATGCTGGGGTTCGTGCCCAGTCATTTCATGTTTATCCAGTACCTTACAATGTAGCCACTTTAGGGCAGGTTAACAAGTTGCACCTTGCTATTCACCTCAAAACCAAACGAACCCAGAACGCACTGTGTCCTGTTAACTACAGACAATCAACACAAATAGAAAGACGTAAGGAATCTCCAGGTATCTTCTGATGTTCACTACGAATGAATGAAATAGTCACACACACCCCTATCTGGAACATGAATTGAAGTAAGTTTCCCTGCTATTCCCCCAGCAGAAGTGACAGCTTCCAAGACTGACAAATGACCAAGGCTGGATCACCCAGAACCAGTGAGACTTGCTCTGGAGGCTTTGCTGTCTGTGTTGTGGAGCCAGCCAGGGCTCCGCTCCCTACTGATCTAAAGCTGGCAGGAAGTGAGCTGCAGTAGCCACATGTAAACACAGGCACATAAACTTGGGATTTCCATGGCAGACAGCCAGGAGTTTCGGAGAACACAGAGCAGATGCCTTCGCCGAGCTCCAGCGCAGGCCCCACGGGATGTGGGTCTTCTTCCCTGGGACTCCCATCTAGAAACCCAAAAGTTCTCTGGACCTAGGGGGATTTGGGCTGATGGCTTTTTTCATCCCAGTGAATTCTAATATATATTATACACACATTTACACACAGGAGTGTGCTATATTGACCACACAAATTTAGTTTTAAAATTTTGTTCTTTGGTTGAAACAATCCATGAAGTATAACAGGGCTTTATTTCTAATCTTTGTGCTCCCTGATGAATGATGTAAAAAAAAATTCACTCACGTGCTAACTATGAAATGGTAACTTTTCTTAGGGCAACCTTAAAATGCAATTCTCTTAAAATACATGTGGCATACATTTTATCAATATAACACACTCATTTCATAGGCCTGAGAAATGTATCGTCTTATCAACCTTTTAAATTGCCTTGACATACTACTATCTAGACTCATTTCCCTAAGCCTCCTGTGAATGGGGAATTGCAGTTTTCTAATCATCCATTTGTCACAGAAGTGCAGTTTGTGACACTTGGAAGATCAAACTGACTTTACCAATATGTCAGTTTGAATTGGAAAGAAAATGGTACAAGTCACGGGATGCAACATCTCTACCTTCCTAGGAGAAATATTAAGTAATATAAAACTCCATGCCTGGCTATGTTTCCAGAGGTACATCCCTATTCTTCATTGCTGGCATCTTCAAGTGCACCACGATTCATTTCTTATGACACATATATAATTCCTTGAAGACTGAGCTAATCCAAGGTCACCCAGAAAAAGACATTGACTCAGGACCATTTAATACTCTTAAAAGAATTTCTCAAACAGCCATTTGACTCCAAGGATGTTATAGTATATTAAAGACATTTAAGCACATCACTTATAAATGTTCCTGGGTTTTCCTGTTTTCATTTGGTCCTTAGAGATTGCCTATTTAATTAGCAGCTGTTTCCTGTAAGAACTGCAAGCAAGCAAACCTCAGAGCTCAATAATGTGAGATGTGTATTAGGATGTGCTTGGCCTCCACTTGAACTTCCATCACGAAGCCCTCAATAACAGCATCAACACAGACTTCCCCACCCCACCGAAAGTGTCCTCCTCATTCTCATTCCATACCACGGTTTCCATCATTACCATAATTGCTAAGAGTAAAATTCCCTCAAGTCAGAAAAAACGGTTGACTTTGCAAGTCAATCTTGCAAATCTTTTCTCCTAGCCTGCTGTTTGCCTTTTAAACTTCGTTTGTGGGGTCAGGCGACGGGGCTGTTTGTAACAAGCCTTTGATTTTAGTATTACAGTAGAGACAAGCTGATAGTAAACAGATAATAAGCAGATTCTTTCCAACTTGTTCAGCTTTTGGAAAAAATAACCTAAAGGTCTTGAGAGCTGCATGCTGCCATTTTACACTGCCTTCATTCTCTGGCCAGACTGAGGCAAAAGTTCCAGCGCTCACTGTTTCAAGAGCTTTTCTACAAAATGGAACATGTAGAAGTATTTATTATGGAAAATAAGGACCAAGAAAGTCTTCTGAAGCGCTCCAACCTAGGTTCCAATTCATAGCTAGATGTTATTATTAATACAACCCGAGCCATCAGTTTGAATCTGTAAATCTTACCTGGATTCAAAATTATCCTAATTAGAAATAAACCTGTGATCGTCATAGGGCAAAGGGTGGTTAGCTGTTTGTATTTGTTCCTTCCTTCTGTTGGCTGGATCATGGTGCTGGAGTTGGAACCTAGAGCCTCACATACATCAGGTAAGTGCTTTACCATTGAGCTATAGTCCCAGCCTGTTTTCTCTTATATTCTCCCTCCCTCTCTCCCTCCCTTCCTTCCGATTTCTTCCTGCAGAACACATCTAAGGCTCACACTGTGCATTGTCTCCTTTCAGAGAGTGCTGAAGGCAACTGTTCCTTCTTGTCTAAGAGTAGATTTTTCCAACAGTTAATAGAACAAGAGAGGACTCTTCTGTTTGAGGAGGGGTTAGTAGTGACACTTCCTTCACAATGCCAATGGACCTATTGTTTACCTGTTACTGGCAAAGTTTTGAATATGTGTAACCACCCTCCTTCCTTTCCACACCCCCTACCCTTTTTAAAGAATTGTAGAAATCTGGAAATTCTTTTAAGAGCTAGAAAAGAGTAAAGTTTAGAAGCATTATTGAAGACACGATCAAGCAATGCATAAACAAGTTATAATGAGCAGTATAAGTGGGAGATTATATGAAAGACTTCAAGGGTAATTTCATAATTTAAAAGATATGCAGAGGGGCGGACTGGAGAGATGGCTCAGACGTTGAGAGCACTAACTTCTCTTTCAGAGGACCTGAGTTCAATTCCCAGTGCCCACCTGGCAATTCACAAGTGTCTGTACCTCCAAGATCGAATACCCTCACACAGATAAACATCTAGGCAAAACATCAACATACATAAAATAAAAATAAATTTTTTTTTTAAAAAAGAGATGTTAGGGGACGGAAGAGATGGCTCTGAGTTTAAGAGCACTAGGTATTCTTGCAAAGGACCTGGGTTCAATTTCCAGCATTCAGATAGTGACTCATAGCTACCTGCTATGAGTCACTTCCTATGACCTTCCTATGGAGGTCATATGACCTTCCTATGACCTTCCTATGGAGGTCAGATTCCAAGGGATCTGACCTCCATAGGAACCAGACACATATCTGATGAACAGGTATATATGCAGGCAAAACATTCATACAATAAAAACAGGGATATACCTCTTTTTCATTAAAGAGTGTGACGGGGGTTGTTCCCCAATGTTTTGGAATCAAAGGGATGCATTCTTCCTTATTCTTGCACCCTACTGCTCACTGTCTGCCCTAGGAATCCCACTGAAGCTGGTAATGGTCCCATCAAAGCCTAATCTGCCAATAACTGGGGAGCTGTCACTTCAGGAGAGGACATGAACTTTCACAACTGGCCCCAGTGGTTTTAGGGTGGCAATCTCTTTAATCAGCTTAGAATAGGCCCTCTTTCCTGTTGTGGTCCCAAGCTATGGAGCCATTACATAAACAGAAGTGAAGGGCAAAGGTCTCTGTGGCAGTTATGGAGAAAGACAACGAGAAAGAAAGGGCTGTGACTATAATGTGCTTTCATTTATAAAATGCTCCCAAGAAACAAACACACACAAAAAAACCCAAAAAATCCCTCAATGATTGAATGAAGATGCAATATCGCTGTGGAGACTTTCTCATTCACAATAGCACCAACTTTTCAGCTTCCAAGATAACTACCATCATCACAAATCTGGGGCTGACAAACATGACTACGAAGGATGCTGCGGACCGCAGTCTGCACAGTACGGTTTAGGGAACCCGCTTATGTGCTCATGCACGACCCTTGGAGGGTAGAGCCAATAGACGATGCTGTGCTGACTTCTAGGCAGAGATACCATCCACCAAACAGCACACGAAGCATCTTGATTCACCAAAAACCACTGGAAATGGCCTTGGGTAGTTTTTGATTTGTGATGTCATCAGTGGGGAGGGCAGGCAGACTTTACCATGTGATAATAAGCAAGTTTTAGTTTTCTGGATACTTACATTTTGTCACTTACAAGAGTGAGCCTTGGGATTGGAGAACTGGCTCACTGGTTAAAATGTAAGTTCTTGTTTTTGCAGTGGACCTGGATTTGGTTCCCAGCACCCATATGGTGGCTCACAATCATTCATAACTCTAGTGCTAGGGAATCTGATGCCTTACTCTTATCTCTGGGGGCAACAGGCACACACATGGTAGACACATACACACAAACACACACATACAAACACACACACACACAGGAAAAACACTCATACACATATAATAAATTTAATATTTATTGAGATAATTTTAGTTGACTTTAAGACGCATGTAGCAAGAGCCTTCCCAATGGCCCACTATGAGTGAAGTACTGTGCCCTGCCCATCAATATGTTTTCAAGAAATATTTGTCAAATAAACGAATATGGACAACAGTCATAAGCATGTCTACTCTGTTTGCTGAAAGCACACGGTGGCTAAGCGCTTTTCTGAGCCTGCCACCCACAGGCAAGCCTTACACTTGACGTTACAGTCATCGTACGGCAAGAAGACGGCTGAATCTGGGACTCTACGAGGGTCCTTCAACTGTAACTTTCTTGAGACAGACACTGAGGTCAACTGCCTGCTGCAATCATTACTGCATATAATACAGCAAACGTCTCATCTCTCTGCTGAATTTGTACCAAAGCAGAAAATCGTTTCAATTAGTTAATAAAACCGCTAATGAACTGAACGTTTGGTATCCAGCCCCTAGTGTGGTCCCCAGTGACTTTACTTTGTATAGTTTCACATGACACTGGCCATGCCTGGGCTATTGGTGAAAGGACACATAGTACTTTTGGAAGGTTAGTCTTAACAAACTTGGCAGGTTCTGTCTTATTCCCTCAGGTCACCCACTCTGGAGGAAATCCTGTTTTGAGAGCACTGGGGTGGCCCAGGGGAGAAGTTCAGACAGCGTGAAACTGTAAACAGCAACTTAACAGTTGCTGGAATGATACGTCCTGGTTCTGGATTTTGTTTCTTTGAGATAGGGCCTTGCTATGCAGACCAGGCCAGTCTCAAGCTTGAAATCTTCTGACTCTCAAGTACTGAGATGACAAGTGTATGCCACCAAGTCCAGCTTTGGATGACCTTGGAGAAGGGTCCTCTTAGCCAACCTGATCTATGTCTTGGACTATCTTCTCAAAGACCCTGAACTAGAAACATCTATCTAAGCTATTTTCAAATTCTTGATTTGTTCAATGGCTGCCAGGTAATCAATGTGTGTTGCTATTTTAAGCCACTTAGTGGTTAGGCTATAACCTAACCTCTATACTACAAGCCTCAGACAAACATCAGCTTCATGACTAACAGTCGTTATGTTTGAAGTTTTTAGCTGGTTACAGAGCTGTTGATAATCTGTGGGGTTAGGGAACGGGGTCTTTAAAACTTGGCATTGTTTCAGGGACAAAATGAAGGAATTTCTTAGTGGTTCTCTCAGCCTCCGTGTCTCTCTTTGCACAGCCAAGATGACCATTAGCATAGAGCATGGTAGTTTACGATCCTCAGACTTTGGGGAATTCTGACAACTTGGGCTCTGGTGTGGGCTTAGCCACTTGCTGGCAGCTAAGAGACTTCGGATGATTTAATGTTTCTGAATCCCAGCTTCGTTATTAATAAAGTTGGGTAACTGTGCCTACCTCATGGGTTTTGTGAGCTTTCAGTGACCTAGCAGACGCAGAGGGTTAGGCCACCAGCTGGCACATGGAATGCCCCCTCGGAGTATTATTTTTATTACTAATTTATTTTCACAGCCTGATCATTTTAACTCAGCTGTGCTCTCTTTATGTGTGTTTTGATGACTCCTGAATGCATGCGCTCTCCATCTAGCCGGCTCACACGCCGTCCCACTTGCCTTTGAAACTTGAAACAGACAAGAAGGAGCAAGCTGGGGGACCCACTGTGCTTCCTCAGCTGTCCTGCCTGTTTGTTTCTGTTTCTCCATCTGTGGTTATGTCACACCAGGGTGGAGGGCTCCGAAGCCACGCACTGGTGGCCTCACTTCCTCCCCATGACTCCATGCCACTGTGTTTTGTTTGGGATGGATGACTAGCGAGGATTCTTTATTCTAGGAGTTATATTCCCAAAGTTGGACATTTTTTTTTAAGCCAGATTTTGTGTAGTCAGATAATTCTGGTTTTCTCTCCAGAGTTTACAAGTACACAATTAAAAAAAATATCCAGTTGTGTGGGGATAAATCAAGAGTCACTCTTACTGCAAAGTACAGTACTGAGTTTTTAGGAGCTTGGCCTTAATTTCTCTCTTCTTTTATGAGAGAACAAATCAGAATTCACAATCTCCCGTTCCCATCTTTAGCTGGTTAGAGGAGGAAGAATGGAAGCCACCCATCCTCCCAAGCATCCCAGGTCAGGAATGGCTGAGCTGGGGGCGGGAGGTCTTAGTATGCCTCTACCCTCTTTGTTCGAGCTGGATATAGTGGTGAGCAAAGCCAGAATCAAATAGCAGGTGGAAATTCTGAACTCTGCACTTTTAAGGTCAGGAGGCAGGGCACTAAAGGTCATGTAGGGGCAAAGGTCAAGAGGATTGAAAATGATTAGGGGACTATGGAAGCGGAGGGCATAAAAAGGTTGCTGGGAAAGCAAGAAGCAGGCCAGATACAGCACACTTAAAAATTTTAAACTTAAAACAAAATCCTTGAAAAGCTGGATTTCCTTTAGTCTGAGCCATTATATTGAGAAAAGTAGAGGCGAAGATTTTAATCAAACTCCAAAAAAATGACCTATCATTTCCTCCGTCCTTTTTCTTTTTGTCCTTCTCCTGGTGACGTACACAGAAACTTGTTAATTAACTAACTTATTTATTTACTTGTTTACTTAGTTATTGTGGTGCTGTGGAGAGAACCTAGGGCCCTGCATAGGCAAAGTAAATGTTAATACACTGAGCAGTAGCCCTTGGCTCAGAATTTTGTTATTTAAGCACCATTTTCCCTGAAATTCTAAAGGAAAAGAAACAAAAGTGTACACACACACACTCCCACACACATGTACTCACGCTAAGTGGACAGAAACTACACAATGTGATTCTCATTCATTATTAAGCCTGTAATTCAGTATGGATAATGATTGTTTAATTTCCACGAACTCTGTCTGTCTGTCTTATTACCTGTCTGTCCATCTTTCCACTTAACCATTATTTATCAGAAAGAAGCACGTGGGGAAATGCTCCCTGTGGAGACACCTCAGCCCCAGGTTCTGCATGACTGGTATTTGAAGTAAACTAAAGGTGGTGCCTGCTTAGTCCCTCCGCTGCACAGAAGCCCTCTGTTGAGACCCTAGCTCTGGTCAGCCTGCGTCTTGGAGTACAGGGGTGGAATTTTCATCCCCTTTGCCGAGTCTTTGTGCCTGGTGACCTCTGCTTCTTCCCTCGGGCACCACTGGCCAATAGCCTTATTTTTTCCCAACAATCTCACAACAACATGAGATTGTACAGGTTTTTTTGTATTCTTTTGGTTTCTACCTCAAGGCTTTCAAGGAGACAATCTTTTAGGTAGAATTTTGTTTTCCTATTATAATATCTTTTGCAACCTTTTTGTTTATACTCAATTTTCAAGTTGCTGATATGATAGTACACTTTTTTTTAAATTCTTCTCTCATATATTACATCCTTACCACAACTTCTTCTCCCTCCTCTCCTCTCAGTTCCTACCCTCATCTCAGATCTCCCCCAGATCTACTCCTCCTCCATTCCCCTCCAGAAAAGAGGGAGCCTCCCAGGGATATCAACCAAACACATCCTAGCACGATGCAGTAAGACTAGGCACAGAACCTCACATCAAAACTGGACAAGGCAACCTAGTCAGAAGAAAAGGGTCTCAAAAGCAGGTAAAAGAATCAGAGATACCCCAACTCCCACAAGCTTTACAACCATAACACATATGCAGAGTACTTAAGTCAGACCCATGTAGGCTCCCGGATTGTCATTTCAGTCTCTGTGAGTACCTATGAGCCCTGCTTAGTTGATTCCGTGGATCATGTTCTTTCAGTGTCCTTGACCCCCCTGGCTCCTACAATCCTTCCTCCTCCTGGGGAACCACGGGGTTCCCCAGACTCTACCTAATGTCTGACTGTAGGTGTCTGCCTCTGTTCTTATCAGTTGCTATGTGAAGCCTCTCTGATAAAGAGTACAGCAGAATATCATTAGGAATAATTTCATTGACTTTTTGAGGGGGTAGGGCAGTCATGGTTTGTTCTATCCTAGGTTACTGGGCCTCTGGTTTGATGGCAAACTTCTAAAACTCTAAATCGACACCACTTTGGAGTTCATGATGTCTATGCTGTGTAAACACCTTTCCAGTCCCAGCCTGGGGTGCACGGTAAAGACAGTTACCAGCAAACATGAAGAGAAGGCAAGGCCATGGAGTTGTTAGCAGAAGACAAACAAGAATTATTCACACACCTCCCACTGTTTAAACTATCCTGAGTTATTCCCCTTTAGACACAAGAATCGGTTATTATTTTCTCACTAGCTTTATTCTAAAGCTAATCTTAGATGAAGTGAAATTCAGGTAGTGTTTCTATGGGCTACTTGGAATGAAAATTTTGAAATGGAAGCATAAAAATTGTCAGCTATGAACTCTATGAACTAAAATACCAACTTGCCAAGCAAGATGTGCCCACTGGGGCAACTATGGCAATATTGTTATGAGTTAAATTTGATTTCAACTCCACAGGGGAAGTCATGCCTACTACTGTAAACCTGTTTAAAAAAAACTAGAAACTAAAAACAAAACAAAATAAAAAACCCAAAAACATGACTGGGAAGGCCATAGGCCCTAGGGAGGAATGTACAACTGTGGTTTAGGTGATATAGCAGGCAAGCGAGCTGCCTCAGCTGGGAAGGTGCTTGCATCTAAGTCTGAACACGTGGGTTCAGTCCCTGGGAATCACATGTCTGACTTCCACACATGAGATGAGGTACACATACTCACATCTTGAGACTGGGCGCAGAAAGATTGGACAAGATACAACTGTAGCAACTGGGAATCCACAGAGGCTGTGTTTGCCTGTACTCAGACAGTCATAAGACTGGGACTGTTAACAGTGAGACGTGGATGGAAGAGAGGCTCATGGGGCCCCACTTGTTTCTTGCTAAACCACTAGGGAAGGGAGACACTGTTTTCAGTTGTGTACCCATGGGTGAGCCCATAAGGCTCCACTGGATAATCCAAATCTATACGCACACAGACGTTCCTTGTTAAATCCAGTGGGTCACAGAGCAGGCAGACATGGATATAGAAAAGGGTCATGGAAAGAGGGGACATTAAAGGCCTGGGAAGGAGATAAGAAGGCCTGTCGCTTGAGAGTCATCAGAATGTACTACACACATGCATGGAATTGTCAGAGAACAAATTTAACTTATTAAAAAAATGTTCAAAATTGTCTAACAAAATAGTCAACCAACAGATCGGCCAATGAACAGAAATGAAAACCAAGAAAAATAGATTTGTCTTTGTGAGCATGAGTCCATAAATCTAGTTGATTTTTAGATGTGTGTGTTAGTACATAGTCCAGCCTGGTTTCAAGCTCTGGATCATCCTGTCTCAGTCTTCCCAGAAAATGGGATTACAGTCAGCTGGCGTGCACAAATTTAAATATTCTTTCATATCTAAACATGGTCAACAGCCTTGGGGAGGAAGTTCTCTTTCATTCCAGATTGGACATTGCACGTCCTGAACTCAGCCACCCACGGGGTACTCTATTTACAAGCCTTGGGTGGCGAGGTCCACAGGACTTGCTGCTACTGCGAGCCTCCAGAGCTAGAGACAGCCGCAGAAGCCAAGCATTTGCATAGGTATCAACCATAGTTTCAAACTTTTCAGTTCTGGGAGAAAATTCTGCTAATTTTCACACTAATATCTAATCACCTTTCTGAAGTATGCGCGAACAAGCAATGGGATTCTTCAGGAACCTTCTGGAGTCTCAGGAAAACTGTGACAAGGGCTCAGAGCTCTTCAACTTCCCCTCACCCACCCTAAAACATTCACAGTCCCTAACAATCACACCAAGGACTTCCATGCCTTTCCTGTGCAGTGACAGCTTTAAGTGACATCATCACAACAACATGGTCATTTTAGGATGTCAGCCCTAAACTGTAGAATATCCTTTACCCGTATCCAGGTCAATGCCCAGCTCATGGAAGCATAGATTGAAAGCAGAGCATGGCGTGTGTCTGTGATCTCAGCACTCTGGAAACTGAGCCAGAAGAATTGATGTGAACCCAAGGCCAACTTGGCTATGTGGTGAGATTCTATCTCAAAAACCACACCAAAGAAACAAGAACAATGAAAGCACGCATTGTGTGCTGGTTAATATTGTCAACTGGACAGGTTCTGAACTCACCAAGAAGACAAGTGTCTGGGCAAATGGAGGAGGGGTTATCTATATCAAGCTGTTAGATGGGAATAGTCACATAAACTGTGCCCGGCACCATTCCATGCGCTATGAAAGGAAACTAGTACACATTGTCATCTGTGGGTTGGATGAAGGAGCTGTCATGTCACATGAAGTCCACCAAAGCTATCGACCAAAGTCACCTAACTGTAAAGTCTATTGCAATTTTTTTAAAACTAGTATTGCCATTTATAAGAAAGTACAGAGTTAAGATTCTACTCCAGTAAACTCTCCACTTAACATCCTTTCCCCCATTCGAGTGTTTTCTCCCCCTCCCTACCTGCTTTCCTAGAACAAGAAAGAGATTTTTAAAAGGATCCACCTGCTGTCATCCTGGCCTCCACTCACCACAGGCAAGGATGTAACTCATAAACATGAAAAGAAAAATTACTCCAGGGAAATCCTACCTGGCCACCTTTCTCCACTTGACTCCAAATAAAAACACAGTTCTTTGCCACTAAGAAACTGAACTTGAAGGCTGAGTCCCACTGAGCACTTTCTGGGTGTCTGCAGGTTCGGACCTGTACAGAACAGGCCCACTGTGCTGCTGCTGATTTCCAGACAATTAAATAAAAATCTTCCGGCGTCAAGAGTGGAAGACGGCACAAGGACCAAGCTGCAAAGCTATGGCAAATCCTCCTTGCAGTCACAGGATCAATGCCATGAATGGCTTTCGTGGGAATAAAGCCTGCGCAGGGGTCATTGAAAGAAGGCCCTGTGCTGAATGATCTTTTGTCAAAGCAAAGAGGCCACGTCAAGCCACAGAAGAGTAATCAGACCACTGTTCTGCATAGAAACCACTATCCAGCGTCCTTCAGAGAGCTTTGCTTTCTCCCAGGGAAGATGCTTGCTTCATTATTGCCATCAAATAAGCCTATCCCTTCCATACCCGAACTGGATTCCTTCTGTCCCGTCACTCAGCATATTTCAAAGGCTTTTACTGTTTATTTCACTGCATAGCTAGAAGAATAAGTTACTGGGCATCTTAATAATTCTGGGTTAGAAAAGGGGAAAGAATTTCACTTTAGCAAACTGTGACTCTGTATATAATGCACTGATTTATCTAGGTCTCTGCTGAATTCTACTCTCTTCTTTAAATAATCTAGAAGATTTGAAGCGATGTTGGGTGTATCAGTGCCTTGCTAACCAACTCTTTCTTTAAGTTTGCTGCCTACCCCTTCCTCTCTCCATTTCTCTGGTCGCTTTCTTGAAGTCTGTTGCCTTCTTATTTCTCATCTTACAGGAAAATTAATTCCTATCATCGGATTCCACAGCCTGTCCCTTCCAGGTATCAGCTGACCCCAGGATGTGCTCCTCAGGTGTAAGCTGACCTCACTCCATTCTCACTTTCAGTCCTCCCAACGTTATCCATGCTTGAGTGCTTGCAGATTTTAAACTGGCTGTGAGATCAGCAGCACCCCTGACTCTCCTAGATCACTTCTCTTCTCAGCTTCTCCAAAGGGTGCTTAGCCTTTATCTGGACCACAACTGCTGCCTCTTCTCATCAGTTCAATTTCATGCATTCTGTTCTCTGACCAGTCCTTTCGTGCATGTGTGTGATATGTATTTGTGTGTGTATTTGTACATGTTCATGCATATGCATGTGGGTGTGTATGCACACATGTGGAGGCTAGATGTTGAAGGTGTGTGTCCTTGATGGCTCTTCTCTTTGTGGCATACAATCTCTCAGCAAACCCAGACATCCTTGGTTCAGCTAAAATGACTGGGCACTGAACTCCAGGGATCTCTTGTGCCAGTCCCTGACAAGAATTATGGGTTACTTTAAGATGTAAGAGTTAGTTAATAAGAAGCCTGAGCTAATAGACCAACCAGTTTACAATTAACGTAGGCCTCTATGTGTTTCTTTGGAACTTAGTGGCTGTGGGACCGGGCAGGAAAGATACCTCTGTCGAGACCTGCACTGGTTACAGATACACACCGGCATGGCAAGCTTCATATTCATGTGCTGAGCACCAGAACTTGGTCCAAGCCTCCTCTGATCATTACTTTGCATAGCCAACTCCAAGTCGAGCCCACCCACCATCATCCATCCTGCCCTGGTTCCTGTAATATTTTTACTCTTCCTTCCCAGGTTAAACTCTGGTCAGAAATTATACACAGACCTCTGAAACACTCTCAGCTCCCTTCTGTCTCTGTCACCTTGTTCTCCGTGGTTGGTACTTCTCAACTGCCTAGCTATTCTTACTTGCTGCTGCCTAACTATGGTCAATCTAACTCCCTGCCTAGTCTGCTGGTCCACTGGTATAGCGCAAACCTGGGGAAAAATCGCCAACTCACCCTAAATGTTCTCAGGGCATACTCAGATATGAACCTGAGTAAGCCCTACCATTGCTGGGCAGTTGTCCTTACTTCTCTTCCATTCTGATCATCCTTTCGTTCCTTCAGTTACCTACTTTAACTAACTTTCCTCTCCATATTGTTTCCTGGCCTTCAACACAGCCTTGCTCCATGCTTTACTGAATAAACAGAAGTGACAGCGGAAGATCCCCATGGCTCTGAGCCCCACACCTGCTCATCTGCCTCCACCTCGGGCACCACTCCCTTCTCATCTCTGTGAGCTTGGGAAGAAGGTGCTTTCACATTCTCAGGCAGATTCTCCTGTCTGCGGCCTGGGTGCCATATTCAGATTCTCAGCTGCAGGAACACTCCTTTCTTTTGTAAAACACCATATCCTCCCAACCCTACCCAACAAACAATGCCATTTTCACCCCTGTATAAACATGCTGCCATTTCTTGGTTTTTTTTTTAAGATTTATTTTTATGATGGAATATTAATTAGTATCCTCTGCAAGAGCAGTAGGGGCTCCCAACTGCTGAACCACTTCTCGAGTTCCGCCCCATTTTAAAAACTCATGTTTATTTAGAAATATGAACTGTCCTGTGCCATTTCTCTTCTTCACTGGCAGAAAGATTCTTGTGAGAGCTGCCATCCTTTCGTCTTTGCTTTCGTTCTGTATTTCATCTTACACTTTCGGCAGGCTCTCCCCAATGCCGCCAAGGCTGGGCTCCTATGAACTGCCCCACGGTGAGCGACAGGTAGGACATCAGTAGTTATTGCTCAGTCTTAGTATAGAGGACCTGTCAGAATCGATACTGTCTTCTTGAGGTGCTGTGCTCCTTATCCAAGGAACAGCTTGTTCGTCTTCTTCCTACTTCCCCAGAGCTCTTGTTAATATTTTCCCCTGGTTTTTGTTTTGATCTCTCATTGAATTTATTTAGTTTGTTTTGAGTCAAGGTCTCCCTGCAGCCCAGGGTGTCTCTGAACTAGTAGTGATTTCCTGCCGCAGCCTCCTTAACACCGAGACTGCGGTTGTTTCCTCACCGCACCTGGCTTCCTCCTCCTTCTCTTCCTTCTCTTCCACCCGTGAATTCTGGATACTTTCTCTGTCTAAACCAGCACCACCATAGACATCATGCTAATGATTTCCTAAAGCAACCATCCTTTCTGAATATAGACTCGTAACTCTAAATTCCTAATGATATTTCCATTCAGGATTAACAGACATCTCCAATTCAATTACCGAAACCACTAGCCTCCTGAGGTCAGTGGCTCCCTCCCTCTCTCCTTCCTTCCCCGTTCTCCCTCTCTCCTTCCCTCCTCTAGTGTTTTCACATGAGATCCAACTGATTGGGCGATACTGCTGGCTCGTTCTTTACAAACAGCCCGTTTCTATTTTCGCTGCTTCTATTGCTATCAGTTGAGTGTGAAGTTCTCTCATCTATTTCAATAGCCCTGTAGTAAATCTCCTCTTGTTGCTGTTGCTCAGCTACCATCTGCTTCCAGCGTGGCAGAGAGAGCCTCTGGAAAAAAGAGTCTGGATGCACTGTTCCTTTGTATAATATTCAATAATGATTTCCCCTTTATCAGAAAAGTAGCCCCAGTCTTCCCATTGCCTATGGGTCATGGGCCGGCCTGTGGTGACTCTGACATCATTTCCTGCCACTGCCCTGTGCGCCGATTCTGTTTAGCGTCTTTCTGTGGCTCCCATACTGCATTGCTCCACTTCTTTCAAGAGAGGCTTCCAGCTTCGTCTATGTTCTCTCTGGGGTGCTTTCTCTTTTAAATATTAATTTTTATTATTTTTAATTATCTATGTGCATTGGGGAGTGGGGCATATGTGCATGTGAACTGAGAACCCTTAGAGCTGGAGTTGTGAGTGGTCGTCAGTGCCACAAGAGTGCTGAGAACCGAACTTGGTTCTTCTTTGAGAGCAGTGTACGCTCTTAAGTACTGAGCCATCCCTCCAGCTCTTAGGTCACTCTTCTCTAAGATGCTTGGCTGCAGCCTGGCGTGGTAGCACACACTTCTAACTGCAGCACGTGGTCTACATAGTGAGTTCCAGTACAGGCAGAACTACACACACACACACACACACACACAGAGAGAGAGAGAGAGAGAGAGAAAGAGAGAGAGAGAATTGTGACTTTTCTACCTCCTTTAAGCTCAAATCTTTTCTCAAGTCCTCCCTACCCTCCGGCTGAGTTCCTTTTAGCATTTCAAGCTACCTTAATTGTTAATTTTGCTCTCTGTTCTAATAGATTATATATGTGTGTGTACGTATTAGATACAATTAGATGTGTACATATATATGTGTGTGTGTGTGTAGATACAATTAGAAGCATTGTCTTTCTCCTCTTGCTAGAACGTGATAGCCACAGAGTCCTGGATCGAAATATTTTGTTCACTAATACATTTCAAATTCTTAGAATAAGGCTTGGCATATTTAATTTTTTTTCTGTTTTTGTTTGTTTATTTTGCCTTTTGCTTTTTAGACAGAGTCTTATTAGGTAGCCCAGGGCAACCTTGAACTTGTGATCCTCCTGTTCTGGCCTCTTGAGAGCTGAAATTCTGGGCATGCACCACCCTGACTGGTTCCATAGTTTGGTTCTTAGACGCCCTCCAAAGGCCTTATGCTGAAGGCTTTGTTGAACATCTCAAGTGTTCCCAGGAGGTGGTGGAACCTTCAGGAGGCCAAGTCTAGGGGGAGGGACCTAGGACATTGGCGACTTCTCTTTGAAGAGAATTTTGGGATCTCTTTCCCTTCTGTGTAAGGAGCATATGCTTCTGCCCTGAAGTACTCTCCTGAGTCAGGCCCCTAACACAGGACCATTAGCTCAGACAAAGCCTTTTCCTGGTTTTCTCAGGTATTCTGCCCGGTGATGGGCATCTTAAACACACCTGGCAGGTAGCAATGCTCAATGAATGTAGGTTGCATTGACGAATGCTTAAGTGAAGGAAGAAACAAAGCCAAAAAAAAAAAAAAAAATGAATTAAATGGGTCTCTGAGCTATTTACTTGAAAATCCTTTTGTTGAAACATCAAAAGAAATTCTTTCCTCCAAAAACTTTGCCTGACTCCAGAGCTCTGTTCCCCAGCCCGTCTGGTTTCCCAATTAGAGTGAATGCCAAGCGGCTGAGAAATGCTCCCCACCTTACACTATGAAGTGTCATTACACCTCGCTCTTAGGAAGGAATGAATATACACACTCTGGGGACATTACAATGGCAGCCTTTGAAAGGGGGAGCTGGATGAGTGGGCCTCCTTTTAGGGTCTGATATAAAATCAAAACTTCAAGCAGGTTCATCTAAAGGCTTGGCCATGTTTCCTGCAAGCCTGGCCCACCCTGAAAGAGAACCCCAGCTGCTAGATCATTTCCAATGGAAACTATGCAAAATGCAGTGGCTTCATGTGGCTTCAACCTCAAACCAGGTGGAACCTGAGGCTTTGGCAAAGGCCTCCATTGAAATTCTTAAGTGGGCAATGTAAACCAAGGGGAGAATGTTTGGAAAAAACAAAACAAAACACACACATACACACACACAAAAAACCCAAAGTGAAATTAAACCCTTAGCTTTAAACAGTTTTGCAACCATGAACTTAAATCTCTGCTCTTTTAATGGCATTTCACCCTGCCCTGAAACAGAACAAGCATTCCACTGAAATGAGCGCCACAATAACGCACTAGGTTTTTGCTCTGCTGTTAGAATTGCCGGGGGTCTTAACCTCCATGAAGAGGTCAAACTATTACTTCCACCTGGCAGGTTGTGTCACCGAAGGACAGAGTTAAAAGGGTGACTTGCCAAAGATGACTAGAAGAAGCCAAAAGCGTGGACAGTGTACTCCGGGCAGACGTCCTTGACATAAAATACCGCTATTAAACTGAAAGAGGCTAGAAATACAGCAGGGGGGCGGAAGGACAAATGATTTTTAACACACTTGTAGATCAGTGGTTCTCAACCTGTGGGTTGGGACCCCACAGGGGCCGCATATCAGATATCCTGCATATCAGATATTTATAATATGATTCATAACAGTAGCAAAATTACAGTTATGAAGTAGCAATGAAATGATTTTATGGTTGGAGGTCACCACAACGTGAGGAACTGTGTTAAAGGGCTGCAGCGTTAGGAAGGCTGAGAACCATTGCTCTAATCATAAAGGGAGATTAAATATTTGAAGGCTGTGTCATATTAATAATGACAATATTGTGAGAACAAGATTTTAACTACAAAGCAGATGGTATGTGTACATCATACAATTGGAATACTCTGAATTTTAGGGACCCTTCAGTAATGAAAAGGAAAGATGTGCCTATATTTAGAGATATTTGGCATCACTGATTTTTTAAGAAACGTCTATAAATCTTACATTTTTTTCAGCTATGGAGATTATTTTGTATTAAAGCTATTTTTATTGTATTTTATCAATATTTTAGAGGGCTGGAGAGATGCCTCAGAGCGTAAGAGCATTGGCTGCTCTTGCAGAGGACCTGACGTCAGCTCCCAGCACCCACATGGTGGCTTACCCTCCTGATCCATAGCTTCGGTTCCAGAACATCTGATGCCCTATTCTGGCCTCTGTGGGCAATAGGCACATGTGCTGTGCACATACATACATACATGCAGGGAAACACTCATACACACAAAATAAAAACAAGCAAATCTTTTAAAAAGATTTTAGAAAAAAACCTTGGCCATGAAAATGGAGGGATTTCTCCTCCTTCCCTGTCACTCACGGCAATTTGACTAACTTTTCTTTTGTGTTGACTTTTTGACATAGGAAGGCAGCAAGTTAGACAGTCAAAAGGCCAACCAAGTTTAACTCAGAAAGCCACCAGAATACTTCGGAAGACTCTCGAAGTTGTAATCCAGCTATTCATAGTTAGAGACAGAAAGCCCCGAAGGCAGATGCTCCGTTTGCCAGCTTCATGTCATCGCTGTCCTATCAACCCTGGAAACATGACTTTTTTCTTCTGGGCGCAGTCGTAGAGTTTTGAAGAATATTAAGGAAGCTTAGCACAGAATTAGTCCAGTCCCAGCACTGATTTCTAGCTTCTTGGCTTTGGTTGCTCAATAGACTTCTCCGTTGTTGAAAACAAGCACATGTTACAAAAACACATAGGCATTTAGATCAGACTCCCCTAATATACAGACCTCAACCATTATGGAGAGCTTTGACAACAGTCATTCATTTCCCTTATTCAATATTGTCTGTGATGTGTGCAATGTATTAAACGTTCTGTTCCCCACTGGGAATGCAGAGCTCAGTAAGATCCCTGTAAGGATCTCAGTGCCTAAGGGGACAAGATGAAAATCCCGGCTAGGGCTGTAGATCTGTTGGTGGAGCCAATAGAAACGTGGGAATAAAGAAGCTGGGTCTGCCTCTAACCCCAGCTGTTCAGAAGGAGGGAGCAGGAGGGTCTGAAGCTCAAGGCTAGCCTGAGCCATGTAGAGAGGCCTTGTCTTAAAGAGAAGTTAAAAGAGCCAGGAAGGCTAGGGACATAGCTCAGTGAAGTACTGTGAACGCATGTGAGGCCCTGGTTTCAATCCCCAGCATCCCAGGGAAGGAATAAAGAAAAAAGAAAGAGAGAGAGAGAGAGAGAGAGAGAGAGAGAGAGAGAGAGAGAGAGAAGGAAAGAAATAAATAAGGAAAGAAAGAAAGAAAAGGTTTAGGATCTAACTTGGTGGGCAGGGAGGTGGAGTTAATTAGCCTATGAGAGGACTTGGTCATGTTGCATATCTGCTCAGGAATTTGAGAGAAGCTTAGCATGGCCTTTAATTTCAGCACCCAGCAGGCAGAGCCAGGCGAATCTCTGGGAGTTCGAGGCCAGCCTGGCTTATGCAGAGTTCCAGGCCAGCCAGGGATATGTATAGTAAGACCCAATCTTAAACAATGACAAAGAGTTTTAAGAAAAATTGGACCATAATGAAGTAATGGCACTGGAAAAAGCAATCAGATAGAAACACTAAACAGAAAAAAATGCGATACTGGAGCAGAAGTCTGTGAAAATATGAATTCTGTCTCAGTGACTGGTGGGCTGACTGCAGCAGTAGCTGCGGTTACACATGGAGTTGGAGTCCAGAAGAAAGTGGTGGCAACAGAAAGATATTTTAAGAAATAATTACTGAAAAAGTCAAAGGGTCAATTAGCTATAAACATGGTGACGAGAGTATAGCAGATGCCCCAAACATAGCTTCTTGATAAATTTAAAATTCAGAATCTTCAACTTGTAACACCCACACTGTATGACACGCAGAAATCGAAGCCATTATTTCATGGACACAGTTATCAAAAATATTGCAAGCAATTACCATCAGGCTGTTTACATGAAATATAAAGCGTTTTGTGTTTAGACTTGAGCCTCCCTCACCTCTGAGATCTCGTGATGTATGTAACTATTCCAAACTTAGACAAAAAAATCTGAAATCTATATTTGTGGACAAGCATTTTGGATAACTCCTGTATACAAAACCTTCTTTGTTTAAATTTTGTGTTGATTTTTCTTTGTCCTGTGCATATCCCTGGAACACTTCCTCTTCTACCAGCACCAAGATGACTGGAACCTCCAGCATGGCGAATAAAGCAAAGGCAGAAGTTGACAGGAAGCACAATGGAGAAGCAGAGATTCTTTTCTTGCTCACTGCCTCATTCACTAGATTTGTTTTTCTCTTCTACTAAAATTTCATAATTAATTTAATCAGAGGTCCAAGGGCCTCCCATGCTCAGTCTCACTGAATTTCATCCATCAAAGCCCCGTCCGTCTGTCTATCTCCTCAGTCCTTTGTGGTAACTTAGACCTCTTTCTTCTTTCCCTGCCTTCCTTTAACCTTCTGTGTTGGTCACTGTTTTGTCCCCAAGACGAGAAACTTAGAGGAAGAAGATTATTTTCCATTGGACAGGGTGCTAGCACCTTCAGTTAGTTCATGGCCAACTGATTCCAATGCTTTTAGATTATGACAAGGCAAGACCATGGTAGTAGAGGAAAGTCTCTATGCCCAGGGCACCCAAGAAGCAGACCAAAAGTGACAGTGAGAGGCTGAGGGAGAGAGGTTAAGAAAGAGATGAAGGGATGGATCAGGAATGATGTCTACCCTTTATGGGCAAATGCCTAGTGACCTTGCTCCTCCAGCCAAGCTTCCAATTCTATCATCAGATATGGATCCACTAATGGGCTAACCTATTGATGAGGTCAGATGCTTCCTGATCTAATCATTTCCTGAAGTCCTACCTCTGAGCACCACACTGAGGATGTGATTGAGACTTTCAGCAAGGAAGTTTTTGAAAGGCATTCCCATCTGTTGTATGGAGGAGTGGGCTGTGTCCCACCATCCAGCTAGCTTATACCCAAAATAACCACACAGAAATTGTATTTATTAAAACACTGACTGGCCCATTAGCTCTAGTCTCTTACTGGCTAACTATCACATCTTGATTTAACCCATTTCTAATAATCTGTGTAGCACCACGAGGTCATGGATTATCGGGACAGAGTCTAACCTATGTCTGTCTTGGGCCGAAGCTTCACGGCGTCTGCCTATCTCTGCTTTCTTCCTCCCAGAATTCTGTTCTGCCTTCCCCGCCTACCTGAGTTCTGCCCTATCAACTAGGCCAAGGAAGTTTCTTTAATAACCAATGAAAGCAACACAAATACAGAAGGGCCTCTTACACCACCTTCTGACCCATAACAAAGAAACGAAGGCCCAGTTTAAAAAAAACCAGCAATGCGGGGATCCAAATGCAGGCAGCAATCTGCATTCCTAATCTCTGTTCATTTATCTTACAGGTCAGTATAAATTAGGGATATAACAGGAGGATTTGGATTTCAGAAAAGACATCTTTGCAGGTGGTAACTCCTGCAACTCTTCTGAAGTCTCCTTAAAGTAGGAAGGGTTCTTTATATGCCACTTCAGTGGGCACCATCATGTATATTGCCAGATAGCCACCAAAGCCAATATCCTAGTCTAATTATAACCAGGTCAATTGCAAGAGTCTATTGCCTATGAGTTGCTGATTAACAAAAGCCCAATGTTTTAATCGTCAGAATTATTGCCTGTCACTTTGAGGGGCTAACTGTTGCTAGAGCGGATGCTCATACATGTATATGCAAGTCATGCCACAGGATCTCTGCCTTAATACTTTCACACCTGGGGAGAAAATTCATTAAACTGGGTAGACTTCCAAGTGAGAACTATAAACTGCATTCCTCTCTTTTCACCCAGAAGGGACGTTTCAGCACTACTAAGCTGAGATCCTGGATGTGATCAATTTGAAAGGAGTTCTGTTAATCAGTGCTTGAGGGTAGGAAAAGCTAACATGAAAACTGAACATCTCCCTGGGAGAAAAGTCCATGATAGACACTGAGAGCAGGCTGGGGGGATGTCATTTTTTTTTTTTGAGTTGTGTTTGTGTGTTGGAGGGAGTATGGATCTGTCAGAGGATCCTGATAAAGATGGTCTTCCAACCATTTTTAGTGGGTAGCAGGAGCCAATCGACAAGCAGAACCCCTCCCCTGAGAGTTGGTCTTATCATAGTTTTCTTCCTAACGTTCTGTTCGGAGCCGGTCCTTAGCTGGACTTCAACAACTATGACCTCATGTGTGTCCTTACCAATCCTCTTCTCTTCCAATGCTGAAGCTCATAGTCTTCATTCTGTTTGATTGACTTAGAGTTCTCTGGCGCTGAACATGGAGTTGGAATCCTGGGGGTTACACGGCTTCTCTTCTTTGCCAAAGAGTTTTGAATATGAGCCAACCATCAAAAACACACATTGGGATTAGTTTACCGGCAGACAGACATAGAACTAAAAGAATAATGAGGAGCAATAAGGTGCTGGGAACAACACATTCTGATGGGAGCTAATCATCATCACACAGTGCCTTAGTCTTTTACAACAAGAGCGGGAGGTTAGGTTTGAGTGGCTTCCTACGCTGGTTCCCCCTAAAGTGCTTTTGCATTCTTTATTTACAACATCCCAGCTAGGGGAAATGAGAAAAGTACATTCTAATTCCCTAGAAAGTTGGAGGCTGAGTGCCTAACACTAGATCCAGCATACTTCTTGGTTCTCAGTTCCATACTCCTATCTTCAGGAGACAAAGTCCCTGTGATTCGTATAGCATAGTACTGACCACTCAGAATGGCTGCGGGCCATATCTCATGTAGTGCTAAGCACATCACACAGGCTCTTCCGGCTAGACTAGGTACCTATGAATTGTAGGATGAGAATAGATTAATTAAATGCCTGGGTCATTTAAGCTTTCTTCTCTCTCTCTCTCTCTCTCTCTCTCTCTCTCTCTCTCTCTTCCCCCCTTCTCAATATACAAAAATCCATCAAGTCACTAACTCCCTTATTGCTAAAAAATGTAAAAGCTAATAGCTCTTAAAATTAATTTTATTGTGAATCTCATTAAAAAATGCCAGGACTAAATTACTTGGTTTGTAAATAGATTTGCTTAAAGAACTAAGTGCATTTTAGATGCTGGTGTGCGCTGATGCTGAACAAGGAACTTAGATGTCATGCTAGAACAAATAGGAAGGAAACCGGAAGTGGAAATTTGGGAGCTTATGATTGTGCTGGCAGTTTGTTCAGAAATATTATTCACGTTTACATTGAAAATAATTGCCCCGGGGCTGGAGAGATGGTTCAGCCATTAAGAGTATTTACTGCTCATGCAAGGGACCTGGGTTCAGGTTCCAGCAACAGGATCAAAATGCCCACCCCACCCACAACTCTAGCTCCAGGGAACCCAGTTCCCCTTTCTGGCCTCCCTGGGCACCTGAACACACATGTATATATACACACACATACACATTAATAAAAACAAAACTCATCTTTTCAAATTAATCTGCCTTTCATTTCCAAATATGGGTGGTATTGTTTGCTTTAGGATCAGCCCCTCTTTGCACTTCAGTAGCAGTGACCAAGAGGGCTTTCAAACACATTTGCCTCACACAATCACAGTGTCTCCAAACCTTAGATAACAAGGTGAGACTCCTGAGTAACTCAAGAACAAAAGCACCAAGTGAAGATGAATTCCCACGTACGTCATGATCTTTCTCTGACATTTTCACATACGCTACGGCACAGACAAGAATCGGGACGCATCCACGCCCCTGAAGACCTTGGCTTCACTAAGAATGAGCGTTTTCTGCAGGCTTCCAGCTGTAAGGCACCTGCACAAAGTCTTCCCATTTTTACTATAAAACCACATAGAAAAGTCTTGGCCAATGGCTAATTTCTCTGAAGCTGTATCAGAGCAGCGTCAGCAGGTTGACCTGTCTGCCTAATTATTCTGGGCACGGCTGCTCTGAAAGTCTACCCTCCACTAGCAAATATCATATCAAATATCATATCAAATTGTGAAATTTGAGCAGATAAATGAGGTCAAATTGGATATTCCTGAGAGAAGAAATATGAAATCGAGTCTATTTGTCACGGAAACCAGGAACACGGGATGAGCCACACAGACCAAATGGTTCTTTCATAAGCAGAATTGGTAAGCCCTGAAATAACGCTCTAGCCCGTCACAAGGCAGTGCCCCTTTGCAGAAAGTGCCGTCCTGAAACTGTGTACGGAGGAATACATTCCTTCTGGACTAGAGTGTGCCAGTCAGACGTCTCCTACAAGAAGGAACACTGATTAAAAACACTGGGTCTGGTACCAAGCTGTGTGCCTGGATTGTTTTCCTGCAGAAAACATGCTGTAAGAATCAGGTCGCTGTTTTCTATAGTGAGTTGTGACACTGTCAGCTTGAACAAGTGACAGACCCCAGTGTGGGTCATTTCCACATCAGATGGAAAGATTCTGCCTGTCTCGTGTGCCTTCAGGGTTTAGGAGGAGACATGATCACGTGAGTAGTGGTCCTGAGATCCCTTCTGAGAAACACCGCAGCACAGGAATCTGTTCTAACGACTTCTGGCTCCAAGCACAGAACAGGACTATTGTTGTATGACCTGATTTCATTTCAGGGATTGTCCTGGCAAAGAATGACATCATCCCATTCTTTTTCTCCTGATGGTCACTTGTGAATGTCTCGCAGCCCCAACCCTCAACATAATTGGACTGCATTCTCTCAACAGGGAAATAGCGCTCTTCCTGTTAACTTCCTGTCAGAATGTATCATTACGGCAAGGGCAGACAGGCTTTCCTTGGCCCGGCGGAGTCCCTGTAGCTGGCGCTTTCTGTAAAACAAAGCGCTGTTCTATTGGTAGCCAGAGCTGCTGAGCCTTGTTGAATGATGGGACAGGTTTTGATTTAATGAGAATAAAAGTTGTGTCAGCTAGCGATGGCACAACCCAAAGGGACCAGGTTTCTCACCCCATTGGTATCTACTATTTTCTTTGAATGCAAACTCACCAGGCTTCAAGTGGAGTCCAGAGTAAAGAGATCCACCTTCAGAAGATTGCATCCTCAGCATCACAAACAAAACCCAGCAAACCCTGCAAGCTCACTGGATTTGAGGATGTACTGTCTAAAGGGACCTGCTTAATGTCTACACATATGTACACAAATATGTGTGATTTTCCTTTCTTAGATTTTTCTCTTCGAATCTTATTGAAGTCACATGTCAAAGTCTTTTAGCCTCCAAAGGGTTAAAGGACAGTGCAGCATTGGAATACAGTCACATAGACTTCCTATCCACTGTGCTTTGGGAATGTTGTGTCTTCTGGGGGAAAAGCAAAAGCAACAAATGTGTCCTTGCTCATGTAAGAGAGTTATGCCCAAGACAAGTGGAACTGAGAAGGCATTGCACAAACTGTAAGCTGTGTGTTACCAAAAGAAGGACCATCAGAATAAAATTCTCCATCTTCCCTGTGTGCAGTTCTATAGTTCTAGGAGATGCTGAACACTACCGTGTAGAATTGCTGCTTTGGGAGGAAGCTAAAGTGCTCGGGCAGGAATTAATCCCCAGCAGGGTAACATCTAAAGACAAATAGTTAAAACTAAGTAGCCATGCAGCGGCAATTTTCTGTTATTATCCCAAATGTATATTCACACAGAAAAGACTGATGTATTTGAGTTGTGGGTAGTTTTTTGTTTTCTTTTAATGCTTTTGAAAATTTCATGGCAGCTATTATGCTGTCTGACAATTAATGCACACTTTTAAATAATATTGACATTCTGCTGCCTCCTTTAATGAGAAAGAGTCTTCATAAACAAGAGCATGTATATATCGGCATGAATTTGGAGAAACATTAAGTGCTTACTAAATACCAAGAGGAATGATTTTTAACAGGGTTTACAGTCTGCATCAGTTTCAGGCTCTCTGAAAAGATATGGTTTAATAGTATAGTTGATGAGAAATTGTAAAGTCACTTAAATTTAAATTAATATATTATATGTGACTTTAAATATTGTACAGAATAAAGTGTCACAAGCGCAGAGCTGTCTATGTGAGGCATGCTTGTAAGGATGGGGTTGGGGGAGGGATGGAGAAATGGCTCAGTGGTTAAGCAGTTATTGCTCTTCCAGCAGACCTAGGTTTGATTCTCAGCATCCATATGATGGGTCAAAACTGTCTAACTCCAGCTCCAAGGGAATTTATACCCTCTGGCCTTCAGGTACCCACGTGGTACCCATAAACACCCTCTGTCTCTTTCTGTCTCTCTGTCTGTCTCTGTCTCTGTCTGTCTCTGTCTCTGTCTCTGTCTCTGTCTCTCTCTCTCTCTCTCTCTCACACACACACACACACACACACACAAATAAACAATTTGAAAACATGTCCTACCTTGGTGGCAAAGTATTTCATCTGGATTAAGGCACTTGTTGCCAAGACTGACAACCTGAATTTGATGTCCAGGACCCATGTGGTAAAAGGAAATAACTGAGTCCTACACACACACACACACACACGCACACACGCACGCACACACGCGTGTGCACACATACACACACAGAGTAAATATAGAAAAAATATTTTTAATTTCCACTCCAGTTAGGTGTCGTCAAGACTGGAGATGTAGCGTTTATGTGCACAAAGCCCTGGGTTCAATTCTCAGACTTTCTAATTGGGCCGAGGAACCCTCCTAAAATCCCGACACTTCGGAGGTGTATGCGGGAGGATCAGAAACGTAAGGTATCCTTGGCTACACAGTGAGTTTGATGCCAGCCTGCACTATGGGAGACCCCATCTCAAAACAAAAGCAAGCAGCCGTCAGCAGAGCTACACACAGTCTTAATTTTCTTAAAAACAACCAAGCCCTTTTTGTAAGTTAGCACACCTAGGTGCACCAACCCTTGCCCAGCAGGGCCATATCAGAGCCCAGAAGGGACAGAATCAGCCAGTTCTGTTTGGGCAGGCATATTTCTAGCTGGAAACTGTGCTCAGCAGACGTTAATAATCTGTTCCCACATGTTAACACTTTCTGTGTGAATGCTGAGAAGTCCCCAAGTGTCCTGAGACAGTTTTCAGGGTTCTTTCAGTGACTTTCACATTACAACCTATCTGACACACCCACATGGCACCCATAAACACCCTATTATTCTCTTTTTTTCTCTTACACACACACACACACACACACACACACACACACACACACTAGCAATTTGAAAAAAATTTCTAATTTTTCCAAGATGGCTCAGCACTTAAGAGGATGTGCCGCTCTTGCAGAGGACCTGAATTTGATTCTCAGATCACACATGGTGGCTCAAAATTGTCTGCAACTCCACTTTCAGGGAACACAATCCCTCTCCTGGTTTCTGTGGGCACCAGGCATGCAGGCAAAATATTCATATACATAAAATAAAAATAGACGAATTTTTTTTTTTTTTTAAAAAAAAGTCCATCTTCTGGCCATCCAACTGTAATGCTTTAAATGTGAAATGACCTTCACAGGCCCAGTGTTTAAACACTCGGTCCTCAGCTTTTGACACTGTCTGCAAGACGGTCTAGCAGTTGACACATGCCTTAAAGGTGAGTGACATCTAACTCGGTTTCCACACAAACTCTCTTCCTGAACTGCCAAGATGTGACCAAGTTATTCTGTGAGATCTCGCCCTACAGAGGACAAAGCTGTTGCAGCCACCGTGCCCGACCAGGCTAACTCTGAAACTGTGAGTCAAGACAACCTGCCTTCCCTTAGGTTGTTCCTGTCAAGAGCGCTGCTACCTGACAAGCCGGGCAACTAACACCCCAGGTCCGCAGGGGCTGGACGCTTGCTGACTGTGTCCCCTGGTTCAGTATTTTGGAGAAAATGCTAACTTGTAGAACTAGAGAAGCAGATATGTTTAGTTAGTGATGCTGGAGTATGAACCGGGACCTCTCTCATGCTCGGATTGTGGTCTAGCACTGAGCTACATCCCTAGTCCAAGAGGGTCGTGTGCGTGTGTGTGTGCGCGTGCGTGTGTGTATGTGTGTGTGTGTGTGTGTGTACATTTATTTAACCTTAATAGCTATTAGGGCATGAACATACTTGGTGTGAACAACTTTGCGGAGTGCCCTCTTTCTTTTCACATTTACATGGTTTTGGGGATCATACTCAGGTATTAGGTCTCAAAAGCAACCACTTTTATAGGCTGAGATACCTCTCTATTCTCAACAGGTAGCTCTTGACGCTGAGGAATATTAAGTTCATTACCTACCAACAGCATGAAGAGAGAAGCAAAGGAAATGCCACAGGCGACCCTTCTGAGGTCTCAGTAGTCAGGAAAATGGTGCCAACTGTCCAGACCCATTCTAAAAGGAACCGTTTCTTTCTACTAAACTCGCTGAACGAGAGGCTCAATGGGACATGAATGCAGATGTGGTTGGGAGGGACAGCCATTCAGGCCGGAAATTTGAATTTTCCTGTCCAAATATGGAAAAAGGAGATTGATTGAAAGCAACTCTCCAGGGAGCCCGCAGGTTGTTAAGAAATGCGCATCCCGCATGTTAAAGCTGAGCAGAAGATGGTGGTTCAGTAAAACAGAAGGCAGGCTACTTCCTCACAAAAAGAGTATGCTGAAAACTGAAAAGGGCGGAACGTCTAAAGGGGAAAATTTCTCATGAAAAAGAGGCAAGTGTGACAGGAAAAGTGACTGGTCAGGTGAAAAAAGAACCGAATTCCAGAACAGAGGCCATTTCCTAGCATAGACCCCCCCGAAGATACTGTGAGGTAGCTGGGAAGCAGCGGGCAATGCTGACGTTTCCAACATTAGTTTCTGTAATTCTGAACATTATCTTCTGTTGTTAATTTTCGGGGACATCATACTCAAGGCCAACCTTGGTCCCTAAGAACCTGACACACAGGCCTTGAGGTTCACAAAGAGATGCTTGGCAAACTGATTGGAGAAGTAGAGAACTCTAGAGAGGCTGCAGTTTCATTTCCAGAACTTTCTCCTACGTGTATACCTTGTTTTCCTGCTTGGGAATGTTTTCCTCCCATTTGCAGGAGGATTTGTTTTGCTAGAGGCCGGGTGTTGCTGGGTAGCCCAGGCTGACTTTCCACTCTCGGTCCTCCTTCCTCATCTTCCAAATCACGGGATTGCAGGCATGTGCCGCCTCGCCCAGCTGCTGCCAGCTTTGACATAAGGAAGGCTCCTTTCCAACATCTCCCCTTTCTATGGATTCCACGTGCAGATGACTAGCGAAGGGACCTGTCATAGCGATATCCCGCCCTCTCAGCTCCCAGACCGAGAAGACCTGCTGGAAAGTGTCTAGGATGGAATACTGAGACAGGGCAGTCACCCTGGGTGCCCAGACTCTCTGACCATGCCTCTCTTCACTTGTCATGCACAGAGAGACTGAATAAAACACCCTCCGAAGACAGACATGAAATCCAGACAGAGCAGAAGAGAAGATTTCGCTTTGTTTTATTTCCCCGTGTGAGATTCATGAGCTTTCTGGTGGCTAAGGGACTGTTTCCAGGACAACCTGAGCCAATGCGAGTCTTTGAGGGAAAACCAAGCAAGAGCTGATGGATGCTGAAGAGGAAAAAAAAAATCAGAGACCAAAAGAACTCAACATTTTCTACTGTGGGAACTCAGCAGTTTCTACTGCATACACTTGAACTGGGGTTGAATTGGACACTTGAGGGATAACGCCTTGGAGTGAATTCAACTCCTGAATGTGTTTTGGGGACCGGTGTCTAGTCGCTGTGGCAGGTCTCCACAGTTCTTCCCGTTCCCATGACATTCTAGGTGCTAACACTTATCTTCTTAGGCAAGAGAGTGTGAAGACAAGCTGTGAACAAGACGGATGACGTCTCTCCACTTCTGACATTTGCAGTACACTGGGGTGACTGAGGAGGCTGGCCCGCCATGCATTTCTTGACCCTTGTGAGACAGAACTCACTTTTGAACAAACAGATCATGTTAAGTCATGTGACTCTTTAGAGTCCTATTTATTATGTGCCGTTTGTGACATTCCTTAGTACTGATGTTATGACCTGACTGCCAAATTCAAGGCCTCTTTTGGCTTTCTCCGCCAAGATGAACAAAGGCATGGGAAGGGGTCGGACCACGGACTCAGGTTCCTGTTAGCTCTCAAACTTTCCCATCTACTAGCCAAAGAGGCACACACCGCTCAGGTGATCCCGCTTCAATTAGTTAAGAGAGAAAACTTAGATGAGTACCTTTGAAGCTTCCCTGCAGTGAGTCTGCCTTGAGGAACCGTCATGTCATTTGCCAGATTCACCTTCTCCAGCTGATGGCGGCTGGCCCTCAGCACCTGGGATGGGGAACAAAGGTGTTAGCCACGGCGTTTCTGTCAGCAATGTCTGTCATCTCTCAGATGTCATGCTCCCACAGCCTCAAAGGGAGAATACCACGAGGAATAATCTTCTGACAAACACACATTAATTCTTTGAAGCACACCGGGTAATCCAGCCCTTTTCGAGACGCTTCCATTTTGCCTTTCCTTTAAGGGAATGGCTTCCCATTAATACCATTTCATATTATTCTTTGCTTGAATTTCATAGCTCCAGTAAAGGAGAATTCCTTTCTATAAAGATTTCCAGTGTGTCTCACATTTAAAAGTTGAGGGACGTCTAATTTCAGGTCGTGGGATCGACTCTTAAGGGAAACGCGCAAAATCATAGGATCTTTCCAAAACTGTTATTTGATGAGTAGCAAAGGAAGCCTTCACAAGAGGTTCAGTTTGTTTCCGTTCTGCATTTACAACAGGTGAAAACATGTCCCAAGTAAATGCAGACACGTAGCATAAGAAGCAGCACTTGTTTCAATGCATTATTTCATGAAGCTTAGCATATCACATTTTAACAAGTACACGGGGGGGGGGGGGCTGGGTAAATGTGTGTGCAGTGTATAAGTTAGACGAGGAAATTGCAGGATAGAATAGGAAAATCGCACACCATTTAACAATTCACTATTTCCTTTCCCTTTAAGTTCTTTCTCATGGAAACAACAGTGTTTAAGAGGGATCTTATGTAAAACTTCAAGCTTTCTTACTTCTCCTCGGGTGAGTGCAACTGTGGACCCCCAGAGGCCGTGGCTGCAGCTGGTTTGCCTTCACAGACCTGTAATCTCTTGTTCTGGACTGGCTTTTGAGATTTGTTAAATGTGGGCAGTTCTAGGAGCCACCCTCAGGGCCCTAAGCATCTCATCTATGCTGAGGTTTCTGCGGTAGGGCCTCTGGTACCGGCAGGTTTCTGTGCCACCTTCTTCTTGCTACTCCACCCTCACCATCTCTCCTCACCTTCAGAGAGTGGCTAAATTCCTGATGCTACTCTCTGACCTGGTACGCCCATGCATTAGGCCTTAGAGGACCTCTTCTGCTTCTCATCCGGGAACTTGGTAAGTTCTAGAACTTTCACATAGATGATTATATATACATGTATACATATCTACTCCTTGAGAGTTTCTGAAGGAGAAACGTACAGACGAGGGGCTGGGTGCAACATGGCGCAGTGGAAGAGAGTGTGTGCGCAGTATGAGTCAGGCCCTAGGCTCAATCTCCAGCTTACCTGTGGTCAGATTGGCATAGCCTAGCATCAAGGTAACACTACATGTTTCTGGACACTGCTCTGGACATGCTACTGGAGGCAGATGGTGTAGTTTCGGGTGACACCATTTGCTGGCTACGTGACCTTGAGTGCGTTACTTAGTCTCTACCTCGGTATACTCTTTTGAAAAACAGGGCTTCAAAGTATGGGCACTTTCTGGATCTAATAAAAGGGTTATATTCTCTTGAAAAACGATGAGGAGTTTCTCCCACAAGATATTATTTCTTGGGCTAGTTTGAACGATTAATTCTAGGCTGCCAAGAGATTTGACTTTTCCACACTTGTTTCCACATACACCTTTGTCCACGGTTGAGCGAAAACATATGCAAAGGTTTTCCTAAGTCATATCAGCACAGACTTTGATGACGTATGCCGAAAATTACAACTTAGCAATTTGTTACAGGCAGTTGCAAAGAGAATGCAATAGTCTGAATCCATGCCTTCCACACGCACATCCAGTGTCAAACCCGCGCCCCTACACTGTAGGAAGACTGGCACAGTTCTCAGTGACATCATCTACACTAGGAAATGTATTTCACAGATATTTTTCCAGGTATGTCGGATTCATAACTGTTACTGTAACTAGGCACAGCGCTAAATACATAACAGAAATTCATTAAGCTGTTTCTTGGTTCTGGAGAGATGGCTTAAAGGTTAAGAAAACTGTCTGTCCTGTCAGGGAAGCGCTCAGTTTCAGGCAGTCACATAGTAGCTCATAACCCTCTGTAACTCCGATTCCAGGGGTTCTGATTCCCTCTTCTGACTTTTGTGGCCTCCAGCATGCATACAGTATAGATATATAGATGCAGGCAAGACACCCATATACATAAAGTAAAATAAATATTAAAATTAATGTTGAAACCTTCTAATTAATTCCTGATAAAAATAAATTTGTTTCATAGAGTCATTAAATCAGCACCATCTGGCAAGTAGAATTAATATTATTTGCTGTTGTTCATTTATGGTTGTTAACCTTTAATTATAGTTACTTTAAATTTCAATGATATATATGCAGTGATTTGGTTCACCATGCCTGTAGATTCTGTACCCTCAGATTGAACCAACTAAGGATCAAAAATGTTTCAAAAATAAATTTCCTGTGTACATAATATACACGGACTATATTCATGGTCATTTATTCCCTAGGTATTAGGTATTATTAGACAGATTATATTAGATAGATATAACAGCTATCTGCATAGTGTCTGCATTGTGTTACAATCAGCCTAGTAATTTAAGATGTACAGAGATATATGTATACATTACATATGAACACTATACACACTCTTTTATATAAGGCACTTGCGCATTCAGGCTTATATTCATAGTGTGCGTATGTGTTCCAGAACCAAACACCAGGGATAGACACCCAAGGAATAACTGTGGTGCTCCACAAGTAGAAACAGCCACCTAGTCTTGCTAGTATATATGCCGGTAGCATTTTCTTATTGTTTTGTTGTTTCTGAGTTTTGTATATCTTTCCATTCTCATTCATTCTTCGTTTTCTGTTTGTTTGTTTTAAAGATAGAGTCACACTGTGCAGTCCTGCTTGTCCTGGAACTATACTACTGTCGTACAGACTTTGAACTTGATACAGTCCTCCTGCCTCTGTTTCCAGAGTGTTGAGATACAGGCATGAATCACCATGCATAGTTTATCATCGTTTTTGTTGACAGGTTTTGAGACAGGGTCTCATTTTGCAGTTCAACATGGCCAGAACTCATGGCCAGAACCAGGTTAGGCCTGAACTCTTATCAACCCTCTTTCCTTAGTTGCCTCGATGCTGAGACTATAGACATGAACCATCTGCACCCCATCTTTGATTTTTATCATTTTATCTGATAGCATAAAGCAAGGCCAAGGTTCTAAACCCAGTTAGTTGGTCAGGGTAATATGTGACTAAAGATCCTTAGTCCCACTTCCTCAGGCTGTTTAATTGCTGTGACAGGATACCATGACCAAGACAATTCATTAAAGAACTCCTTTATTAGGCTACAGTTTCAGAGTTAGAGTCCATGTTGTCGGAGCAAAGGCGGAACATCAGCAGCAGCTAAGAACCTACATCTCTGCCCACAAACAGGCAGAGAGAGATGCTGGGAAATGGGACTATTTAAACATCGGCATGGTCACCAGTGGCCCACCTCCTCTACTAAAGCCACACCTCCAAACAGTTCTATGAACTGGGGACTAAGCATCCAAACAGATGAGCCTATTGGGGCCATCCATTTATTCAAATCACTAGGACATCTTCTTCCAGTTTTCATGTCTGCTCTTTCTGGCCTAGAACTGTCTGTTCTTTTCTGCTCCCCACGTTAGCGTCATAAGTACCCTCTTGCATCAGCACAGGGCCCATTTTCGACAACCCCTCTTTTCACTCACTGCTCTCGGCAGTTTAACCTGAGATGCGCTACAGCACTCACTGGGTCATCTGTTATTGTCTCCGTGGCCTCTGATGGTCGTGTCTCTCCAGCCAGGATTGAAGATCATTCACGGAGGGCTATGGTATAGGCTTCATCTTGGTCTGACCCTCTTGCCACAGTGTAATGCTGGTAACTGCCAGGCAGCCGCTGATCAGCACCATAAAAATGCAGCCAAGCAGTCAGGGTATGAATTGCATATTGATCTTTGGTTTGTCTTAGGGTTTGTTCAGATTTAGCTTAAAAATTATCTAATTTTAGTGGTATTAAAGACTATAAAATTAGTGGCTGGAGAGATGGCTCAGCAGTTAAGAGCACTGGCTGCTTTTGCAGAAGATCTGGATTCAATTCTCAGCACCCACATGGTAGCTCAAAACTGTCTATAACTACAGTCCCAGGGGATCCAGTGTCCTTTTTTGGCCATACATGCAGGCAAAACCCTCATATACAGAAGATACAAATAAACTTATCTTTGAAAAAGATGTAGAACAAAGAATTAATTCTTAGCCTACAGTGAAACTAGACCAGGAAGTAGATGGTCTTACTCCAAGTCATTTGTCCCTTTCTCTTTATCAAGCAATGAGTTTGGCACAAAATTCAGGAGGAGTGTTGCGTGAGGTGTGTGAGAGCAATTGTGTGTGTGGTGTGTGTGTGTGTGTGTGTGTGTTCAGGAGTCTGTTTTCTGTCTCTAGAGTGAAGAGATAAGGCGAGACTGGAAGACCTCTGCCATCTTGGTCCAGAGTCTGATGAAGTTGCCCTACACTGACCAGTGCTGGACTCTTGCCTATTGGTAATCTGCAGTGAAGTAGAGCTGGGTTTCCTAGCTGCACCTGCCAAGTTTGGATCAACTTTTTTTGGGCCATCACGTTTCTGCATTTGTTGTTTACCAGTCCCTGCTATAGAACTAGGAGAATGAAGTCCGCTCTTTTCTTGCCCCATGTCTCAGATGTTCAGAAACAGAGCTGCATTTCCTGGCTTTCCAACTTCACCAACTTGCTAGATTTTGCTGCAGAGGAACATCATGAAAACCCCAAGCCTTGGTGGAAAGCAATAGCATTGTTCATGGCTAGTGAAGTGCTGTGATGGTGACAGAGTTTTTGTACGGGACCTGGAGAGATGGCTCAGTGGTTAAGATAACTGGCTGCTCTTCCAGAGGTCCTGAGTTCAATTCCCAGCAACCATATGGTGGCTCACAACTGTCTATAATGGGATCTGGTGCCCACTTCTGGCCTGCAGGTATAAATGCAAAGCACTCATCCATAAAATATAACTTTAAAAAAAGAAGAAGAAAGAAACACACATAGAGTTAAGAGTTCATTCTCACGCAGACAGATGTCCTTGACTAATCCCCCTGTGGTGGCTTCAGTGTTGATGTTGAAACACACTCTGCCTTGGCTCCTTTGGCCCTGCAAAATAGTTCCAAACTGCTTTCCCTAGAGGAGGATCAAAAGGTCCAAATTGTCCTCAATAGAAAATTGCACCAAGTCACATGAATCTTGGCATAGCGAATGGTACATGCGTGTGAGATTATTAGTTCATATGCAAAGACATGAGACCAGAAAACATGAGAAGTTCAGAAGCCAAAAGTGAGAGGAGGGAGCTTCCGGCTTTCCATAGAGCCTAGAAGTAAGCAAAGACCAGGATCCTTGGCACTCAGGCATCTGGGAACATCTACTCCTCAGATGCTGTGGAAACAAGCAGCCCAGATGAAGGAAGCCCTTGTCAGCAAACCCCAAGAAATCATGGAGGTGCTGCAGTAGCTTAGGAAGGCCCTGCTGCCTGGCCTGCTTAGCCTCCATGGAACGATCAGCACCATACACGGTCAGCACCACACACGGAACTGAATAGTCTTTCCACTGTTCTTGTGCTTTTGGCAATCGCCAACGGTCTCTCTCCCTTTTCCTTGCCTCTTCATCCCCTTCCCCTCACTCTTTCTTTGTTGTGGGAAGAGGTGACACAGGGCCTTAATCCGTAGCCCAGGATCACTTGGAATTTGCTATGCACCTCAGAATGACTGTGAGCGCATAGAAATTCTCCTCCCTTAACCTTCCAAGTGCTGAAACGAGGGCCGTAAACCACCACGTCCTGCTTCAGTCTCTCTTGCTCTTCTCCATCCCTCCTTCCCACTTCTCTTTGTTTCAGGGCATGTGCAAGGTTTTGTTCTGTAACCCAGGCTGGCCTGGAACTCACTAGTTAAACTCATGGCAATCCTCCTGCCTTTCTTTATCTCTGCTTTCCTACTTCCTACTCTCTCCCTGATGCCGACCTCCCCCACTTCTCCTTTCTTCAGTTTTTTGAGATAAGAACTTACTGTATAGTTCAGGCTATTATGGTCTGATAATTTCTACTTAGCCCAGGCTGGCTTGGAGCCCACAATCTTCCTACTTCAGCCTCCCAAGTACTGGAATTACAGGTGTGTATCATGTTTGCCTCATGCCTGTTCATTACTTTTATATTTTTAATTAGGTTTTTATCTTCTCTCTGTGTGTATGCACGTGCACACATGTGCACACGTGCTCACATGTACATGCATATAAAATACCTATATACGAAGGCCAAAAAGTTAGCTTCACGCACACTGACAAATGCTCTTCCATAGAACATGCCCACCCCTAGAGTCTTCTCCACCACCACTCAATGGTAAAATAGGAATTTTTTTTATCATATCAAAAACCAGACAGGCTTGAAATGTAACTTCATGATAGGGTACTTATCAAGGATCCGTAAAGTTTTTGTTCAATCCCAGCTCCCCACTCCCTCGAAACAGTCAAAGATAATTTCCAAGCTTTAGTAATTGGGGGCTGGGATGGGAGTGAACCACTAGAAGGCTAGTGGAGGCACAATGAGGATCAAATACTATCTAAGAAATGATTTTTAAAATTTAATGTTAGAGGCAGAAATCACTTCTTAAATCTGTGGTTAAATACCGCTCACCTACCGAGAGGAAATATTATATAACTTCACAAGCTGAGCCAGTGTCTGGGGCTAAGTCCCTTTCATAATCAATGGCATTTACTCTGAGTTGTTCAGGTGGGGTAAGAGCTCAGAAATCCAGGAAATCGGAGATGCTTTGCTGTGGGAGATTAAGTGCTGAGCTTAGATACGCTGAAAGGCTTTGAGAAACCCACGGCTATAGAGTAATCAGACCCCGGGATTGAAAAAGTCGCTGCTTCCTGTCTGTTAAGCAGGTTTTTCTGTTTGCTTAAAATGTTCAAATTTATTCCCAATTGCCAGAGCTGGAACGACGGCTTAGTGGGTCAAGCCCACATTGCTCTTATCGCGGACCCGAGTTCTGTTTCCAGCCACCCTGTGCCCCTACTCCGGGGATCAAAGAACTCTGGCCTCATGCACACATCCCCATGTGCACAAACATGCATAATTATTCTTAAAATAATAAGGCCAAGTCTTTAAAGAAATAAATTAAAGGGTTGGAGAGGTGGCTCAGAGGTTAAGAGCACTGACTACTCTTCCAGAGGACCTGGGGTTCAACTCCCAGCACCTACATGGCAGATCATAACTGGCTGCAACTCCAGTTCCAGAGGACTTGACTCCCATGGCAAAATACCAGTGCACATAAAATAGAAATAAATAGAAGAAGAAGTGAGTTATAAAAGTCACCAGTCCCTCCTCTGTGTTCCCACACTATACCGGAAAATGGCAGGAGATAGGTTGCAGACCTCTTCTAAGCCAGGCAAGCAAACATAAGCTTTGTTCTGGTCTTGGGGTGGGGCCCCTACCTAAGTGAATGAATACTGCTTAAGGAAAAGCCTTCTTTTCGATGGGCAAAGAAGACTGCTCTTTGAGTGCATGGGACCCCAGGGACCTTCTCACTCAGCTCCCTGCTGATGGCTTGGTGAACATAAACATTCCTCTCTGGATGACATGCTAAGATTATGGCCTTCCTCTTGTGAACTTAATGAGAACACAACCCACCCGGGCAGACAGCGGGACCAGAAGGAAAGCATCAGTTCCAGTGAGCCCGGATACAGACATTTCTTGGGAACATTAAGACATAGGAGGGCTTTGCCTTCACATTTCCACTCAAAATTACATGGAGAGGAAAATCTGTCCATTTTATGCTCTTAAAAATCTGTTCTCGAGATGTGGCAGGGAGACAGTTCAGTCAACAAAGTGCTTTTCATGCAAGTGTGAGAACCTGGATCAATCCCCAGGTTCCACAGTAAAAAGTCAAGCCCAGTGATGGTGTGAGCCTGTAATTCCATAGCTGAGAGGATCCCTGGGAGCTGACTGAGCAGCTGGCGCAACCTGATTGGTGAGTTCCAGGTCCCACTGAGAAACCTTGCTTCAAAGCTGGACCAAACCAAACCAAACCACACCAAACCACACCAAACCAAACCAAATCAAACCAAGGTAGTAGATGCGCTGCCTGAGAAGGAAGAATAACCAAGGCTGTCCTCTGGCTTACACACACACACACACACACACACACACACACACACACACACACACACACACCTTTGTTTTTATTCAATGATACGATCCTTTACTAACAACATTGCCAATGATACCTCAGTGAACTCTATTTCTTCTTTGCTTGCTCCTTTCTTCGTTCTCTTGTGTCCCCCTATAGCTCCCCAGTTGTTTAATCTGAAACTACTCTAGAAGTTTCCTGTCTTCTCCTTCCATCCATCCAGGCCCAAGTCAGGAGTGTTCTACCTTCTAATACACCTGGACTCGTAGGCTGTTGTCCATCTTCCCAACAAAGGCCTCAGCGTTTCTCATCTGAGCACAGTGGTCTCTTCACTGTCCTGCTGGTTTGTAAAGTTCTACCCACTGGCCTTTGAACAATCCATACTGTATATGGTCACTGGGAGACTGATATGAAATCTTTCTCGGGCTTGGAATACCTCTCTGGGATCGAGACCTTGTCCAGCATTTAGAAAGTCCTAGACTTCAACTCCTGTACTACAGAGACAAATAATCAAGACTGTTTCCAAGACATGAATCACATCCGCTTTCCATTTCTCAGTTCTACACAAATTTGTTTGTCTCTCCTTTGGGTGAAAATCAGATCCCAAAATGGTGAACGCAGAAGAGTAGGAGCTCTGGGCCACAGATGCCTCCATCACTGACCTGGGTCTGCAGCAAACGCAGCAGCCCAAAGAAGCAACATGGTCCACAGAACCAATGTCTTAGTGACATAATGAATTAACACTGGTCCTCTTGATAGAACTAGAAACACCTGTTAATTCCTTAGAATTAACAGGACGTATCATTGTACTGAAGTAACTCTCTTGGGTTCAATATTCCCAATATTCAATATTGGGTTCAGTTCCTTTTCAGAGGCTTCCCAACACCTTGCATTGTGTCGACAGTGCTCCTCCTTTCTGGAAGGTTCTTCCCCACTAGCTGCTTGTTCTTCGAAATTCAGCTCATCACCGTCAACTTCTGAAAAGTTCCTGACTTCCTGAGGCAGAAATCCCACTTCTCAGCCTCTCAATCCCGAACATACTTCTTCTGCAGGTATGAATATTAACTGAGAGGGAATTATCTGTTTTCCTCGCCTCTTCCTCAGACTAACAACTCTTCCAAGACAAGAGATTTTTCCCACCTGTGCATTGCTACTGTCTGACACGGCCTGCCATCCATTCATAGTAGATGCTCAAGAGGGAGGGAAAAGACAAAATCCAGGATGAGGGAGACAACTCAGTAGCTAGGAAGGACCACGTACTGCTCTTCTAAAGAACTTGAAGGACCCAAGATCAAATCCCATCATCCACATCAGGTGACTCATAATCACTTGAAACTGTAGCTACAGGAGATCCAATGGCCTTCTCTGGCCTCCATGGGCACCCACGAATCCATGGCAGACACATATAAATAAAAATAAATCTTTTTTTTAAAATAGTTTTCAAGACAAGGTTTCTCTGTGTCACTTCTAACTGTCCTGAAACTTTGTGAACCAGGTTGACCTTGAACTCACAGAGATCTGCCTGCCTCTGGCTCCCAAGTGCTCAGTTAATGGCATGTGCCACCACTGCCCTGCTAATCAAAACAAATATTTAAAAAAAGAAGATGAAAACAAGAATAAATGGGAAAGCTCCAATGATGCATAATTAATAAAAATTCAGGGTCAGAAATTGGGCTTCAACCTGAAAATCCTAAAAGCAAAAGAGTCAGCCACTGACTCTTACCTCGACCTCTGCCTGAAACTGGCAATACTGCCTCCCGGAATCTCAGACTGAGGCTGTGTGTGAAGAGCTGTCTCCTCCCATTTTATAATCCTCTCTAGGACTGGAATTAAAGGTGTGCACCACCCAGTTTCTATGGCAACTAGTGTGGCTCCTGGGATTAAAGGTGCACATTACCATAATCTAGTCTGTAATGCTGACCAGTGGGACTATTCTAGTCTCAGATCTTCAGGCAGTCTTTATTTATTAAAATACAATTAAAATGCCACTGTACTCCAAAATGTCCTGAAACATTGCTATGTTCGGACTCTGTGTTAGATGCTTTTCCTATATTATTTCCCATGCTTGATACATTTCCTATGTTACTTCCCGTGCTAGATACTCTTACTACGTTACTTCCTTTCAATCTTTTCAACATTCTTCTCTTGGGGATGAGCTCTGGTCTTATTTCACAGAGGTCTTGCTGCTAGTCCTCAGGTGATTTGGGTCTTATCTGTCTTTGTCCCTTCTGCTGTGATTGGGAATAAGATCGAGATGATGGGGCTGGTCTTCTCAGAGCCTACTATTCGGTGTTGGTGGATCCCTCTCAAATTTAGAGGTAAAAGAGCTAGGATTCAGCTTTAAGAATATCTTAGAATTTCTTGAGAGTCACAGATAATTTGAAGTAGAAATAACATCTAAATAAATTTTGTTTTTTGTTTTTATTTTTGTTTTTTTCTCCACAGGGTCTCTCTTTGTATCCTGGGCTGGTCTTGAACTCACAATCTTCCTGGCTCAACTTCCTAAATGCTGCAATTATAGGCATGGACAACCACATCTGACTTAAAGTGACTCTTTAAAACAAACATAGTTCCATTATGTTTCCCGTGTTTATTAAATAGAGAATAACTATCACAATGTGAAACTTGATAAGAAATTTCTCCATTTGGTCCATTTTGCATATCATATTATCATGTAAAACAGAGAGAGACACAACAGATAGGCACGTGTGCGCGCACACACACATACACACACACGCACACACACACACACACACAAGCCTCTCATGTAGGGTATATGCCTGTCTAAAGTAACAGCAGCTCAGTGGATTAATCACAGCACTTAGGCATTCAAAGTTAGGCATTTTGTATATTCCTTAGTTTTCTTCCCCGAGACAGTACCGAGCAATAATACCTTTTCATTTCCCATGATATGATGAGATACAATCATGGTTCTATAAATAAAAATTGTACAACTCCCTCCAACAGATCTTTATTCCTTGACTTGGTCAATTAACAATAATAGTTCTACCTAGTCTATCTTCCTTCTACTGTTCCACAGGGTTGTAGAGAGGTGACGTCTAAAAGCCACAAACATCACCCCTGAGCTCAATATTTAGTGAATGAAGCATTTTCTAATGGAAACCAAGTTTAGTAATTTGGCTCTGGACTCTGCCAATGCCCTTGTCCGCGTTCCTTTAATATTAAAACCCTTTGGTCCCCGCCATGAAAAAAAAAAAAAAATAAAACCGAACACGCCCACTGAAGTCAGTGTTTGTTACAGTTTGTAGAGTGGCCAAAGGAAGTTCCAAGCCTCCTGTGAAAGTTGCCATTTATTTCCTAGTGTGAAAAGAAACGTCCAACAATTATATTTACCTGAAATTATGAGTAGTCAAGAGAAAGAAGCAGTCAGAATGTCTGCACTGCCTAACAAGGCAAGTGACTAACCAGGCTTCTTCCTGTGAGGGCTGGACACCCGCATGCGAGCATCCAGACTAGGCTAGACCGGAATGCCCGGAGACTGGTCAGTCTAAACACTCCTTCTGGATGTTATTTTGCCAAATGAATTATCAGCTGAAATCTCTTTTCCCTTTCATTATCCGTAGAGGAGACCAAACTGGGAGGGTGGAGGACTTTGGCCAGAGACATGTTTTCAATCGTCTGGGCATCGCAAATAGGGGGAAGATCACAAAAACACCAACTGCACCAGAGGCCGGAAGGGAAGGCTGTTTGCTCCCTGAGGAAAAGTAGATCACCGTACTTACAAAAGTCGCCTTGAAAGTTTTCTCCCGAGAAAAGGCACTGGGAGCAGGGGGGAGGCAGAGGAGCAAAGATCAGGTAGCTGCGGGACTTCCTTCCTCCTCCAGAATGGGAGACTCATTGTTCCTTATCGCTCTGACCTCTGAGGGGCTCCAGCAGCCAGGGAGGCCTGGCCTCTGATCCCCACTGCCCTCCCTCCTGGCCTCTGAGCCTCGGATTTCCAACTTGCAGATAAAGCTGTCCGGCCTGACACCAGCTCCGAGCCTCATTAGGGGCTGTCTGCGAAGTGCTTGCAAGATGCAGTTATATAAGGCCCGCGTATTATTATCATCACACACCCCCGGAGACCCAGCTCTGCCAGACAAACAAAAGGCAGTTCCAAGAAGAGGAGGGGCAGAGGCAGAAGTTCCACTGGGGGTGAATTTCGGGACACTGCTGAACTGACTGGAAAGGAAAAAAAGAAAAAAAGGCAACCCAATACGAGTATGCAAACCTCGGCAAACAAACTGTGCCGCAGCTGGCCGGCTGGGAGGGGAGGGGGCGGGAAGGGAGTCAGGGTTTCCAGGCATGTGGTTCTGGCGCCTGGAGCACCCGGTACAGTAGCTGCCTGTGGCAGGATGGAATGGATGAGGAAGATGTGGGCTTTGGAAAGCCAGGCGTTCCAGAGGCCAAGTACTTAGTAAACACTGATCTTTCTTAGACCCGGACCCGGTGCCCTGGCCTCTTGATTTCTGGTTTCTTTCTCCTAATGGTGGTTTGCAGGGAATCTCGCGTGCTCCGTGGAGTCCCCCGTTTGAAACCTGTCTGGGTCTCTGTCTTTCTCTCACCCAGCCAGGGACATCTGAGAAAGTTCCCTGCCACAGACCCCATCTCAGCTTGCTACTGTATCTTCTTTAGATTGCTATTATCTTGCCCGAGGCACACCTCCTGGCGTGAAGACTCCTTCCCTGGCATTTAAAGTCCACAGTTTTTGTCTGGGCGCTAATTTCTCACTTCTGGTAGCACCCTCCAGTATCAGCACCCCTCAAAAGGTGAATTCATCAGCGCTTGCGTTTCAGGAGGATTTAAGAGTCCTTGCATTTCAGGCTTCATTCACACCACATCTCCCCTTCTCAGTTCAAATCTCTGATCCCCGGTGAAAGGTACCTGAATTTCTCTGCTTTGCTGCTGGACACTGCTTTTTGTTACCATTGTTCACCAGCTTTCCCAAACCTGCCTTTTCATAGCCTTGGGAACCCGTGTTGTTCCTACTGGTGGCTTGGGTCAAAGCCTGAAGGATAACAGTAGCATGGTGAGTTCGTTGCATTCGCTTGAGATCCGGTCTTGTTATATCGCCACGGCTGTCCTGGGCTCACCTTTCTTTGCCTCTGCTTTCCCAGAGCTAGGGTTAATAGCATCGCATTATCTTACGACTGACTACATCTCACCTGTGACTTCTGAGTTATGCAGCAACCTCCCTGTGAACTAATTCAGATGTTGGGTTGCTGGGAATGTCTAATAGATTCATGTGGGTTGGTGGTACCCTTCACTTCTTTGAATGATTGAATGTGTTCGTGTTCAAAGGGGAGAGGTTGAGACTTGGCTCAGTGCTAGGCAGAATCCTTGCCTAGCATGCTTGAGACTCTGGGTTCCATCCTTGCACTGGCCAAAACAAAAGCACAGTTTTTATCAAACATTAAGGGGAACACCTTAACTCGAGCTGCCTTTCATAAGTCTGCAGAGAAGCAGGGCAGCTAGCATTTGTGACGCCTTGCTGCCCACAGAAGGTGAGCTGTAAACTACAATTTAGGGGCCAGTGAGGTGACAGCTGGTAAAAGCACTTGCTGCTAAACCTTGCAGCCCTGAGTTCGATCCCTGGAACCCATTGTGGAAGTAGAGAAATTCCAACAAGCTGCCCTCTGACCTCTGCAAATCCCGCCCTCCTGACGTACATAAATAAATCAGTGTAATTAAAAGGAAACAAAGTACAGCTTATTTCATACAATCCCCTGAATTTGGGGATTTTCAGCACTAACACACTTGGGGATGCACTTATGGGAACTCTGTGGGTTCTTAGAGATAAGCACCGGCTCTCTGGTTTATGACCTGGGGTGAATGCAACCTTCGTGAGGCTTCTAATTAACATATTCTCGGTGACATTTCCTCTCTTGTTCTTTGACCGAAGCAAGACGCATTAAGTTCCACGCCTGGCCAGGCTGGAACCTCCGTCCTGTTATTTAGGAGACTCAGCAGTTTCTACACAACACACGCTCCCCAGGGCATACAGAATGTTCAGTGGATTAGAAGAATTTCCCCGCCTCCTTTAATTTGGAACAATCAAAACCAATTCAGGTTCTAAAGAATTTCAGCATCAACTGGAGTCTTTGGGGTTTAGGGCTAGATGTGCCCGTGCATTCCTGTTTTGTATTTTAGAGAGAACAGGGACCCAGGACCTCACTGGTGCTAACTCAGTCGCAACTCTAATAAGCTCCCTTGAAAAAAAACTTATTATTTGATTATTTGGTATGCTTGGGTGTTTTTCCTACACGTATGCAGCACTCTTGGGAGGCAGAAAGGGGCACTGGATCCTGAGAATTAGAGTTATTGATAGTTGTGAGCCACCATGTGGGTGTTGGGGTTAGGATTCGGGTTCTGTGAAATGGACTCTTAACCCCTGAACTATCATCCTGCTGCCTAATAAGCGTTCTTGACCTACCCATATCCTTATATAAAATTATTTAATCTTTATGGTACCAATGGGAAAGCCAAGTTTGGCTGTGGGAGCCCATTTTCCACCCGTATCACACAATCCCTGAGAGAAGCAACTTTTCAGGAGGGAAGGTTCATTACGAACCAGGGTTCAGAGATTCCCACCCATGCTGGGTTGGTTCTGTTGTCTGCAGGAAGCCTGTGATTGGTTTAGAACATCATGGCACGGTGGTGCAAAGCATCCTACATAAAGACACCAAAAAGCCAAAAGCGCAAAGGAGGAAGCTAGTGGCCAAGTCCCAACTTCAAGAGCGTGACCTCAGTGACCTGATGCCCTTCACTAGGCCCCTACTTGAAGGTTCCAGCACCTCCCGAGGATCACAGGCCAGCCATCTTGCCTTCAGCCCTGAAGCCTCCAGGTGGTGTTGCAGATCCAGCCCACAATATTAATTACACAGCTAAGGCAGTGTCTAAGCCAAGATTTGAACCCCAATTAGTACGACTCCACAGACTCCATTCCTTCCATATCTGTAAGGAACCTTACGTAAAAAGAATAGTATCTTCTAAGTTTAAAACTGGCTTTCCAGGAGCCTGAGGCTTTCAGCCCATGTCTGTTCAAGTGCTTTACCATGTGTGGCATGGCGGATGTAAAGTAAAGCCAGGCTAGCCCAGTAGCCAGGATTCAGATTTTAAAAAGCATCATTTTGTTCTGGATGTCACTGGGGTTTGCACATGCACGCACGTGTGTGTGTGTGTGTGTGTGTGTGTGTGTGTGTGTGTGCGTGTGTGTTTTGTTTGTTTGGCTTTTAAACAAGTATTTGTCTTGACGTGTCTGAATGTTTTTGCCTGCCTGCATGCCTGTGCACAACACATGTGAAGCGCCCCCAGAGATCAGAAAGAACATCAGAGGCCCTAGGACTGCAGTAACAGATGCTGGAAGCTGCTGTGCGGATGGTGGAAACGGAACCTGGGTCCTCTGGAAGAGCGGCCCCTGCTTTGAACTCCCTAATTGTCTCTCCAGCCCCTGGTTGGTTTTTATGAAACAGGGCCTCACTCTACAGCCAGCATGGACCTAGAACTCACTGTGTGGCTCAAACTGCCCTCAAACTCACATGACCCTTCTGCCTCCCCTTCTGAATGCTCAGTGAGCCACCACCAAACCAGGTTGATTCCATCTGTTTTACAGTGACGGTAGGTTTTGTTTGAAAATAGTTTCACTACTCAGAACAAACAAACAAACAAACAAACAACAACAAACCATTTCATTTAGGTTGCACATTGACTCCCACTGTTGTTCCAGTTACAAGTAGAGACAGGCAGAAGGTTCACTTGAGCTAGGTGTTCAAGACTAGCCTGGACAGCCAGGAGACTCGAATAAATATTTAAATTATGATACTTGAGTGGCCTGGCGACATGACTCAGCTGAGAACGCGGCTGCCTGGCATTCTGGAGGCCCTACATTAGTACAGCACACAGGAGGCGGAGGAGGAGTACGCCAAGTTCAAGGTCATCCTGAGCTATATAATGAGTTTTCTCAAGGAAAGCCTGGAATAAGACCCTGTGTCAACCTAAAACATAAATTTTGTGAAACTTGGGAGTGAGAGAGGGATAAAGCGCCTTGTCTAAGGTTTTATCACTGACAGCCTAGATACTCACATTAGATACCTAGCCTGTCCCTGAGACTACTCCACCTTGTCCTGTTAGCTCAGCACTTGCTACATCATGGGGATATCTGAGCACGTTGATGTGACAGTGTCTTGAGAGTATTATCCTTGAGGAATGGAAGGTAGGAAGACCTTGAGATTGCAAGGCTTATATAATTTCTAGGGCATTTACTGTAAATCTAAGGTCAATCCGCATATACTTCATGACTAACTACAGTGACGACGAAAGGGCTAAAATGTAATTTGCATGATTCAGGGTCCTTTTGCATGAAAGCAAGCAAAGAAGGCGATTTTCAAATGCCCAGCTAACACATGACTTCGGCTTTACAGTTCCTGCTAGCAAACCTGCTTAAGCTATAGTTATCAATCCAGCCAAAAATGACTATTCCCAGGGGACACAGTGGGCACAGGCAGGGCATTATTCATAGAGCGTAGGGAGGCATGGCCGGGGAAAGTGGGCGTCACTCCAGCTGGTGTGGCTGTTATAGGTGACTCGCCTTCGAAGCCTTGGGTTGCACATGCTGCTGTGACATCTTGGGTCCTCACTGGGCCCTGCTCAGGCTCAAACTCATATAAGCTCTTCTGTGTCTTTCTCTCGGTTTGCAGCCTCATTAGTAGGAAAGCCTCTCCAACTAGCTTGGTCTCCTGTCAGTGACGCTAGTCCTACTTAGTCCAGTCTTCAACCCAACTCAGCTTCCTGGGCTTCGCTTCACTCCCGGCCCAGGAAATTTGTCAGAGGAGCTACTCCCATCCTCCCTTGCACGTCCTCTTCAGCTAGACACAGACAGCCCATCCTGGCTACAGCAAAGCCAGCCTCCCCCAGTGCTGGGGTTCATTGTGTTCCCAGGTCCAGAGTGTCCTTTGCTTCTAACAACTACTGTGCATTCTCTCTGCGCAGTGTCTGGGGCAGGGAACTCCAGTGTCCCCAGAGCTCTAGGGCAAGACTCCCTCCTTCCCCGCCCTGGTGAAGAGAGCAAAACAATGACCAGACATTAATACTAATACCAAAAGGAATTTATTACACAGACCTATTGCCAAACAGACCATTTTAGGACTTTCGTTAAGCATTTGTTCTTCGCAAACAGAAATGAATTTTAGCTCAAATAATGCCAACCGGACCTGATCTTTATTAATTTCAACACCTCTGAGCTTTGCCATCTACTACTTCTAATTTTTATTTTTGCTCACCTAGAGGTCTTGGGGGTCAGTTGCGTGTTCTCTTTCGTGAGAGTTTTGACTACAATCCTGCCTGCAGGCCAAGGATAAAAAGATGACCCTTCCATGTCTGTCGTTTAAATCCACTAACTACATTCTTTCAGGAAAATGCAGTAGAAAGAATTTTTCTCATCTCTGTAGATGGAAGATTATAATAAACAGTTTTTGCCCATCTGAGACATCCTATCATTAATATATTTCCAAATTCCCTGCCCTAGAAACAACGCTCCTGATGTAATTTCTTTCCTGTTCATGAGATTTACAATAGAAAGGTCATGTTTGCACTAGACTTTGGTGGGAAATTAATCTTCTTCTCTCCTTGTATTTCTGTGGAATCCAAGCAGTTCATTATTTAGTCATTTCCAAATATGAAATGCTTGTCATTCTTCGACAACGACCTAATCTTCCCTTTCTGGGTGGAGAAGCAAGTCGTTGCCAGGGCACAGATCACTCGGAAGGTTATGAGGGGCCCTGCAGAGCTTCCCTCCACATGTCCCAGCCAACCTACCAGGCAAGATGTAAATCATTCCATCCGTGGCGTGTACCATACAGTCTCCTCCCATCATGGGAAGGTGTTCATGCAAAGTCCATCTGCAACCGGGCAGGGTCCCTCAGGGCCCAGTGGCAGTCGGACTGCAAATGTGGGCTAGACCAGCCTAAGCAGTGAGCTCTTTTTTCGTTTTGCTTTGAATTTTAACTTAATTCATTTGAAAATGTTTGTCATTCTGTTTGGTTCATATTTATGTCCTGTTCCTCACCCTGCCCTCTGCGTCCAACAGTACCTCTCTTCTTCCCAAACAGTGCCCTTTCTGCTTTCAAATCACTCATGTCTTCGTTAAATCTAGGCCCCGCTAATGAGAGAGAACAGTAGTAGCAATGTATGTCTTTTCCCCCCTCCCAATTTACATAGTTGAAGACCAGCCTGGGTTACGTGGCCAGTCTCTGTCTCAAAAAACCCCAGAAACAAAGTTCACTTGGAGTCTATTGTACCAAATAAACATCTTCAGACGGCCCAACTTACTTCAATATGGAGGTTCTGCCTCCTCCAACCCTCTCGTCTTTCAGATGGTGTGTCCTGTATATGAACACACAGTACATGAACAGGGATTCATTTCAACCACATCCGCCGTTTCTCAAACCTCTATTTTAGGGGTAGGGACTAGCGCTCATTAAATTTCATGTCATTTTATCGACGTCCATACAGCGTGAGCTTTTATGTGATTCTAGAGGCAGACAAAACCCTGCCCACCCTTCACTTCAAAGGATTCCGCAGTTGACCAATTCTAAAGGGTAAATTGATTTTCTCATCATTTGCTGCCTTTGACAATAGGAAGGCTGACGCGGCAACATTGCTAAAACGGCAGCTCCCCTCCACCCAAGGGGAAAGAATGCGCGTTAATATCCTTAATGACTGGCATCTTTATGAGAAATGTGAAATCATTTATCCTCAGCAATAACCTGCCTAGGATTAAAAAGTACTTGGGGCTTAGAACGGAAGTAATCTGTCAGGAGAAATTATTCAGACTGATGTGAATTAACCGAATCAATTGGCTTCCGGTAGCTTCCTAAGGACTGAAGGACATGTAGATTCAAGTTGGTTAAAAAGTCAGCAAGAGCTGCTAAAGAATCTGGAAAAGTACTGCCATTCTATAGGAGGAAAATATAACACATTTATTGGACAAATTCCTTTTGCGAAAAGATTGCACGTTTACTTGACAAATTCTTTCTCATCTACTAGGAATGAGAAGTGATTTCGGAGGACATGGGTAGCAAAGGGACACGTGGGATAAGCAGGCAGATGGCTTGCCTGCTCAGAACAATAGCGGGATCTCACAAAACCATCTTCTTGGGAGGCCCTGATTCTAAACAATAGTACTGTTTTCCTTTGGGCACTGGTCTAGTCCTCTCAGGGCTGTCTTGGGCATGAGGATGAGGGACCAGCGTGGCTCTAGGTTTGTGTCCTGTGGGAGCGCCTCCTCCTACTCCTAATGGCCTCAGCGCTGTACACCAACTAACAAGTGTTCATCAGAACCTCACTCCTCTCTCTTGCCAGCTTCACAGCAAGCTCTTTCTCCTCTTTACCTAGAAAGTCTGGTAAATTATAGGAAGAAGCGTGGTAGCCGCATGGGAAGTTCAACTGGCCTGGGCAAAAGGTGTAAACTGTTGGAAAATGTAAACTATATCCATATGATTGATGTCTAAAATTTACTGTTTAAAGAGAAGAATAGAGTCTGAGCGTCCTGAAGGCGCTGGTGCAATAGCACTTCTAGGGAACAGAAAGGCATCCTGAGAGAGGTTCCTTCAGCGGCCTGGGTTTACATGTTTAAACATAAAAACAGAAAGGCATGGGTCAGTGGTATAGGTCTGTGACAGGGCACTGGCCCAGCAGGAGCCAACCCCTGTCTGCTACCCAGTACCCCACCCCACCTCAGCTGTGTTATAAATAAAAGGAAGCAGTAAGAACCTCGTTAAAAAGATGGAATTGGACAATTACCTACACGGTACTGTGACTTTAGACCAGGGGACCATCAAGGGACCAAGTACTTTGATGGTCTAAGAAATGAAAAGTTTTGTGTGTGTTTATGTGTGTGTGTGTGTGCATGCATGGAGATACCAGAGGTCAACTTCCTCTGACACACTTCAAATCCCTTCTACCTTGATTGGAAGAGATAAGCGTCTCTTACTGACCCAGCCAGTCATCCTGCCATCTAACTTCCAGGCCCACCTGTCGCTGCCTCTCCAGCTCTAGGATTAAAAACACACCTACATTTATATGGGTTCTGGGGCTAGGGGTCAAGGCCTCAAGTACTTTCCTGACTGAACTATCTCCTGAGCACCCAATTCAACATTCTGGTGTTAGAATTTTAGAAATGGTGCATTGGGGGAGGATATTTCATATAAAATGAGTTAGGCTTATCACCTGGTTTTTGTGCAAGCAAGCAGAGGCACAGATTGCAAATGCAGCACCCTGCGCACCAATGAGCACGTATTGAGGGGGTGGCAAGAAGGGACTAGACGGAGGCTGAAGAGGAGGAAAGAGGACTGGACCCTGATGCCATCCCATTGCAGTGGCTGCAGAGTGAGAGATAGATACTCATCAGGATGTATTGAGATGCAGTGAGGAAAAAGCAGAATCTGCAGGAGCACCTTGTCCGGAGCTGAAATCGGAGGCTAAGGCTGGAGCCAGGGATAAAGGTGACAGGCAGGCAAAGATGTGACGAGGGACAGACTTCTGCAAGCAGTCCTTGAAGGTTTTACGCCAGGCCGAGCCGAGGGACCTGAGTGAGGTTGTCTGACTCCAATGGATGCAGATTTTACCCACAGTTCCCTCACGTTGCTATGAAGTCGGGTTGTGCACTAAGGTGTCCGTCTATGTGCTGTCCGGGAATCCCTGGACTAATGCAAAGGTGGCTTTGCAGAAGTAAGTGGGGATTGCAACATTCAGAAGGCAGAGGCGGGCAGATCTCTGTGATTTCAAGGTAGCTTGGTCTACACAGCAATTTCCCGACCAGCCTGAGCTGTATAGTGAGATCCTATCTTACTTTTTTTTTTTAATGAAGGAGGGGAAAAGGGTGGGGTGGGGTGAGATGGGAGAGATGCTTGTCACCCTCTGTTTTTAACATACATATTGCCTCTGACTAGTCCCTGCCTGAGTCACAGGGATGGACACGAGGACCACCTGGGAAAGTGCCTGTCTCCTAGAGATGGCTGTGCCGCTATATTCTTTTCGAACTGGCTAGAGCAAAAGGAAGGAAGAAATCATGAGTTCTCACCAGCAGCATGTGGGACTTTTTTTTCCCCCCTTTCCTTTTGTCACACAGACAAGCAGTCACTAAACAGTCTAAACAAAGCAGTCAGTCAAAGGCCACACCTGTCAGATTACCACGAGGGCAGTTCAGCCTTCCACAGGCTGACTTAATCACTTAAAAGTGAAATTTGTTCGCTCTTTCTTTCTTTTTCTGGCTTTAAAACTACGCCGTGCAATAAAGCTGAGGTTTGGTGCCTTGAGCCAACTTAATTTTTGGGTCTTGTGTTTAAGTATTTAGACCGTAATGTCTTAAAAGCTTTTTAATAGAGAACTCTAAACATCGCCCATTCGTTAAACAAGCAATTACTGAATGTGCCGGGGACTGCTGTGGATTGAGATAAGATTTTTCAATCTGCCTTTTAAAACAAATATATGTCCTTATGACTATGTTCTTAAAAAAGAATTTTGCAAGGTTAAAATCATTAACAAATATAAGGAAAAGAAATTGGTTAAACTCTCAACTAGGTTTAAAAGGAAAAGGAAGGGAGAGAATGACATTTGAGCAAAGCTCTTGCACAGGGTTGAGTGAATCGTGGGTTCAGTCCTCAGCACAGCAAAAACAAACTCACACACATACGTCCACACACGATTCAGTGAGCTGGCTCAGTGGGTGAATCATTTGTTGCTAAGCCTGACAACCCGAGCTCAGTGCCTGAGACCCACATGAAGGAGAAACCCAACTCCTGACAGTTGTCCTCTGACTTCATACACCTGCACGGACAAATAAATAAATGCAATAGCAATTTTAATAAATAAACACACAAAGGGAATGGTAGGAATATTCAGGCAATGATAGGGAATGTAGTATCTAGTGTCTCGGGATCACTCCTTTGGTGTATCTAAGTCTACAGCATTGCTGGAAGGGTTTAAACTCCAGAATTCAGCTTCTTATACAGACGATGAGGAGAAACCAAAGAGAGAGAAGGTGAGAGAGAGAGAGAGAGAGAGAGAGAGAGAGAGAGAGAGAGAGAGAATGTATCCCTTCTCTCAAATGCACCGGAAGTCATTTCTCCACATCATGGTACTATATCACTCAATATTAATATTTCAGTGTGGTTTACCTAAGAATACAAAATATTACATAGTGTATGAGTTTGTCTTTCATAAATTTCAACTTAGTATATATAAAATGTAGACATTATTTTTGGTTGTTTGTTTGTTTTTTAAGTGAATGTTTTCTTTGTATTAACAAAAGCAACCTAATTCTAGACTTTTCAGAAAGGCATAGGGAATTGAACCAGGACCTTGCCCACACTTGGCAGATGTATCATGGACTTATATATAGCCCCAACCCTTCAGAAGGCCTGGGATATTAGCAGAATATACTAGATGGCTGCAGTAGTAGCATACCTGCTTAAAGAATGCACACAGCCCCTGGGTCAGTTCTCAACATCACATTTCCCCATCATAGCTAAATAAAAAATCTCCTAGAGAGAACTATGATTATAAACGTCAGGAAATATGTCTTTATCTAAGTCTTGCCAAGTTCTGGCTATGGGCAAGAAACCTACGTAGCCTACTCCTTATATTTGGTAATCCATAAAATGCATGCAGTGAGATGCATTCCATCTAGTCTTCATCTAAGCCATCGTGAAGATCAAATTTTAAAAGGGTCCACAGAGATGATTTGCAATGGCGGTGTGATATGTAAAAACGGTAACTTTTGATACACAATGCTGTATCTGTAGTTTCAGTTCATCCAGAGGATTGTTCAAGTCTGAGTCAAGGCTCACCCTGGGCAACATAATGAGAGTCACATCTCAAAATAAGTAAATAAATAAAAAATTAAAGATGAATTGTCCTTGACCAGAGCTACTAAGGATTGGTGACTGGTTGGGAGACAGTGTGAGCCTGGTTTGTAAAAGTTTTTAAGTACAAGCTAACTTTTCAGTTTATGAAAATAGATACCAGAAAGTGTAGAGAAACAGATCCAGGTCTTAGCTCCCGTTTCTGTTGCTTCACCAGCTCTGCTGTGTGCAGTGACTTCACTTTCTGCATTTTCAATTCTTTACTAAAACCTGCAGAGCTAAAAGGAGTTGCAAAAGTAATGGAAAATTATGAGAAAAGTAGAAATCAGTTGCTCAGATTAATCTGCAGTTGATAAGCTGTCTTAATCGGCTTGCTTTAAAAAGACCAAAATTGCATTCATGCATCCCTCAACTATGACGTAACTGATGGGGTTGCAGGTCCCTCAGGATGCTGAGAACTAAAAACACCAATCGAAGATGCCTTTAATCCATGAAACCTATCAAACATCATTGCCTAGACATTTCTAACATACTCAGAACACTGACATCAGTCTACAGTTGGGCAAAAACACCCAAGCAAAGTCAATTTTACAATAAATAGCTGTCTTAGGTAATTCATTGAGCACTACACTGAAAATCAAAAACAGAATGGTTGTGTGGGTACGCTTTCAGAGCATTGTGAAATCAATCATTAATCATGAATCAGTGTGTCAGGGCAGGAACTCTGTGTGTATGTATATGTGAGTGTATGTGTGTGTGTGTGTGCCCCAACCCTGTGAGTGTGTGTATGTAGATTGAAAAGGATAGAAACATAAAAAAAAGATAAACTATGGTCCCTCTCTTAAAAAATATTGAGAATAATCTTCAGAGATCATGGTCTTGTTGGCTAGATATTAGTATGTTCGTGTGTATTACCTACAAATGTGACTTAGTTTCCTATCCTTAAAAATGGGCACAGGTATTTAATTACATGACATTCTCTATAAGATTCTCTAAACCCAATACAATATTTAAACGTGCTTTATAAAGTCTTAAGTGTCAGCTGTCACATGAAATTTTAAAATGTATATTTGGGGTCAGAGAGATGACACCATGGATAGAAACGGGCCACCAAGCCTGATAACTTGAGTTTGGTCCCCAGAATCTACATGGTGGCAGGAGTGAGCCTAACTCCCAAAAGTCGTCTCTAAACTCCACTGTGTGCTGTGGCATGCCTCCTTCTAAGTAAATGCGCAAATGTAATTTTAAAAAACTAAAAATGTTCATTTCATAAACTAAAATCAAATTTTACTCAGAAGGCTCCCAACTTGTAGTAAATAGAGGCAAGAAGTCCACCCTCTGTACAACAAGCTGATGACTGGGGCCAAACTTGGTGGGTGAACAGGAGAAAGGAGACTTCACCATATTGCTCATCATGTTGAGTTATTCTACTAGAGGTCTTTTTAGGTTCAGACTTTCACTTCAGCAGTTTGCCGCTTCATGTGTGTTTGGGGACGGTGGTACCTGAGCATATTTGAGGAAAGATAGTAGAAAGTACAGAACCAAGTTGGCAAGACAAAGAGACTTTCAAGGAGCGTAGCAACAGTGCAGCATGGCTTCTTCTGTTGCTCACCGTCAGGGACGACAGTGGTGTCCCTCACTGTGGCCAGGAAGCATGTGTAGAGAAGACAGAGCTTTCTTAGAGATGGAGTGAGCACAGCTCCGGTGCAGACAGAAGACACGGCTGCAGAGAATTGTCTCCTAGCACTCACTGTAGCCTACGGCATCTACATGGAATGGGTTATTATTCTGCTATATCGCCTTCGCATTCCCAACAAAATTCACCCATCAGAAGCTGGAATCTCGGTAAAGCCAAACTTGGGCTGATTGTATAATTCTAGCCAGACTTGCCATCACATTTTCCAGTGGGTTAAAACATGACCAATATCCAAATATACCAACAAAACCACTTTTTTTCCCCTATGACATAGTTCCTTCACTGCTCTGAAAATCATAATGGTTTCCGTTAGATACGTGTAACAACAAAGAGGAAATATGGAACATCTATATATAAAGGACAACTTTCAAAAAGTAAAAAAAAAACCCACACTTGCTTATTGTCAAGAAATCTTTTTATTTCAGATTTAATTTGTTTTCTTATGGTGCAAAATGAGAAAAAATGTAAGATAAGGAGTATAACATACATTTGTAAACCAAAAGTGATTAATTTTGTTTTCTTTGCCAAGAGATCAGTTTTAAGCATAGCCAACATGGATGCACAATTGTATCTATACTCTTGCAGTTTACTGCAACACAGTGAATTCAATTCTTCTGTTTCTTCTGGGAAAGCTCCATTGAATTCTTTCAAATGTTCTTTTCCTAATGACATTTTATTACTGAGCAACCTTCCAGCTGCTTGCATTCAGTAAGTCTGTCCACTGATGACAAAGTATGCTATATTTTGAATTACTTTATACTATATTTGAATTACAAGAGCAGGACAGTAGGAGTTGGAAGTCATGAGTTCTCTGAGTAGAGACGAACTCAGTCACTTTGGTATTGGAGGTCCTTGTAATGGGAGCCATGGGGTGGTGGGGACCACGCCCACCAAAGAGTCTTGAGTTCTCACACTAACTGCCCCTCCACCCAGCCAGTGCTCAGAACCAGGGATGTGGTGTTTTCGGAACTTTGTCTTTCTGGGGCACCAGAGTGGCACATCTTCTCTGCTTTCCCAAATGCTGCTACATTTCCATGACCGAGCTCAATGAGGACATTAAGAAGGAAGGATGAGCAGCACGTTGTGGGTGTTTATAAAACAGAATGTCGTTATAAAGAGTATGAGGGCATCCTCCTGTCATCTGAGCACTAGGCAGGGGCGGAGGCAGAGGAGTCTGGTAAGTTTGAGCCTAACTTGGGATACATAACCAGCATGTCTTCCAAGCAACCTCCCCCCCCCAACACACACACCACAAATCAACAGAAAAGCAAAGGTCTTTAGCCTAACAGTTCTCAATAGCAACAGTGCTGGTTATTTGTTTTGGAATGGATTTTTCACCAGAAACGTACCCAAAAAAGAGATGCCCCCACCCCATAATTCTTTGCAGTGTTCATATTTCATCGAATCCGTCATTGAGGAAGAAATAAAGTTCATGCCCTCGTGTCTTAATTTGAAAGTGAACTCACATGAGTCCTATTGGTAATCCAGAGGTTTGGATTTTTAATAAAAGTTTCATTTACTTTGTTCTATGCGCATGAGTGTAAATAATTGTGTGCCCTGCAGTACCCATGCAGGCCAGAAGAGGGCGTCTGGTCCCGCTGGAAATGGAGCTGCAACTAGTTGTGAACTGGTGCTGGTTCCTCTCTCAGAGCTACCACGCCAGTCAGTTTGAACTTGGAAACTGTGTTGTGTAATTCTCCCGGACAGAAACTCTCTCTGCGAGCTAGGGAGACAACTCAGTGACAGGATGCTTGCTTAACAGGCAAGGCTCTGGCTTTGACCCCATCACAAGAAGGAAGGAAGGGTGGCTCACACATTCAATCTCAGCACTTAGGGGCAAAGGCAGGTGAATCTTTGACTTTAAGGTCAGCCTGGTCTACAGAGCGAGTTCCAGGACAGCCAGGGCTACCCGGAGAAATGTTGTCTTGAAAGCAAACCAAACCAAAGAAACAAACAAACAAAAAGGGAAAGAAGAATTCTGTGGTTTCCCGCAGTTCTCTCCACAGATCCACCTTGTCTTTCTTCAGATGTCAAAGCTCCTTAGATGTTCTCCAAGACACACATATTCCCAACCTTCTTCATTTCCCTAACTTCCCAGAACACCCAATTTTAAGTTAGTTGAGATACATCAGCACCCAAGATTCGCTATCTTTGACAGGATATGTCAGTCATGTCTTCTCACGTGGCTTGCTAATTGCCCTACAAAGATTTCCATTCCTAGGCAAATAAATTTATTAACCAAACTCCATTGTCACAGAGAGACAGAGAGACAGAGACTCCTTGAAGTCTATGGTATTTTCACCATGCTGAGCAGCAGACAGTGGATAGGTCTCCCTATCTGGGAGTCTATGGTATTTCCACCATACTGAGTAGCAGACAGTAGATAGGCCTCCCTATCTGGGAGTCTATGGTATTTCCATTGTACTGAGCAGGGGGTAGTAGATGGGTCACCTTCCCTAGCAGTCTGGTCTGGCTCTAATTTTACAGGTCCTCAAAACCACAATTGTCACCATCTCCTCAGTTCACCTCTCAAGAGAAATTAATTGCTAGCATAGAGTTCCAAGCGCCTGGCATGTGACTGACACCCAGCTATAGCATTTCACATCTAATCAAGAAAGCTTCGGATCAGAGTTGGCCTATTGTCTCTCTGAATCCGTTTCTGACTGGGTGCCAGCTCCAATGCAGCCCCGGAGTGTGATGTGGGCAGGAGATGGAAAAATATTCAAACCAGACAGTCGGGGACTGCAATGGTTTCATCCACGTTGTCAGAAGGTGCCTGGGGGAGCGGTGGATTTGCGGCTGATTAGTGTCCCGAAATTCTCAATGACCAAAGTATAATTTCTAGTCCTGTCATCTTTGACCAGTCTAACTGTGGCTGTAATGAGGGTCTGTAGCATGCGAGGATATGTGATATTCAAGTCATGCTTGACGGACATGGAACTAAAACCTCAACTTCTGCCTTAGTGAGTCTAATAACCCAAGGGCAGGGAAGCACAATCTCTGAGGAATGGCAATGAAAGCAAATTTGTACATAACCAAGGGCTAAGGTGATGGCAGAGTTTTACGTGGAAAGAGATCACACAGAAAAGGAAACCATTAATACCTGGAAGAGTTTGAGAAAGAAAGTTCCGTTGAGGTAATGAGGCTGGAATCTTTCCCTTCAATTCAAGATGGGTGAGCTTTGGCATGCGGAACCTTAATGGAATCCAGGGCCAACCCAGAATGCAGTGTGAGCAAGTGGTTTACAACAGAGGTAAGGTGCAGATTCAGGATGCCCGAGACCAGTTTAGTTCAGAGCGGAAAAGTCCATGGAGAGAGTGGTCAGTGGTGTGAAAAGTGTGTGGAGGGAGCGGACAGGTGGGGGGGGGGGGGGATGTGTGGGCGTCCATAGGCGGGAGCTGGAAAAATTGCTGCGAAGAAACTGCTTTAGAGTGGATGAAGGGCAAGACTAGTTCCAAGGGAAGATCTCACCAGAGGTCTGTAAGATCACTGGGGATCACAGGGATGTTAGAAACAGAACGGGCTGCCGGCTATTAACAGCCATCCTAACACTGCTTTAGTTGCAAAGATATCTCGGTTTGCACCATAGAGCTTTATCTGGCATGGAACTTCTTATGTAAACCTGGCAGCCTTGAACTTTCAAAGTTTTGCAGCCTCTGCCTCCTAAGTGTGAGACTGCAGTCAGAGGCCACTATACCCGCTCACAAGAGGAGGGCAATGTGATCTAAATGAAGGGAATGGTAAAATAAAGGCGAAGAATCAACATCATTTTGCTGAAGAATCATCAGTTTGCTTCTGCTCAAGCTGTGGGCAGCAGCCCCGTGCTGGGATCCGGATTCCCAGCATTCCTGCTGTTTACCATTGCTCCGCCCCCCTCCGTTTCCTGGCAGTAACTACTCCCATTATTTAGGACATCGTTTTCACTTCCATCTGAGTCCTGAAAAGTTATCAAGGAAACATCAAAATGTGCATTTTAGTTTATTATTTGCTCAGTGTGAAATAGAATTCGCATGAAACCAAAGAGGCAGCGCAGGGTTCAGATATACTACAGCTCTGTGCTTCTACGCCTGACTTAGTTGGAGTTGAACTCTGAACGTCTCCAATTCAAGAAGCCTTTGTAACTTCAGGATTACAATTCAGAATTGGAATTTGAAATTAAACCATTCAGAGAATCGGGTGAGGCTGTGCACACCTATAGTCCCAGCACTTCTGGGATGGAGGCAAGGGGGTCTAAACTTCACAATCATCCTTGGTGGTACAGTGAGGTTGACGTTACCCTGCCTTATGGAAGAACCTGTTTCTATACAAGTTCCCAGATAGGTAGATCCTGTGCATAACCTCACCATAGCCTTCCTTCAAGAACATCGGCCCTTGAGCTAAGTGGGTGCTGGAGGAAGCGCGAGGGTGTGCAGCCCAGGCCTGTGCCCCTGCTGCATGTGAGAGTTATCGATCTGACTTCGGCATTTATGTTTCAGGGCTTCCACCCTGGTGCTGGATGTCTCATCAGTTTGGTTGCCAGCCATTAATGGCTTTCAAATATAAACTGGCTCATGTCAATTATGCCCTCATGCCCAGCAGCTCTGAGTGAGAAATAGAGGATAGGCGCTGAGATGCTGGCTGGCGTTTCTCCCAAGGGAAGCAAAGTATTCGGTTCAGAGCACTCAATAGAGTAACATAACTCAGGCCCAAGGCTTCATTAAAGACTTGATTGGAACCCAAGTCCCTTTTGAGGAATCCAAACACTGTCAAGTCTTCATGGTCATTGCTATTTCCACACATTCTCACAAACAGGAAAATGCATCTCAGAGACTGGAGAGATGGCTCAGCAGTTAAGAAAACATTACTGCTCTTGCTGAGGACCTGGGTTCAATTCATAGCACAGCACACGGCTCATAACCACCTGCAAAGGGCTCACAGTCACCCATAACTCCAGGGACTCTGGTGCCCTCCTCTGGCCTCCATGAGCACATGCAAACACATGTGTGCCTGTAGGAGCATACACACATATACATACACACATAATTAAAAATAAAGTAATTTTTTAAAAGAATGTATTTCAATTGCAGATCATGTTGGTTCATCATGCCCTATGTTCCTTTGGTCACAGGGTCCAAGGTACAGTGCAAGAGTATGAAATGACCACACAATCGTTCTCTATAAAGAAAACAGTAGCAAGACCTGGAGTCCCTCGACTGCACTAGGTTGGTTCCTGACTAAGGGATGGTTCTTCTGTATTTTAGAGGCAATTACAGGGTTGAAGCAAAAGGAAAAAAAGAGGAAACAAGATCTCCGAGGAGGCAGAGCCAGGAGACTAAGGAATTCAAAGGTCGGTCTTGGCTACACAGTGGCTTCAAGTCCAGCCTGGAAGCTTTTCCCAAATCTTTAACTTTAGAACTGGGCCGGTATGCTAATTATCTTGATTTGATTATTGCACACTGTACGCATGTGTCAAATGTCACACTTGACTCCACAGCTTTGTACAAGTACCATGCACCAATTAACACTTTTGAAAGAATTATTTGTTTTGTAGGGAGGAAAGGCATCTGTGAGTCTGTATATCATTTGGAAAACATGTCATTTATGCATCCTGTGAGAGGCTATCAATCAAGCTCTTCCATGGTGAAACCTGAAGGTTTATGAGCAGAAGCAACCTAAATATTTCATCTCTTTTTGCCTCTGGACTCTTTTTAGGTTTTGCATCCCTTTCTGCCGGCATTATCTTAGTTGAAAGAAGGAAATGATGAGTGTTTTGCAGAAGTAGTTTGGTGTTCTGACTTGAAAATTCATTATTTCCCCAAACTTAGGAATACCAGAATTTTACCTGGCCAACCAATAATCACCTTTCCCCCTCCCCTGTTGCCCTCTCCTCTTTCACCTCGCCCCATCACCCTCCCCCTTTTCTCCTTGCCTCTCTTCTTTCTAATCTAAGATTCTTTTTAATCTAAGGAGAAATGTCTTACTTCTGTAAACACAGGCTGTGTTCCTGTCTCATGTAAATCAGCCACCAGAATTGAAGTTTACCTGTTTGAACTCTATTATTAAGCATTTGCATTCACACATTTTCAATATTTATTTACGTTTGCATGTTTGAGTGTTTTGTCTGCAGTGCCAGATGAGGGCACTGGATCCCCTGGATCCTGAAGTTGCAGACAGTTGTAAGCTGTCATGTAGGTGCTGGGAAGGGAATCTGGGTCCTTTGCAAGAGAAGCAAGTATGGTGTGTGTGCGCGCGCGCGTGCATGTGTGTCTATGTGCATGCATGTACACACTTGTGCACAATGCACAATTGCTGAGTCATCTCTCTAGCCTTATGTTCACAGATTTCACCCATATTTGCATTACAATGTTATTCCAAATGTGATTTGAACGAAACAAACGTCTGCATACTGACCTCTGCCCCTCTGGAAATCACTGAGCCGCACAATGACAACTCCCCGCCAGCCCTGCTGCTTCCTTACTTGGAGTCACCATCCCTGGGGCCCGGCCTCCGTAACTCAGAGTCGTCTTTGCCATTTGGGTATCATTTTACTTACTTTTAATTTAATGTTATTTGCAGGTGGATTTTGCTGAGCTGCCCCAGCTGGTCATGAACTTGCCATCCTCTTGCGTCTGGCTCCTGTGTGTGCAGGGATTATAAGAACAGGCCACCAAGCGAGACTCTACTGTGGCTTCTTTAATAATGTCCCTTCATGTGTTCTGCCTCACTGTTGCTGGGGATAACAATAGGCCTCTTCTAGAGGATATTTACTTTTGAGAGCGTCACAGTTGTCAACGTTCTCTCTCCTTCTCCTTTCTTCTTTATTTTTAATTATTTGATATGCTATAGGAGTTTTACCTGCACGTATGTCTGTGTGCCATGTTTGTGCCCGGTACCTACAGAGAATCGAAGAGGCAGAGCTCTGCTAGATCTGGAGCTACAGATGGTTATGAACCCCCATGTGAGTGCTGGGGACCCAACCCCAGGCCCTAGAAGAGCAGCAAGTGCTCCTAACCGTTAGGCTATTTCCCCTCCACTATCACAACCCCTGCCTCCTTATGTGTGTGTGTGTGTGTGTGTGTGTGTGTGCGTGCGCTTACATGTGCACATATGTGCACCGCACTCCAGAGAAGTTGAGGATAAACATTCTGAGTAGCTCCCTCCTTCCATCTCATGGGATCCAGGGATGGAACTCAGATAGCCAGGCCCATGCAGCAAATCCCTTTGCCTACTGAGTCATTTCACATGACCCCCTCTCCTATTGCAGGCTTCCCTTTATTTCCCGCACCAGCCTCTCTAACTGATGTGTGAGACAGTCTGGACTCTGGCTTGGCTTATGCAGGACACGACACACTGACCACAGATGAGTGCAGACGTGGCGGCCCGCAGATGAGCGCAGACGTGGCGGCCCGGGCCAGCCACCATCCTCCTCTTCTCTTTGCTCTCGTCCTTTCTCTATGGCCCCTTCTTTCTGACAAGGAAATTTGCTCCCAACACAAGCAAATGCGCAAGCACAAGGACTGAAAGGCAAGTGTTGGCCACTGCATTCTCCCCACGCGGCGGGGGGGGGGGGGGCCATTGCAGACCCTCCTGCACCTGCAGTGCACCACCGTGCATACATGATGATCAGTTCACGCTTTAAAGACAAGGAAACTGAGCAAAAGGAAAGGTAAGGAAATTGTCCCCAAACACAGCAGCTCAGAAGTCCTAGGATTGAATCATACACTGATCCATCTGCACAGGGACCTTGGACCATATTCAGCCAACCTCAGGTTCTAACTCCTCTAACAAAGCTTCTGTTGGCATCCCTTTTATTTAATTAGCACTAATAACTGACATTTTATCCCGAAATTCTGAGCCCTACTATGGTATGTGTGTGTGTGTGGTGTGTGTGTGTGTGTGTCTGCTTCCCCACACAGTCAGTCTAGATATCCCTTCAGGGCAAACAGGGTGCCCTATGGCATTCATTACTTTTGTCCACACACGAGATACAACCACGTACACCAGAGGTTCGCGGCCAAGATTTGCTTTCTTACCCAAATTCCTTTTGGGCTCTGGTTCTACTGAGGATGTTCACCATTGACCCTTTCTTAGAACACGGACCCCACTGCTAGGAAGTAGATTCTGCTCTGTTTCATGCTGAGCTCACTCCCAAATCCCTTTATTAAACACAGAGATACAGAGAAAAAAAAACCGTGATATTTCATGGGAAGCCTGAGGTGTGCCAAGTAAAAACGATTACATATCCTAGGATTTTACTATCTGTCGTGTTCAAAACACCTTTGCTTTAACCAGCATGAAGTTCTCAGGGGGAAGTGCAGAACAGGATTTGTGGGGGCCTCTCCTTCTGGGATGTGCTTCCCATAAGATGGGAGGTAGAAGCTGAACTTTCCCACATCCCTGGGTGCTGCCAAGCCCATCTGCCCACCAGGACGTTCTTTCTCCTCGCTTGATGACTGCTTCTTGGCAGGTGAAGGCTAAGGAGAAGGCTTTATGTGGGCAGGAAGTCTATTTAGGGAGCTTGTTATGTGCTAGACAGGTGAATAGGTGCTAGGCCATATTTGTGATAGGAATTTTGAAGATGCACAGGCTTACATTTGTAAAGTATCACCAGTAAGTACACACTCCCTACAACCATTGTATTGAGAATCACTGCCCCATGTGATTCTGTTGTAGCTTGTACCTTAGGACGGTACTAACCATAGCAAGTTATGTTGCTTGAGCTAGAACATTCTATCCACAGGAATCGAGACCCGGCGAGCTCTCATTCGGACTCCACTTTGTTTTGAGGGGTACACTATTATTGCTCCCCCCAAATGGGTAGATACATAGACTGGGTGGTACTGGAATTGTTTCATCAAGGAAATTAAGAATTTTCCCATGTTCTTGAAACATTCTGTACTATCTGAAGTGGAAACTCTGCACGGAGGAAGAATAATAAAAACCCCACCAGATTGGCTAATTGCAAGCACAGAACCAGCGTCTCTCAATTGCAATTTGTAAATCAGGTGAAGACTGACCCCATCGCAACCTGAAAATGGGTTAAATATTAAAATAGGAGGAATAAAGAAAAAAACAAAAACATATGTAAGTAGAGAAAAATACCGGGCTAATTTCTCTCTTGTATTTATTTGTGATTTATGGTCCTGAGTGCTTAGATTGCAGGATGAGATACCACACCTAGCTCCAGCCAATGCCTTAGGAATAGAATCTTTAAACTATATGCTTGTAAAAAATGCATATTATTTTTATTTATGTGTATATGAGGGATTCTGTTAGTTCGTAGATCCAGTACTCATAGAGGCCAGAAGGGGGCATCAACTCCCCTGGTATTGGAATTGTAGACACCTAGGAATCTGGGTGCTGGGAACTAGAACTAGGTCTTCTCCATAAGAGAAGGAAAGACTCCTAACCACTGCGTTATCTTTACAGCCCTCAAATTATACAAAATAATGAGATTAGGTCTCCATCTTATGACCCACACTCAGGTTGAACTCAGGTTGCCAGGCTTGTGTGGCAAATGCCCTTCTCTACCGAGCTTCCCCAGGAGAGCGTTCTTTATTTAAATCGGAGCCCCTTAGCTCTTGGCAGTTCCCGGATTATTCCTGATTCTAACTCTTCACCTTGTGTTGGAGTTTGTACACATGAGTTTCCAGATTGACAATGAAGACATCTCACCCATAAATACAATGTCTGAGCCAACTCAGCCGCTGCCATTGACAGAGGTGTGTCTCTTCGTCCCTTAGAGTCACAGTTTAAAAACATAAACTGTTTCCTACAATTGTGCCTGTGTCGCAAAAACAAGCAAACGAACATAGAAAAAGCAGAGCACAAGAAAAGGTATTGAGGCAGGTGTGCCACAGCAAGTCTGTAGGAACAAGTGATCTCAGAATTTGAAAGGCTGAGGCAGGAAGGTTGTGGGGTTGAGGGCAGCCTTGGCCACACAGTAAGATCTTGTCAAGACCAAGCCAAACCACACAAGGTTTTAACTGTGAAAACAGAGCATTGCCTTTTATAAATTAGTAAAACATTAGTACATTATTACTTGGGAATACAGGCGCCACATATTTTAAGGCGAAGCAGAACAACAAGTTGTCCTGCTACAGCTGAAGTCAGAGTCAAGCAATTAAGTGGCTGTTTTTTTCCAAACTCTGTAGACAGGTCTGCAGGGGACGGGGGTCCACAGGCACATAGCCTGTTGGGGCTGGGGTGGTGGTGATATTTCTAGTTTCTTTCCGGTTCCTGGCCCACTGCAGTGACAGCACAGTTGGTCAGAGTGGAAAGAGAGCCATTTGACCTCTCCAGACTCCTGGGAACCAGTTAAATGACCAGGGCCCACGAGTGCATTTTGTTAAATGGGCTACAAAGCATATGTGAGAGAATTTCCTGGTCAGTTGCACTTCCAGGGAAAGGTACCAATGGAAGCGCCCATGTTTCCTGGTAGTTACAGAGTTTGGGAACTGGTTGATCGCACTTGTAACTGCTTGCTTGTTTGGTCTCGTTTGGTGTATGTGTGTTGTTTGCCTGATGCCTGAGGAAGCCATGAAAATGGAGCTCTAGTTAGTGGGAGCCACCATGTAGGTACTGGAAATTGAACCCAGATCGTCTGAAATAGCAGTCAGTGATATTAACTGCTAAGCCATCTCTTAAGCCCCGTTGTTTTCTTTCTAAAGTGTGTGCCAGAAGTAAGAGAAAGGATCTTGGAGGACTTTGGCTAGCCTTGCTCTTTACTTCCCTTAGTGCTGAACTTGGGACCCTTGTTCCGTAACCAGCATGCAATGGCTCTCAGTATGGACTCTATAGGTTCATCAACACAGATGCTTCACATATATCATTGCCAAAACTACTTGCTCCCTTCCTCCCATCTCTCACTTGTCTGTCTTCTCCTGCTTTAGGAAATGCTAAATGATTAGGTCACATGACTAGATAGCAGGAATGATTGGCATGGCAAAGATGAGCTCATTCCTATGTTGTAGACCTAGATCCATGAATGTAGCTGTCACTTCCCATGGTTACTAATTTATTTACTATTAGACATGCAGTGATATACATACATGGGATATTTTATTCACAACACTCTAAGGTAAGTACCCCTATATCCATCTTACAGATACCCAAGCCACCATTGTTTAACCCTCTGTTCAAGGCCACATAAATAAGTAAAATCTTGAGCCGGGCAGTGGTGGTGCACCCCTTTAATCCCGGCACTAGGGAGACAGAGGCAGGCAGATCTCTCTGAGTTCGAGACCAGACTGGTCTACAAGAGCTAGTTCCAGGACAGGCTCCAAAGCCACAGAGAAACCGTGTCTTGAAAAACAAAAACAAAAAACAAAACAAAAACAAACAAACAAACAAACAAGCAAAGAACCAAAATCTTCTCTGGATTAGAATACAGTCTTGGGCTATCCAGATCTATGGCCATCACTGACATTTTAACTGATACAAGGGCAGGTGATAGGTGTAACTCCTATGAGAGTCATTGTGGAATGTAGAAATAGATGGGAATTTCATCTACCGCTCAATCTTGATTTGGAACAATAATTTCATGTTTTAACTAAAAGTGGTGCTTCCCCTAAGGGTTTGGAAAATAAAACCAATTGAATTCCATCATTGCTCCTCTTCAGTTATGGATGGATGAGAAGGAAGCACAAAGCGTTGATTTATTAGCCAGGTAATAGCTTTTAAATAGTTGATTTAATAGCTGGGTGGCACATGCCTTTAATCCCAGCACTTGGGAGGCAGAAGCAAGCGAATCTCTCTGAGTTCAAGGCCAGCCTGGTCTACATAGTGAGTTCCAAGACAGTCGGGGCTACACAGAGAGACCTTATCTCGAAAAACAAAACAAAGAAAAAAAAAGAGTCGATTAATGACTCTGAAGGGGATTTCTAGAAAGTATGTTCAATGTTTGAGTATCTCTGTGAGTTAGTGAACACACATTTATTTATGACCTCTGTGGAGATGACCGTAAAACAGGCTAGTCTCTGTCATCTTACCTGCAGTCAGCAGGTAAAATAAACAAACCACAAAGCAGGAAATGAAATAAAGCAATTACGCTAGGCACAATCCATAACTCGCTAGCTAAGGACCAGCATCCAGAGAAGGGCACCACCCCACCCGTGTGACAGGCCTATGGGAGGTTGTCGAGATCAAGCTAAATCTCCGAAAGATGAGTAAACAGGCGAGGATGAGCGAAATTATCCCTTTTCACATACAGGCTTATAAAGGGAGAATCGGTGGAAAACACTTCCTTAGCACGCGGAGGCTGCGGGTTCTAGTCCTAGGTCCCCAGACATACAGCATACGTGCTATGAGCTCACTTCCCACTCCACAAGCTAGAATATGAGTCACGAGGACAAACGGACCTAGAAGGTGGGGACACTAACCTGGTCACTTAACTGGATAGGATGGGAATATGGTTGGAAAGCTGAGGCTAAACACGCGTGGGTCAGCATGGGCAGGTGTGGGTCAGTGGAAGAACATGTATGTGGCTGTATGTGCATGAGGCCTTGGCTTCAGTCTCCAGTTCAGTCACAAACAGAGGCAAGCGGAGACAAAGGGGACCAGCTGGGAGACCGCTGCCACAGCCCATGTGGAAGAGAACCATTGCACTGGGGCAGTAGCTGCTGGCCAGATGTGGAAGATATTTTAAAGGAAGGACTCATAGGATTTGATGACAGATTGACTGTACGGGAGAGGAAAATATTGGGGTGGAGGGAAGAGGCTGAGGGGGAGTTCGTGAGCTTTTCCCCTTCCTCCCCAGCATAGTGAGACCGAATTGAAAATATTTTTAAACAGGAAACATATTTTCAGGGATTATTTTTCCTGCAAAAATACCTTCTTTCATTTTTTTCCCATGGAGCTAACATAAAGGTGAGTTCGTCATATGGACTCATACTTAATTTTACACGTGAGCCTCTTCCTCCCAATACCAATAATGATAAAAATACAAATAATTAGAACAGCTTATAAAACTGAAATCCCCTTACATTCCCTCTGCGCTCTGCACAGTTTTGCATGCAGAAAAAAGCACCAGATGTCCTGACTGGACCCATAAGGTGGCCTGGTTCACATGGCAAAGAAGGTTAGGGAGATCTGATAGTCTGCATAGCTCAGTCCTAGAAACACTGTTTTATGGACTGAAAGAACAGAGAGGTTCCAAATCCCAAACATTGTTCCCTACACAGGAAGTTAGGGAAGGAAAAGTGTCGCACTTGCCACTTGGCTGCACCGTGACAACGGAAATGGCTACAGCAATCTGTCTGGTGGTCCTTCAAGTTCCCCAGAAGGAAAGAGAATACAGATACTCCTTTTAGTATCTTGATGAAGGTCCCCATTCAACCTGCCCTGCATCATCTTGATTAATGCCTCTCAGTAACCCCCTCTGCCATAATATAAGTTTGGTAACGTTCGTGAATCAAGCTTTCCAGTCATCTCTCAGACACGTCACCTTAATTCAAATCTAGACAGAAGGACACAGCCACAGGACACACAAAACCCCACTCGGCTCCCCAAGAGGGACCCCTGTGTGTTCGAACACTTCCACAGCTGTCAGAGTGCTGACGGGAACTTCATGTGTTGGGAGCACGATGCTGCCAGGAGAAAACCAAATGTCAAACTGAGGTCTGCAGAAGTTACCACAAATAAGTCTCTCGATGTTTGCCATCTGGAATGGGTAGATCCGGATTTTGACAAGAAGCTGGGATTGCCCTGTGGGTGCCGTCTTTTGAGTAACTGCTTTTACATTGCTTTGTTAGGGAGACAAAAACACAAGTTTGTGTCTTCAAGACGCAAATTTACTATGTCCCAACACTCAAGGTCTTGTTGGCACAAATGCTTCTTTGGATGGGAGAATGGGCATCTGCCATATTATCTACGCCTTAACCAGGCAACTCTGTGGCCAGTACCCAGCACAGCACAAGGGACACGGGCTCCTGTGGGGCATCCATTCGTGAGCAGACCCTTGTCAGTGCCTTTGGTAGAATGCTCAGCCCATCCAGACGACTTTATGCTGTCCTGAAATAACGCTACAGAAATAACGCTACAACGGTAGCAGATGGCCCCCTCTCTTAGCTCCGTACCTGTTCCGTGCTCTCTGATGGGATAGATCAGTCTCCCTTTCTCTTTTCACTTTTTGTAACCTCGGTTCCTCAGCAAAACCAGCACGGAATGAATGGAATTCCAAGCGACTTCAGCTTATGAACTAAGTCCTACTTCACGTCGGTTATGTAATATTGGGACTCAGATAATGCCCTGATGGAAGAATATTTTTTTTTTCACTGATGGTGTCCAAACCTTGGCCACAGGACATTCTGAACAACATCTCAACACCATACTGGTATATTGTTTTAGTCCTAACTTTAAAAAAAAAAAAAAAACAACTTTTTTTTTTTCAAAAGTCTGCTCTATGGCTACAACAAGGCAACTTGAAGCAGAATGTTAGAGTCTTGATGCCGCTGAGCAATCAAAGCAGAGTCCCAGGCAATTAGCCTATGATTCTGCCTACTACACAGCTCCTACTTTGGAACAGTCCAGAGGCAGTGCCATGTACAGAAGCCTCTCACCTGCAGAGGGTAAGGAGCTCCCTGTAGGAGCAGCTTCACCCACAGTTTCTCAGAAAGAAGTCAGCCTCTCAGTTCAGTAAAAGAAGTAACCCAGACTCACCCATCTTGCTCGAGTACTTGAAAAATAAAAATACCATTTTAATCCCTCGAAAAATAAGGCCACCATTTGAAAGGCCCTTTTTTAAATGCCAGAAGACGTAGAGTCTAATGTCCCTTGTTATATATTCCATTCAATTAAATCCTGGTGGGTGATTTTGGCAGAGCCCTTAGCCACACATCAGATGACAGCTCACTTACTGTTGCTCGGCACCCGGATGACCATTAATTTCCAATGACTAATTTGTAATTAAAACCTTCTTGTTTATTTGTTTATAACCCAGGCTGAACATCTATTTACATTTAATTAACACCGTTTAAAGCCTATAAATGCAGTGGCTTTAATGATCCATCCCAGACTCGCTACTTGAGTGTCCCCTGACTTGTAAAACTCACACACAGATCTGCAAGTGAATTACCTCCATCTGCTCTCGCTGCAGCTGCAACCGGGATATGTTAAAGAGCGATTTCCTTTAACCTCCCCTTTTAGGCTATTCTTCCAGCTCTAAGCATTTTTGTTTCAGAGCCGACCTAAACGCTGCACCGAGGGTAGCCAGCTCTTTTTTTTTCAAGGAGTTCCCAGACTTTAGTCAGCCTCCAAAAATGATTAGAAACCCCCCCCCCCCCCCCCCCCCGGCTCCATCACAAATCGACCCAATCTACCTTGCACAAATCCTTAACAAAGCGTTTCTGACTCTGCCAGCAAGCCAAAGAGCCTTTAAAAGAATTTTTACGTACTGAGTAGGAGAACGCAACAACTTCAAAGTGAACTCTTAAGGGTGAAAGCTAAAGCTAACGCTTTCTTGGCCTTGTCCATCCTTGGCGAGCAATTTACACCTACTGTTCCGCGCCTGTACCGGGGATCTCATGGGTACCCGGGCTCCTAAAGACAGTTTCTTCGCTACACCTTCAAAAGCCACGCTCGAGAAGCGTTAGCGCTACAAAGACAGCCAAGCCGGAGCTGTGTGCACTGTTATCTGTCAGCCGTACAATAGCAGCATTGATGGAACGGCGAGCACCGGCTTTGACAAGTGTGCTGGGCTAGCATTACATTCCAAACTACGGCGAGAGAGAAGGAAAGAGGGAGAGGGGGAGAGGAGAGAGGAGAGAAGAGAGAGGAGAGAGGGAGAGGGAGAGGGAGAGGGAGAGAGAGAGAGAGAGATTTGTTTTGGTGTCTTTTACTTTACCTGGAAAATACCGCTTTTCTTGTGCCCGCTGCAAATGAATTTCTCCTCTTCTTCCCCAAAGCCAAGTCCTTGAATGTGCCTGCAACTCTCACTTGGAGAAGACCACACAGCTCCAGCAGGGCAGCCTTCCTTCTCTTAATCCCCACTCGAATGTGATGACACACACTAACCCCAACCATCTGTTGAAACACGTCCTCAAGCCCTCAGCACAGAGCTGTGTCAAGACAGGCTGCCCAATCCAATTGCTGGGGCTGAGCGTCTCTTACGGATTGGAGGCTGAGGGCTGGGCAGGGACGGGAGGTCTGAGAACTCCCCAGTCAAGTAACCTGAGATTTTCGGAGAGAAAGGACGGCCACAAAAAGGAGGAGTGGGAGGTGCGGCCGGGAAGGTAGAGCGAATGAATTATTCTGGTGGCCAGTTGTGCGTTACTTTTCACAAGTCTCTGTGCTCCTGGGGGGATGGGGGTGGGGTGGAGGGGGACGCTCGGTGGGACGCCCAGGAACACTAAAAATCTTTTACAGCCCATCTATTGAGGACAATCTCCTCAGCAAGCCGCTCCCCCCCCCACATCACCCCACGGGAGATAAAAGATTCGTCTTGTCATGCTGATAAAGTGCTAAATGTGGGAGTAGTTTGCACTGAAATGTGACATCTACATTTTGAGATCTAAACTCCTACCTCCTTTTGATTCGGGGGCGGCTGCCTCCAACATTCCTGGAAAGGCTGGGGAGCGGAGGGGGGCCGGTACCGCGGCTTGAGCCTAAACTTCTTTCTCGCTGTGCTCTTCACGTGTCTCCCAGGCTAAACCAGAGACGGTCAATGAAAGTCATTTCGTTCCTACTTCTGTAGAACAGCACACGCTTTCCTAGATAAAGGTGGCTTTTAATCACTTCCTAGATCCACAGCCGTCTCGAGATCGCAGCTCTTGGTACTTAGAAGCCTACACTCTGCCAAGGGATTGTTTTTGTTGGTTTTTAGTTCATTGCGCTTATAACATCCACGTAGCTCAAGCACCTCACTAACAATTTTGCTTTAAAATGTTTTCAATTCTGGATTGTTTAAATACATCCTTTTTAGTTTTTGGTCTTTTTTTTTAAGATGGAATGAACTGTTTTTATAAAAAAAAAAATAATTGCATTGATAGCCTGAGTCAGTAAAGGATTATAAAAGGATATTGAGAAATAAATTCATTACTTAAAAACATCTTATCCTTTCAAAAATTCCATCAGACATCCAAGGAATTTGGCTAATCTTAAAGAGTGAAGAGGAATGTTAAATACCATCTATGTCCCAGCGGTGCCTGTTGGAAGCTAACATTTAAATATTACACCTTTGGAGGTTTTAAAGATGATCACTATGGGAATGAGAGAGGGGTTTAAACTTTCCCAAACCCTTAAAATCCAGATTACAAATAGGCAGCTAATACTTGGCACACCAATGTTCTAAAAAGCAGCATTGACCTGATTGGCTTTTTGTGAGTGGTTGTGGGATGTTATAAGTTATCTGCAATTGCTCCCAGTACAAGTTTCCGAAGCACAGAGAAGGAGAGTATTATTGTCTCAGAGTGATGTTTTCCCCACTGGGCTGCCAGGGGTAGAGTGGGGGGATGGGGATGGGAGTGGGGGGAGGAAGAGGAGGGGGATGGGAGGGGAGAGTCCTGATTTCATTTGCTTATTATCTTCCCAGAAGTGATGATAAGGTCTCTGCTTTACAATATGTCACAAATTCACTAAACTACTGCCCCCCACGCACCCATCTCCAGATACATAGCCAACAGAGACATTGTCAACAATGCAATTGGCAGGACAGGCCTAACCCTTCCCTGGGGCACCATAAAATTTTAATAGTGCCAATTACTGCAGGGCAATTTTATTCCCTCTTGCCTTGGGAGGAGGGGGTAATAGTTAATCCAGCCAGACCTCAGTCTGGAACTCTGGACCGCCTCTTCTGAGTGAGGTGGAAGACCCCGGAGACATTATTAAGGCAGTTAGCAATCTCTTAAACTGTAAATTGAGTTACAAAAGTAAAACTTAAGAAACTGTAAAGGTGTTAAATCAATATGTTTCATGCATGCTGAGCTTGTAACCTCCCTTCTATGAGACATTGCCCAAGAGGCCCTGTCCTTGACTTACGTTATTGTTTGAAATGCTTTTCCATGCGAACATTTCGCTCTCGTCTCCTCTGTAGACCTTTTCATTAAATCTCAGTCATTACTTCTCTTTTATTGATCATTTCAGCTATCCGTCCTGTTTAATACTTGTTTTAAACTAAAGTACAAGGGTGCCATAGATCCCGGCCCTTGCTTGCTTGGCGTTCTGCGCAGTGGCTGGGTGGGTGTGCTGCCCTTCAGGTGGATTGTAAAATGAGTCCACAAAGACACATTTCTCTGAAATGCTTTTGTTAGGGAAAACTAACTCAAACCCCGACCTGATGCTGGTGCTGCAGGCTGCAGTCCCAGCTCCCACTTTCCCTGACGCCTGCTTCCCTGCATGGTGGAGTGTCAGTCTGAGAAGTTAAGAATTTTCCATGACTTCCCTGCCTTTCTCCTTGCCATCTGCAAACAGTTTATTTTTTTTAAAGGGGGGGGGGACGTGAAATTGATTCTGTCTTGAAAGACCTAAACTTAAAATACATTGCATTTTCAAAGGTGATATCCAGCATTTTAGAGTCAGCAGGAGCAGGGTGAAGCTCCGTGGGGAATGAATTGCTTCATCTTAGAAACTGAGGCAGGACACTCCTGAAATGAAAGATTAATAGGTAACGGTGATATCGAAGAGTGGCCCCTCCTATTCTGTTCCCACAGTTAAAACCTCCCTTTACTTATTAGCTCCAATTAGTTCCCATGGTAACCGACCAGCCCTTGTAAACCCGGGCACTCTGAGCGTCCCTCATCTTTGTCTAGACTGGGCTCTCCACCCTTCCTTCCCCGCAGATGGTGGTTTAGCTGAGTCTGTGTCTATAGCCGTGTCTGTTGCACACACAGAACTGGCACAGGAGTGCCCACTCTCACCTTTTTTGCTAGCATAATGGTGGCCAAGGGAGAAAGGAGGTAGTGTTTAATCCCCCAGCTACCGCGAATGCATCTGCCGCTGCATTAATGTTCGCCTCTTTTGGTTATTGTTTCTTCCAGTCTTGTTCTATTATCAGCTGTTGGCTGCTCATAATTTCTTTTCAGGGAAACCAATACAGTATAATAAAAACCTCATTAAGCCGAAACACCTATCAGCCCCAGAGAAAGCCCTAAACTACCTGCTTTGTTGAGGAAACTATTAAGGTGATAAAGAAAAACCACTTGTTTGTCATGCTTGAGAAAAAGAGAACAAAGCCACCATCAAGGTTTACCAGGGGGGAGGGCCTGAGGAGGCGGCTGATATGAAGACTTAGTGTCCCAAAGCCTGGTGCGTGCCTCTCTCCCCCTGATGATGCCAGAGGGCCAGGGAAACCAGCCCAGTGATGGCGGAGGTTTAGAGAGCTGGCCTAGGTGCAGAAGGGGATGACAGTACCAACCCCATAGCAGCTCCGTTCTGAGCCACAGAGGGCTACAGCTGGAGTCTGAAAAATCGGGTCCTGGGACCAGGAAGGAATCAGACAGGGACAAAGAAAAGACCTTTTGAAAATGCTTCTGGTTAGGACCGCTCAGCGTGCTCGGGACAGTCCTCATGTATGCTTCCTTGACTTCTTTGGACTCAACTCAGTTTTTAAAAAACCTTAACGTCATTTGAAGAGAACTGGAGAGACGACTCAGCAGTTAAGAGTGCTGACTACTCTTGCAGAAGGCCTTGGTTCAATTCTCCTCATACCCCAAGTGGTTTCCAACTGCCTGAAATCGGTTGATTTCAGAGGATCTGATGCCCTCTCCTGGCCTCCACTGGCACCAGCACACATGTGGAACACTTACATATACACAGGCAAATGACAGACATAAAATAAAAATTAATAAATCTTAAAAAAAAACACCAAAGTACAGTATTTTATTTATGATTTGTATGTGTGTGCACCTTTAAGTGTGAAGGTCAGAGGGCAACTTTATGGATAGATTTGACCTTTTACTTTTGGGGAGCAGACTCAGGTCATTAGAATATGTACTCAGTGCCTTGCCTGCCCATGCTTAGCTTCACACTCAGTTTTAATCCAGTGCTTTTCCAAGGTGAACAGCCCCTTCAAAATTTAGAGACGCTGCTTAGCAACCAGGCTTTTGTATTGGCCATCTTTAATATTTGTAAAGATCGGAATGGAAGCACTGTACCTTCCGTACCCCATCACCTCTGCTACCACCGTTTTTCTGACGCTGGTTTTGACGTGAAAGAATGATTAAGATTGTGAGTTGGGGAGATGCCTTAGTGGTCAGGTACTTGGTATGCAATCGTGGGAACCTGGTGTGGTGGTGTGAATGAAATGGTTCATTCATATGAATATGAATGAATATGAATTCATATGAATATGGATATGTGTTTGAATGCTTGGTCCCCATTTGGTGGAACTGTTTGGGAAAGACTAGGAGGTGTGGCCTTGTTGGAGGGGGTGTGTCAGTAGGGGAGGTCTTTGAGGCTTCAAAGGACTTGCGCCATTCTTAGTGTGTGTGTGTGTGTGTGTGTGTGTTGTTCCTAACATGCCTTTGCTCTGCCATCGTGGTTGCAGCTCTCTGAAACCCTAAGCCACAAATTAAACTCATGTTTTTATAGGTTACCTTGTCATCTTTTTTTTTTTTGAAAGTTTGTATAAGTTATCTTTTTATAAGTTGTCATGGTATTTTATCATAGCAAGAGAAGAGTAACTAAACCCTTCGGTTTGTTCCCCCAGAACCCACATAAAAATAGCCGAACCCAGTAGCAAACACTTGTCGTCTCAGCGCTGGGGAGAGACTGCAGGGGGGATCCCTGGAACTCACTGATCAGTAAGTCTAGCAAAATTGGCGAGCTCCTGTTGTAGGGTGAGGCCTGTCTCAAAAAGTAAGATGGCAAACACCCGGGGAAGATCCCAATGGCAGTCTCTGGCCTCCATCAGCACAGACACACACCTGCATACGCAGGAATAAAACACCTCCAAATCTGATGCAATGGGTCTCTTCTCTCCTTCTCTTCTACCCCTCCCCCCACCTCTGATAGCTCTGGGCATCAAACCCAGGCCTCAGCATTCTCAGAAAGTATTATCACTGAGATAAACCCCAAATATTACATCTGGGGGCTTGAAAAATATAAATATGAATTGGAGGCTAGCCTGGGCTACATACAAATTCCGGGGCCATCTGGGCTATATAGTATGTAGCGAGAACCTGTCTCAAAATAAAAACAAAACAGTTTTCGAGATTGGCTTCTGAAATCAGAAACAGCGAAACAGCACTGGTTGCCAGTGCATTTGCTAAGAAGTATCTGAAGTCTTCCTTATGCTGCCGAATTCCTTCATTCAGTGAAAACAGGTCTTAAAATTTTTGTGTCCAGGAAATGGCAAAGGCCACGAAAAGTCCACCATGAACACATATAAAGAAACACATATAGGAAGTAGCCCATTGCCATTCACACCCTAATGTGCCCACAGTTGTACTACAGGTCTTGCCATTGGAACAGCCTCGTGCAAGACTGCACAACCGCTGGCATTTTTTTATTCTCCTTCAGCTAAACTTTACTGCCTCATCCACATTAAACCATGTCCTTCTCAAAAAGAGAGAGAAAGTGATTACGTGCCACGGAAATTCATAGGCTATGAGACCCGCGCTAGACTTAGATTCGCAGCGGCTGTATGATCTATTCTGTGGAAGATTATCCTCAAGCCAGTGGGAGCTGTCACAGCAAGCAGTGAGCTTTCTGTTTTTGAGGATTTCTTTGTTTTTATGTACATTGACATTTCATTTATTTATTTATTTGCCTGCATTTATCTCTGCAAGAGTGACACATTCTTGGAAACTGGAATTACGAACAGTTGTGAGCGACCATGTGTGTGCTAGGAGCTGAGCTTGGACCCTCTGGAAGAGCAGCTGGTGCTCTTTACCACTGAGCCATCTCTCCAGCATCTTGATTTTGTTTTTAAAGACACGGTCTTTCTATGTAGCCTTGACTGGCTTAGAACTTGCTATGTAGACCAGAGTGGCCTAGAACTCAAAGACCTGCCTGTCTTTGCGGGGATTCATGGCACATGCCACTCTGCCTGGCTACAGAGAATGGTTTTATCCACAAAGCAAAGCCTGTCCAGCAAGCACAGCTTCAAACAGACTGAAAAGTATATATAAATGAACCTGAAATTATTTGAGGAGGGTGAGGTGGGGTGGTAGATGACTTAGGAAAGAGTGACCCACATATGGATTAATTTAACACAAAATGTTGGGTTTCATAGAATAATGGCAATACAATCCTAAATGTTTTAGGAATCAATTCTAAATCCATATTTGTAGAAAGCAGTATTGGGGCATTGGGCTTTCATCCCCTTTTAAGCAGAGAATTAAATGTGTGAAAGGTAATAATGGGATTTCAGCAGAAGGATCTTGAGGCTTGGCTAGACTGACTTGGGGTTGTGGGTGATTGGATGGAGCAGACTCTATGCCTGCAAAGCCAAGTTGTAATCTTTGCTCTGTAATATGTACATTTAGCAGTCAATGTAAAGTGGATGAAAGCAGAAAACTGGGGCCATGGATTTGACTCAGTTTTGAACTTCCCAACACATGTGAGTTGTCAGATTCTATCCCCACCAAGTGGGGGAAGTAGGAGCTTGAATGCAGTCACAGGCATTACTCAACATCTAGTATATAGTAGAGGGTTTTTAGTTTTGTTTTGTTTTCTGTTTTGGAAGGAATAATAGAGAAAACCACTACCCAGGAAGGCACAAGGGTACTATCTGAGCCATGGGTAGACTACTAATAAGCTCCAAGAATTAATCTATTTGAGAAAAATAGAATTCTCTATTTTTCTCTAAAAAATAATATCTAATTTTCTCTAGAGATAAAATTCAGAACTGCAAACATTTTCTTAGAGTGATTATATTTAACTCTGGCTGTATTACATGATTGAAAGAGCCAGTGTGAATTCAGATGCACAAATATTGCAAGTTATTTGGTCTTTCTTCTTTCAGCTATCAGAGTGATTAAATAGATGTGGAGATTGTTGGGTCAGTAAGGACAAGAGAGCTTGTTTCATTGTTACTGGACAAAGTGTAATTTCTTAAGGCCATGCTTTATTGTAAAAAAAAAAAATGGGACAGGTCCCGAGAGACCTCATCTTCCTGTCTACTTTCTTGTACTCTTTTCATAATATAGAGATTTGGGGATATATCAGAGAGATAAACGCTACGTAGATGGCTTTTGAAGCAATGGGCATCAGATCCTGGACTGCAGCTCTTCCTTCTCTGGGTCATATGGCAGCTTGAATGTAGGGCAAGACTATGCCCCAGTTTCTTGCTTAATGAGTAGGAAATTAACAAAGGTTTGCAGCTTTTCATATAGTATCATATTTAAAAAAATAAAGAGTTCACAGCTTTTCAGACATGTGCCTGAAAAAATTTAAAATATGAAGCGGAGCTTCGTATGAACAGAAGAACAAGAACCAGTGGGTCAACCAGTAACTGTTCAAGCCTCACTGCTGCAGGGAACAGAGAACTGTGTGTGTAAGGCAAAGAGAACAAAGCAGGACATTCCTGTGGCCTTGAGAAGTGGAGGCAGGGGGTCCTGAATCTGAAACCAGAGTTGGGAAAGTCCTTCTCATAGGTCCCCAAAATGAATTTATTTCCAAATCCTAACAGTTTGGGGGACAGATACTCCGTTGTCCTTTGTATCTCTTCTTTGCCAACTCAGCACATGTGCTGACATGGTAAATCACTTTGTATGTGGTGTGAGAGAGGGTGGTGGGGGACGGGAAGAGAGAGAGAGAGAGAGAGAGAGAGAGAGAGAGAGAGAGAGAGAGAGAGACCCCTGAAGCCCTCCCTCCAGTCTCTATGTTATACCAGAGGATAACCTTGAACTCCTTATCCTCCTGGCTCTACTTCTCACATGCTAGGAAGGCAGGAATATGCTACCACTGGGCTGATAGGCAAACTTTTAATAAAAATTGCAGTATTGCAGAGCACCTGCTTATGACACACGCAGATGCTACTTCTGGAACAACAGCACGTCCCCATTGGCCTGATTGAGCATCTAGCAAATACTCCTGAGTGCGCTGAGCTGCTGAGAACACAGTCCTTCAAATGCAGACGTGGTTCTTCGATACACCCTCCCTTTTTATTCCAGGAGTGGCAGTCTGGGAGTGGAGCCTTATGGTTCAGATGGTACAGCGTTGGCCTACTATGTACGAAGGCTGAGGCAATGAAGATCAATAATCCCAACACTGGGGAGGTGGAGGCAGGATGCTCAGATTTCAAAGTTATCTTCACAGCAAGTTTAAGAATAGCATTGGTACAGCAGACCGTGTTTAGAAACGAAAACTTAAAAAAATACATATAAAAGGAAAATAATGAATGTGTTGTGCTCACCAGTATTGGGAAGTGGGCAGTCCAGAAGTCTGTGAGAAGCAGATGGGAAACAGCTGCCCACATAAACTCGCTGCTGTGATCGTCTTCACCAAGCAGCCCAGCTTACAGATGGGAAAAATTGCCCTCGACTATGAAGATTTAGTGGTTCTGAATTTTCTTTATTGTTGTTATGTTTTCAGTTGTTCTCTTAAACAAGCAACTGTGTTGGGTTGTTTTGGGGATCCCATATGAACTCCACCGGCTAAATTAAAACTTCGATTTTCTTCAGATGCTTTTGAAAAGATAGTCAACAAATCGCTGTTAGTAACCTACCCATGTGAAAATCATCCTTAGTCATTCACAGTAGGCCGTGCAGAAAAATAAAAACTGCAAAATAATGGAACATGGATTCTTCTCCTCTTGATAGTTATACAATATAGTTTGCTTATTATTTTGACAACCACAACTTCTTTTCCATTGGCTGAGTTCCCTGGTGAGTCTGCAGAAAGGACAGTCGCCATATTTTTGCATTTAAAGGCATATTTGACCAGTATTTTCGGACAAATCTCTCTTTAAAAAAATTAGGACACTCTTATGCCCTATGCTGGTGCTAGCCCTTTCTTATGCTAAGTAGTTCCCTCTGGTATAACTTACCAAAAGCTTTGATGTCAAGTAAATATGTCAGCAGCTAATGCTGAAGTGGCTTCTTTCTTCATTGCTTTGAACCAATACAGATTTCTAATTAATGGTTTAATTACTTCTAATACCATCCATTACAATATTAAAGCCAGAGCTCCAAAGACAATACGCTCCCAAGGTTCATTACCTTGGCTCTTATTTATTTTGAAAACAAAATTGGTTATCACAATCTTTTCTCCTAAAAGACTTTCCGGGATTTTATTTTTCAGTTTCTTTCAATTTTCTCCTGTTCAGGAAAGCCCTGCAAAAGCTGACATATTTTCATAAGTTATAAAGATAACTTCTTTGGTTTTAGCCACCCACCCCCTCCGCCCCAATCAATCACACAAAAAAGGACAGTTTGTTTTTCCAAGTTTTTAATACACTAAAATAACTAATAATTTTGGAACTCAAGGCTTTCTGGCTGATATTTTAAGCATCACAAAACAGTGATGAAGAAGGTCCTAATTTTAGCTCTCGTTTACAGACAGGAGAATTGAGGTTTAGAAATACTAAGAGCTATAAACATCATCTAGTAAGAAGGAGGGTCTAGACATGAGTTCTTGCTTCCAGAATTTATATCACTAATGAGTTTGTCCTTTGCTCAACACTTTGCATCCTGTTTGTGAGTATTTTAAAGCAGTGGGGTCATTCATCTGAAGCCTCCTTTACTGTCCTATGATCTCCTGCCTTTGTGTTAGATAGAGGAGTTCTCTGTAGTTGTAGAAATAATTCCCTATTTTTGCACTGCACTGTGGCTCAGGTGACTCCTCAAGCAATGGCCTATCAGAAGCAGAGCCCTGTGAGTTTGAGGTCAGCCTAGTGCATGTACAGAGTTACAAGCCAGCCAAGGCGACATAGTGAGGCCCTGTCTCAAAAAGCCAGTCAGCCAAATAAAAAACCAACAGCAACAACAAAACCCAAAAAGAAAAAAGAAAGAAGAAGAGAAAAAAATATAAATACAGAAATGGTCCCTAGGATAGTCTGTGTTTTATATTTAGGTGAAGGGATGACATCCCTCACCAGCCAACAGAAACACTGAGTGGCAGGGAAGCCAGTGTGCCTACCTAGTTACACCTACAGCAGCCTCCTCAGCCACCTTGATCCCTTTCATTTCTCCCCGCCCCTACATCTCCTGTGGGGTCTGATAGCCACATGTATTTGATTTTTAGAAATAAGGTAAATACCCCCGTGGCAGTCACTAAGTAGCATTCCTAATCAGTCATTTCCAAGTCCTTTAATTGGCCCCAGGGGAATTTAAATTGGCACGCCTTATTTTCTCAGGACAGCACCAAGCATGCTTTCCTTATGCTTCATTTGAACCAGAAGTGAGTTCTAATATCCCAGAGATGTCTGATAACAGCTTAAACCACCAAGAACTCAATTATGGGATTAGGAACTAGATTTAAAGGAAGCCAAAGGGGGAATATAAAGTGCTTCAGCATTTAAAAAGAGCTATGGGGTTTTCCCCCCAGAAATATTTCTTAAAATGGTTTTCCAAAATAAATTTGATGTATACTGTACTACCACTTTTATTATCTAACTATATTTCTTAGAAAATGTATTAAATTTATTTATTAATAACAAGCTCTCCTAAGGAAAATTCTTCAGTAATCACACAGAAGAAATTTCCAAGATAAAATATACATGGGGAATTATTTTCAACATATCTCGCTGAGTCTAAAAAGGTCTGCACTTGATTGTGAGATTGTGAAGATATTTTCTGAAGAGTTATGTGACTAAATTTAGGAGAAGAAACTTAGATTCAGCTAATATAGGTAAATGATTGGATCCCAGGGAAAGTTTTTTGGGGGACGGGTCCCTAAAGGATCAGCTGGTAGAAAACTCCTCAGACCATGTGTCTGGAAAGCCACTAAGTGACAAACAAGGGCTTGTACCTCACTGTTGTGGAAAGTAAAGTCTTCCAGAGGGACAGCTTTAAGTAGCACATAGTTCCTTAGAATTCCACCGCTACCTGCTATTTATTATATCGTGTACGCATCAGACACTGAGCCCAGGGAAGTGGGTATCTTCCCCATCGCTGTCAGATGGGCAACACGAAAATAAACAAACATATAGAAAAACTCAACAGCCTCTGTTCAGGCTGTTTGAATCTCACAAAAATGAATTCAATATAATATCGAAGTCAAAACAGAAGTTCAAGTTTGGGGGTGTAGCTCAGTGGAAGAGCATCTTCCCAGTACCACTGGGGTCCAGGTTCCATTCTCATCACTGCCAAATACATGATAAAGTAAAACAAAGCAGAGGAAGCCAGGCTCCAGGGACAGGAGAAGACATCTGTTTAGGAATAGTAAGTGTTCAAAGCACACTTGACTCTTGTCTTTGTGCTATAAGACTCCTAATTTGGAATACACTTGAGAATCAATGAAAACCCTGAAATTATGTATCAACCTGAGTATTATAATACAGAAATTTAGGGAACCAGATCCTAACAGAAAGCTCTGAGGCTGGGCTAGAGAAATCTGGTCATTTGTGATTTCTCTGTTGGAAATTTATCTGATTTAATAGTAGGTTTTTGTTTATTTTGTTGCTGTTTATTCTTTTGAGACAAGGGCTCTGTGTGTAGTTTTGTATGGCCTGGAAGGAACATATTAAATCCAAACGGATTCAAACTCACCTTGATTCCACTTCCCAATGCTTGGAATTAAAGGTGTGCATTGCCACATCAGGGAATAGGATATTTTGCTGTGTTTTTGTTTGTTTGTTTTTAATTTTCATGGTGTTGGTTTGTTTGTTTTGAGACTAGGTTTCATATCATCCAAACTATCTTCAAACTAGCTACGTAGTGGCTGGCCTTGTACTCTTGATTCCCTTCCCTCACCTCCTAACTCCTAAGGTTAGAGCTTGAACCACCACACCCAGCAAGAGTAATTTTATAAACAAACAATAACAAAAATGCTTGCCCTTCATTTCTTTGAGAAGGAGTGTATGAGATAGTACCAGAGACATGAGGCTAATAGCGAAAGAGCAGATGAAGGACATTTTTTCCGTGTGGCTGCGTTGTGGAGAGGGACAAAGAGACGGCGTGTGCCCCTTCCCTAGGCCATCTCTTTTGTTCTGATTTGAGGGTAAGGCTTAAGTGGAAGGCAAGAGATTAACTGATCAACTATGCAACCTGCAAGAGTGTGGTCCATGGTTGTCTCACCCAAGCTACTTCTGGACACTCTAAGTCTTTCTCCTGGAGACAAGTTACTCCCCCGACTGACACCTCATTCCCCATCCCTCGGCTTCAGACTTTTCTTCTTCAGCACAAGATTCTTTTTAAATTTTTTTTTTTTACATCCCTACTGCAGCCTCCCCTCTCTCCTCTTTTCCCACCCCTTATCCTCACCTAAATCTGCCCCTACTCGTGTTCACTCCCATGGGCAGCAGCAAAACATGGCGTATCTAGCTGCCCTAAGACCAAGCACCCCCTCCTCTATTCAATCTGGACAAGGCAATCCAGCATGAGGAACAGGTTCCCCAAAACCAGTCAATACACCAGGGATAGCCCCTGCTCTTGTTTTCAGGAGTCCACAAATAGACCAAGCTACACAACTGTCACATACATGCAGAGGGCCTAGGTCAGTCATATGCAGGCTCCCTAGTTGTTGGTTCAAACTCTGTGAGTTCCCATGAGCCAGGCTAGCCATTTCTGTGGGTTTTCCTTCAATGTCCTTGAACCTCTGGCTCCTACAATCCCTCCTGAGTAGAATCTGTCACGCAGTCACTGGATAAAGGCTCTCCAATGACAATTGGGGTAGTCACCAATCACAGGGGATGACCAGTTCAGGCTATGTATCCATTGCTGTCAGGAGTCTTAACTGGGGCTCTTCCTTGTAGACTCCTGAAGAACAGGGTCCCCCTTTTTAGTCTTTTCTCTCAGCACTCTCCCCTCTGCCCAGACCCCCAACCTTATCCCTGAAGTTCCCATACCTCCCCCTCCCAATCCAACCAGGAACTCCCCTCCATTTCCCCTACCCAGGAAGATCCATGTGTCCGTTCTTGGGCCCCCTCTTGCTGCCTAGCTTCTCTGGATCTGTAGTACAATCCACGGTTGTCCTTTGCTTTATGGCTAATATCCACTTAAAAGTGAGTACCCACCATGTTTCTCTTTTCTGGGTCTGGGTTACCTCACTCAAGATGATTTTTTTTTCCCTAGTTTTATCCATTAGCTCAGCAGAAGATTCCTGTAGAAGGCCAAATTTCTTGGGGGTTGTTGCTTTAATAGTCTGATAGCTAAAGAGAGGGCTACAAGTGTCTCTTTAGAATGTATTTCTTCCTCCCAGAAAGGCCAGTTACTGCATCCCTGATGCTAGGTGCTATGGGATACCCAGTATTCTGGGGATAGTACAACTGCCCATGCCCATCCTACCACCTACCAGCAGAACTTCCATTTGGTGCCCCAAATCCCCACTCAGATGTCACCTACAAGAATATTTTCTCTGCTTATGGAGAGACAATCATTTTTTTTTTCTCGCTGCATTCCCACTTCATTCAAACCTCCATTATGTTACTGGTGATGGCAAAATGGTCAAGTACTGGGACACCATTATCCTCTCTCCTGAGACAGAGGGCCACACTGGGTATTACTGTTTTAGGTTCAGTAGTTTATACAACAAGGGATACCCATGGCATCCATATGTGGGGAAGTTCTGAGGATCATGAGGTCAGAGGCCTGAGAACAGTGATCACCCCCAAGATTGGCTGGACACAGAGCGCTGCTGAGGGTGATTCTGTACTTTCCATGGCTTTCAAATGTTATTCTTCAGAGAGCATTGCACTACTTAAGAGAGCAGGGTGTGAGACCTGTGGGAGGGAAGAGAGTATTCTTCTGGGAAATGGGTCATTTTAGTCTTATTTCTGTTCTTAGTCTTCAAGTGATGCTGAGTGGCTTACTTTGCATATCCGAGTTTTGTTTTCCCGACATCAAATGTTTTCTATTCACTTCACTCTAGGGCTGTTCTCCCAAGCTCTCAAAGACCTCACCCCTCACCCCAACAGGATAGCCACTTATTATCAAAGTCTATCTTCCATATTCACCAGGAATCAGCCAGGGAGACTCAGTTTGAGGGGAATGCTTTCCTTTGTTTGATGTCACACTGAGTAAGATCAGGAAGACAGGGTTTGGCTCTGAAAACTCCAACTCCAGTTAGATGTGATGGTATGTGCTTGTAAACTCAGTACCCAGGAGTCTGAGGCAGGAGAAGTGCAAGCTCAAGACCAGCTTAGGCTACATAGTAAGATACAAAAAGATATAAATATTGATGGATATTACTTCAGCTGTGAGTTATGTTTGTGTTTTCTATAGTGGGATGCTGAGAGTCAATGAGCTATATTTATGTTTGGTCTTTTTGCCATGAGAACAGCCCTTCTCACAGGCTGTGAAGGTGGTCATGATTATTATATCCAAATTTACTCCTTACTTTATCATACCTTTAATTTTTTAACTTAAATTTTTATTTATGCATATGAGTGTCTGCTTGCATGTATGCAGGTGCACTGTATGCATGCCTTATGCCGCCCATATATTCCAGAGAGCTATGGATTCTCTGGAACTGGAATTGTATTTCTAAGCTGCCATGTGGGTGTGGGGTATTGAACCAAGACCCTCTGAAAGAGCAACCATTGCTCTAACCAGTGAGCCATCTCTGCAGCCCTGTTTACCATGTCCTGACAATCAAGGAAGTTGTGGAATCAGCAGGCGGGAGTTTCTGTTGGCTCTCACATCCTCTCTACATAGGGCAACACAGTTGATGACTTTCCAGATCCTTTCCGCATGGATGTGCTGCAGACAAGAATGACAAGTATGCTGGTCACTGAGCATCACATGAGCATCAATTTTCCTGGAATCCTTTTCTCAGTCTCCTTAGTTCTGTTTACGACCTTGTTTACTGATTCCCCTTCTGTCATTGTATTTTAACATTTAGTTTATTTTTAATTGTGTTTGTGAGGGGGGGAGTGTACAGGATGTAAATGCCTTTAGAGATCTTAGATTCTTCTGGAACTGGGTTTGTGGGTGTTGGGAAATGAACTGGGGTCCTGTGCAGCTCTTAACAGCGGAGCCCTCTCTACAGTCCTTCCTTCCTTCCTTTCTCTCTTTCTTCCTTCCTTCCTTCCTTCTTTCCTTCCTTCCTTTCTTTCTTATTTTGTTATTATAATAATGTGTGTATTTTGCTATAACAAAATACTAGGGATAATCAAATTATCTACAGTAAGGGTTTAAACTAGGCATGGTGACACACAACTGTAATCTCAAGACTGGGATGCAAAGGCAGGAAGATTGTTACAAATTCCTGGTCAGCCAGGACTATATAGAAGGGAAAAAAAGACAGGGTCTGTGGCTGCCTTGGTTGCATGCTTGCTCAGCATGCACGAAGCCCTGGACTCAATCTTCCTTGACTCATCACTAGGTATGGTGGCACATGCTTATAATCTCAGCACTTGGCAGGTGGAAGGAGAAGGCCAGAAATTCAAGTTCATCCTTGGTCAACCACGGATACCTGAGAACTGGCTAAAAAATTCAATATCTGATCGAAGACATATCTGTGGTATCTGTCTTTATTTTAGTGAACACCATCAGCTCCATCCTTTTCCTGCAAATAGCGTGTTTTCTTTTTTACAATTGAATAACATTGCATTGAGCATGTAAGTGTCATTATCCTTAATGCATGCAAACTTGATAGCCATAGGGACTGATCCCTATAGGGAATCATAGGGAATGATGCTACAGTAGTCTTGAGTAAGCAGGGATCCTTGGTGTTCTCAAACTTTGGTTTCTTTGTGTGTTTACCTGAAGCTGATACAGTCAGCCCAATGGTAGCTGCAGTGGTAAGGAAACAGCTAAACAATTATGTAGTAAACAAACATGATTGTTTACAAATGTGTGAAGTCAGATGATGACCTGCGGGACTTGGTTCTCTCCTTCTGCCCAGGGATCAGACTCAAGTTGTTGGCTTTGGCAGGAAGTGCCTTCAGTAACTGTGCCATCTCACAGTCCTAGCTTGAATTTTCTTTCCAGGAGCGTCCATATTGATTTTCATGGCGAGAGAGCTGATTTATGTTCCTTGTTCTCTGTGCCTTTAGCAGGCAGCATCTGTATGTCGTTTAATGTTTTCTTGGTAATAATCTATTCTGCATGGACGGATTTTAGTGGAGTTTCAGTTGCTGTTGCTCTGATGGCTGAAGATGCTGAACATTTTTTGTGTATTCCTTGACTATTTGAACTTTGTTTAAAACATGCTTGTTCCGTTTATTTGCTAGTTAATTGGTTAAAGTATATATTATTTTTGTTTTTAAGTTTTGGAATTCTTCATATATTCTGTATATTGTCCTCTGCTAGATGAACAGCTGGCACTCCCCCCTTCCGTTCTGCAGGCTGTTTATTCATTCTCCTGTTTCTTTTGTGGCGTGAAAGCCTTTGATTTGATGAAATCTCATCTCTGAATTCTTACTATTACTTCCTAAGCAACTGATGGCTATTCGAAAAGTCCTTGCCTGCACCTGTATCTTGGAATATTCCTGGTTTCAAAGTTCCCATTCTTTATTAAGAACTTTAATCTACTCCAAAAGTGAGAGATAGGGATCTAGTTGACTCCCATAACAGGAAATCCTGGTTTTCTAGACTCATTTGTAGTGAGATCTTTATCTGGTGCCTGCTCCTGACCCCTTTGTCCAGAACAAGATGGATGTAGCTGTGTGAGCTTACTGATAGGTACCACATGGGCTCCACTTTCCTCTGTTATGTTTTGTGCCAGTGTCTTGCTGTTTTGTGACTACAGTTTTGAGGCAGAGCGAGTACTGTGGGTTCCTGACATTGTCCTTTTGATTCAGGATTGCTTTGGCTGCTAGAGGACTCTTGGGGTTTTATATGAATTTGGGATTTGTTTTTCTATTCATGTGAGCAATGTCATTAGAACTTAGGAAATTACAATGAATCTGCAGAGTATTTTTGCTGATATGACCTTTTAACAATATTAAATCTCCATATCATTGGAAGGTATGTCTTAATCTCTTCTGTCATTTTTTCAGGGTTTTATAATTTTCATTGTAGAGTTTTTTTTTTTTTTCATTTCCTTGGGTTAGGTTTCTAAATGTTGCTATACATTTTTTTTCCGTGAGCCCATTGAGAAGAGAACTGCTTTGTGGTTTTTTCCTCAGCACGTCTACTATTGGCGTGGGTCTCAGTTCAGTTTCTTTCCCACTGTGGTAGAACGATGGGTGGATGATGGATCTGTGCTGCAGTCTCTCCCAGGTGCATTGCTCACCATCCTCTTCTGTCATCTTTCTCTGCTGTCCCAGCAAGGAAGGGAGACCAGGAGCAGCTCCTGGGCTCCGGTTAACTTCCCCTGACCAAAAATTTACATAGTATTAGCAAAAACGCAAACACCGAAATGATATACACAGACTGGCTCCCAGCTTGTAAAGCAATGTGTGTGAGAAGACAGATGTATCTACTGCTAACAGTTCTAAAGAGGTAGTTTATATTTCTTTATATTTATTTCTGTATTCTTAAAGATTATTTGCATTGATCCTTTATTTGTTTAGAAGGCTTTCCAAATAAAAGCTGACATTGCCAATGCAAATCAAGGGCCTGGAGATTTCTAGATGTGAATCTTGAATAAATCTCGACAGAACAGTAGCTCTAATACAGTAAGTAGGAACCCGGTGGAGTTAATTTCCTGGCCTCTCTGATGGTGCCAGGCTGCTGCTGGTTGTCAATTTCACACATACAATTTCTCTCCATTCAGAGCTGACAGCTTGGATTTCCCCTTCCATTGTGAGGTCTGTTCTGGTTTCTGGCTTCCTCAGGCTTGCATTTGGTAACCTTTGCCCTCTTATTTGGTACAAGGCAAAATGCCATCTTTGGAAAACTAATGTACCAGAGAAAATGGTAGCACGAAGCCACGTAACCTACTGTTCTTTGCCTTTCTGCATGTGAAGGTTATTATTAGAACTCATTTTAGTGAATTTCAAATCCATTCAAAGTATCATGGCTTTAAATTTCTCTAATGGAAGCAAAGCTTTTGATGTTTGGGTTTTAGAAGCCTGTCTGGCTTCTTTAGAGCTCAAATTTTTATACATTGGCACAATTGATCAAAGACTGTTTCAAGGCAGAGGGAAAAGGCAATTTACTTTACCTATGGTTGTTTTGTGATCTCCACATTATTATACTTTTTTCCTGAACCCTCTTTCTGTTTGAAGATCTAGGTTTCCACTCACATGCACTGGCCTCATCTTCTTTTTGATCAGTCTGAGAAACCATCTGGAAACAATTGAGAGTGACGTCACAAATCCAGCATTATGATTTCGATGTAGTCGAAAAAAAGAGAAGGAACAAACGAAAGAGCCAGAAAGGTTGATTTAACCTTTAAACACAAATATCACATTACTGATGGGCATTGAAGTAAGTAAGGGCTTGCCTTCAGGTCTCACTTAATAAATATGCTGACCCTCATTACTATTAGTTATGGGAAAAACAGCATACATTCATCCAGGGATACGGCTGAACATCGATGCCAAAGCGCAAAAGGCTTTGTAGCATTGGGCTTGGCAGAGTGTCCCGCAGCTAAACGCAGGAGACTATGAAAAGTCTTAAACTGGGGCTAAAGGTCATAGACAAGGACAATAGACCTGGAATTTGGAAGAATTCGTACTTCGCTGAAGAATTCTCAGACCACTCATGAAAATAACAGGTTGCCTAACTCATCAGAGAACACTAAACCCAAACTAAGCCCTCCACTGGAGAGCAAGAAAATGATTAGGAGGGGGTGGGGGAGCATATCAGCCTAGAATTTCCATGTTAATGACCCTGACATCATAGCTAATGCAAGAAGTGATTTCTGCTTGCTTCTAGAAACACTTTGTTTCTAAAACCAGCTCATTCTGGACTGAAATGTATGTTTCTTTTTGTCTTGAACAGTCCATCTCCTGCCTCTGGATTTCAGCCAGAAGCCACGGGAGGTGCACAAATTCCAGGGTATTCTAAGGATCTGGCAGGACCGTAAGGACTTTCCTGTGCAGAAATCACAGAGTAGCAACTACAGACTTCTTCTCCTGCTCTTTAAATCAGCAGTCTTCTATTTTCTGGGATCGTTCCCAAATATAATGTACTAGAGCTGTATATCTTTTTAGCAAAGGTGATTCATATTAACATTCCTTGAATGCTTCTTAATTTTAATATCTTTGCAAAATGCCTTTCTACCAATAAATTTAGTCGTTCGCTTGAAAAATTATTATGGGATCATAGTTATGATTTCAACCTGGAGAATATGGTCAGGATACCAGTTGATGAACTTCCTTTGACCACCCAGCTATGCCCAGAGAGGCCTCCCTCTGTTGCAGCTACTCTTCTTATTGGCCACCATTGAATTCAAGCGTGCTATTGACATCTCTCTTATCCGATGCAAAGCAAACGCTTCCAGCCCTTGATTTTTCTGCTGTCCATCTTTACTTAACTACAGTGGACACTATATGAGACAATAAAGTCTCCTTTTCATAGTAAAAACATCAACAACAACAAAACCCATAAGCTATCATGGGATTGGGGCAATGTCTTGGTGACTAAAGGGCTCGCTGCCCAAGCATGAGGACTTGGGTTAGGATCCTCAGCACTCAGTTCAACAAAGGAAAGAGAGGATTGGGGGTTGGGGAGGGATGGAGAGGCACAGCAGCTTGTAATCTTAACACTGGGAAGATGGAGAGAAGAGAGTCGCTGGGACTTACTGGCCAGCCAGACCACCGAAATTGCTATGCTTCAGGTTCAGTGAGAGACACTGTCTCAAAGCACAAGATGAGAGCAATTGACAAAGACATGCAATGCTGACTTCTGTTTCCCCCGCCCCCGTCCCTCCCACACAAATGCACACAAAAGTGGTCATATCTACAGAAAAATAACCTTCAGAGGAAGTGTACACATAACCAAAATCTGCCCTTAGTTTGATGTGGGAGTTGTAAAAGGAGTGGCAGGCCGCTTCCCGCCTCCCACCTCGTGGCTAGCTTTACCTGAAATAATTACACTGAAACTGTATTCATTTTAAACACTGCTTGGCCCATTTGTTCCAGCCTCTTATTGACTAACTCTCACATCTTGATTAACCCATTTCTATTAATGTATATAGCACCACGAGGTGGTGGCTTACCAGGAAGGATCCTAACCTGCATCCATCTTGGAGAGGAGAGCTATAGTGTCTGCCTCACTGCCTTCTTCCTCCCAGCATTCTGTTCTGTCTTCCCTGCCTACCTATATTCTGACCTATCAGGCCAAGCAGTTTTCTTTATTAATTAACCAATGAGAGTAACACATAGACCGATGAAACCTCCTCCATCAGGGAGTTTTGTAAAGAACTTTGGGAAGACAGATGCATACCCTGTGCCCCTACTCCATGAATTGGAAAGCATAGTCTTGTGAACCTGTCTCAGCCTTGCATATTCTTCTCAAGATAGCACACCTTAATTGCTAACAGTTGCCAGCAATTAATCCTATCTGGGTTTAGAGGGAAAATGTCACTTAGTTTGATAAATTTGGAGAAAGATATATAATATTTTATTTAGAAATGAATTGATTTCTTATTTTCACTTAGTGTCGTTATAAATTTATCTGTAAGATGTTCCTAGTTTACAAATATTGCACTTGCAGTTGTTAAAAGCTTATAATCTCACTTGTTGCTGCAGGCTTCACTGGGTGAGCTAGAGAACTTGAGGGCAGGCCAACTCAGCTACCACCTAGGCCCAGAACCAGGGCTAAGAGTTGGCCTACCCCAGCATTGACTAAATCTATGAACTGTTGGAACGTGTGAAGGGGACACATGAACACACCCAAAACAGCAGGATCTCCATGACACAGGACAACAGGCTATCCAAGTAGAGCCCTCTTGAAAGCCCATTACCAGTGGTGTAGCAGAAGCCAGAGACCTTGAGCCAGACCAATGACTCATGGCAATGAGCCCTTGCAAGTAAAGGTGAATAGGCTTCAGGGTAAACTGTGCATCTCAATGGGCCACACTACAGTTTCCACAAGATTCTTCTCCCTCCTCCCTTTTCTTTTTTGATTTTGTTTTGTTCTCTTCTGATTCTTACTATGGGAATTGTTTGATTCTTGTTTTTGATTTGAGTGGGGGAAGTTGCAAGGGCAGAGGGGAGATAAGTAGGATCAGAATGTATGATGTGAAATCCACAAAAAAACCAATAAAAGTTAAAAAATTATAGTCTATGGAGCAATAGTTTGGACTAGGAGAACAGAGAGAGTGGGATGAATATGTTTCCCCAAGTTTTATCATTAGAGCAAAACAAAATACTTAAGAAGCATTGGCTAGGATGAGATGTTTCAGGCTTCAAGTTTCTTCTTCATTGTGTATAAAATGATGTAATTCTTTAAAAAAAGCTTGTTTCCTCATTTGTAAAGTGAGATTGTTTTCAAAATTAAATATGGTACTTAGGTAATGCTTTCCACTTAGCATGGAGAAGGCAGGAGACTGAACAAACAGCAAGAGGTATTTGTGCTCCAGCGGAAATAAATTCTTAGCTCACCCTGAACTTCAACAAATAAAAAAGAAGAGAAGCAGGTAGGACATCTTAGATCTGTCTCCCGCTGCTCCTCCAAATCTAATTTCTCAGTCTCACACTCAGCAATGCGGCAGATCACCCCCTGTTGCCTCCACTCCTCCTCTGTTCCCCTTACCAGGGGACTTAGCAGCTCCTGGTGGCAGGTCATCCTTTCCTCCCCGCTTAGGCCTCCACTAGTTCATCTCCATCCGTACACTGTCAGCTCTCAATACTAAGAAACTATTCTTTCCAGCATGCCCAGAGGCTACAATTGTCAGGATCTAAGGAGCATTCCCTGCCAGATGATTCACAACTACCATATTCTTCCTTACCAGAGAGGGCAACAGAAAACAAGAAACAAGACACCCACCCAACAAAGACAAGACCAGGTTTTAGCACCTAAAATTGCAATTGTTCCAAACCTATGTGCCTAGACACCAGTTTAAAAACACAGTCTAAACAGCCAGGACAAGAGGACTCCTCTAAAGCACTGCAACTCTGCTACAGCAGTAGGACCACTGAAGCCAAATATAGCTAAAGCACAAGACAAGGACTTCAAAACAGCCTTCATAAATATATTAGAGGTCCTTAAAAAGGAAATAAATAAATCCACTAAAGAAATCAATGAAAAAACAGAGGAAAAAATGAAGAAAGCACTTTAAGTCACGAAAGTAGAAATATAACTAACAATGAGAACCCAAACTGAGAGAAATCTGGCAAACAAAACTTTAGGAACTCGAACAGGAATCACAGAGGCAAGATTCACCAACAGAATACAAAAGGTAGAAGAGAGAATCTGAATCATTGGAGTCATAATAGAAGAAATGACTACCTCAGTTAAAGAAAATGCTAAATCTTAAAAAAAAAATCAGGCAAAAGACTAACAAGATGAAAAGACCATAAATCTAAGAATAATAGGAATAGAGGAAGGAGAAGAAACCCAGATTAAAGGCACAGAAGATATTTTCAACAACATCATAGAAGAAAATTTATCTAGCCTCAACAAGGAGATGCCTATTAAAGTACAAGAAACATATGGAAGAAGGCCAAGTAGACTGGACTATAAAAGAAACTCTTGACACACAATAATCAAAACACTAACTGTACAAAACAAGAAAAAATATTAAAAGCTGCAAGGTAAAAAGAACAAATAACATACAAAGAAAGACCTATCAGGATAACTTTTCAGTAGACTCTAAAATTCAGAAGGTCCTCTACAGATGTTTCACAAACTCTAAGAGATTGCAAATGTCAGTCCACACTATTACACCCAGCAAAACATTCACTCACAATACATGGAAAACAAAAGACATTTCATGATAAGGACAAATTCAAGTAGTATCTATTTACAGATCCAATTATATAAAAGGTGTTAAAGGAAAACTTCAACCTAAAGAGGTTAACCATATACAAGAAAACACAAGGAGTAAATCTTATCAGAACAGTAACCACCTGTAATAAGATCTGATGCCAACTTCTGGCCTGCAGGAACACATGCAGGAAGAACATTGCATACATAATAAATAAACAGATCTTAAAAAGAAAGAATGAAGACTGTGTAGCCATTTTAGTATCTAACCAAACCACATGAAGACCCAACAAAGAAAGAATTACAGACCTATTTCCGTTATGAACACAGTTAGAAAATTTCCTAATAAAATACTTATAAACTTGAATCCAAGAACACATCATAAGGATCATCCACCATCAAGTAGGTTTCATCTCAGAGATGCAGGCATGGTTCAGTAATATAACTTAATGAATGTAATCCACCCCACAAACAAACTAACAGAAATAACAACATTATTCATTAGATGCACAAAAGGCCTTTGACATAATCCAACATCCCTTCATGAATAAGAGTCCTAGAGAGACTAACAATATAAGAGACATACCTTAACACAATAATGGCAGTTTACAACAAGCCTACAGTTACCATCTTCTTAAATGAAGAGAATCTCAAAGCAATTTCACTAAGATCAAGAACAAAAAGTTATCCACTTTCTCCATACGTATTCAAAATAGTGCTTGAAATCCCAGCTAGAGAAATAAGACAACTGAAGGAGATTAAGAAGATACAAATAGGAAGGAAGAAATCAAAGAATCCTTCTTTGCAAATTATATGATAGTATGCATAAGTGATCCTAAAAACTCCCCCAGAAAAGTCTTACAGTTGATAGACACTTTCAACAGAGAAGCTGGATACAAAATTAACTCACAAAAATCAGCCTTCCTATATACAGATGGCAAATGTTCTAAGAAAGAATTCAGGAAAGCAACACCTTTCACAATAGCCTTAAAAAAATCATGTCTTGAGGTAATTCTAACCTGGCAAGTAAAAAACTTGTATGATAAAACTTTAAGACACTAAATAAACAAATGGAAGAAGACTTTGGAGGATGGACTGATCACCCATGCTCATGGATCAATAGGATTAACATAGTAGAAATGGCCATCTTTATTGTCTGTGCTACTGAGGTTATACTTAGGAAGTGATCTACTGTGCCCATGCATTGAAGGCTACTTCCCACTTTCTCCTTTATCAGGTTCAGTGTGGTTGGGTTTATATTGAGGTCTTTAATCCATTTGTACTTGAGTTTTTTGCATGGTGATAGATATGGATCTATTTTCATTCTTCTACAGGTTGACATCCAATTATGCCAGCACCATTTGTTGAAGATGCTTTCTTTTTTCCATTGTATAATTTTAGCTTCTTTGTCAAAAATCAGGTGTTCATAGGACTGTGGATTAATATCTGGGTCTTCAACTTGTTTCCATTGGTCAACATCTCTATTTTTATACCAATACCAAGCTGTTTTCCTTATTGTAGCTATATAATAGAGTTTGATGTCAGGGATGGTAATGCTTCCAGAAGTTCCTTTATTGTATAGGAATGTTTGGCCTATCCTGTGTTTTTTTGTTTTTTCATATGAAGTTGATTATTGTTCTTTCAAAGTCTGTGAAAAATTGTATTGGGATTTTGATGGGGATTGCATTGAATGTATAGATTGCTTTTGGTAGGATTGCCATTTTTATTATGTTGATCCTTCTTATCCAAGAGCATGGAAAACCTCCTGAAACAGAGAAGCTTCTGTAAAGCAAAGGACACTCAATATGACAAAAAGGCAACCTAATGAATGGGAAAAGATCTTCACCAACCCCACATCTGACAGAAGACTGAACTCCAAAATATATAAAGTACTTAAGAAATTAGATATTAAAAATCTAAATAACCCAATTAAAAAAAGGTGTACTGAACTAAACAGAGACTTTTCAACATAAGAATTTCAAATGATCAAAAAATACTTAAGGACACGTTCAACTTCCTTAGCTATCAGGGAAATGCAAATCAAAACAACTTTGAAGTACTATTTTATACCTGTCAGAATGGCTAAAATAAAAAACACTAATGATAGCCTATGCTGGAGAGGATGTGGAGTAAGGGGAACACTCATCCATTGTTAGTGGGAATGCAAACTTGTGCAACCACTTTGGAAATCAGTGTGGTGCTTTCTCAGAAAATTGGGAATCAACCTATCTCAGGATCCAGAAATGCCACTCTTGGGCATATACCCAAAAGATGCTCAATCATGCTACAAAAGCATTTGTTCAACTATGTTCATAGCAGCATTATTTGTAATAGCCAGAACTTGAAAACAACCTAGATGCCCCTCAACTGAAGAATGGATAAAGAAAATGTGGCACATCTACACAGTAGAGTACTACTCAGCAGTAAAAAACAATGACATCTTGAATTTTGCATACAAATGGATGGAATTAGAAAACACTTATCATGAGTGAGGTAACCCAGACCCCCCAAAATGAATATGATATGTACTCACTCATAAGTGAATTCTAGTCATAAACAAAGGACATTGAGCCTATAGTTCATGATCCTAGAGAAGCTAACCAATAAGGTGAACCCAAAGAAAAACATATATAGATCTATCTGAAAATTAGAAGCAGACAAGATCGTCTGACAAAATTTGGGAGCATGGGGCCAGGAGGTAGAGGGAAGAGGAGAACAGAAAAGGAGGGGAGAAGGAGAGGGTTGGGGAGAGCTTGAGGGAAAGGGATAATTGAGATAGAGGAAGGACAGATATGAGAGTAAGAAAAAAGATATCTTGATTGAGGGAGCCTTTTTTGGGTTAGTGAGATAATTGGCTCTAGAAAAATCCGAAGGAATCCATGAGGATGACCCAGCTATGACCCTAAGCAATAGAGAAAAGGGTGCCTGAACTGGCCTTGCCCTGTAGTCAGACTGGTGATGGACTGAGCTCCCAAGGTTCAGTTGAAGAGTGGAAGGAGTGAGATTATGAGCAAGGAGATCAAGACCATGGGGGGTTCACCCACTGAGAAAATGTGCCTGAGCTAATGGGAGCTCACCAACTCCAACTGGACTGAAAATAAACAATCATGGGATCAAACTAGTCCCTATGAATGTAGTTGACAGTTGGGGCAGACTGTGTGACCAATGATAACTGGGTTTTGTCTCTATTGCATGTACTGGCTTTTTGGGATCCTATTCTCTTTGGATGTATACCTTGCTCAACCTAGATGTAGTGGAGAGGGCCTTGGACTTTCCCCAGGGCAGGATGCCTGGCCCTCTCTTAAGACTGGAGAGGGGAGCGGGCAGTGGTGGCACGTGCCTTTAATCCCAGCACTTGGGAGGCAGAGGCAGGTGGATCTCCATGACAGGCACCAAAAGCTACAGAGAAACCCTGCCTCGAAAATAAAAAAAAAAAAGGAGGGGGGTGGGGGAGAGAGAGTGGGAGGGAGTGGGAATTTGGATTGATATTTTTTAAAGTAATAAAAAAATAGACAAAAAACAAAAAATAAGCAAACAAGCAAACAAAAATGGCCACCCTACCAAAAGCAATCTTCAAATTCAAAGCAATTCCCTTAAAAATTCCAACACATTTTTTCACAGATCTTGAAAAGACAATTTTAAGCTTTATACAGAATCGCAAAAAGCCCAGGATAGCTAAAAATGATACAAAGCATTAAAGATCTGCTGGAGGTCTCACCATCCCTATCTCAGTTTGTACAACAGAGCTGTAGTAATAAGACAGTAGGGTATTGGCACAAAACTGATATGTTGATTAAATATAATTGAAGACCCAGACATAAATTCACACATCTATAGACACTTGAGGTTTTTTAAATAAAGAATTCAAAATTATATACTGAAAAAAAATCTTCAAGAAATGTTGTTGGTACTGTATGGTAGCATGTAGAAGAATCCACACAGACCCATACTTACCACCTTGCACAAAAACTCAGCTCCAAATGGACCACAGAACTCAATTATACAATGAACCCGATAGAAGAGAAAGTAGAAAATAACCTTGAACTCATCATCACGGTAGACAATGTCCTAAACAGAACAGTAGCAGCACAGGCACTAAGGTAGACAATTATTAAGCTGCACAGCAAAGGACTCCCATCATTTGGACGAAGTGGCCGCCTTCAGGATGGGAAAAGATTTTTAACAAGTATATATCTGATAGAGAGTTAATATCTAAAATGCAAAAAGAACTCAAAAAACTAGATATTAAGAACACAACTAACCCAATTTAAACATGGATTACAGATGTAATAGATCATTCTCAAAAGAAGAAACTCAAATGGCCGAGAAATAAATGTTCAGCATCCTTAGCCATCAGGGAAATGCAAATCAAAACTCTTTTGAGATTTCATCTTACACCTGTCAGAATTGCTAAGATCAATAAGACAAGTGACAGCTCACGCTGGCAAGGATGTTGAATGAGGGGAACCCTCCTTCGCTGCTGAGGATGCGGATGACAAGGTTGAGCATGTCTTGTACTCGACTTAACCCATGTGGGACCCAGACACCACCAAGTTAGGGGAAGCTGGTGGCCAGGCCCTACTGGCCAGAATGAGAACACCTGCTAGAGACCAGCTAATTTCTCTAAGGTGTCTGTAATTATTCAAAGAAGTTAGGCGTTCCCTACTGTGTTCCTGGACAGGCGCCAATGTGTTTACTGAGAATATACCTCAGTTGATTCAGACCAGCAGCACAGTGGGTTATCAACGTTGCCTTTGTGATTCTGTCAACTCCAGGTATTCATAGACACTACAAAAACTGGAGGGGTTTGAAGGGATGACTAAGTCACATTTCCTAGAAAAAGCAAAAGCCTTTAACAGTAGAGACAGCCAAAGAAGAGAATCAGGGACAAGAGACTAGCAAAAACAACGGTGGTTTCCTCTAGGGACCCGGATCTTAGAGGTCGAATGATAGTCCAAACAGTCTAAAAATCATGAAAAAATGAACAATACAGAGGAAGGCACCACCACATAGAACAAAGTCATCACCGAGCAGTGGTAGCGCATGCCTTTAATCCCAGTACTCGGAAGGCAGAGGCAGGTGGATTTCTGTGAGTTCAGGACCACAAGACCAGCCTGGTCTACAAGAGCTAGTTCCAGGACAGTCAGGGCTGTTATACAGAGAAACAGTGTCTTGAAAAACCAAAAAAGAAAAGAAAAGAGAGAGAGAGAGAGAGAGAGAGAGAGAGAGAGAGAGAGAGAGAGAAAGAGAGAGAGAGAGAGAGAGAGAGAGAGAGACAGAGAGACAGAGAGACAGAGAGACAGAGAGAGACAGAGAGAGAAGGAAAGAAAAAAAAACCAGTAGGACCAAGGAGCAATTGGTTTCCTCACGCAAAACTTAAACTGCTTGAACTGGAACTGATTCCCACCGGTCAAAGCCTTAGACTCCTAACAGTTGACAAACCCCTAATCATACAGTGGGTCAGTTGACATCCCCCAGGGCCAAGCTCATGCGGCAGATGAGAGCTCAGTAAGTGACCCTCCCTTCAGACGTGTTCCCAGAATTAGAGGCATTCAGACAAATACACAGCTGGACAAACCATCCCATCCTCAACCTGGGGGACGACTGTTGGCTTTGTCTAGATCTATGGTTTTGGTCTGGGGATCTTTCTTGGTAGTCTGGAACTCTGTAACAGCAGCAGTTGACCAGCACGCAACCAACTCTGTGGCATCTTTGGAGCTTCTTTGTTTCGTAGTATTGCCATGTTTGTTCGTTGCTGGTGTTTTGTTTTTAACCTTACAGGTCTTTTGCAGGTATTTTCTTGATTCTGGCTTCATGTTTTTATGGGATTCCTGTGTGTGTGTGTGTGTGTGTGTGTACACAGAAGTGTGTATCTCTGCATTTATATGTATTTCTTGTGTTTTCCTTTGGGTCTTTTTCTTGTATGATTGTTTCGTCTTACTTTAATTTGTTTGTTTTTAATCTTTTCTTATTGTATGTTATTTTATTATTTTTCTACAGATGTCTGTGTTTGTTTTCTAATGAGAGACAGAAAGGGTGTGGTTCAGGTTCTGAGGGGAAATAAACGGGAACTGGGAAAAGGGGAGGGGAAATCAGAATGTATTATATTTAAAATTAATCTATGTTAGATAAAAGAAAAAATAAGAAAGAATTATTGACATTTAATTTTTTTCTAAATAGATGCATCTGAATATTAAAGTATATTAATTAAATAGTGATTATTTAAAAAGATATATACTAAAAATTAGAATCATTGGTTTTTAAGGTCTTCTCAACAATTTGTTAAGCAATTTTCTTTCTTTGCATTCTCAGTTGCTCATATGCAAAATGATGATGCAAAGATATTCATATATATATATATATATATATATATATATATATATACTCATACTCATTCTATTACTGTGACAAACACAGTAATAGAATGGGCCAAAAGCAAATTAGGGGAGGACAGGGTTTACTTTTGCTTATAGGTTACAGCCCATTATTATGCAGGACCTACAGAGAAATGACTGATGAACTTGCCTAAAGGTGAGACATTCATTCGGGGTTCCTGCTTCATGAAAGAGTCTGCAAGACATTCTGCAGGACACAGAGAAAGTAACTGACAAAGTACCAATATAGGTGAAACTGCCTTTGAAATTTCCTGCCTCATGTAAAAGTCTGCTGGATATTATGGGCCGGTAGGCTGAAGATGGATACCCCAATGATACAGAAGAACTTTGGGTGACTGTCCAGGCAGCAAGATATCTATTTCAATTCTAGAGTTTTGGAATTGCTTACAATGTACTTCCTGTTTACTTAGGTGATATTATATCCTTCTGGAGTCTTTGATGGAGTTGAAAAAGAAATAGTTATAGTTATAGTTTTACTTAGTTGTAATAAGAGATAAAGTAGATATAAATATTGTAGCTATAATTCTTGCTTGGTAACTGTCTTGTTATATATAATTTTACTATGTTAAAATAAAAACCTTTTTATTTAAATAGAAAAAAAAAGGGGGGAGGTCAGATCCCAAACTCAAGCAGGAACTTGAAAGCAGAAACCACTGCTGCTTGCTCATCCCAAACTTATGCTGAGCAAGCTTTCACATACAGTCCGCTGCACCAGCCCGGGGAACCGTGTCACGCACCTCCACAGTGGACTGGGCATTCCTACATCAATTAACAATCAGGAGAACTCCCCACAGGCCTGTCTGATCGAGGCAAGCTTTCGGATCCTTCTCAGATGGCCCTGCCCTGTGCCAAGTCGACAATTTATCACTTTCTATGAGGAGGATTTAGAACTTGGAAAATGAGGGAACTAAGCTCCGCCCACGGACCCTTCCATCCCCCTTGGTTTCCTTCCCAGCCCCCTTTCCAAGACGGGGCCTCCTAGACTGGTTAGGTTATCGGGAGTGTGCCCCTGATGCGACATCCCAAGCCTTTCCTGTCTTTCTCTTTACCTCCCAGCTGCAATGGTGTGAGCGGTTTCCCTCACCGTGTGCTTCTACCTCAATGCGCTGATGCAAAGGTCTAAAGTGGGGGGCCATGGGATCAACAGAGTGAAACCATGGAAACAGTGATCTAAAATTGTCCCTCTAGACACTTTTATTTTTTAAAAGATAAAGTCTAGGTTCACAGGCTTAGCAGGCCTAGAACTCAGTGTGTAGACCAGACTGGTCTCAAATGGCCTCAAATATACAGAGATCCATCTGCCTGTGCCTCCGTGTGCTGGGATTAAAGGCATGCGCTACCACACCCTGCCCACCGGCACCTTGCCAATTTCTAGTATTTTGTCTGGATAGTTCAATAACCAAAAGACGAAAACAACCCAAATGCACCTTAACTGTTGAATTGATAAAAAAAAAATAGCATAACCATGCAATGAAATATTAATTAGCCATAAAGGGAATAGGGAGGTGATACATGCTTTAACATGGCTGAGCCCCGAGAACACTGCCCAAAGGGAGAAGACAGACACAAAAGGGTGAGTATTGCCTGATTCCATTTATACAAAATATCCAGAATAAGAAACTCCATGGAGACAGGAAGTAGATGAAGGGTGGCAGTGAGCTGACTGAGAGGGAGGCAGGCTTGACGGCTAATGGATGTGGGTTTCTCCTGGGGCTGAGGAAGATGGTCGAGAATTGATTGAAATGATGTCCAAACAACTCTGCGAACACACCCAGCTACTTTTATGGTGCACATTTTTAAATGGGAAATTATGTGGTGTGTGGATTGTATCTCAGTGCAGAAGCTATTTTAACAATCTATTTTGGAAGATGCCGGGGACAGAATTGTGACTCACTCAGCTCCTAGGTGAGTCTCAGAAGAACTTGTCATAGAAAACAAACAATCTAAATATGTCTGTAAGTCAACAATGAGTCAGGGAATGTATTTCTGGAGTGTTCTATTAAGGACAAAAGAAATTATTGAAGAGGGAAGGGTAATAGGCGGCAAATTAAATCTTTCCCTGTAAAGGTTAAGGGGCACAGCCAAACAGCTATGCATCAAGTATTACTAGGATTGCAAAAAATGAATCTACTTTAAGAATTCTTTATACCTTTGTCCACCCAAAATTTAGAACTTCAAAATATTTTCTTGTAAATTTTAGAAATTTTTTCCCTAATTAAATGATATTTATTTTATTCTCTCTCCCTCTCTCTCTCTCCTTCCCTCTCCCTCGTCCCTCTCTGTGTACATGTAAGTACTTGCATTTCCAGAAGCCAGGAGAAGGTGATGAAGCCCCCAGAGCTGGAGTTACAAGTGGGTGTGAGTCACCAAATGGTGCTGGGAACTGAATTTTGGTCTTCTGCAGAAGCAGCTAGTGCTCTTAAGCACTAAGGCATGTCTCCAGCCCCTCTTAAACATTTTCTTTCCTTCAAATTTTTTCTACTATTGGGAGAGAAAGAGTGTTCAGCAGATAAAGTGCTTTTTCATGGAAGCTTGAACAACCCTGGTTCCATCCCTAGGATCCTTGTAGAGAAAACTGATTCCACAAAGTTGTTTGCCACCACACACACAATAATAATAATGATGATGATGAAAATAATTTAAAATTTCTCTGTTACTAAGACCCCCCCAAGCAATCTATGAATTTGAAATTCTGCGGTTAGCAAATTTCCTCCTCTCTGAGTACAGACAAACTGTCATCAAATGTTGGCGTCATTCACTTCTGGCTTAGCATTTATTTTGTTTTTCACACCTACCTTACAGATTCATTGTAATGCCATTTTATTTATCTGGGTGTAGCTAGCAATTGAGAATCACCTATCCATTAATTTCTGAAAGATCTACCGACTCTTTCCTAATTATTAGGTACCCATGCTGGATAAGAAACAAACTCTTAGGAAACCGGGGACATAAGCCCCATCCAACCCACATGTAAGGGAAAAGACTGAAATACAGGGAGCTCTGCTGTCAATCTTACCAAGAGAACTAGGGAAAGGCAGAGTCGTGCGGAGTCTGATGTCTGGGAGGAAGCTTGAATGACCAAGCTAAACTGGACATTTTTCTTCCCCTTCTTGGCATCAGGGAAGGAACTGCTTATCTTTAAGATTCTTAAACCTTATGGCAGAGAGTCCTGAGGATGACGTTTTCCTCCCAAAGTCAAAGCTGAGAATACAAGACTTCTCAGTACACACGCACACAGACATATATACAAATATACACATATACATATACACATATACACACTGACTTTGCTGCCAGTTCAACTGTTTAAGGCATGTTCCTCCTATGGCTTCCAGCAAAGCGTTAATGCTGTCCAGAGCTGAGGGTCTACAGAGAAGCTAACAGATATGAAGGGCAAGGAAGGTGCCTGGGCAACAGAGAGGCAGTGGGAACAAAGGAAACCGAACTCTGACATGTACAAAAGCAAGTTAATGAGCCGTTTGCTTCCATCTATTAAGGCAAAATATATATAAAAAACAACACTTTTTGAAAAACTATTTTCTTACTTGCATATACATGCACCAAATATATCCAATATTCACAGAGACCAGGAGAGGGCATTGGATAACCTAGAGTTGGAGTAACAGGCTGTTGGGAACCACCACAAGGGTACAAGGAACTGAACTCAGGTCTTCTGGAAGAGCACTCCGTGCACTCAATTCCACGGCCATCTCTCTGGTCTCTAGACACAGTTTAACTAAAATATAATTGCACCGCTTCCCCCCTTCCTTTCCCTCCCTCCAGCTCCTGCTATGTCCCCCCTTTGCAAGCCCTCCATGCTCTCCCAAGTCCACTCTCAAATTGATGCCTTTTTCTTTGATTATTACTGTTAAGCACATATATATGTACACATATATCAGTTTATCCTGCGGAGTCCATTACTTTATGTTTATATGGTTTTTCAAGGCTGACCATTTTGTGTTGGCTAACAAATGAGGGTCCTTCTCCCTGGGAGTGGTTATTCTTCCTCTCTCAACAGCCATTTGTTGTCTAGGGATGGGATCTCCTGAGATGTCCCCCCTTCCGTATTAGCATGTCTATTGTTCAGGTCTTGTTTGGTATTCTGTCTCTCACAGTCTTCTGGCCTCCTCTTCTTCAATAGTGTCACGCCATAGACCCAGGAGCTAGGAAGTAGATGTGTCCATTGGGACGGAGTCCCCATGGTTTGATCTCTGCACTGTATCCGGCTGTGGTTTTCTGTGATTTTCTTCATTTTCTAGAAAGAGAAGGGTTTTTTTTTGATAAGGATTATAACTGTACTTACCTGTGGGCATAAGGACAATATTTAGAATTAGAAGTTATGCTAATCAAGCAAAAAGGAGATAATAGTATTTCCCTCCTGTTAAGTGGTCGCCAGGTCCAATTATCCAGCTGTTACTACTACTAACTTGTGAACATCTCTTACTGTATCTTTAGGGATAGCCTACTTTGCTGCTCATTGTGGTTCATAAGCATCACAACTAAGTGGACTGTCAACTGCTTCCCTCGCTTGGCAGTCTGCTTAGTATTTTCTGACACCATGGAAGCTGGATTTCAAGAAAGAGGCTCTTGGGTTAGGGCTAGCTCAAATCACCCTCAAACAACTTTTATCTAAAATTGTGAAGTACACAATTCAGCGGTGCCAAGTCATTCACAGTGTTGTACAGTTCATCTAGTTTCAGAAAAAATTCCCATCATCCCTAAAGGACACCTTGCACCAAGCAAGTGCTCACTCCCCTCTACCCGCTCCGTCTCAGTCCTGGCAACCTCTCGGTCTGCTTCCTCTCTCCAGGAATCTCAGACACAGTCGGCCATAGCAGCGCTGTTCACATGTTTTACCGAAAGGTGGGACCAACCTGCATGTCTGTAAAATGTGGTGAGCCTGTGAAGGGAGCATCACTCAGCTGCAAAGACGATGAGGTCCCGATGCACACTGCAGAACAACGAGACCCCTAAGCCCTGAACCGATGTCTTTCTGACATTAGAAAGAGATGTGGCGTGTCACACAAGGGCCCCTGATGGACACTGGGAAGTTTCTTTTCCCACACAGGTGGTCATCCGTTTCACGGCACTTAAGGCGCCAGACCTGTGCGCACCAAAACTGAGGCAACGAACTCCCGCTGCCTATGTGATTTTAAAAGTTTGCATTTGAGTATTTTTCAGAGCGTTTAAAACTTTTTAATTCAGAGAACCAAGGTGGCAAAAAAAAAAAAATCATGGAGATGGGGCTGTCAGTTAAGCCTTCAGACTTCCATGTTTAGAAGCCATCTTCTCTTGCTACCTGTCACAGTTAGCAGAGGAAACCTCAGCTGAAGAATTGCCTCAATCTAATTGGCCTGTAGCCACTTCTGTGTGGTATTTATTAATTGCTAATTGATGTAGGAGGGCACAGCCTACCGTGAGTGTTGCCAACCCTAGGCTGATGGGGCTGGACCATATAAGAAAGTTTACATCAAGCCAGATTGAACAAGCCACTGATCATCATTAATCCATGAAGTCTTCAAGTTCCTGACCTCCCAGTGTTCCTTCCCTGTTCCAGTTCCTGCTGTGGCTTTCCTCAAAGACAGACTGTGACATGTAAGATGAAGTAAGTCCCTTCTTTGTTGCAAAAGGAGCAGCGGGCTGCGTCCCGCCACCCAGCTAACTTTACACTTGAAATAATTACAAGGAAACTGTATTCTTTTAAACACTGCCCAGACCATTAGTTCTAGCCTCTTATTGGCTAACTCTCACATCTTGACTCAACCCATTTCTAATAATTTGTATGTCATCATGAGGTCGTGGCTTACCGGGAAAGATTCAGCATGTCTGACCTGGCAGCTTCATGGAGGGCAGATTTCTGCCTCTGCCTGACTCTGCTTTTTTCTCCCACCATCCTGTTCTGTCTACTCCGCCTATCTAAGCTGCTGTCCTATCAAAGGCCAAGGTACTCTCTTTATTAACATATAGACAGATGACCCTCCTACATCACTTCTTCACATATTGTTTTTGATCACGGGGTTTACCATAGCGAGAGTAAATTAGAACATCTCTTCTCTCCTCTCTTCCTGATCGGCACACCACCCCTGACACCCACCAGGCTGCTCTCTTCTCTGGTCTTTGAACATTCTCTGTACCTATTTTCTTTGCCTTGGTTAGCCTGGTGTCTGCTTTGTTGAATCTCTCAATGGATGGCAACTGAGTCAGCTGGAAGAGACAGACATAAAAGCAGGTCCCCACTCTTGAACTAGACTCTCCCCCAATGTCAGGTCCTCACCTAGAACAGCCTGTTCATGCTTCTGAATTTTTCTGTCAGTGTTTATCCCCTGCCAATTTATCTTTTGTGCCCTCTGGGAAAAAAGATGGCATCCTCTTTCTCTTTTTTGTTTCCCGGAACTGCTGGCAGTGATCTATATAGAAATACCCTCCGCTGTTTGTTCGACTTAATTAGTTCCAGAAACTGCAAAATAAAACTCTATATAACCTACACTTTCAGAGCTACATACAATACTGCTGTGGACATTGCAGACATTCCCTGGCCTCTGTTTCACTGCCCTGTCTTCTCCGAGCATTTTTATAGTCTCCTAAGGCAGCCGAGAACTTTCAGGCTAATGTCTCTAGAAGTAGAGTAAGGTCCTTTAAAGCAGGGATGTCACAATAGCTATCTGTTGATTGAATAAATGAATGAAAGAATTGTGCTAATGTCAATTTTGCCTTAATGAAGATAGGGCCATCTCCACCAGTAACGAAAGGATTCTGTAATGATGAAAATTATGGAGGTAAACTTGAAGAAATGTCCTTTAGTTTACTTGGAAAAGCAGAATTTCAATATGTATTTCAAAAAGCATATTGTCACAAAAACTATTTAAATTTTATGTTGCCATGAACTTTATGTGTACATAAAGAGCTTGTTTATGAGCTAGGTGATAAAACAGTAGAAGTCCGTTCTGTCCCCACCTAAGCGTCTCTTCTCAGAGACAAATGTTTCTAATTCTTTTAGCTGCCTTTCCATTGGCTGATTCCCTGAGCCTCTCGCTGCTCTGTCCCTTAGTTTCCAACTGCTCATCATCTACAGGCGATGAGTCCTCTTCCACCCTGCACTTGTAGTTCCGTGTCTACTGTATTTGTCCTTCTCCCAGCATTCCATGCTGCAGTTTCGATTGCCACGGGATCTAGTGTTTACATTATCATAATGTATAAATTGAAGTGTGATTAACAGTTGAGCCATATGCTACATAGTGCTTGCTTTCCCCACCTGCTTTCTTTGAAGAAAATAATTACTTTATCTTGACCTGCATGTTCTTTGTCTTTATCAACTCCCCTTCAGTGCTAACCATTTGTCCACATGTCCTGATGAGAGGAACCGAAGAACTGAATGTCTAGAAGAGTCAGGGATGCAAGGAACAGCGTGAGGGCACAAAGCACATGTAGAAAACCTTCAGACAGGCCCGCTCTTTTTTTTTTTACTGACATCTTCTGTGTGAAATCTCTACCAGGGTCTTCTGAGCTTACTGGGGAAATAAGCTCCCAATCCCTTCCTAAATTATAAATTGGGTCTGAGCTGCCATCCTGGTCTGCCTTTGTCTTCTTGCCAATCTCTTTACTTTCATACTCCATTTCTTCTTTTTCTTGCATGACTTCTTTGTTTTGGCGATGTGCACCCTCCAGTAGTTTTCAGAGAATGGGAACATGCAAGCCAAAGTGTTATCTACTATTTTGTCTGAAAGAATCCATCTTAGCCTATGTTTATTTGCCGAGCGAGTCTTGTGTATCCCAGCTAGCCTTAACCTTGCTATTCAATTGAGGAAGACCTTGTACTTACGATTTTTCTGCCTCTACCTCCCAAGTGCTGAGATACAGCACTGCCACCATTCCCAGTTTGTATGGTGCTGTACATCAAACTCAGTATCTAGTGCATACTGCCAGCTAAGCAACATCCCTAAACCCTTTCACATAGTTTTATGCTGATGCTCTATGCTGCTCATTTAGTCTTTCTTTCTGGACCTCTCATACTAATACATATATACCTGTAACTATGCACAGTGGAAATATACCTATAACTATACATAGTAGATATATACCTATAATTAACTTAGTCCAAATATACCTTTAACTATACTTTGTCCATATATACCTGTAACTATACTTTGTTCATATATATGTGTAACAATACATAGTCCATATATACCTGTAACTATACATAGTCCATATATACCTGTGGTGTGGGAGAATTGTCTGTATTCTGTCAATCATGTTTTAAATAAATGCTGATTGGCCAGGCAGGAAGTATAGGTGGGTCAACCAGACAGGAAGTAGAGGCAGGGCGATGAGAACAGGAATATTCTGGGAAGCAGGAAGCTCGCTCTGCTATTCCTGCACAGACCACTGGAGAAGCAACATGTGAGCTGACAGCTGAAAAAGGTACCAAGCCATATGGCTAACATAGATGAGAATAATGGGTTAATATAAGCTATAAGAGTTAACAAGAAGTCTGAGATAATGGGCCAATCAGTTTAAAATCTTATGGAGTCCTGTGTGTGATTTTCTTTGGGGTTTGCTGGTTGTGGGGTACTGGGTGGCACAGATACCCCAACAAGCAGGCCCCCTCATGTTACATACCTGTAACTATACATAGTCCATATATAACTGTAACTATACATAGTTGATATATACCTGTAACTACACATACTCCATGTATGCCTGCCTTTATCTACACCTGTATATGATTTCCATCTACTTCATCTTCTCTTTCTTTGAGACCTATCTTCCTTTTATTATGGATATGTATTTTATATTTGCAGACATATTTAAATTTATAAGAGACTGAGAGCATTATTTTGTGTTTCCAGAATCCATTTGAAAATCACACTATTCTTATTATACAGTTATGCAATTTTATGTGATTTCACTGAAAATATCAAGTGTAGAGTGGGTGTGGTGATGCACACCTTTCATCCCAATAATTGGGGCAGCAACAGGCATATTTCTGTGAGTTCAAGATCTGTACAGTAAGTTTTAGGTAAGCTTAAGGCTACATAGTGAGATTCTCTCTCTCTCTCTCTCTCTCTCTCTCTCTCTCTCTGTCTCTCTCTCTCTCTCTCTCTGTGTGTGTGTGTGTGTGTGTGTGTGTGTGTCTTTCTGTCTCCCAAGACAGGGTTTCTTTCTGTAGCCTGGGCTATCCTAGAATTCTCTCTGTACACCAAGCTGGTCTCAAACTCACAAAGCTCCGCCTACCTCTGACTCCAGTGTTGTGGGAGTAACTTCCGCTGCCTCAATCAATAGTCGCTGAAATACGAGCCCACAGTGCAGCGGGGAGCGACTTCCGCTCCGTCAGCCAATAGCTGCTGAAATACCAGCCCACTGGGGCGTGGTATATTTCTCTTTTAAAAAGAGAAGCATATCCGGAATAGGCCCTCTTGGTTCCGGCTCTTGGTTCCGGTGCTCGGTCTCGGCTGCTGCTCCCGGCTCCTGCTCCAGCGACTAGGCTCCCTTCCTGACGGTTTATGGTGTATGTAAGTTTTACCCCCCGCCAAATAAATAACCCCTTAAAACATAACTGGTGTGGGATTGATTCGTTAATACTCCAGAGTGCTAGAATTAAAGGAGTGTTCTATACCATCTGGCCAAACAAACAAGCAATAAATAAATGAAACAAAATAAAGAAAAGTATCAAGTACAGTTTTTTTTCTAACTTTACCTTTACACAGTGTCAGTTGTCAAGTTGTTTGTTTGGTCCTGTAGCATCACTGCCCACACAGGTCACATGTTCTGTGTTGCCTATTGCGTATTGGATGGTGGGTGGTACAAGCTTGGACTCTGGGAAGATTTGGCAACTGTAGGGACTGTTGGTGGTCTGGTCAGGATCTTTTTGTGTGTTCGTCGTTCTAATATAAAATCTCAATCTTGTACTACTCAGACTCTAGAAGATGCCTTCCAGATCCTTACTGTGGTTTGGGGGCCAAAAGTTGGTAGAAGAGAGGAAGTCTGGTCCTCCAGCTTCTCCTCCAATGATCTGGGCCTGCTGATCTCACTGTTATGCCCAAATCCGTGAAGTCCCTCAAGGCCAACGAGGAAACTGAGTCCTATATGTAAAAGCAAAGAGCCTTTATTTTAATCAGGTTTGCAAACTCGGTCTCTCTGCATATGCAACATATTGGAATAACCAGAGAGCCCCGAGCTCAATTAGAATTGGGCTTTTTATAGTAGTAATGGTGGGGATGAGGGGGTCTCTGAGATTCAGGACCCCTGATTGGCTGACATTTGTCTAGGGTGTCCTCCTGAATGTTCGCTGGCAGGTGTTTCTATCTACAGTGGTTGGAATGCCAGGCTTTTCTTTTGATTGGTCTGCTCCTGGGTGGTGGTTGGATAATCTCAGCTTGTGGTTCTTTCCTGCTACCAAGTATTGCTTCAGGGTAAACTACTGAGACTCAGGCTTCTTATTAAATAAATCCAGGACCGAGGTCTACTCTGGCAGGTGATAATGGTTGGAAATAAAGAATTTCCTTTGGGTGACCTGTCCATACTTAGCTTATCATGGCTGGCCCCCACGCTTATCCCGGGAAATCTTCTGAAGAACCTGGCTCCAGGCTCCAGCCACAGTAGTATGGGGGTCATTGGTTGTAAGGTGTGGGAGAGCACATGTGGCTGAGCGTCTTTTCAGGCTTTCAACTGTCTTTGCTTATGTTGTGTGATTTCCACCCATCCTACTTCCAGAAGTCCCCAGTGTCACGGCATTCTGAGCCCATGAGGGAATCTTATGCAATGTTAAAACAGGTCCCTTCATGCTTTCTCTCTACTGGCTCAGAAGTCATTTGTTTTGTGTTTTGTGAGATGGTTCTCTCATCTGCTTTTTTTTCCTCCCAGTTTTTGTTTGTTTTGTTTCTTTTGGTTTTCTTTTTATTTTTAAGAAGGATTTCTCTGTTTAGCTCTGGCTGTCCTGAAACTTGCTCTGTAGACTAGACAGACTAATCTCAAACTCAGAGATCTGCCTGCTTCTGCCTCCTAAGTGCTGGGATTAAAGGCTTGAGCCATCACACCTGGCTTTTCTCCAGTTTTTAAACCTTTGATATTCTTGTTTTCTTTCCTGTCTTTTATAATTTTGCTGGTTTGTATGAAGGACCCCAACTCGTCTTAACCACAGTTATGCCGTTCTGCAAAGGTTTTCAGATAGCAAGCTTAACTAAGGGCCTCCGGAGTTCAGGGCCTCCGGAATGCTGAGCAGATAACAAGCTCCATTAAAGGCCTCCGGAATTCAGTGCCTCCGGAATGCTGAGCAAAGACACCTGAGGTTAGAGCAAAGACAGCCTTATCTGGCTGCAAAACAGGGAATTTATGAACTGGCCATAGAAAACAAAGAAAGAGAGGATTGCGAGGCCTGAGTCACGTATAAAGTGGGGCTCGTCACGAGTCAGGGGCTGTGCAATCAGACATCTGGTCGCCAGCCAGGAGAGGGGGAGGCAGGATAAGAGGAACAATAAACCGCTGGGTATTCCCCTCATTGATTATCTAGGTTAAGAATTTACCACCCTGCATCTCGCTTCTGTAAACCTCGCTTTTTGCTCTCCTATAAAAACCCCTCACCCCCAACCTGCAGGCACGCAAGTCCTCCGAGAGATTTGTTTGCCCCAGGTACCTGCGGATCCCCAATAAACCTCTTGCTGTTTGCATCCGGCTGCATGTTTTCGACTGATCTTTGGGCATGGGGGTCTCTCCTGAGGGAAGACGCCCACGGGAGTCTTTCATGTATGTTAAAGAAAATTTCAGCTGGGTATTGGTGGCACATGCCTTTAATCCCAGCACTTGGGAGGCAGAGGCAGGGAGATCTCTGTGAGTTCGAGGCCAGCCTAGTCTACAAGCGCTAGTTCTAGGACAGGCTTCAAAGCGACAGAGTAACCCTGTCTCGAAAAACCTAAAATGACACAACAAAGCCTCTTCATTCTTACTGAAGGCTTGTAGGAGTAATCAACCTATATCTGATTTTACTTAAGGTCCACAGCACAAGATGGAACCCATATCTGACACTGCTTGGGTGACCAGAAACCTGAGACTAGATATCCCAGATACTACTAGGATAAAACCAAGTACTGCTGTTCTAAGAAAACAACTGTAGCAATAAGATGACATTTCGCTATACCCCATAGGTCAGTGCTTTGCTCAGCCATGAGCAGAGACACTTCCTCCTGCAGCAAATGGGAACAAATACAGAGATTCACAGCCAATGTGCAGAGAGTGAGAGACCCTAGGACGTCAACCCTAAATGGGATGTCTCTATCAATCCCTCCCCTGAGGACTCAGGGAATCGGGTGAAAGAGGAGGGAGAAAGAACGTAAGAATCAGAAGATATGGAGGACACCAAGGAAACAAAACCAACATGATCAAAGCATGTAGGAACCCACAGCATGCACAGGGCCTGCCAGTACTAGATCCTCTCTGTATTCAATATGGCTTCCGGGATAGTGTTTGCATGGGATTCCTCAGTGTGCAAATTTTGGAGACCCAAAAATGTGAGCCTATTTCCACCTTGTCTGAAGGTCAAAGAATTTCAACTTGCTAAAAGTTGTTAACAACAAGTGTGACTACACACTCTGTCCTAGGGTGTGGTTACTTGGTGTTTTGAACATTAAGATGGCCCACACAGGTAGATCCACTGCACCGTGTCCAAAGGGCAGAGAATTCTAGCATACTTCTGCTTCTCGTTTTCAATGAAGAGGTCTGACTTAGGGAGTGACTGCCTTCAGGATGCTTGGTCTATAGTGTGTTCACTGCCTAAACAACAGAATACTTTTCTCAAGAATTCATGACTTGATGGAAAATAAAACCCAGGCAGATTTCAGTATTCCCTGGAACTCCCTCCCTGTACTATCCTATGTTTCTGTTTTATTATTTCCACTCACGTCGTCATTCTCTTTACTTGTTTTTCTAATCCTCGTGCCCCTGCCCTGGTAAGTGGTATCCTTGTTGAAGCCAGTCTCTGACAGCAAAGAAGTGGGTCTCTGATTCTCGCCCCTTCTCTTGAGCTCTTTCCTTCTGTTTCTTTGTTTTGCCCAGTTCCAATTTGTTAGTTTTTTCTCTTATCATATTTATTATTATCCCGTTGAGGCATGTTTGTTTTCTAATCACAGACAGAAAGGGAGTGGATGTGGATGAGAGGGGAGGCATGTAGGAAATGGGAAGAGTAGAGGGAGGGGAATCTTTAATTAGAATATAGTAAGTGAGGGGGAAAATCGGGTTTATTTTCTTTTTAATAACAATTTATTTATTTTGCATTCTGACCACAGTTTCCTCTCCTCGCACACCGTTCCCCCCCCCACTTTCTCTTTGCCCATCCCCCAATCCACTTCTCTTCTGTTTTTGTTCAGAAAAGGGCAGGCCTCCCATGGATATCAACAAAACCTATCATATCAACAGAAGATATCAAGTTGCAGTAGGACCAAGCTTCTCTTCTTGTATTAAGGGTAAGCAAGGCTTCCCAGTATGAGAAATAGGTTTGCAAAAGCCAGTCAAAGCCTTGGGGACAGTCTTAACTCCCATTATTAGGAGTCCCACAAGTAGACCAATCTACAGAACTTTCATGTATATGTAGAGGCGCTACGTCAGTCCCATGCAGGTTCACTGGTTGTCAGTCAAACTCTGTAAGCTCCTATGAACTCAGGTTAGTTGACTCTGTGGGTTTTCTTGTGATAACCTTAACCCTGCTGGCTCCTACAGTCCTTCTTCCTTCCCTCTCTTCAGCAGGATTTCCCCTAGCTTAGCCTATTACTTGTCTGTAGGTTTCTGCATCTCTTTCCATCAGTTGCCCTTTGATAACAATTGGGCTAGGCACCAATCTATGAGTATAGCAGAATACTGTTACAATGCCATTTTTTTCTTCAGTTGTGTTTGGTTCTCTCCTAGGTATCTGGGCCATCCAACCTCTGGGTCCTGGCCCTCTAGGCAGTGTCGGGAGGTGGGTCACTCTCATAGCATGGGTCTCAGGCTGGATCAGTCATTGGTTGAAAACTCCCACAACCTCTGTGCCACCCTTACCCATAGGCAGAGCAGACTGTAGGTCAAAGGTTATGTTATTCGGTTGGTGTTCCCATACTTCCCCTGGAAGTCTTGCCTGGTCACAAGAGATGGCCAGTTCAGGTTTTGTATCCACTATTGCTAGGAGTCTTAGCTAGGATCATCATTGTAGATCCTGGGAGTTTCTCTTGCATCACGTTTCTACCTGTCCACAAAGCATTCTCCTTTCAAGTCATCTCTTTCAGTACTCTCTTCTCCTACCAACCCCTGACCTAATACCTCATGTTCCCATCCTCCACCCACCCCCAGTCTCCCTATGAGATCTCTTCTCTTTTCCCTTCCCAGGGAGATGCAAGTGTCGCCCTTTGTGACCTTCTTGTTACCTAGTCTCTGTGGGTCTGTGGATTGTAGCATAACTATCCTTTATTTTACAGCTAATATCCACTTATAAGTGAGTATATACCATGCTTGTCTTTCTTGGTCTGGGTTACCTCATTCACTCAAGATGATTTTTTCTAGTTCCATTCATTTGCCTTCAAATTTCCTGATATCATTGTTTTTAACAGCTCAGTAGTACTCCATTGTGTAACTGTAACACATTTTCTTCATTCATTTTTCAGTTGAGTGGCATCTAGATTATTTCCAGGTTCTGGCTGTTCTGAATAAAATTGGTATGAACATAGTTGAGCAATTGTCTTTGTGATATGATTGACCATCCTTTGGTGATGTGGGAGTTTCCTCTATGTTCTGTGATTACCATTAATGAATAAATAAACTGCTTTGGACCTATAGCAAGGCAGAACTTAGGTAGAAAGGGAAAGCTAGACTGAATGCTGGGAGAAAGAAGGGTGGAGTCGGAGAGAAGCCATGGAGCCACCACCAGAGTCAGACATGCTGCAACTTTGCTAGTAAGCCACTGCCATGTGGTGATACACAAATTAATGGAGATGGGTTAAATTAATATGTAAGAGTTATCCAATAAGAAGCTAGAGCTAATGGGCCAAGCAGTGATTTAAATAATACAGCTTCCGTGTGATTATTTTGGGGCTGAGCAACCAACAAGTGGCTCACTCCCTCCAACACTTTGGGTTTATGCCAAGAGTGATATAGGTGGGGTTTGAGGAAAATCAATTCCCAATTTTCTGAGAAGCTGCCACACTGACTTCCAAAGGGGCTGTACCAGCTTGCACTCCCACCAGCAATACAGGAGTGTTCTCCTTGCTCCACATCCTTTCCAGGATAAGCTGTCATTTATGTTTTTGATCTTAGCCATTCTGAGAGGTATAATATGGAATCTCAGAGTCTTTTTGATTTGCATTTCTCTGATGGCTAAGGATATTGAACATTTTTAAAGTGTTTCTCAGACATTTGAGATTCCTCTGTTGAGAATTCTCTGTTTAGGTCTATACCTCATATTTTAATTAAATTATTTGGTTTTTTTTTGATGTCTAGTTTCTTGAGTTCTTTATATATTTTGGAAACCAGCCCTCTGTCAGATGCGAAGTTGGTGAAGATCTTTTCCCATTCTGTAGGCTATTGTTTTGTCCTATTGACAGCATCCTTTGCCTTACAGAAAGTTTTCAGTTTCATAAGGTCCCATTTATTAGTTGTTGATCCTAGTGTATATAAGTGCTACTGGTGTAAAAAATCTATTTTTAATAAAAGGATAAAAGGAGACTTTTAATATTGGAGGAAAAGCACAAGAACGTATGAAGAGCACGTCTCAGTGAACAGTATTACTTAACACTCAACGTTTATTACATTCCAGGTGCTTCCCCAAGCATTCGGTACTTGTTTATAAAGTCTCACAAGCTCTTTGAAGTAACTGCCACGCTGACTCCCATTTCATAGATGAGCAAACTGAGACCTTGGCTAATAAAATGATTTGCCTCAGGTTATACAGGCATGACGAGTGACAGAATGGCATTTATATCAAGCCCAGGGAGAGGAGGACAAAGGAGGGTGTGGGTGAAGCCCTTACATCACACTGAAAACCCAAACAGTAAATCCTGTGCTCCAGAAGTTACTACAACTTCATATTTTGATGCAGAGTCTTACTGCACTTACTGCATAGTTCAGACTAGCCTCCAGCTTGCGATCTTTGCTGGGACTACAGGTCTGTGCCACCCAGCACACCGATGCCTGACTGTGTCTCCTGCATATACTTTATAAATGGTACTCAGCATCTAACCAGCTCCAGTTTGCGAATGCTATGCCAGGGCTTTATCCCCAGGGACATTTCCAGTTCCTGTATCTCTTTGTCTTTTGTGACTCTTTCTGGAAAAATTATACTCTCGCGTGTAGAAAGAAGAGCTAACACGTAGGAAAACAAAGTGTCTGGCTTTCCAGATGAGATTCAGTTTTTATTCACGGCTCAGATGTGGCTGGACAGAGTTGGGCTTTACTCTTGCCCCTAGACCAGTTATGCTCAGGGTGAATGAGAGCTCAAGGGCTGAGGCCCAGCTGGGGATCTGCTGGGGAGCTCCGTGGAGTCAGAGGATCTTTTCAGAGTCAACCAGCAAGCTGCTGGCACAGAAGAAAGGGAAGCTGGGGGCTGAGCAAGGCAACAATGTCTGTTCTGACAACAAGTGAGGATCTGTCAAAGAATGCAGACTTCAATTGAGAGCTTTTCTTTTAACAGCCTAATAGAATTAAAACCAAACTATTTCAGAGAAGTCTGGGATGAAATACTCTGACGATCTCCTGTTACATTTCAGAGTCATGTTAACATTTTACATAATTATAGAATAAAATTTAAAGTTAAAAAAAAATTTCTAACGATCCAAAGCACGAGCGGAACAAATGACTGACTGTGTGAACAAATGACTCAGGTGGGAAGACTGAGGAAGTAATACTTTTTTTGATTGTGGTGGGTTTCTTTTTGTTGTTTGTTTCTGTTTTTGGATAGGACCTCATCTCCTTTAGTTTGGAATGATCTCAGACTCACTATGTAGCCAAGACTGGCCTCAACCTGCTGACTCTCCCGCCTCTGCATCCAATGTGCTGGGCACATATTGTCACACTCAGCTTACAGGATGATTTCTAAAAAAATAGAAACTTGTGCCAGTGCTGAAAAGCTCAGGGTGAAAAGCTCTCATCAAACAGCCTGCTGACCTGAGTTTAGTCCCCAGGCCCTGCAATGAAAGATGAGAATTGAGCCCTGGAAGTTCTTTCTGACCTTTACATGAACACCATGGCACACGTGCACAAAAAATATACATGGATGCATTTAAATAAACAACAAATTAGACACATTGAAAACAAACAGACATAGAAACACTACTTTTATAAAAAACAAGATCCACTTTAAAGACAAAGAACAAGGGCTTGGGAAGCAGCTTACTCTAGAGTGTCAGCCTGGCATCTGCAGGATCCTGGTTCTATCTCCTGTACTACACACACACACACACACACACACACACACACACACACACACACACAGAGCGCCCGTAAACCTAGAGTTATTCCTCAGCTGTCCTCACTGGTGACAGTGTCTTTGTCATCTATCCCACCATGGAGCGCTACATTGTGGAGTTGGGTATGGAAGTTCCACTGACGATAAAAACAGAGCCTGTCAGTGCAGAATAATGTTAGAGAAGATAAACAAGGTTAACCTTCTTTTGTCTTGAGCTTACGTCATGCTTCCCATGTTGTCCTAGTTAACTTCATGTCACTGGCTACAAGCTCTGAAGAAAATCCGCTGAAAAAGAGACAGATTTATTTTTGCTTGTGGTTTCAGAGAGTTTCAGTCCACTGTGACCCAGGAAGCATATATGGGCCATCCTGTTCATGCCAGGAGTAGTATATTGGAAGAGATTGTTCAGAACAGAGTAACCTGGAAGCAAGAGGTAGGATGAAGCCTGGGCTGGACTACAGCATGGACTGAGTTGATATACAACATCAGTTGCTGGCTGCCAGCTAGCACTGGCATTTATTAAAAGGTCCCACAGTTTCCTAAAACACCAGTCAACCGAGAAACAAATATGTGCCCATGTGGTCCCCCAGGACTTGGTGGTAGGATCTTATTGCTAAGGATACCACATACTTTGGTCATAGGATATGGAGGAATCATGGTTATTGACCAGAAAGCTTTCTCCCTGTGGACCAGCTTTCATGGTGCCAGCAGGTGATATGCAGGCTGCTGGGGTGGGGGTGGGGGAAGATGCCAACAGCCTTACACAGCTGTGGACCTTCCTTCCTTCCTTCCTTCCTTCCTTCCTTCCTTCCTTCCTTCCTTCCTTCCTTCCTTCCTTCCTGTGTTTCACATGAAGATTTTCAGTGATTGCCAACCTGAATGGATTAGAAAGCAGCTAAAAGGTAAAGTCCTGGGAGTTTCTAAGGGAGATGTTTGTGATTAGAACAGCTGATGTGGGAAGCCCCACCTAAATGGGGGAGCACCTTCTGGTGACAGCTGAGATAAAAGATGGAGAAAGGAAGATTTGCTTTCATCTACCTGCCTTCACTCTCACTGGCATGCTCATCGACCCTGTTGCTACTACTGATATATTCCTTTGCTGACATTGATACCTGGACTGAGGATGAGCAGTTCCCCAATTCATCCCTTGGCTTTCAGTTCTGCATTGAGACTGTTGCAACATCAAGCCTCATGGACTGAGCAACTGCTGGGTTCGCAGCTTCTCCAGTGTAAGATAGCCATTGTTGGTATCCTCCCATACCCTATGATGTAAGCCAATCTAATAAATCTCCTTTTGATAGATATCCGTTCTGTTGGTCCTGCTCCTCTAGAGAACCCTGTCTAATACAGAATTGAACTCAGGTCATTCTCACATTGGGTAACTGCTTTATCACTGAGGCACATACTCAGCCCTAATTTTCTACAATAACATAACCATACATGTCATTTTCTTAGCAGTTCCACAATTAGTAATACTTGCTAGAAACCCGTCACTCTAAATGCCAATGAAAGATGAACCAAGATCTTTAGTCAAATGAATGGTTTCAGATCTGTTGTAGGTAATATATAACTCAGAGGTAGATTAAGACTGGGTTAAAAACACTACATTATTGGAATATGATTGGTGTGTAAAAAGCAGTGCATAATTAACACAAGCTACTTGAAGATTATGTATGGAGATGAGCAAACAGCCATAAAACTATCATTAAGGCCAGGAGCAAGTCCTTCACCAACATTCTTCTTGACACCTGTATCACTGCTGTCACTTTTTGTTTTTTTTGCATGTGTTGACAAGAGTACACATTTCCAGAGTAAACCTAAGTATCCTATGCAGTTATTCATAGGAGCCATGCTTTAGAGAAGACTCTCAGAACTTGTCTCCTACAACTCCAGCACCATGCTTGTCTGTTTGCTTTGTCTAGCACCTCTCCATTTCTTTGGTTCATAGTAATTACCATTCTATTCGTTGCTTCTATAAATTTGATGATAATTCCTTCATGGGACGTGGCATTTAGAATGGCAAGTTTCTTTTAAACATTACAGTTGTGGGATTTCTAGATACATGTATGGATGTTTATGATTTTCTGGAAAATCAGGGCTGAGGATGTATGCACTTCAGCGGTAAATCGCTTGCCTAATATGAGTGAGGTCCTGAGCTCAATTCTGGATTAGTCAGTGTTCTCAAAAGACAAAGATCCAGCCAGGAGGCACACCTTCAACCCCAGCACTCAAGAGGCAGAGGCAGGCAGATCTCTGTGAGTTCAAGGCCAGCCTGGTCTACAAGAGCTAGTTCCAGGTCAGACTCCAAAGCTACAGAGAAACCCTGTCTCAAAAACAACAACAACAACAAAATTTCAACAGAATGAACATATACTCAGTGAGACTGCGTGATTGCCTGGCATGTCTTTCTTATTTCATTTAGCACAGTGTCTTCTAGGCTTACTCAGCTTTGTCACAAGCATCAAGATACTCTTTTCTAATGCTAAAATATATTATATATGCTTACATTTTCCTTTCCTTCTTTTTTCCCCCTTTCTTTTCTTCTTTTGGTGAGACTGATCCATGCTAGGCAATGCTCTATCACTTAGCTATTTCCAGCTCACAGAATGTTTCTTTTTATCCATTTGTCTGTCAAAGGAAAGGAAAGGTAGGCTGTTCTGTGTCTTGGTTATGTTGCCATGAATTTGGGAATGCATTATCTGTCAAGATCCTGACAAGTTCCTATAGATGAATTTCCAAGTGTGTGTGTGTGTGTGTGTGTGTGAACATTTCCACATGTATGCGTGAGGGTCAAATGTCAATGACAGGTATTTTCTTCCTTCCTCCCTCCCTCCCTCCCTCCCTCCCTCCCTCCCTCCCTCCCTCCCTCCCTCCCTCCCTTCCTTCCTTCCTTTCTTTCAAGACAGGGTCTCACTGTAAGCCTTGGCTGTCCTGGAACTTGCTCTGCAGACCAGGCTGGCCTCCTCCTTGAATTAGATCTTTAATCTTTGACACAAGGATTTTTACTAAACTCAGACCTTACCAATTTGACTCAACTGGCTGGCCAGCAAGTTCCTGGGATTACAGGTATGTGGGTTCTGAGAACCAAATTCAGGTCCTAATGCTTACATGGCAAACAAAATGCCATTGGAGCTGTATCTTCCACTCCCTAAATATTGCTTTTTAGTTGACTATTTCTAAGGTGATTTGTGGGTATATTGGGGACTTAATGGGCAAGTTCCTATACTTTCTTACATGTTTGGAAGTTTTGGTAATGGAAAGTTAAAAATCCATAATTGAAATCTTCTGTGAATTTCCATGACATTTTCGAGATAAAAAGAGCCATTGGAACCTCCTTCCCCCCCAAGAAAACAACTTAATAACATTTCTCTACCCAAAAACGATTGCCTCAAATCTCCTTAGAGATGCCCATGTAGTTTTTTGTTTTGTTTTGTTTTAGAGAGGTCTCATTATATTGCCCTGGCTGGACTGGAAGTTGCTATACAAACCGGGCTGGCCTTAGACTCAGAGATCAGCCTCTGCCTCTCCCTGGAGTTTGTGGATTAAAGGCATGCACCACCATGCCAGGTTTGTTTTGAGTTTTTAAACTTGACTGTGTTTATTGAAGTATTATTATATATTTGAATAAAAACCTATAATTTATTTCAAAATGCACTGTTTTCAGAACAAAGGCATATCTTCAAATGGCATTTTAAAATTTTTTTATTTTTGTCTTTGACTGCGTGAGACAAGGTCTCCTTCATATGCAGCTTTGACTGGCCTGTAACTCACTATATTGACCAGGGTGGCATCAGACTCCTGCCTCTGCCTCCGAAGTACCTGGATTAAAGGTGTGAGTCACCACACTGGGCACCAAACTCAATTCTAAGAGTGAGTTAAAAAGAACAACACTGTCCTATTAGTCATAAAACGCTAGAACAGAAGACAGAGAAGAATAAAACCGAAGTTCCAGGTAACAGTGATGAATTTACCACGTCACAGATTCTGACAGCTCTTCTCTTTGAGCTACGTTAAAGTTACTTTAATGAATAAGCATGCTGGTCTACCCGCTCCAGGGATGTAAATCTGATGAGGACCCCCTTGATCACCAGGCAGCCTAAAGACAGCGACAGTGGCCAGCACGAAGGACAGGACTAGCCCAGCAGCTGAAAATGACTTCTACTTTTGGCTTAAACGCACCTTCTTCTGCCACAAGGATGCTAGAAGGATGGCGAGTTTGGTCTTAGCATTAAGCAGTCTTGCAGAAAGATTTCATTTCCTGTTGATTTCAGGGTCTGTCAGTTCCCTGCTGTGAGAAGTCTTTACTTAAAAGAAGGGAGGAGGAAGAAGAAAGAAGAAACCCTATTAGACAAGGATTGAAACCTCGAGGGGGTCTATTGAATTTTTGAAGTCTTTCTTCCTTCCTTCAGGAGTGTTCCTGTCAATGTCTTAATAAGGGGGACAAACCGGTTTGTAGGCCAGCACACGTGCGCTCAGACCAGAGAACTCCTGCGAAGTGGAGAAGGCCAGCCCTGCCTCGGACAAGTGCTGGACACATACTTGGGGTCTCTTCTGGCACTGATTGATCACTTAGCAGCAGGCAGGCTGAATTTTGTCACTGCTGAGGTTGGAAGGAAAACATATTTGAAGAAATTTGCTGCTTACTCCCACTGTATATGTATATTGGGAATAATTCTACCCAAAGTAAATTAAATCCTATTTTGTAATGTTGGAATGACCTTGCCCTGCAATTGTAAATACATTTTTGTAACCTAGAGTGGTCTCCTACTGGGAACACTGCTGCTATGTTTCAGTTTGACAACCATTAATTATTTCTATAGATAAACGGATAAATCAACAACTTAGTCCCATTGTGCTTTGATAAACATGAAAGAAAATGAAGAGCCGAGGGTCATTAGTCCAGCTTTGTGAATATTCTAAAGGCAGTAGAAAGTTGTGCAGCACACGCTGTGCTGAAGAGACAGTTCAGGGGGTAGAAGGCATGAGGACCAGAGTTCAAGTCCCAGAACACAAGTTAAGGAGTGGTGAACAGTGTGGGTGGATCGTCACAGCCCTGAAGAGGCAGAAGCAGGTGGAAACAGGTGAGCCTCCGTCTCACTAGCCAGGCAGTTGGTGAGTTCCAGGCTTGTGAGAGATCCTGCTTCAAGTCCCAAGGCAGAGAACCTTGAGAACACTGGAAGCTGACCTCTGGCCTTCCCAAATGTATGCACAAATGCACATGCACATACAGGAATGACAGGTGCCATGGTTACACATTTCCAGTACCATTCATGTTTCATACCTTGGCATGTATTGCTCTCCCTGTGAACCATTCTATTTCTTGGTCTGCTTACACTGTGACAAGGCAGCCTTTAGAGCCTGTGTTGTCTTTGACCTTCTGGGTGAAGAATTACCTTGGTCTTTCTTTTAGTCACTCCAAAAATCTGTTGCATAAATATTTTCAGATTGCTATGCCACTGAGCTTGTAATAACATCATTATTAATATCTGTCCCTTGACTATTGAAGGCCTGTGCTGTGCCTTCTCTACCACAGTTGTGCAGAACTGAAAGCAGAAACTGGTATATAATAGTCTTTTATAAAACAATCAGTTTATAAGTAATGTAGACCTCTGTGCAATTTCTTTGGGGCTAAATAGCTTGTGGGACCTGGTGGGACAGAAGACCTCAGTCAACAAATGGTTCCCACGTGGATAACTGCATCCACATAAAGCCTGAGAGCGCTTGGGAAGTAATTCTAGACAAAAAAGAATAGAGTTAAGCATGGCTTATTGATAGCAGCATTTTCTCAGGTGGGCTCTGCCAGCTAGAGGCAAGCGTTCTCATTTAAGAAAGGTTTCCTGACTCAGCATTAGCTGCAAAACTTTACAGTTCTTTTAAGAGATCCTGCCATGAAACACTTAAATGGTGTTGATGAAAAGCTGACTGCATGCTCTTTGGTGGTGGCAAGGACCTTGGAATGCCATAGAATTGTGGCAATAAACGTGGCACCAGCTGGTACCTCTGCCATGAGGCTGGAATCTCAGAAAGCTAAAGAATGGGCTGGATCCAGCTGTCAAAGCCACGGCTTTAATCCTAGCCATATTGCTTAGCAAATTAAAGACTCATGTGGTCAGAAAAAGGGAGATATACAGTAAAGATAGATTCAAAAATAAAGAAAATCTCTAAATGGTTTACTGTGTGTTTTAAAATATATGCAGGCTTGGGTGAGAAAAGAAAAAGATTAAAGTCCTTAAAATAAAAAAAGAGAGAATAGTTGGATGGTGGCACAAACCTTTAATCCCAACACTTGGGAGACAGAGACAGGCAGACCTCTGTGAGTTTAAGGTGTGGTGGAACACACCTTCAATTCCAGTTGGGAGGCAGAGGCAGACAGATCTCTGTGAGTTCAAGTTGTGGTTGTGCACACTTTTAATCCCAGCACTTGGAAGGCAGAGACAGGTGAATCTCTATGAGTTCAAGGACAGCCTGGTTTACAGAGTGAGTTCCAGGACAAAAATACATAGAGAAACCCTGTCTCAAAAAGCCAAAATTAAAAAGAAAAGAGATAGAGTTTAAAATAAAGCCACATAAAGATGGAAGACACACAGAGAATCTGGATACGGAATGTTATTATGTTCTCTTTGAATTGTTTGAATGCTGAGGAAGGAGCAACAGCTGTTAAAACATATTTGTTTATAAATGCTGCTGAATTAATCTAAGATAGGTATTTTGAAAATAAGTTAACTTCAAAATTGAAGTCAAAAGGTATGTTACTTTGGAGAAGAAGTTTTGCTTTTATTTCCACAGGAAATGAGAGGCTATGGATTCATTTTGGGTTAAGAAAAATCAGGTTTGATCAAGGAAGACCCTCTGAACAATCTCCGATAGGAGTGGATGGTCCAGATGTCTGAGTTCTACATCTAGAACAGATTCAAGACTGCTACCTGAGATGATCATTCCTCACAGGATACTCCAGTCACGACTTGATCATAATTCTAAATTTTCTTTAGGTCTCCATAAGATGATCATTGCCCCCAATCAATAGGAAGCATCCTGGATAAACTACTCCCACATCCCCCCCAAATGGACTATGGATATTTTCCTTTGTTTAGAATGTTGGTTACAAGTTGTTATGGATAATGGTCAAGAGAAAAGCTAAACAAAGAATATTAGATTCAGAGTTCTTGTTCTTTAAAAAAGGGGGGAGAAGTACTGTGAAACAATAGTTTTACCCTGTAAACATTTGTTTCTTGTACTTGTTTAAAAAATGCTGATTGACTGGTAGCTAGGCAGGAAGTATAGGCGGGGTGACCATGCAGGAAATAGAGGTGGGGCAATGAGAACAGAAGAATTCTGTGAAGAGGATTCTGCAGTTTGCAGTTGTAATCCAGACACAGAGCAAGGAAGATGTGGCTGCTTCACCGAATAAGGTACCAAGCCATGTGGGTAGCACAGACAAGAATAATGGGCTAATATATGCTATAAGAGTTAATAAGAAGCCTGAGATAATTGGCCAATCAGTTTATAACTAATGTAGACCTCTGTGTAATTTCTTTGGGACTTAACAGCTGCAGGGCTGGGTGGGACAGCAACCTTAGTCAACAATACTTACTTCTGATCCACAAGCAGGGGATAGAGAGAAGAGAAGGGCAGACAGACAGACAGACAGACAGATAGGCAGACAGACAGACACACACACATACACACACACACACAGACAGACACAGACAGAAATATATGAGCTGATCAGAGCCACATTCAAGCCGCCACAATATAACCAAAAAAAGACAATGATATAGAAAAAGAAATTAAAAATATTTTATAAATGGAGGTCAATGATAATATATTTCTGATCTCATTTTTTTTCTAGAATTTCAGACGACCAAATTGATTTGACAATCTTTGGTCTCATCATATATACATATCTTAAATATTAGTCATTCTTGATGATGTATTCATTGAGTAGCCTATAAAAGATTATTTGGAGGACAAAATTACATTTGTGCAATAAATGTTATTTCAGTACAGGAAGTATATTTTTACAGCATGCCTGTATTATTTAAATAATTCTGGTAAGTCTGAGGGAAGTATCATTTTTCTTTCTCAAGAGGTTTTTCTTTTTCAAACCAATTTTTTATTTATTTTGATGGCATCCATAACTTTTCTTCTCCTGTGGAATTAAAAGCAAAACCCCTTCCCCAGTGTAACACATTTCCTGGTTTCCATTGTGAGGTCAACACATCCTTGAAATACACAGACTGATTTAATTCAGAAGACTTTTCTATTATCCAATGTCTCTCTGCTGCTGTTGTTCTTGTTTCATTAGCATTAAGAAAATTTAAGGTTAATAAAGCATTATTTAATCTATTTCTGGAGGTATTTTCCATCCCTTTCTGTTTGTTTAACATATCCTTTATAGTTCGATTTGAACTTTCTATAACTGCCTGACCTGCAGGATTGTTTGGTATACCTGTAATATGCTTCATATTATAATAAGCAAAAACCTGTTTCATTTTCTTAGAGACATATGCTGGATCATTATATAGCATCCGATGTGTTATGTATATGGGACAAAGCCCATTCCAGATTATATCTTGACCCTGTATTAATAAAGAAGTCAATTCTGTATCATCTGGTATAAATTCAGCAGTTTCAATATGCAAGATAACTCTTTCTGTATATTGTGAATTAGTAACTATATTTAGAGGTTCTTTAAAATCCCCCACTAGCTCAGAATTGAATATAATAAAAGGTTATTTATTTAGGGGTAGACTCATAGATCACAGTCCTCTTCTCAAATGGAGCATCCAGCAGCTGGAAGAGAGATGCTTTACATCAGCATTTATAGTATAAAAGGCTACACCCAAGTGGGCAGGTAACTTAAAGGCTGGTGGCTGAAGGATTTTTCAAACATCCTCCCGCCCCTGCCTTCTACAATAGTCCCTGAACATCGGGTGCAGGAATGTTTTTGCAGATTTATTCATTGGGGTTGGGCTTCACAATTTGGCATTTTTATTGGTTGTGGATTTCTGTAATGGTTTTTGCCTGTTGCTAAGCGAAATTTCCTTGATGAGGGGTGAGGACACTTGTTTGTGGGTTTAAGGACATATTTTTAGAGTGTAGTTATGAATTACACTGATTTAGTAAAGTGGCGGTTGTAATTTCTCCTCTAGGAGCCATGACTTCATTAGCATTGAGTAGTTGTTTGGTTCCCGTACCAGGCATAGCTTTCCTCTCGAGTGGGCTTAAAGTCTAAGGAGAGAACTTTTGGCTACCACCAAAGTGTGTGTGCCACAACTGTGCCCTTAAGGCTATGGTCCCATGCTGGCCACTGTGTTTCATATTCCTCATGGCTGGGTAGAACTATTGGTTGGCTCTCTCCTTTAGAAGATTTCAAGGCAATTCCATGCTTTTGTTTTCCTTCTTAGAGAGTCTAGAGACACTTAATCTTAGAAAAGTAAAAGCATAATTCCTTTTGACTCTTTAAGCTCCAATGTATTTCCAAATCAAGACAGTATATATTGGAATATACATCTCAGACTTGGAATTGGAAAAAATGGTCTCATGTGACTTTGATTATCATATATGTGGGAAACTTAACAGTAAAACTAAAATAAAGAATGAAGTTAAAAGAAAACACTAGCAGAAAACAAAGAAGATAAAACCAAAAGAGAGAAAAAGAAAAAATAAATTTCTAATAGAAACGGTTAGTGAGCAGCCCTCATTTCACCTCTTATGTTAATCCTCCTGTCTCCGTCCACATGGTCTTTATAGTGTCCCATTGATCCCAGGTTCTCTGTCCAGGACCTGTACCCTCAGCTCTTGGAGGTGTATATTCAATGCCAAGTACATATCATGAAGGGAACTTTCCTTAACTTGCCGCCAAGATGTGACTAGTCACAACCCCCATGCACCAGATTCTATGTCAATGAATTTGATTTCTAAAATTCATTGTTGTTATTATGCAGACATGGAGTTTGAAATCAGACCCTTCAACATGTTTTGTAAATGCTCTTCCAATAAATTATACCTATTCATTATTAATTTATGTTAGAGGACCAGTTGATTAATACTTTTCTCCATCCAATATTGTAAATCCCAAGAGAAGGGAGAAATTGTTCCATTATAATAAACACTGTATGTACTTTTCCTATTTGTTTTTATGTGGTGTCTCTTTATATAGCTCAGGCTGTCCTTGAACTCATGAAACCCCTGTCTCCACCATCAGAGTGCTGGGATCATCAGCATGCACCCCACACTAACATACAAAACACTATTTTCTTGACGTTCAGTATGGTCTCTGGCAAAAATAAGGTAAGAAAAAGATGAGAAGAAGAAGAAAAAAAGTAAAAAAAAAACAAATGGAAGAAAATTAAATGTAAGAAAAGCAAGGAATAAAAGATATTTTTCTTTTTAAAAACATTTTAAAATTCTGGTTTTTAGCTTTTATTTATGTGAATGTATGTGTGTCTTGGTGTGTATGCTACGTGTGTGTGTGAGCCCCTGCGAGGCCAGAAGAGGGTGACTTGTCTCCTGGAGCTCAAGCTGCCGATGGTTGTGAGTTGCCTGGGGGTGGGGCTTGGACCCGAACTCAGGTCCCCTGAAACAAGAGCACAGTGTTCTTAACTGCAGAGCTGTCTATCCAGACCCCAGGTTTAGGAAACACTTCCTTGCATGTTTGTTGTAGTTTAATGTGGGGTGTACATGGGAATAGGATTAGGAGCACATTTGGGGAAGTGAAGCGCTAGAAAGAGAGACAGAACGAACCGAGCCCTTGACTGCTAAATCCGCTTCCACCTCAAGATCGTCTCAAGTCCAACACATTACAGTTGAGAACAAGATCTGGTTCCAAACTTTCACTCCTATCCCAACCTCTCTCTATCTCCCTCTCTTTACCCCTTCCTTGAAAAATTATTTATTTAATTTTATTTTTTATGGATGAGTGTTTTGTCTTTGTGATGGCTAGTTTTATGCTAATTGACACAAGCCAGGGTTATTTTGAAAGATGGAACCTCAGTTGAGAAAATGTTCTCTGTATTAGTCAGAGCTCTCAGGAGGAACAGAACTTAAGGAATGAATATATACATATATATATATATATATATATATACATATCACACATATATAGTGCATTTGTTATATATATTCACACACCCACAGCCTTCCTCCCAGGTTTTATTAGAATTGCTTATATGCTGTGGTTCATCTAGTTCAACAATGATTGTCCACCAACAGAACATCCACGAATCTAGTACCCTGTTCCGTCCATGAGGCTGCATGTCTCAGCTGGTTTTTAGCTTATGCTGCAATCCTGAAGAAGCCAGCTCTAAGGCCAGGGGAGAAAGAAACTTGCTAATGAGAGCAGTCAGGCAAAGAGAGCCGTTTCTTTCCCCTATGTTCTTCATACAGGCTGCTAGCAGAAAGTGTGGCCCAGACTAAATGTCAATCTTCCCACCTCAAAATACCTGGACTGGAAGTGCGTCTTCCCACTTTAAATGATTTCATAAATCCTTCACAGGTGTGCCCAGTCACTTGAGTTAATTCCTAATGTAGTTGACAACCAAGAGCAGTGATCAGACCTTCAACAGATTGTAAGCAAACCTGTGGTGCGTTTTCTTGATTGACGATTAATGGAGGAGGTCCTAGTACATTGTGGTCAGTGCTACCCATGGGGCTAGTGGCCCTGGGTGCTATAAGAAAGCAGGCTGAGCAAGAGAGGTGGAGCAAACCAGTAAGCAGCATTCCTCTGTGGTTTCCGCTTCAGGTCCTGTTTCTAGGTTCCTGCTCTTTGTTCCTTCCTTTGAAGATGGGCTGTCACGAGTAGATGAAAGCCCAATGAATTTGTCCGTCCCCATGTTGCTTTTGCTTATGGTATTTCATTATACCAATAAAAACATATACTGAGACAGCCGTGTTTATGTCTGTTCACAGTGTGCCCACAGAGACACGAAGAGGGTTCAGATCATCTAAAACTGTTGTTCTAGATGGTTGTAATCCACTGCCTGGGTCCTGGGAGTCAGACCTGCGTCCTCTGCAATAGCAGCAAAAAGCCTGTAACTTCTGAGCCCTATCTCTAGACTGCCTGTTCTCGTTCCACTATCTCAGTCTGCCCATCCAAATGCAGATAACTCTTTTTGATAGACTAACAGTACAAAGGTAATGAGTGATGTGTGTAGTGTCCTATCACAGATGTGGGACCCACGGTGGTCACTATTATGTTGAAATGGTGTTGTATTTCTCATAACTTTTTGGTTAAGATTAACAGATCAAAAGTAATGAGGGAGTTATCAAGTTTGGAATGTATAGCCACTGTTCATAGAAACTGACTTAAACAGAGATCTGATACTCTTTGTCATGAAACAGTTTCACTTGCCAAATTAAAATAACCAAATCATATGGTTTACTAAACTCTTCAAAAGCAGACTTTAAGAGTGCCAGGGATGAGATGTGGGAGAGACTGACTGCAGACAGGGCAGAAGGACCACACGGCCTGATTTCTGATTTTTTTTCCCCTCTGAATCGTAATTCCTTTCAGTTGATGATCTGACTACTAAAAATCCCATCAGATGGAATTTATCCAGTGTCAACATGCACACTTACTGAACCCCAAAGAGGCATTTAATATGCCTGCCTCAAGTTGGGCCTTGTGAACTAGCCAGGAGAATGGTATTGGGCTTTTTTGGAATCCTGTGTCAAGCATCACCTAGACTGGAATAAGACCATGGTAGATGCAGCTGAAATGGTCAAGGGTGGCCAGGAACGTAGCTTTTGGAGTCCAGGCAACAGGATCCAGGGTTTGATCCTCGCTCTTTCCATGCCTTCCCCTCTAAGCACTATTCTTATTTGTTCCAGCATAGATTCCATTTATTTTGTGATATTCCGCAAGTCTTAGAAGTTACTAAATTGCTCTGTGTTTAAGGATTCTTATGTTATTATGCCTGGATTTCTGGAACTGCTTGCCTATTCATTATGTACAATTAGTACATCTTGAAAGTTTTCTTAGTGTTTAGAAGTTGCTTGCTTAATTACTATGTGTGCTTAATCAACCTTGTGAGTTTCTTCCCACTCATCTTATTTTTCTGGCTTTCTACAACAGAATGAAATATTCATATGTGATATGCCAAATATGGATTACATTGTCATTTGGATATTATATGGAGGTTGAAGCATCATACATATATTTGTATACACACACATATATATTTTAGTATATCTTGATGTGCATATATTCACACATGTGCACAACACACGTGTATGTGTATGGAAATTGAGCGCAGGGCTTTCTACTAAACACACTCCACCACTGGAGATCATCTCTAGATTCTACATTTCTTTAAATAGGAAACCTCAGGAATATGTCCAAGTACCTGAAAGCATCAGCCCACTTTCAGCTTGCTATTCTTAAATCCACTAGTTTATCAATTTTGGGTTCATTAGGAAACATGACAGCAGCTCTTAAATAATTAAGTTCAGCTAGTTTTACCTGACATTTATTTTGAGTTTTTGTTTGTTTGCTTGCTTTAAACTAGAATGTGTACCTGACTTTGTTTCTACAAAGGCCAAGTTGGGGAGTCAACATGAAGGGATCCTGGCTCGAGCAAGCTAAGCAGGACTCCACAGACCTTGCCCTTAACTCCCATGCCTTCTGCCTTACTAGAAACCATTAGATTGCATTCCGTTCCTAAAGCTAGCTGCCAAGGTCTATGCCCTTATTTTGCTACTTCCTCATCCTGAGGCTGACTACCAAGGTCCAGCTGTGTATTGAAATCCAGCAATCCAAAGGCCTTCTTGGCTCATCTAATTAACACATCCAATTAAAATTAAAACCTAATCATAACACAGGTTTCCCTTTGTACCTTCATAAACTGCCATTTTCCTCCGTGCACTATCTCCTCTATCTAGAGGCAGTCCTTTGTCTCCAGGACAGCTATATCTGTCCCTCTCCCTTGTTCCCATCCCTCGTCCCTTGTCTTCTACCTGCTGCATTTGTCTCTCATTCCCTGCCCGCTGTCACTCCGGGACAAACAAATCTACTTTGTGCTGAGAACTTGGCCTTGGGAGTCCTGAGCCGATATTTTTTCCTCTCACAGTGAGTTTTATTATGATTCCTTATAGGAATATGGGAGAGAGGTTACCTACAGGAGCAGAAATGAAGCAAAGACAGCTGTATCACCAGAACCCATCCCAGGATGGGGGACAGCTCTCAAAAGCTGAGAAACTGGAGCACACTGCAGAGCCTGCAGGTAGAGCAACAGGGTGGTGAGGTGCCTTTCCAAGTAGCTCAGGGTGTCTAAACCTCTTGCAGGCAGATCGCCAGGCTTCTGTTTCTCAAGACTCTTCTTAGCAGTTTGTTTTGTGTGAGAGGGATTCTCAACTTTATATTGCTTACTCTGGCCAGGTCTAGTGAATCTGGTCCGTTTCAGGAACTTCCTGAAACCATTTTGAGTTATTTACCTTTCTGTTTAAAGAGCCTCCCTGAGGAGTGGACTGTTTCCATCTCTGAGGAATTTACACAGCTGAAGTAAACTAGCACAAACCAGTTTACAAATGTGCAGTGGAATGAAGAAAATCCTGACAGGATTTGTAAGGGAAGGTGAATTTCCATTCAAAAGTTCATTTTATCGTCTGCTCTGTTGAAAGGGCCTATAACAAGAGGGACCAAGAAGAGACAAGCACCTTCCATGAAGATACCTTAGTCTCTAACACTCTTCCTGGTGGAGTCCCCACTGCCCCCAAATCTCTGAGGACAAAGCAGAAGCTGATACCAGGTCCCAGGTGAAGACTCTAAGTGAGGCTAGCCCATCTTGAACTGTTAAGAAGCCAAAAGAAAGCTGTGGAGTGCTCAAGGGACACAGTACAAGCTTTCAGGAGACTGTGCTGACCAAAGCTGTACTGATTCAACATCAGAATGAGGGCTAGTGGTCAGGTAGTTCAAGTGAATCTGTCCGTCAAAGGTACCTCAGCAAAGGCTGTGGGAAAAGAAAAGGATACAGAATTCTTCTGAAAAACCCAGGCTAATCCTGGCCTAGAATGAGAAAATTTCTGCTTACAACCGCAAGTGTATCAGTTGGTTCAAACAATGATAAGCACTTGAGGCTAAGACTACTTATTAATTACAAAGAAGTTAGTCTGTCTTCACATGGGAGAGCTGGCAGCAGCCTTGTTAATGCAGCTTGTGTTGAGTCGGTGTGAAGGAGAAAGAATGGAGCAGACACCATAACTGGCTGCTTGGTCTTATCTTGGAGATCAGGCCTCCATTTCAGTTTCCTGAGATTGAGCAATGAGCTTCTGAGGAAAAGCCACAAACAAAGAGCAATCAATTTCCAGCACCCCCAACAGCAAGAAGGAGGCCTGGTACATGCAGTACTAGGCCAGGGCAGGCCTGAGTCAGCCTCCACAGTCAGCGTGTGCTACTAGACCGGCCAGCCTCCCCAACGAGTAAGCTCAAGGTGATAGTCAAATAAGGACAAAGGCTGGGATTTGTCCAGGCCTACCCAAAAATGGAAAACTATAGCCCTGACCAAATCTCTGGCTAGCCCTGACCAATTAAAATGCAATAATATGATTGCCATGGTTAAGTCAATCATATTCAAAATGACCTAATTGTCTTAGGTTTGTGCCTAAAGGAGCCTGTGAGCTCCTCTTGTGCTTATTGCCATCTTGTTTTGTGTGGGATGTTAGGCCCCAGCCTGCTGGAATAGTAAACGCTCTCACTGATTGCATATATCGTTGGGGGTCTTTTGTGGGACTTCTCCAAGACCCCACCAAAGGTCAAGTGTTTTACTGTCTGATTCTTGCAGCTTTTCTTGAGGTCAGAAATCTAGCAATATAAATTGTTGGGTAGGAGGTAAAGAAGTAGAAACACTTTTGGGGAAAAGAGGTACTGTAGAGTTGGTGGTCCAAATAAATCTAAAAGCCTGAATGATAGCTGATAAATTCCGCATTTAAATTAGTGTTTAAATGTCACACCAAAGTGACCTTAGCCCAGTCACGAAAACTGTGACTTCTAAGTTTCTACTCTTATGAGCGGACCCATTTGTTACCTGATGAAGTCTCTGCTCATGTGCCCTGGAGTGCTAGAAAAGCAGAAGCCACAGGCAGTGGCTGAACTGTTGCTCATTATTGGAAGAGACAGAATTTTGAAGATAGGGGTGAAAAGAAGCTAGAATCCTGGGAAATTCTGGAATTTGTTCAGAGTCATTTCATTTATTAATGTGTAGATGAACGTGCACTTAATTCACTATAGAGAATTAAGTTTTTATTTTGATCAGCTTTTAGATTTTAAAGAACACACATTAAGAAATTGGCCCAAACATATTACTGTGTGTGTCTAGTTGTGAGTGACAAAACATTCTGAAGTGGCTACACAGGAAGGGGAATTTTCCAGAGGGGAAACTCTCAAGGTCGATGAAGATACATCTTGTTTTAGGAGCAATGGAAACTAGAGGCCTGAACACTGACAGAATCTTCCATTCTCTTTCTTTTTTTTTAAAATATTTATTTATTTATTATGTATACAATATTCTGTCTGTGTGTATGTCTGCAGGCCAGAAGAGGGCACCAGGACCTCATTACAGATGGTTGTGAGCCACCATGTGGTTGCCGGGAATTGAACTCAGGACCTTTGGAAGAGCAGGCAATGCTCTTAACCACTGAGCCATCTCTCCAGCCCTCCATTCTCTTTCTTGCCTTTTCATTTTTTTTCTCCCAAATTAGTTTTATGTTCTTATGTTCCTCTATGGAGAAACATCTTTTTATCTCTATGGGGCAGGGAACAAGCTCACTAAAACCCCAGGACTGGTGGGATTTATCACTGTGTGGCATCTACTACTGGAGAAGGACCAATCCCCGACATTGGATTTAAGTCAAAAATGTCCATGCAAGAAATCCGATTGACTACTTTAGGGTCAGGTGTCTATTTCTGGACCAATCAACAGTGAGTATGTACTGGATTACATTTGCAGCCAGCACAGACCTTGTGGATCCAGAAGATGGAAATGTTGAACAGCTGGAGACTGGGGTGCTGGGGAGGCAATGCTGTAAGTGTCTGTCATGTCAGAGGTCCAGGTTTTAAGTTTGTTGTCAGTTTGATCACAGAAAAAATATAAAAGGATAAAATTCTATAAGAAATTATGTGGGGATGTCGTGTAGCATGGCTGGGCATTTGTGGCGCAAACCTTTAATCCCAGCACTCAGGAGGTAGAAGCAGGTGGATCTCTGAGTTTGAGGCCAGCCTGGTCTACGGAGTGAGTTTCAGGACAGCCAAGGAAGGCTACACAGAGAAATCTTGTCTTGAAAAACCAAAAATAAATAAATAAATAAATAAAATAATAAAAATAAGCAAGTACATTATTTATGCATACTTTTGTGGGAAAAACCTTGGGATAAAGAGCTCATTGCATTTCCAGAGAAAAATATAAAACCAGGAATGCTGAGGTAGTGTAAAACCTGAACCAACTAATCTGCTTTTTACAAGAGAGCTGCACCATGGAGTCTTCTAGGGTGGAGCGTGAGAGCTCTAGGCTTTAATTTTGCATGTGGGTTTGAGAACCGAGAGTGAAAATACATGGTGAGATCATTATGGCTACAAAAATTGCAAGTCATACAGAAGGAAGACGTTCGGAGAGGTTACCCAGCATTGCCAGGTAACGCTGCCCCGTTAATGGCCAGCAAGCTGAATACTGCAGCCACGGTGTTAGCTCTTGAGCTGTACTCGACACCTAAGCTGCGTATCTTTAACTCCCGTAGGCCTGGAATTTTATAGAAAACCCTGGGAACGCTTTCCACATTCTAGACATTCTTAACCGGTCAGCTCACCCACAACACTAAAGGGAAAATGTATTTTCCCCTCTAAACCTTTCCATAAGCGGTTGGGCGGGCTCCCAGTGTCTCAGCCTTTGGAAGACAAGAAACAGCAGGAACCGTGTCTCACAATGTGATGATGGCATACTTTAGAGAACACACTTGGGTGATTTTCCAGTTACTGAGGTGTGATATTATGGGTAGCAAAAGGAGCCAAAATTGCTCTGTCTGAGTGGAGGGTGTTAAGAACATAAGTTGCTGTGTGCTGAGTGATAGTTTTCCCAGTTATAGAACTGAGTACCAGGACCAGGGGATGTGCTAGGGTGATGCAGAGAAAACTATTGCTGCTGGAGATTTTTGTGTGTGTGTGTGTGTGGGGGATGTTCTGTGTGGCCTGAGAATGGTCTATAATAGTCATTTTTTTTAAAACGGTGAATGAGTGAGTTTATTAAACATATAGAAGGAAAAAGAACAAACAGCAGATAGATAGATAGAAAGATAGAAAGAAAGAAAGAAAGATAGATAGATAGATAGATAGATAGATAGATAGATAGATAGATGATAGATAAATAGATAGACGCAGGAGGTAGAGAGTAAAACACCATCAAATCAGGAGTGGAGAACATCCAGCAGAGACAACAGTCGCAGCTTGATGGGGAGATCAAGCAGTGGGAACGGCCTCAAATCAGGGGGCTTACAGCATCAAGCAGCAGCGGACTGGGCAAGTTAAGACAGTCAGCTGCAGCTCCCGCCAGAGCTTGCTCTCTGTGGATGAGCGTCCCCCTTCCTGTCCCCGCCACAGAGCTTTTTATCCCCCAGGCTGAACAATAGTAACTTCTGCTGGAGATATTTTACCTTTAGCTGTGCTCAAGGAGACAGTGTTTCTAATATCCTTAGCTGCTTGCTGCTCTCCCCTCTTCTGCTTATAGAGCCGGGAGGGGGGGGGGTTCCTTGGAGGATACTGATCTAAACATGCTATGATATGAAATGGGAGTGATGGTGGTTCTATACAATTTCCAGAGTCAGATTCTCATGTATTGTGTATGTTCGTGTGTGTGTTTGCATGCGTGCATGTGTGCGTGTGTGTGTGCGCGCGCGTGCGCTCGCGTGCAGGCAGGAAATGATAGAACCTAGGGACCCATGCCCAATAAGTACTTACTGTGTTTTGAGCTATATTCCAGAGCCCTATTTGTGCTATTAAACTACTTTGGATAAAGTGAAAAGATTCATTGTTATTCTGCTACATGTGGTTTCCAGGTAGAGAATAAAGAGGTAAAGAGGAATATGTATGTGCCAATGAAAGATAAACGTCTAGAATAATGTTTGTTTTTTTTTTTTTCCCCATAAACTGACCAAAATGGCATGGGATTAGAAGATGAAAAACCATGATGTCTGAAAGCCTGTGTTAGGCTTTGGACATGGTTGAATGTGTCCTTCCAAGGTTCCTATTCTAAAAGTTTGATCCCTAGCATAGCAGTGTTGAGGTGATGACACCTTTAGCAGGAAATGCTTTGTGGAAAGTAGTTCTGCCCTGGGGGCATCCCTCAGAAGGATTCAATGGTGGCCTCATGAAGTGAACTACTTTTCTTGAGAGCAGGTGTGGTAATTTGAATGAGAACTGTCCCTAATAGGCTCTTCTGTTCAAACACATGGTCCTCTACTTCGTTGGTGCTGTTTGGGGGAGGTTATGGAACCTTTGGGAGGTGAGGTGGCATCTTCCTTCAGGAAGTGCGTCACAGGGGTTAGGCCTAAGGGTTTAAACCCTCTCCCACTTCCTGTTTGCGTGTTCTGCTTTCTGCAAACAGATAGAAATGTGTGCAGCCGGCTTCCTACTCTGGCCTCCCGCTGACATGCCTTCCTCACTACTACGGACCCGTCCCCCTGGACCATAAGCCAAAAGAGACTCCGCTAAAGTTGCCTCTGGTCCTGCTGTCAGAACATGACAGCAATAGGAAACAATTGTTTCAGCAGCCACTAAAGAGCAAGGGCCCATCCTGTGCTGGATCGCTCCAGCCAGGTTCTTCTGCTCTGCCGTGTTGTGACCCAGCCAGGCAAATCCTTACCCTGTTCATGAGCCTGCAGAATTGATATTTAAATAAATGGCTTTATTTATGTCTTTTCTGATAAAGGGATTTTGTTATAACACCACACAGACTAGTACAGTGTGTGCACAGGAAACCGCTTTCATTACATAATTTATGGTTTGCAGCAATTAAATATGGTATTCTATGAATGTGAGCAGAAGGCCAGAGGTTTAGGTGTTCATTCGCTAATGTGTATTGCTTATATGTGACCCTTACATTACTGTGTAAAGGAAATCAGAATCTAGGGCACAGAAATAATGACAAGCATATATTCTTGCAAAAACAAAAACTTAAAAGCATTATCTTGTTAAGTTGAAAGTGGTCAGAAGACTAAGACCAATGTGGGGCTTGGTGTGGTGGTGCACACCTTCAAAGTCAGCACTCTGGAGGGAGAGACAGGCTGGTCTCTGTGAGTTTGAGATCAGCTACAAAATGAGAGCTATCCATAAGCAAATAAACAAATAACAGGTGTAGAGATTGAGGTGCTGGAAAGATGGTTCAGTGGTTCAAAGCATGGACTAGTCTTGGAGCAGACCAAGGTTTGGGTCCCAGCACTCAGAATCTCCTGTAAGTTCAGATCTAAGGGATCAGATTCCCTCTGGCCTTGGGTACCTGCGCTCACACTCACATGTGCACATTCCCACTGCCCCCCCCACTTAAAATTTTTTCCTTTTAAGTAAAGAAAATAAAAAGAGCAAATGTTGAAAATAATTGGAAATTGCTAATTTCTGTTCCGACAGCCAATACTGTGTTTGAAAAACGTGCTTTAATCTTCCAAGAAGAAAAATAACTTGGGCAAAATTTTAAGTCATCCTTGACTTTAGATTTTTAGGTGTGTGAAAAGTGTAGATATTCAAACCAAAACGGATACAAGCGAGTTAGATAGTCAAAACACGGATATTTGATTTGATAATAGATGTCTCCTGACTTCCACATGAAACCTAGCATGATCCCTACAAACAGGCATTATATAGAAAATCCCTAAAGCCAGTTTTAGCTGAGAAAGGGCCTAAAAATCAGAGATTGGGGATGGATCCATTAGATCTCGATCTATATCTGATGTTGGCTACTGGGTGTTTATGTCCAGTGACAACATTCTGATTGACTTTCCATTCAGAAAGGCACTGAAACTGACTTCCGACAAATGCAAAAGAGAAAGGAATTTCAATTTAACCTTTCATGAAAATGCAGTCCAAAGCGAGGCAATGTCTCATAAGCACAGTCAGTGGGTTTACTGTCTTTCCCCGTTTATTTTTTCCCTCAACATTGTTTCTATATAAAAGTGCTTTCTGAATCCATGATGCAGCAGGAGAGTTAACAAAATATTGATTCTTCTTCTAAGTTTTGGCTGACTTTTCCTAGCTTAGGAAAATTTCAAAAAGAAACATGGAATTCAGAAAATGCTATAACATCAGTTTCTTATTTATTCTTTTAAAAAGGAAACTTTACAAGTAACCTGTAAAGTTTATTTCAACAGGGCTATTTTAAAATACAGTATATATGTGTAAGATAATTTTATGAGCAAACCGATTTCTACACAGAATAATTAATATTTATAAAGGAACAAAGTTATCTTAGACTTAGAAAATATGCTTGACTATTTGCATGGTTTTAATATTCCCACTAGATTTCTTTTTTCTTTCCTTTTTTTCCTCTTCCCTTGAAGGAGGAGAACAAAGAGATGGAAATATTTTTCCCCTATGGTTTCAAAATTTCCAGAAATGCTCAATCTCTTTTTAAGATGTTGCTGGTGTAGGATGCAATCATCTATAAGGCCTGGCATTTTCCTGTACTAATGAAAACTTGGCAAAGTGGCGAATTCTGAAAGGCTAAGTGAAAGGATTTGTACTCAGTTAAAGTCGAAAGTTGTGCCTGGTTTACAATTGGTTCGCATATTCGTGCTTAAGCATCTATTTTTAGATCCCCTTTCCTTTACAGCACTGAGTTTTGGAAGACAGTTGCTTAGGCCCGTATCCCAGAGGCACCTCCGTGCCTCGCAGAGTCTCCATCTGTGACTCTAGGGTTCACACAGCCTTTGGAAGCTTGCACAGCAATGAAAACGATTGTACTAGAACCCTTTGGCCTTCATCTCTAGTAGGGGAATCAAAGCCTCATCCTGCTTGTTATTAGTACTTTGTCATATCCAGAACTCCTGTAAAAATAGTTATGCCATTGTCTCATCTCAGACGTGTGCCGCATTTGTGATTGCAAGCATAGTGGTGTGCTCTTGGCGGTGTGTAGAAATGAGACATGACATCTTAAGTCTGTGTCGGTCAACAACAGGAGAGTGGCAAAAAAGAAATTAAGAATTCACTAGCATAACACACAGGCGAGAAAGAAAGTATCAAGTGGAGCCCGAACGCTGCCCGGGGAGCGATTATTACACTTTGAATTAACGCTTCATCTTAGTGTAGTGGCGTTTCACTTGTATTGTAATAAATAAAACTTGCTTGGGGATCCGGAAAGTAAAACAACCACACTGGCCAGCCTTACAGACCAGTCAGCAATGACACACACCTTTAATCCCAGTAGCCACACTAGTTACCATAGAAAGTGGGTTGTGCAGTCCTTTAATCCCAGTGGTGCACACTTTAATCCCAGCCCTAGACAGGGCTATAAAATGGGAGGAAACAGCTCTCAAACATAGTCTCATTCTGAGAATCCTGGAGGCAGGATCTTCTGTTGAGGGAGACTGCTCGTTCGTTCCCAGCCACTTAGACCTGAAAAATCACTCAGAAACTATATTACTTGCAATACTGTTTGACCAATAGCTTAAGCATATTTCTGGTGGCTTACTCTTATATCTTAAATTAACCCATTTCTATTTATCTGTGTATCTTCATGTGGCTATGGCTTACAGGGTAAAGTTCTGGTGTTTCTAGTGTGTTCTGGTGTGTAGCCTCCATGGCGGAGGTTACATGGCTACTTGCAACTCTTCCTTCTTTCTCCCAGCATTCAGTTTAGGGTTGTGTCCCTCCCATGCCCACCCCTGTTACCTCTATTCTGCCCTATCACAGACTAAGGCAGCTTCTTTATTCATTAATCAATAAAAGACTACAAAGGTTTGTGTCAGGTCACCATTATCAATGACTGCAGATGTCTGGGAAGAATGCTCACTGCTGGGTACCCTCCTTTCTAATCCCAGCGCTCTTGTAACCAGCAGCCTGAGCTCTTGAACAGAAAGACCCAGCCTGAATGAAGGCCCTTCAGAAAGCCTTGATAGGCTTGGCCTCAGATATTCTAAGCAGACTGTAAGCATCATTTGCAATAAAGGACCAAGTTAATTTAAATATTTTTGTCACATAATAATACCCTGCTTCTGGTTTTTCTATGAACTGATCAGGTTGTCTGATGAAATTTTCTGAGTTTTGACCATACACACACACAGACGCTGCTTAGGTTATAGCTGGTTTTTATTAAACGATTCAAAGGGAACACTAAAAAGGGGCTGAAATTCAGGTGCGTCAAATAAAGCTCTGTTTGAGTTGGCCCAGAAGCGGTGGCTTATGCTTTCTTCCTGAGCTGGTGCTGGAAGTTAGTCACCTGTATGACCTAGGGTTGAATGTAATGTTACTTCAATCAAAGCGCAGTTTAGAGTTTCTACTAGTGATTGTCAGGATGTAGTCTTGGCTGTTGAACTAACCTGATGTTAAGAGGCACGTGATAGACCCATTAGAGTTAGCCTCCTTTATAGGGATCTATGCTTTTTGATTAACCACGACTTTCAGAAGAAGGGTGAGCAATTCAAGAGGACTCCTCAGGGCAGCATACGCCCCATTTAATTTAATAGGTTCAGCGTGTGCATTAGCTAATCGATGTTGTCCAACCGAGGGAAGAAACAATCTTTAGTAAAGAAGGCAGTGAACATACTATCTGAAGGCTGTATTATTGTTTTCATCGTCTGATTCTAAGGGAAAGAATATGTTTTCTTCATCTCTCTTGGAATAGTTTTTGAAATTTTGGTTAGGCTGGAAATCACAACAAATTGCCTTACTGTGTCTTCAGCCTTCCTCTGGGAAACTGTTGCCTTCCTTCCAGGAATTTGTTAACACTATTTAGATTGGTCCAAGGAGTTGCCCAAGAAGCAGATTGGGCTGTGTCGTAGGTCAGAATTCAAAGAATGGGATCACAGTTCCCTCAGTACACAATCTCAGCCCCTGGTCCCACCCAGCAATAAATGCACTGAGCTGTTTTCTAGGTCTTCCACAGGTATACTTAAAAATTATTTGGTGAATGGTAAGTGGTATATATGTATATGTGTTCATAAATGTATATGTGTACATGCACATGTGTATGCATTCATGTGGAAGTCATGAGTCTTCCTTAGTGGCTGTACTCCTTGCTTTTAGAGACAGGGTCACAAACTGAATGTTTAACTCACCAATTTGAGTAGGTAAGCTAGCAGGCGTGCTCCAGAGATCTGTTTTTCTCTTTCCCCACAATGCTGGTGTGCCACCATGGCTGACTTTTTACACAGGGGTTGGGACCAGAATTCATGTTCTCATGGTGAATGCCAGGCAGGCACTGAGCCATCTCCTCAGTTCCTCAGGTCCATTTTTCTTTTATCCTTAATGTTATTTGAATTCTTACTAGGGTGTACACACTCATTTTCTGGAGAGACAAGTTATCCAAATCCAATGCCTTCTTCCTTCTTAGCTAATGATGGTGTCTAGATGTACTGCAAATTCTATTTAATTCTGTTTAAGAAATCACTCCCTGCTAGTGTGTGCGTGTGCATGTGTGTTTGTGTGTGTGCATGTATGTGCACGTGTGTGTGTGTGTGTGTGTGTGTGTGTGTGTGTGTGTATGTGTGTTGCAGGGTATCTAATACAGGGCCTTTCATGTGCCAGGCAAACACTCTACCATTGAACTATCTCTTCAGCTCAGTAAACACATTTAAAAACAAAACATTATCATGTATCTGCATTTTTGCAGAGAGGTTTTAGCTGTGATGTTATCTGCCATGGAGTGGGAATGCTGTCACAAGGCAGCACCTGACACATCCCTCAATTTTTTCTATAAAGTGAGGAAATTAAGTTAGATCTTGAAATTATGTCCATTATTTGGGAAAGCGTGTTATGAGGTTTTCATTAGAAGCTATGCCCTCTGGGAGTTTAACAGCTCTAAATTTCCCCATGTACATGGCTTTTATTATAATGTCAGTGAACTACTAACTTTTATGTGATTCCCATCACCAACCTCTCCCTCCACTTCCTGTGAACTGAAATTATAATACAGTCCAATGGCATTCTTGAAAAAAATATGATTGTTTATATGATGTGGGATTCCCCTCTGTATGCTGTGAATACCATTGGTTAATAAAGAATCTGTTTCAGCCAGTGACTTAGTAGAATAGAGGTAGGCAGGGAAAACTAAACTGAATGCTGGGAGAAAGAAGGTGGAGTCAAAGGAGAAGTCATGGAGCCGCCGCCAGACACAGATATGCTGAAACCATACTGGTAGGCATGAGCCTTGCGATAAAATATAAAATAATGGAGACGGGTTAACTCTAGATGTAAGATCTAGCTAGCAATATGTTTAAGTAATTGGCCAAGCAGTGATTTAATTAATACAGTTTCTGTGTGGTTATTTCAGGAGTCTGGGCGGCTGGGAACACACTAGCAGCCTCCCTACTACATTTATAGATTTTGCTGAAGCAAGCGCCCTTCTGTTTAAACAAGCTAGAGGTGCTAGAGAGACAGACAGCTCAGTCCTTAGGAGTGCTTTTGAGGGCTTTCCAGTGGTTGTGTCAGGCTCACAACCACCCGTAACTCCAACTCAAGGAGATGCCCTCTTCCGGCTATTGTGGGCCCCCCACACATGTGACTTAGATACATATACATACATAAATAAAAGGAAAAAAATAAATCTTAAAGGAAAGAAACCAAAAATATCCCAGAAAAAAAGATTAATTATCTGATTTTTTTGTCATGTGTAGGAAAGCACAAACTATCTGATACTATGGTTGCCCTGGAACGCTTTGCTTTGTGCTTTGCTTTTGATAGCCTTTTGCACTGTAGACAAGGCTCGTCTGGAGCTCGAAGTTGTCCTGTCTTTACTTCCTGAGTGTTGTCACCACAGCAGCATGCCACCATGACATGCCTGTTTTTTGAATGAGTATTTTATGTGAAGAATATCTTAAAATACTGCTTTAGCATTATGGTTAATAAGTAAATTGATTTAACAGTAAAATTTGGGTGCTGTAGTGGTAGACTCAGTTGTTAAGAGCACTTGTTCTTGCAAAGGATCTCTGTAGCAGCAGGCCACTTGTTGCTTCCTGGCCACTTAGCCGCAAAATAATCACACAGAAACTGTATTAATTAAATCACTGCTTGCCCCATTAGCTCTAGCTTCCTATTGGCTAACTTTTACATATTAATTTAACCCATTTCTATTAATCTATCTATCATCATGTGGCTGTGGTTTCCTGGCAAGATTCCAACCAGCATCTGTGCTGGCAGTGGCTCCATGGCTTCTCTCTAACTCCTCTTTTTTTCTCCCAGCATTCAGTTTAGTTTTTCCCACTTACCTCTATTCCATGCACAGGCCCAAGACAGTTTTCTTTATTCAGCAATGGTAATTAAAGCATCACACATCAAGTCCCACATCAGATCTTTATTTAGTTTCTACCACCTAGATGGTGGTTTCTATTCATGTATAACTCTAGCTCAAGGGATCCAATGTCCTTGTTCACCACCATTGGAATAAGGCAAACACATGGTATATGGGCATACATGGAGACAAAATATTTCTACATAATATAAATAATCCAAAACTAGCTAAATAAATCTTGATAAATCTTCTGTGTATGAATTCTGTAGCATCTTTAAATAAATTGATATTTATGATTTTTTTAAAAAAGAATTTGTTTAGCTTTATTTTATGTGCATTGGTGTGAAGGTGTCAGATTCCCTGGAACTGGAGTTACAGACAGTTATGAGATGCCATGTGGGTGCTGGGAATTGAATCCCGGGTCCTTTGGAAGAGCAGCCAGTGCTCTTAACCAGTGAGCCATTTCTCCAGCCCCAATGGCTTATTTTTTATTTTAAAACTATATTTCACTTGTGTGTCTGTGCACACTTTTGCCCATGCCTACCCATGAGTGAATGCATGTGCATACTACAGTGTGTGTTAGTGAAACAGTAGACACAAAGCTTGCAGTACATCATTCAGCTTTTAAAAGTTGATGACGCTGTGTGTTCAGGTACACTTCTTGACTTCTGTGAGTCCGAGTAGAAGCTTGGTTATTTAAGTTAATTAAAATAATACATGGTGCAGCCCTAACAATGACAGACAGCAGAAGCAGCCAACACAAAGCCATCGCTTCCTTCAAGACCTAATGTGACTTGACCCTTACGGGAGAGATAACAGCTGAAGAAGTCAAAGTCATATTTTTGGAAATATTCCAGAATTCTGCATTCATACTGCCAAACAACATTATTTGTAGGATCATCATAGTGCTGAAGATGAAATAATGGAAATAGTGTTGAATGTGTGGTTTTCTGCAAATATGTCTGAAGAGGTTCCCGACTAAAACATCACCCAGTTGGAATACTTATAGTAATAAGTAACAAATAAAGCATCCCTGAAGATCAGAGAAGCAAAGTTAGCCACACCAGTCAGCTATCCAAGCCAGGCAGTGGTGACACACACCTTTAATCCCAGTTGCTACACTAGTTTGCCATAGAAACTTGGTGGTGGTAGTGCACACCTTTATTCCCAGAACTAAAGAGGAATATAAGGCAGGATGAGACAGGAACTCGCTCTCTTTTCAGTTTGAAGATTTCGTAGAGGTAAGAGCTTTCTAGTGGTTGGCTGCTTTGCTTTTCCGATCTTCAGCTGGAAACCCAATATCTGTCTCTGGGTTTTTATTAAGCCGGCTACAAATACTGACCACAGAAGGTTATAATCATTTTGGCTCTGGAAATGGATTTTCAGCTTAGGACATTCCTCAGACCAGGAAAAGGGTGGAGTAGAATATCCAGTGGGAACCCAAGACTTGATGATGAAGAGGAAGGGTCAAGGAAAATATTAAACATTGAGTACCCAATGGTGTTCTAGGATGATCGCTCAGAATAGCCATTTAATAAGGTTGTGACTATTTCTGTCTGTAGCTGAAGAAGGGCTGCCTGATGGAACTGCCAAGGGGAGTGAAATCTGCACAAATAAACTCCCCGGAGGAGAGAGCTTCACCATCTGGACCACATGGCAATGGGAGTCTTGGCTTAGGCAGTAATTTAGAATAATAGGTGGAGAATCTCGGCAGCCCTGAGATGGTGGACTGGGCCTTAGCAACCGCACAGCTATTGTGCTGCAGACAAACAACACATAATACGGGGAGGACTGGGCCAAGGGAAAGGCTTTCTGAGCAGAGCCAAAAAGGGAGTTAGCCGAGGGAGAGGCGGCTGTAAGTCCTGAGAAGGTCAGGAGGAGACCACTGTGGATTTCAATAGGAAAAATCAATAGAGTAGAGGCTAAAAACCCATGTCTCGCACATATTTGGAACTCTTTAAAACCATTAAAGATGAGTGGCTATTTTTAATAACTATTGCTAGGTTATAAACTTCCCTAAAACTAAGTGCCACATACTATTGCTAGGTTATAGACTTCCCTAAAACTAAGTGCCACATAGTAATTATCTTATCGTATTCGTGGACTGTGAGAATTGGGGATTTGGACAGGCTACCGTGGGGATGGTCTCTCAAAGGCTATGTGTATCAAGGTCTGGAGCCCCAGTCAGCAGTCTTCACGTGTGATCCTGGAAATGGCTGTTGGCTGGGTCCTCGGTGGGGTCCTGTGCACTGGAAGACATCCTGGCCTCTCCACATGGTCTCTCTGCCCGAGCCTCCATGCGCTGCAGCGCAGCCTGAGTTTGAAGAGCAAGCAACTCAAGGGACTTCTGCTCTAAGCAGTGTCACATTTTAGGACCCGGATGCTGAAGCTGCGCAGAACACTTCTACCCTTCTCACGGGCGGAAGGTGAGGATACTCAGGGTACGCTGGGCAAAATGCTAGGATGACTTCATAAGAAGGTGTAAAATGGGACCTACGGTTGCTTGCCGTTGCTGAAAGGTGACGTTCTGTTCCAGGGACTGCCACTGCTGGCGCTGGCGAGGTAAGTGTCTTCTATATTTGGTGTGAGAAGACCTGAAGCTCCGGGTCTTTGAACAGAGGGATAATTTGCACCATCTTTGACGTGCTTCTCGTCACCAGTCTTTACATCAGTGCTGGTTCTCCTGTGTGCCCGCTGGAGATGGATCTGTGCAGCTGAGTCCCATTGAGACCCCTTGCAACCCAGCTGGTGCACGAAGTTTCAGAAATTAGGACTGTTGATGTAGTTCAGTGATAGAGCTCTTACCTAGTAGCATGCAAGATACCCGAGTTTGCTCTCCAGCTGCACAGAAAAACAGTAAGAAATGAATACGGTTTCAGATCTTAGAGAACAGGGCAACAACAATGCCAACTTTCTGAAGAATTTTTATTCCCCTGATGATAAGGTACACCCTCTTTTAAATTAATCTTTATTATTTTACGATTTTGTTTTTACAAAAATTTATTGCAATGCACAATACTTCATTCTAGCTACAGGTGGCAAAGGTGGCAAAGGTGTGATGGCTGGAAATCCAGATGTTTCGAATGAATGGAAGAGTGTTAGTGTCATGTCCGCCACGGGGAGCAGCTTGCTTTGGCCAGGTTTTTCGGTTCCACCTGTGGGCAGGGGCCCTCCACACGGCCTTGGCTTTCACACTTGAGTTTTCTCTGCTCCTCTCTGCTTCTCCTTGAAGCCTTATCGTTTTCATTCATCTGCTCAGCCTGCTGCTTGGGCTGCTTCAAGAGCTTGTTGTCACCCTCATGGCCAGACATGGCTCCTGCTGCCCTAAATGGTGTCTTTTCACAACAATAGAAACCCTAACTGAGACAAGAGCCATGTAGAAGATTGCAAGTAGGAAATCTATTAGACAATCCTGGAGTTGAGGAGAGGGGTGAACTTCAGCAGTTAGTGTGAAAGTCTTTGATGAAGCCACCTATTTAAGGATAAGAATTCAAATGAGGTCACTGAGTAAATGAGTATGAAGGCAACAGAAGAGGCTAGAGGTAAGCCCTGCAGATAGCAACGTTCAGGATCCAGGAGTAGGCAGGGGGGACTGCCAAGTAGACACAAGAGGAGAAAACAATAGCACAAGAAGACAGTGAAGCCATGATAATGTTCTAGAAAGTAAGTAGAAAAAGGAAAAGAGAGTGACCGAGCTGGAGAGCTGGCTCAGGGGTTAGCAGGAATTCCTGCCCTTGCAAAGGACTCCAGATCTGTTCCCAGCATCTAAATCAGGTGGCTTACAATTGCCTGTATCTTCAGCTCCAGGTGGTTCAACTCCAGGAGATTAATGCCCTCTTCTGAACTCCTAGGGTACCTGCCGCTCACATGTGCACATGCCTCCCTCTCCACCCCATGTCTTAGAGTTTCTAGTGCTGTGATAAAATACCATGACCTGGGGAGGAAAGGGTTTGTTTCTCTTCTACTTCTACATGACAGTCCATCATCAGAGGGCATTTCCCCAGGAACTCAGGGTACTAACCAATAGGAAAGAACTGAAGCAAAGGACATGGAGGAACACTACCTACTGGCTTGCTCCCTCTGGCTTGTTCCACCTGCTTTCTTATAACAATCAGGACCAGCAACCCAGGGTTGGCACTACCCACAGTAAACTGAGGCCAATCACAGTAATCATCAATCAAGAAAATAAACCACAGGCTTGCCTACAGGCCAACCTGGTGGGGTCATTGTCTCAATTTTCTCAATTGAGGTTTCTTCTTCCAGAATGATTCTAGCTTGTGCCAAGTGACAAGAAACTAGTCAGCTCCCCCATGCACACATATAAGCATAATTAGACATGAAAAAAAATAAGTCTTAAGAAAAGAAGAGTGTGACCATCTAAAGCAGATGTTCTTCACAGGCCAAGTAAGGTGAATATTGAACATGGGTCATTTATCCAATCTGAGAGTGGCAAGACAGTATTCCTAGAATAATGGAATGAAGCCTGCTTAGAGTTGACTTGGTATTATAAAGACCCCTTACCCTTGCCTCGTGGACTTTTCCACTTATATAAGTATGGGAAAAGAGCATAGTCAATAGGCATGAACTCCTCCTATCTTTCTAGTTCTTCCCTCCGTATGTCTTTTGCTTTGGTTCTTTTTCTTCGAGACTTTGTCATTGTTCAGGACATTCTGTCTATTTTTGAGAATTTGCTTTCTTTTTGTTCAAATCTATTAGGTAACCATTTTCACTACCTCTAATTAAAATCTCGACTAATATAGGGCAGCTTTTATAAGCATTAAAAACTGCTGAGAGATGCTATCAAATAAGGCAAACTGCCCGAAAAAGATGCTGATCTGCCAAGTCAAACTGCAAAGAGGAGGCTCCAACTGAGCTGGCTGGTGGGGACACTATCCAACCTGTTGAGCTGCCTAATGGGGACATTCTTTAACCTGTTGAGCTGCCCGGTGGGGACACTCTCTAGCCTGGTGGGGACCCTCTCCAGCCTGGTGGGGACATTCTCCTGCCTGGTGGGGACCCTCTCCAGCCTGGTGGGGATACTCTCCTGCCTGTTGAGATGCCTGGTGGGAACACTCTCCTTCCTGGTGGGGACATTCTCCAGCCTGTTATGCTACCTGCAAGTTGTGCAGTGTGCTTTAGGTCCCCAGCTTCCGTGATCCATCCCCCATGCTGGGGTGGGCTTTTGATGATACAGCTGTTTTTGAGTCATTTCTGCTCCTTGAAGTGACCCCCTATCCATTTGTTGTAAGTAATGACTATAAATTTACTTGGTTCACCATGTTTGACTTCAGCAATAGTCTTACTTTGGTCTGTCATTAGTTCCCTATCTGGGGTGAGTACACATTTGTTCTTATGTCCCCAGCAATAGTGCCACTGAACAATGGAAGTACAAGATTCCCCATGTGGCCCCTGACACCATGTGTACAGTTTTCTCATTACCTGAACCCCTCACCAGAGAGTGGATTATGCATAGTTGATGGCCTGATATTGAAATCTCACTGCCACTCAAAGGCCAGAGCTTGCGATTGACTTCATTCTTGGTGTTGTCCATTCTATAGCTTTAGGCAGAGATTTAAGAATCCTTTGTCTATTTTGGATAATAGCCTTTCATTGACCTTGTCAACATTTTCTGTCTGTCTTTGGCTTTTCTCCTTGTTCTCTTACCAGTGTTGAACACAGAACAGACATTTTTAATTTTCTTGAACTCAGGCTTATCCATCCATGTTTTCTCATGTATCATGCCATTGGGTGCTGTATTTCAGAAGTCATCACAAACCGGGACTGGTGGCAGGTCTCTTTCCTTGGCTACTAAAAAAGCTGAGATTCCAAGTTCAAGGCCAGACTGGGTACAAGGTGAATTCAAGGTCAGTCTGGGGCAATTTAGTGAGACTCCATCTCAGAATGAAAAGCAAAGAGAGGATGGGGGATAAAGCTTACTGTAGAGCCCTTCTTAGTACACACACAACCCTAGCTTCCATACCTGTTACTGTAAATTTATAACAACAGCAGCATTTTCATTCCATCCAATGGTATCTAGATTTTCCTCTCTATGTGTTTTAGAGTTTTGCATCTGACACTTTGGTTAGTAAAACACTGAGGTGACTTTTGAGGAGGGTTTAAGACTTTTGTATAGATAATTTTTATTTGTTCATCCATTTTGGTACAAGGATGATGACCAGCTGTCCCAGCACTGCTTGTTGAATAGAGACATTTTTCTTCATTGTCTAGTTTTAGCTCCTTTGACAAAACTCAGTTGACTACATGTTGGTGGCCCTATTCCTGGTGTTCTGTTAAGCTCCATTGATCTATGTGTGTCTCTTTTCAAAAATTCCATGCTGTCCTTAACCTCCCAGTAAATCTGAAAGTTAGGTTTCCTACCTCATTCTTCTTCAACATTGAACTGACTAATTTTTTTCTTTTCTTTTCATACATGATTTAGTTAGGTTGTTACTATAGACAATATAACTTCATAGAATTTTGACTGAGGTTCTATCTAATATGTAGCTGAAGTTGGAGGGAACTTCTTTTTATAATATTAAGTGTACCTGTCCATGAAAATAAAGCATCTGTCAATCTATTCAGTTTGATTCTTTCAGCAGAATTTTTCATCATATAGCCATATACATGCATATATACACATGTATGTATGTATCTATCTCTCTATCTCTCATTTGTCTTTCTAACTATCTATCTATCTATCTACTATCTATCTATCTACCATCTATATAATTTTGGGCTTGAGAAATAGTTTAGCATTTAAGATCACTTATTGCTCTTGCAGAGGACCTGGGATGAGCTACCAGCATCTCCAAGATATCTCACAAATATCTGTTACTTCAGTTCCAAGGGACCTGACACACTCTGTTGTCCAGTCTAGGCACCAGAAAACCAAATAATGCACATACATGCAGGCAGGTAAAGCACTCATAAGTGAGTTTAAAATATTATTTCATTTGGTGCTGTTGTGTTTTAAATTGCAAATTCTGTTTCTCCATTTCTGGTGAGTTGGAAGGCAGCTAATTTTCATGTATTAACCTTGTGTACTACCACATTCTCACAATTATTTGCTGGTTCCTGAATTCTGTGATGATTCTTTCATATTTTCTTCATAGACAGTTGTATCTTCCAATAAAAAGTGTTTTTTCCTTTTCCATTTCGTATTTATTTAATCTGTATTATTTCATTTTTTGTATCTTATTCTATTAACTATGGCTTCTAATATGATGTTAAAAAATAGTCTTAGAGGGTATATTTTTGCCTTGTCTTTAAGTTTCACTAGGAAATTTTTAGTTTCTCAGTAAATATTTTAAATGAAAGAAATTTAGTCATTGAAGCTTCTTGTGACATAATGAAGTATCTATCTATATCTATCTATCTATCTATCTATCTATCTATCTATCTATCTATCTATCTATCATCTATCTATTATCTGTCTATCTATATCTATTTCACTTTAAAGTTTTCACTAGGAAATTTTTAGTTTCTCAGCAAATATTTTAAATGAAAGGAATTTAATCATTGAAGCTTCACGTAAAGCTTCATAGTAAAGGATAGTTTCCAATTGAACTTCAAGAATATTTTAATTCTCCTACAAGTTACTATGCATATGAAAGAATCAGCCCTAATGCTCTTGATCCATTTTACTTATAATAATTGAAATGGAAACCAGCAAACGAAGCCATTTTGACTTCTTAAAGAGAAAGAATTCCATTTCCTTCCTTTATGACTGTGAGTAGTGTAAAGCCAAACTGATGAGCAAAACTGATGTGTCCTTGGGGTACTAGGAAGCAGCCACTTACATTTTAACCATGGCCATGGAAATGTGAGCACACATTCCTCAGACACAGAAGCTGTCCACCGCGGGCTGTGCCAGGAGTCCTTCCTGCTGCAGCTGGTGGCTTCTGACCCTGGAAGAGGAAGGATGCTGAAAACACCCCCACTTGGGTTATATTGCCTTTTCAAAGTCTTCTCTTTGCTATTTCTGATCATTCATAGCATTTTTCCCCGCATAGCAGACGACAGCTGTAGGGAAGGCTTAGTGGAAAGACCTGCTTGCTTTGTGAGAGACCCACTTTAAAAGGGAAAGAGGATCAAATTTGGATAAGATCGAGTCATTTAAAGAGCCATACATTAACTACAATGGCCAGGAAACTGTCTTTTGGCTGGGTTCAAGTTACCCACTTTTGCTGTTCTGAGTCATGATGATGTAAGGATGATATGCTCATATTCCCAGTTCAGTGATTGATTTTTGTTTCTAGAGAGGGTCTTACTGTGCAACCTGGGCTGGCCTGGAACAGGCTGTACTTACCTCTGTCTCCAGAGTGTTGGGTTGAAGGCCTGGGGTACCGCATTTGGCTAGTGGTTGAGTATGTATTGCTCCAATTCTTAGACAACAGTTTTGTTTTTGTAAAGGCAGGTGGAAATGCAAGCAGGCCCAGAGATTTCTGCAACAAATAAAACACTTTCTACATGCATGGTCCAAGAAGATAACACGTTTCTCACAACCTACATGTTTGACTCCCTTAATGCTTACCATTTAGGAGAGTGTAAAGTCAGAGCCAATACAGTTTGTGAGCATTGTTCTGAAAGGCGGCCAAAATAAAGACGACTTCTATTTGGATTCGATTTATATTTACTAACTTACAACTCAAAGGAGCTAAATGCTGGTTCAATTGACTGCCACCTGTTCATCAACCTTCTAAGATGGCTAAATTCAACAGCATTCCAAATGCAGAACTCATGTAAAAGAACCTGACATAGAGGAGTTTTCCAGTCTAACGGGGTAATGAATATACATGAAAACACGCAGCATCTGCTTTTAACTCAATTACAACCTATCCATCTACCTTCTCCAAGGAAGTTGTCTTGGAGGTTTCAAGGAGTTGTCAAGGAGGTTTGTCTTCTCCCTTTGGTACCTGTAGCCTCCTGCTGTTTTCCTGCACTTTGCCCCAGTTCGGGAGCATGCTGAAAGTGCTGACTTGGAAAATCAGATGTCCACCTTTCTATTTCCTCTAGCTTCAGATTGGTCCTTTTCCCTCCATGTGTGGGGATTCAAGAAACATCATCTTTTCCTAGAGAAACACTGGTTTTTAACTCTAAAATTCAACAAAAAAATAGTTGGAATAAGTGTTGTCTGGTTGCGGCATTGGCACCTACTGTGAACAATTTTCAGCCATTATCTCGTGGTGGATGTTCATGTCATGCGCCAGCATGTTTTTCAAATGTTGTTCTACTGTTCTGTGAGCCTCCCTGGCTCCTACCTCAGACCGTCTAGCTTTGGCTTTATTTACAGCACCGTCTATTCTATGAGTTTTATGGGCATGGGTGTTCTTTTTTCCCAACATGTTTTTGTTATTGTTGTTTTTAGATAATCTGGTTTTTTTCTCATGGTGTGGTTCTCAATATCCAACGATTTCTTCTAGACTCTAGACACGCATGCGTGCACACACACACACCACACACACACGCACGCACGCACACGCACGCACACGCACGCACACGCACGCACGCACGCACAGCTACACGAGAAGCCAGAGGTTGACTTGAGGTGCCATTCCTCAGGAGCTGTCCATTTGTCTTTATTTCTCTCTCTCTGGGACCTGGGACTCTCTGATGAGGCAAGGCCTGCTGGCTAGCAGTTCCAGGGTTCTGCCTGTTCTTACATTGCCAGCACTGGGATTACAACGTTGAACCATAATCTCTGCTCCTTGCACGGGGGCTGGGGATGGAACTTGGGTTCTCATTCTTGTACTGCTTGCACTTTACTGAGTCATAGCTCTAGTTCCCTGGTTTTCACTTTTAAACGTGCAGGTTTCATTGTGAAACTGTTTTCTCAAGATTAGAATGTTCTCTTGTGGAGACGGATGGAGGTCTCAAGAGGCACGTGAGAGTCACAGTGTCATGGGGGCCCTCCAAGAAAGAGGTTGTCTGAGCTGTAAACAGTGGCTGAGGAAGGTGAGCCTTGTCAGTGGTGTAGCCATCTGTAGATAGCATGCGGAGTCCAGTGACACAGTGAATTGTCATTAATGCTGGGATGAGCCTTGTGGTGAGGCACCTGCCCGAGTCACCCCTCACCCATCTTCTTGTAAGTAACCCCAATAAATTCACTGGTTCATTGAGCTGGACTTGTAAAGAATCTTTCTCTCATCTGTCATTACCTTCTTTATCTAAGAAGATTAGAGATAGTCCCTCTAGGAAAAGTCATCATACCACACACACACACACACACACACACACACACACACGCACGGGTTGCTTGTAGTTCAGGGTGTTATAAAATTTGCTATATAGCCCACTGATGGGGAATCTCTGTCAGCCAATGAACTATAAGGGGTGTTAGGGTGTGACTTTTTGAGTACCCATAGAAAAACACCGGGTGACTCAGGGTTCGTGTTCTCTCTCTGTGGTTCCTGTGCTACACAGCTGAGCTTGGACTTCTCGTTCCTGCTTAATGAGTTTGCCCCTTATAATAAAAAAAAATATAACTGGTCTATCTTGTAGCCAGCTTGGTATTTCTTGACCCCAGATAATTCAACAGCCCACAGCCAAGGCTGGTTTTAAGCTCTTGATCCTCCTGCCTCAACTTTAAAGTGATTGATTGTCACGTGGTCTGACTGGCCAACCTGCAACTGGGTTGCTGGTAACACTGCTCTGGCTTCATAATATTAACAAGAGTTACAGACAATTTCTGGCAACCCCAGTGACAAGGAGGCAGGCTTGTTGGAAGTACAAGTAGTGATAATTTCATCTTGTCATGGAAATTGAATGTGGCACAGTTAAAGCTGTGTGCCTGCTACACATATCATAACTCTGTGTCGAAGTAATGGTGCAAGTGTAGGGGCTGGAAGGCTAAGATTGCTTTGAGGGTAAATAAGCCATCTAAGTCCGGCAGACCGAATTTGATGTCCAGAACCCACATGAAAAGTTGGATGTGGTGGTGCACAGCTGCAGAAGGTGGAGGCAGGAGAATTGCCCAGAGGCTTGTAGGCCAGCTGGCCGGGAGTCTGCCGTCTGGCGGAAACAACCAGAGATAAACAAGATAAAATGACAAATACTTGCTGACCATTTTCCTCTGACTTCCACGTGCTCCGTCGATGCATGTTTATGCAAATACACACATAGAGAGAATAGTGATAATAATAATGATCATAATAATAGCAAAAATAATGTGTTGTATTTGCACCTAGAGATTGGGGGACTGATCCAATGCCCTTTGGCTAGTACTGACATGCTTTTGGAATTTGGGAACTGCATCCATGTTCAATGGGAAGCGATGTTTTTGCCACTGACAGGATCGTGGTGGGTGGGTGACAGCGTAGGGCTATTGTTAGCCTAACATCATCAGTGGACTAGGCCGAGGGATGATCCTCCCAGAAGCCTTTTGTGATTTCTGTAATTCTGCAGCTGGGTTGGCTTAGGTTAAGCTAATCTCAGCCCTCATACCGTCCTTTGAGATACCAGATCTCTCATTTTAAGAGTGAGATATAATTTCTCTATGGTATAATTTATTTCTTTTAGGAATGTGAATTGATGGGTCTCACAGCTTGGCCTGCAACTCCACCTTCAACATACAGACTCTTCCATGGCTCTAAGGGTTCCCTACATGGCTCTTTGTGCTCACCCTCTCTGTCCACCTCTATTCCAAACTGCCTTTCTGGGATAAAAGCTTCTGTAAACATTACATTATTAGCCATCAGTTAAGTTGAGAATGATAATTGTGCTAGCAGTTGCGAGGACAGCAGTGGTCATCAGATTTTCATGGAGGAAGTGGAGTTCTGTGAGTTCGAGGCCAGCCTGGTCTACAGAGCGAGTTCCAGGACTTGCTCTAAAGCTATAGAGAAACCCTGTCTTGAAAAACTAAAAACAACCAAATAAAGAAACACCCCCCCCAAACAAAAATTAAAAGCCCATTTTCTGAGAAAAACCTTTACAATTTGGAAGTGTAGTTGTAACAAGAAAACTTCAGCGGTTTAAAAATTCTGAAACATACCGAGGAACCAATTGACAGTGTTCAGAAGACTGTCCCAGAATGAAGTCATTTAAATTGAGCTTATTACTAATTCTGCTCACCTGGTTTTAAATCATTTAAATGTAACATTCAAGTTTTCAAACTATATGTGAAAATACTATGTCAAGCTGGAGATGCTCATGAATGAAAAATAGCGACATTTATGGATATGGAAACCACACGCTAGCATAAGGAATTCTCTCAGTGGTTGGTAAATGTAGACATTGTTATGCAGGAGCAATGGCAACTTCAACTCCTTCCATGGAGCTCCTGTCGTCAGAAAACAGTCAGCTGATACCTGTTCAGCAACGGGTGTGTACCTGCGATTTTGACCATGATTTTCATAAGGAGGAGGGGAAGGCGGAAGGTAGGGACAGGGAGAGGGAAAGGGGAAGGGGAGAAGAGGGAATGAGCATGATTTTCCCTTTAAAAGCGCTGCAGTTCATGCTCACTGCCTACAGAAACAGTGAGTGCAAACCTCCTGAGAAGAGCCTGTGGATTATAAACCTAAGACCGAGCGGGACGATGAGACGAGATTCCCCCTCTCCAAGACTCTTAACCAGGCTCTGTAACGGGGAATCCAGCCTTGTCCACAAAGATGGAGCTTTTGGATGATGTGTCTCGTGGCTCAGGTCTCATTCGGAAAAGAGAATCAGTGACTGTTCCCATGCCTCTTGCACAGCCGCCAGTCTCTTCGCCTGACCAAAGACAGTGCTTGTGACGCAACAGGAGACACAGCAGCTGAGCGCTTGCTGGCCTTGCTGCTAGTGTTGTGTGATTCTTAGTTCGCTCTGCTGAGAACCCTGTGAAAAAGGAAGGGAGGTGACTGGCCACAGGGGAGTCTCCGAGTCTCTCTGCTGTCTAGGAAACCTGTTGCTGTCTCACAAAAGGCAGCTCCTGGGGCCGGAGGGTGTCTAAGAGCTTCCACTGCTCTTCCGGAGGACTTGGTTCAGTTCCCAGCATCTACACAGGGTGACTTACAGCCATCTGTAACTCCACCTTCAGGGTCTCCCATGACTCTGGCCTCCGCAGGCATCAGCATGCATGTCGTGATATGGGCACCCACATGCAGACACACATCCACACGTAATTAAAAATAGTAAAAAATAATATTCTAGAACAAACACCCTGAGAAACCTTACTTAATACCTCACCCGTCTTACAATTGAAAACTTAGCCAGAAAACAAGCAAGCAGACTGTTGTTAATTACTAAGAATTAACCATGGAAAAGTGGCGGGGTTCAGGAAAATGATTGACGCACTATGCCGACTCTCTTCCGGAAAACATTGTGAAGGACCAAGCACACCAAACTGTCTTTTAAGCATAAACATATGAGGATCACAGAATTTAGAGACTAGAAAAACGAATGCAAAAGGGTTCTGAAAGAACATCCTTCCTTATCTCTTTTATCTCTATATAAGCTTCTAAATGCTAATAAAACAAACAGATCACCAAGTAGCGTTTTCCTGAAAGCACCCTCTATCTACTACAGCATCCTGAAGAGACTCATCTGAAGGTCATAGCTTTGTAAAAAGGCCATTATTATCAGCTCAGCACCTTCACTGAGGAAAGCCTTTGGTCAGCAGACTGTCCTCGTCTCAAGCTCAAAGTGGGCTGCAGCGAAACACGCAAGGCACTTTCAGGTACCAGAATGTTCCATCCAGCTATGAACTAGATGCTTCCCCTACATGGAAATTCCAGAAGACTCGAAACCAGCTTGAAAGTTAAACAGGTTCTTTTTTTGGAAATAATGACGAGATTAATACAGAAAACACCAGCCAGAAAAAAGCCAGGTTTAGCTCATTCCCCCAAGGCAGGAGAGGGAAAATTTCTAGGGAGATTGGGTTTCGTTTTTTGTGTAATTACACACCCCATTGAATTTAATTATCTTGTAGTTAAATTCCTACAAGACAAATGTCTCCTTGTTATATACCGTCATTTTCCTTGTGTAATCACATTTTTCTTGACTTTTTTTTTCCTTCAGGAGAAATTGTGTTTTAGGTAATGTTCAAAGTAAGGTAGGAGATGAGAGCCACATTTGCCAAATGTTTTCATGGCCTATTTTCCTCCACTTATTTTATGTGAAAAACCAACACTGATTCTGGTTTTTTGTTTCCGTGTCTCAGGCCACTCTTCTCATCTCATCTAGCTTTCAGTGGCTACTGTTGGGCTGTTTCCAGCCTGGTTATTAGGTCCTTCCAAGGGTCAGCTCCTGCCCAAGCCACCCCACTGTGCTGGCTGTGTACGGGAAAGGAGGTGCAGCTTGCAAAGATTGAATCCAGGAGCAGGAGATTGCAACATATCTCGAGACATTCTGGAACTTTTCTCCACAGGAGTTTGACAACTTCATCTGTCTAAGTCAGGTCCTAAGTAGATTGTTGCCAAGTGTGGTCATGGGAAGAATGCTGCTAGGAGACCTGTTTTCTCTCTAGGTGCAGCTGGGCCACTAATTTGCTATGTGACACGAACTCGGCCTTTAGCAGCACGTAGGAGCCCCCTCCTGTGTAGACCGATGACATGCTTCTTCCTCCTTCTCCTCCTCATCTTCTTCATGTTGGAAAGAATTTCAGCATAGTAGGCTTAAAACAAGTCTTTCTGAGTCACACAGAGCTGGCTTTGATGCTAAGCTTCATGATTAAAGAATTTGTTCATGTGTGGTTGCTTGCCCTTTTCAGACCTCAGTTGTCTTCTTTGTAAAGTTTATACTTTCCAAATTTGACTTACACCTGCATGGGAAGTGAATGCAATGCCCTGGGTGCAGTGCCCAGCCAGCTGAGCGCCCTGTGTGGTATTACTGCCCGGAGGAGAGAGTCCAGGGACCAGTCCATACTCATTGCAGGATCTACTCTGGTTCCTTAGTCTGTCTAGTCCTTGATAGTTATCTTGAGGAGAGCAATTCACCTTTTTCCACCTGTGTTTGTATCTCTACTGAGAAGGCTCGTCTCGCCTTCCTCGGAGTTCTTTAGTGAATTAAAATACATGGATGTGAAAGATCCCCCTCCTCTCACTTTCATGTCCCAGTACTAGAAAGAATGTTCTAGAATGCAGCGTTGGTGTGACAATTTGCCAGAGACTCCCAGTTTTCTGCAGCAGCTTCCAGTTCATTAGCATGCATGTCGTGAGCTGTGAACTCCAGTTTTTCCTAGGTTCAAACCACCATTTCAATCTACCTTTTTCTGTTGCCAGTGGATTTACAGCACAGCCCCATGAGTGCCACACCCCGCCCCAACACCGTTTGGTTCTAGATAGATCCCAGTGACCTGTTCTGGTAAGCAAACACTCCAGCCCTGAGCTTACACTCAGCACTCACTCCAGTACTGAGCCCCTCATCACCCTGTGGCGTGTGATTTGCTCTGACTCACGGACTCTCTGCAGTCTTACCTGGATGTCCAGTGCTGAGTTTATCACTCTCTACTCTCCTCTGATGCAACAAACTGTTGATATCTTCATTCCGGAATGAACAAAAAGCTGGGTATGGTTATCATCATGTATATTCTTTGAAGAAGAATAGACTTTTATCCATCTTTGCATCCCAAGAGGCTAGTAAAATACAGTGTTCAGCATGTCTTTGATATTTATGAAGTTACTTTTTAGTTCATTTTATTTGTTTCATTATTCTGGTGCTAGTGATTGAGCCCCTTATATGAACTCTCTGCTCTATTGCTGAACCATTCTTCCAACCCCATGATGAATTCTTTTTAAAAATAGAGGAGAAACATGTAAGTTATTTATTATTTTCAAATTTCTTTCTTTCTTTCTTTCTTTCTTTCTTTCTTTCTTTCTCTCTCTCTCTCTCTCTCTCCTTCCTTCCTTCCTTCCTTCCTTCCTTCCTTCCTTCCTTCCTTCCTTCCTATTTTTCTTTCTGTGTGTGCAGGTGCTTATATACGCATATGTGAGTGTGTGTGGCGGTTAGAGGTCAATGCTGGTTCTTCCTCTATTGCTCTCTACCTTAGCTATTGGGACAGGGTCTCTCAGTGAGCTTGGAGCTCAAAGACTCAAGGGCCCTCCTGCCTTTGCTTCCTGGCCCCCTAGGACAGTGGGTGTGTGCCGCCAGGTCTGGCCTTTTACTGTTCATGTGTGTGCTGAGGACCTGATCTCTGGTGACCATGCTTGCACATCATCCCTTCCTAATTGATCTTCACCATAACAGACAAACCCATAGTTATTTCTGCAAAAAACAGAGAGAAGAGAAGAAGTCAACAGGGCCACAGCTGCTGGGGACATGCTGCTCTGTAGGTTTACTATACGAGGAGCTGACACTCAGGAGAAGAAGGGAGCCTCTAAAATAAAGAACCAAACCACCGTGTATGAAGTGCACCTTCCACACCATTAAAATAACCAAGTGGAGAGCTTTTTCTTTCTCCTGGTGTGTATCAGGAATATGGAGATATTCCTGAGGAAAAATCGTTAACTAATTAAAAAATGAATTAAGCACGCCTGGGAAATCAATTTAAGGATTTTTCTTGGTTTGAATTTTAATAGAAAAACCATAACTGATTTTTTTTAATGATTTGAAAACCAACTTCAGTTAGCTGTCATAGAATTTCAATGTAAATGGCTAAAAAAGTAATTACCAACTTTTGATGAATGGGTGATTGATGGGAGGGGAGGGAAGTGTTAGATGAAAACCAGAGCTGAGTTTTAGGGTTTGGAAACTTCTCTGACGTGATAGGCAATGGCGCTCCGTCCTGACTTTGGTTCTTCTATAAGACCGAGCCATGTACAATCCTGGGATCATCGCCACGCTGGCTCTCCTTCTCTTTCTTGTCCGTCACAGCTCGAAATACTTCTGCTGCTTGATCCTTCAACTTTCTAAGTCTTAACTGGCCAGTGACCCAAGATGACCTAACTCCCTGGGATGTTTTTTCTCTGCATTCTCTTCTGGAGTTTTCATCAGCCCTCCAGTAAAGCAAACTGCTAAACAAATCCACCCTAGGGTGCTGTCCTCGCAGCAAGTGACCCAGGATGCATTTCTAAGGGGTAGAATTTCAGGCACTGCGAGGAAGTGAAGTGTGGAATTTCATGCCTCCTGCAAATAATGTCATCCTGGCTGCCTTTTCAGGGACCTTTCCACTGTGCTTTGTTGCCTCAGGGTTTCTTGTCAGTCAGGACACAGAGAAAGATGGAGGAAATGTTGCCTGGAGACTTGGGAGGGAAGACCCAGTAGCAAGCAGTCACACACAGGAGGTAAAAATGGCTTCTTGCCAGTGAGACCATAGCTGGCGCAGTAGATGCTAAAATCACTCAGAGAATGCGCCTGAGCATTTTCCTCAACAGCTGTAATATTCCCGGAAGTACAGTATCAACACTACTGTCGTACACTTGAGAAACTTGCTGTTTTTATCTTTCCTTGTGACAGGCATAACCAAAACACACACTAAGTGTTGGTTTGTTTTGTTGACAGGCTGTAGAAGATCCTGTTTGGTCACTTAGCCATTCTCTTACTGGGGCACTTTAATTGCCGAGGAGGGAGGAGGGTTTTATGAAAGAAGGATGCAAAATCACCGTGAAGAAGAGCTCCAGGCTAGTGTAGAGTCACAGGTTTGAAATTGATGGTGCTTGAAGCAATGGGAAGCCAAGATAGAAGCAGTCATTGTCTAGAGACCCAAGTAATTTCAATTATCCTCTAATCCTGGATCTCGTTGTTTGTATGACCCTGGAGAAATCCTCTTCTGTAGGGATGAAAACCTGGCAGCTAGGAAGAAGTGTCACTTAGTGGCACGCTTTATTTTTCTAGTATTATTTGGAATATCGGACAGTTGCATCCCCAAATGCAGAACTCTAATTGCTTTTGAAAGGAGAGAGAGAGAGTGGGAGGAGAGAATTGGTTGACACAGAACTGGATTTTTCACCAGACCATCTTGCTGAAGAAGCATGTGCTATCATGGTGGCCACTGGCCCGGCCCTGCACATCTGTTTTGTGTAGCCTAGCCCTCTTGCTCCTCTCTCACCTCTGATGGTACCACATCTGTCTGCATTTTCTGATTCAGACATCTATATACATTGGTTTCATTATCTGTGAAAGAGAAAGTGAGCAGTATGGGAAACTAATTCACAAATACAATTCATTAAAAAATAGCTTAGAAATTCAATAAATACATTATTTGTTTAGTTTCATTCATGTGGATTCAAATCTCCCCACCCCCACTCCAGTGAGGATTAGAGTCCTGTTTATAACATCTTTAAATCCCAGGCTTTAAAGTTCTACCAATTCAACAAACCCTAGATTTTGAGCTTGATAATTCCTTTTCAGGTCAGTGGTTCTCAATGCATTTTTAACTTGTGGTATAATTATTAAATCCAATTAGCTACTGGGTTAAATTAATTTCAACCAGACTTGGACTATTGCCGTAACACGCTCCCCACTCCCCCAGCCTCCGATCTGAATAGGAACAAAGGGAGAGGGGAATGACTAATTCGCGTCCATCGCATCTACATTAAAGTGTCTGCTTCACTCAGCAGGTAAATATTCACCCAGCCTGGGCCCCAGAACTCTTCTAAAGACAGGCACATGGTTAGAAAGCGGGGAAGAGAAGAAATTCTTATCGATGTGCTATTTGAGTGTCAATAGCAGAAAGGGACAAGAAGGGCACACAGGATCAAGGGCCTTCTGGTAACAGCTGCATGTCACATGGGTCTTTAAAACACGCTAAATACAGTTTCTTCGGAACGTGAGACAGAAAATACAGGAAGAGTTTCAATTTGATGCAGTAGGGTCTTTAAAAATTTGGCACAGGTCCTTTTGTTCTTTCGGCTCCCCCTTCAAGGTATCACAGAATGAGAGAAGGCAGGGGCCTGACTCCCACTGCCTAACCCCACAAAACGCTGTTGACTGATGCTAGGGACAAGAGGCTTGGGGAGCTGAGCGGTTTCTATGGAGATGGGAATTAGGGAGGAAGTGCTTTCCTTCTCATTATTCTCCATCCTAATAGGGACAATTGCCACCATTTATCTTTTTCTGAAAGAATAAGGGCATCTTTGGGAACAATAGCAAGACCTTGATTGAAATTGTTCCTTGTTAAATACCCTGGAGCAGCCGCTTCCTGCTTTCTGCAAAGTAAATCATATGTTCCCTGACCACCCCTCTGCCATAGCTCGCTGACTTTGAGTTTCACCAGAGAACAGAATCACAAAATCCATATTAATTGGAGTTATATTTTATGACATTTCACTTAACCTAATAATATTCTAGAGTTGGGACACACCCAAAATACCTATAACAATACCAAACAAAATTCATATTTAACCTGTAGGCAAAATACTTTTATTTATATCTAAAAAAAATTGTAACTTTCATTGCTATCTTTTTCTGGTGGAGAAAGACGAGTACACACATTTGTGGTGAGCAAATTTGTGAACTCAAGTAATCTTTAAAAAATACAAATCTTCCAACTTTCTCCGCTGTATTCCTTGTCATGATTTTTGCCTAATATAGTCAAATTAAATAGAAACAGGAAAAGCAGAAAGATAAGCTTTACATCCCAGAGTTAACCACAGCTGTCATTGTGTTGATCTTTCTTCAGACTGTTCTTCACCTGTATATGTGTGCACGGAGATGAGTAGATGGTCCCTCTGTTATATTTCGTAAGAATAAAGCAAACTATATAGTCACGGCCTTTTGTTGTTGTTTTGGGCAGTGATTGGTAATTCATTCCTTACATCACTATACAATGCTTGATTTAATCCTTTTTTTTTTCTCTTTAATTCTGGGTATTTTACTTGCCTTCCCTTCCCTGATCTTTATGCTCCTTTCTCTCCCCTTTTCTTCTCCAACAACACTGCTGTAGTTAGAACTTTGGTAAGTAATTGAGCAAGGACCCTCTTTCATTATAATCAAACGTGTGTGAAGGCTCATTCCCAACATGCTGATAAGTATAATGAGAGAAAGAAACAATCTTCTAAGAATGATAGAGGAAAAAGTAGCAACTTCTGTTCCTAGTGTCTCTTCCTTTGGACACTGCCAGGTTCTTTCACTCAGTGGACAAATAGCGATAGATTTTCTTAAGTTTGCACAGAGAATTTTTTGAATGTTTCTAAGTGCTGCTGCAATGAAATCACATGCCCTGGAGGAGACGCTTGGTTGTCAGTGCCGTTACAAGTTCCTTAGTGAGTCCAGCAAACAGGGAACCCAGGCTCACAAGACTTCTGCCATCCTAGTGGGAGTCTTCTTCCCTTTATTTTCGGAAATGAGACGTTGTAAAATGCGAAGCCGACAGTACCATGCGGAGAGGAACTGACATGTTCATCTGCTGTCTCTGTCCTCACTGTTGGCATCTGGACTTTATGGTGTCTTTCACACATGCAGACCCATAACTCCTGGGAGTACAGGGAGATTCACAGTGGGCGTGCTCCAGCCGTTACTGAGTGGGCATGTCTCACCCATGACCGAGAAGATAGTGTTGTCCTTTTTACTCAGAACAGAACTTACTGCAGAGAAGGAAAGAAGGCAATGGTGCTTTAACAACTCCGGATGACCAGGGAACCCTATCAGTCCTTGTCTTATTCATGCCATTTTTATACAGAGGAACAAGGCTGGTCCTCTTCTCTTTCGCATCCTTAGCTAGTCATAAACTGAAAAGAGAGTTCATAAAGTATTGAAATTAAAACATAAAAACAAATAATTTATTTTTTTAAATAAACCTTTACCATCCTTGTGTGTGCACATGTATGTGTGTGTTACATAGAAGAAAAGGCAAAGAGGGGAAATATATGGAAATCAGAGGATGGTTTCGTGGAGTAAATTACCTCCTTCCTCTCTTTCCCAGGCTTGAACTCAGGTCTCCTTGGCAAGTTCTTCTATACTGAGTCATCAATCATCCTGGCCCCAGGACATCTAACCTAGGTTTGTGCAGTATTGCTTTTCTCTGAACAAGTTCTTAGTGCAAATCGGGTCATTTTTTAGACTGACCATGAATTAAATGCTCTATTTCTTTTTTCTGGTGTCCTACAATATAAACATGATAACCATGATAATTATTTGAGGGTTTAAAATTTCTTTTAATGATATCCTGTAATGAGAACATTATTAGAGAGTAAGTAAACATCCCATTGCTAACCTGTTGTGGTGGTGCATGCCTTTCGTCTGAGCGTGTGGGAGGCAGAGGCAGGCAGATCTCTGTGGGTTTGAGGCCAGCCTGGTCTACAGAGTGAGGTCTAGGTCAGTCAGGGCTACATAGTGAGATTCTGTCTCAAGACAGCTATGAAAACAGCTGCAGTAAGGACAGCACACGGACGTGGAAGAAAGGAGAAAGAATCACACTTAGTGTCCTTTGCTTCTGTGTTTGAACAGGAGGCTCCACATGGCGTTTTGCAGTGTCTTCACGAATTACGTAACCAGCTGTGCTGGCATAGTCACGTTTGAGAGGTCCTGCATACATCCCCTTGGCTCTACCTGCTCACTGATGCCACTGTGAACTCATTTGCTTGGGTTTTAATTTAACCCCCTTCTCTTCCCCAAGGCAGAGGCTTGAAATCTAGGGCTGTGATGTGCGTAGACAAAAATACACTCTTGTTGCTATTGTTATAAGTATGTGGTAGACTCCAAAATAACTCCATTTCTTTCTTTCTTTAGTTATTATGGGTAGGATCGAATCCTGGGCCTTGTGCAAGGTACCCTACTTTTGAGCTACATTTCTGGTCCCAGACTGTATTTTAAAAATGATTATAGAATATCTTGTACCATTTTAACCAATTATGAACTCATAGGGACAGAATGAGACCAATGCCATTTATAGAGCCTAAACTCCTCAGACTACAGATCCTCTTAATTCGAAAGTTCGAAAAGGTACATATTTTTTTAAAAAAAATTATTAATTAATTAATCGTGGTATGTAGGTCTACTCGTGCATGGAGTGCGCATGTCTGCGAGTCAGGCCGCACGTGCGTGTGGAGGCCACCTAACAACTTTGCAGAGTCGCTTTTCTCCTTCCGCCATTGCAGGTCCGGGGGATCAAACTCATGTTACTAGGCTTCTTCTGTGTTCCAGTTTGTTTCTCTGTGGCTGGGATAAAACTGACCAAAATCAACCTAGAAAGGGAAGTGTCTTTCTCATCCCACATATTGTAGTCAATCAAGAAGGGAAGTCACAGTCGGAGCTCAAGGTAAGGGCTGGAAAAGAAATCAAGGAGGAACGCTGCTTCCTGTCTTGTCTCCCTGGCTTGCTCAGCTACCTTTCTTCTATAAGCCAGGCCCACCTGCCCAGGCTTGCTGCCACCCACAGTGCTCTGGGCTCACCTCCATCGATTAGCAGTAATCCAGAAAGTGCCCTACTGGCATAATCATAGGCCAGTCAGATGGAGGTAAGTCCTTGGTTTAGAGTCCCTTGCCCAGGTATGTTTAGGTTTGTGTCGAGTTGACAAAAAGTAGCCCCCACTGGCAGGAAGAGCCTTTGCTTACGGCAGCATCTCACCTACCCAGATGTGAGAGTGTAATATGTTTGCCCGCTCTCCGATATCTGTGTGCTTTCCCGGGAAATGCGAGCCACCTTGCCTTTAACTTTAGAATGATCTTTTTTCTTTCTTCGTTTTATGAGTGTGCTTATCACTCAGTCTTAGAAGGGTAATGCTTTTTTCTTGGTGGCTGTGCTGGAGTTCCATGGCTCTCGTGATGTGTCCTGGTGATTGCGTTAGAGCAGACTTGGAGGGATATTTCTAAACAGAAAAGCTTGCTGCTCAGGAAATTTGTGGTGAGCCTGGGAATTCACAGGAGGAACGCAGTTAGAAGAATGCCTGGAGCCCTAGGACAGGGGATCCAGGAAGGAGTTTGGGGCTGACCACCTTGTTCCACTCCTAGATGTGGAGCTGAGGCTGTCGGGAACTCCCCTTTTGTGGATCTGAGCCGGTTACCCCATCCGGTAAACCTGTATTCGGTAAAAAACGAGGGCCCTGAAAAACGCTTTCCTGAAACTGACAATCCAGGTCATAAGTGAAAGAGCTTGCTGGGGAGTGTGAGGTCCTGCGAAGGGAAGCGGGAGGTGATTTGTAAGAAAACAACCCAATCTGAGTGACTTTCCAAAGTCTCAGGTAACAAAGCTAACTCATTTCTACAAGATTTCCTGGTCTGCCTGACCTCAGCTCTAGTTTTAGAACTTTCTTCAGGAGATAGAAGCTTGGGTGGATGAGATTGGTACAGCAGGTGAAGAAAGGTCCTTGTTGCCAAACTGACAACCTGAATCGGATCCTGGGACCTCTGAAAATTGTCCTTTGACCCCCCCCATATCAACTGCCCCCTATGTGCAAACAAACAAACAAATGTTTATGAAAGGGTAGGTGATATAGGTGCTTTGTTACTTTCCAAATGCTTCTATAATTCAAGGACATTGCCTGACTGTGTTCTCAGCTGGTAAAACTTGGGTTTTGATGTTACATAATCAGATCAAGCAGAGCCATTCCCCTAGAAACTAAAGAGATGAGGATTAGATCTAGCTTATTTTCAAAACAGTCTTAGTGAGCATCAGAGACATGGATATTAATTTTTTTAAATGAAAAGTAGACTGTTTATCGTGCACAAAGGGTCATTTGTGTGGCTCAGATCTATGCTAATCTCCATTCCAAATCGCTTAGCAACTGTTACTTGGTTAGAGAGTCTCACAGTTCGGGGAAGAAGGGAAACTTTTTGAACACGCTGCAGCAGGATTTGCGTTGGGGATATTAAGTTACCCAAAGGAGAAAATAAAAAGTTACAAAATGATCAATTGCAGCAAGTTGAATTATCCTTTAAATGACATGAATTCTTGCTAGGTTGTGTGAGTGTCTGTCTGTCCTGGGGAGAGGCAGAAAGTGCAGAACATGGAGCGAGTTTATGTGCTAAGGAGAATTATAATCTGGGAGAATTCAAATGTATGTGCTTAGAAGTAGGAGAATTATAATATTTTTATAGGATGGAAAATTTTATTTCACACATTTGAAAACTCAACTATGTTTATCTGTCTGCCTGCTGGTCTATTTATCTGCTGTTGAGTTAAATATATTTACCGAAACATCATATTCACTTTCTATACAATAACTATATAATTTATTTGTTTTTCTTTTCAGACAGGATTTCATCTATAATCCTAACTGTATTACTATTTCCCATGGATCTGAGACTGGCCTTGAGTTCATGACAATTCTACCTTAATCTCTAGCTCTTATTTATTAACTCTAATATTATATTGAAATGAATAAATTATAATTTTACTATAATGAAGCAAAACATATCAGATATGCAATAATAAAAATACTTAAAGGCATTGGGAAATATTTAGAAAAAATATAGCTTGCTAATATTAAACTAAGAGAAAGGAAACCATTAAATGCATGATACTGTGGATTAAAAATATAATAACAGAGACTTGGGAAACAGCTCATTGGTTAAGAGCTTGTTGTAGACACATGAGATCTGAGTTTAATCACTAGTATCCATGTTGAAAAAAGCCAGGCATGGTGACATACACTTAATTCCTGCTCTGTGTAGTGGGAATGGGGAGACCCCTGGGGCTTGGTGACTAGTTAACCTCACCAAATTACCAAGCTTCAGGTTCAGTGCAAGGTCTTATCTGAAAAAGTAAGGTGGTGTGTGATTGAGGAAGACACTTGAAATAAATCTCAGGCCTTCATACAGAAGTGCATATACACACTGGAGCACCCATATATGCAGTAGCATGTGTGTAAATGTGCAATGCATGCTCATACAGTGTATATATGTATATGTATATATATCTATGTATATAGATATCTCATATGTCATAACATATTCTAAGTAAATATTATTCAAATAAACAGATCATTGAATAAGATGAAAAAGCAAAGGAGAAATTCTTCTCATCTTATTTTTTGACATAGGAAAGGCTGGAGAGACGGCTCAGCAGTTCAGAGCAGCACTGACCTTCCAGAGGACCTGAGTTCCATTCCCAGCAGCCACTCTGAGACCCACAAGTATTTCTAACTTCATTTCCAGGGGATCCAATGCCTGCTTTTGGCCTGTGCAGGCACTATATGCACTGGGTGCATGGACATACATGAAGACAAAATGCCCGTACATGTAAAATTATAAAATAAAATAAAAATCAGGTAGGAATATCACAGGGAAGGAATATTTTGATCTGAATATGCTTAGAGAATAGATATTGGTATTAGATTCATATATGTGTATTTTTCTAAGCATTTATGTGACTATGTATATATATCATAATGCATTATATAATCATGATGGGTTTAGTACAAAAAGTGAAGATGCTTAACATTTACAACTTCTGTGTAATCCCACAAAGATGCAGTAAATGACATCAAGCATTTGGTTGTCTCAGCAGGCGCACAGAAATCATCTGATTAAATCCTTCCTTCTCTCACTATGAAAACCCTCAGAAACATTAAAATACATGTTTTTTCTTTCCTTTAAATTGTGTTTACACAATTGTGTGTGTGTGTGTGTGTGTGTGTGTGTGTGTGTGTAGCGTGTGCACATATGATTGCAGTACCCAGTCTCACAGTACAGATGCAGAGGTCAGAAGACAGCTTGCAGAGGTCCGTTCTTTCCTTCTACTCTGTGGGTTTTGGGGATCTCCCTCTGGTCATCAGTCTTGGCAGCAAGTCCCTTACCCACCAAACCATCTCACCAGCTTATCTGTGATTTATTTATTTATTTTTACTTGATAAAAATAATTGAGAAAAGCTCTAAAACAAGTCCTGTCCTGGTGGTGACTAGAATTCCCTTGCCTTCGGGAGCAGGAAACAAGAGCTCATCTGTCATTGTATTGGAGGTACAGGGTGCTTATGGTAAGACCAGAAAAAAGTCATCTGAATTAAAAAAAAATACTCAATGCATTATGATTGTTACAATTTGCAACATTTATACATTTTTATATTTAAAAATTTAAAACTCAAGAAATTCTAAGAGATTCCAAGACACTCGTTAGGGCCAATTAGAGAATTTAGTAAAGTGAAAACGAGTTATCAGTATGCAAAGGTTCATTGTATTCATGTACTGTAAAAAATGGAATATAATCTGGCAGGTTTTACCTTGTAACAGTAACACATATTATAATATACTCAGGAATAAATATAATCAAAGATATGAAATGAGGATTTCAGCCACTAGGGAAAAGACACAAATAACAAAGACATCCATTGTTTGCCTAAAATGTCCATAGGCTGTTTGGGTAGCTCAGCAATGCCCACAATAACCTGCACTTTATACCTTTTCGCTCTGCCGTCAAGGCTGGCTTTGTGGACACATGCTCTGTAAACTCACACAGGGCTCACACATCCCTAGAACGACCCATTGCTTCACTGCCCTGCTGTGTCATTTGAAAGTCTTGGTAATTTCATTTTTCGACTCAAGGCTGGCTTTGTGGACACATGCTCTGTAAACTCACACATCCCTAGAACGACCCATCGCTTCACTGCCCTGCTGTGTCATTTGAAAGTCTTGGTAATTTCATTTTTCAACTTTGATTTGGCAAATGTAGTTTGAAGAGATGAGGAAACACACGGGAGCAGAGGCACTATGTGTAGCGTGGCTATCCATCATTCCCTTCCGCTTCATGTGCGTAGTCTTGGCCATGCCCCATGAGCACTGAGGTCTATTGGCCCCAGAGGCATGGAGCTAGAAAGACTTGGGGTGAGCCTGAGTCAATGTGGTACTGATCTCAGTAAGGCTGGAGGTGACTTTCCCAGGAGGTGACCTGGGAAGCTACACTTTCCATTTGAACCAGAACTTGCTTTGAACACATGAAGAATGTTTGAACACATGAGGAATGCCATTCTAAGAAATGTAAATAGCCCAGGACACTATCATGCCCTCCCGTTTTTCTTTTTAAAAGTTTATTAAATATTTTTTTATTTATTTTACATCCTGATCACATATTCTCCTCTTCTCCCCTTGCACACCAACCCTGCCTTCCTTTTATCTCCTGTTCCCCCCACCCCCATCCACTCTTCCTCTGTCTTTGTTTAGAAAAGCCCGGCCTACCATGGGTGTCCACAAAACAAGGCTCATCAAGTTGAGGCAATACCAAGCTATTCCCCTGCATCAAGGATGGACTACAGCCTCATGGGGAATAACTTCCCAACACCCAGCTCAAGGGCCAGGGGCAGATACTGATCCCACTGCTAGGACTGCACTCCCCCCCCCCCCCAAAAAAAACCAGACCAAATTACAGAACTGTCATGCATATGCAGAGGGCCCAGCTCGGTTCCATGCAGGTTTCTTAGCTGTTGGTCCAGAGTTCATGAGCTCCCAGGAGCTCAGGTCAGTTGTCTCTGTGAGTTCCCCTGTCATGACTGACCTTGGCACTCTCCCTAACCCCTGGCTCCTGCAATCCCTCCTTTCTCTCTTCAAAAGAACTTCTGAAGCTCAGCCCAGTGTTTGGCTGTGGATCTCTGCATCTGCTTCCATCAGTAGCTGAATAAAGGCTCTCTGATGACAATTGGGGTAGTAAATCACCAATCGGATTACAGGAGAGAGCCAGTTTAGACATATTCTCCACTATTGCTAGGAGTCTTAACTGGTGTCATCCTTGTGGATTCCTGGGAGTCTCCCTGGCACCAGGTTTCTCCATAACCCTGAAATGTACCCCTTTCCCCCTCACCCACCCCATCAAGACTTCTCTTCTTTACCTTCCCCCTCCATCAGGCGTCTTTTCTTTTATTTCATTTATGACACAGTGGATTTCAGAGACTGCTCAATCAGTAAAAGCTCTTCCTGTCTTTCAAGTGAAAAGATCTGATTTTGACTCCCCATAGCCTATAAAAATGCTGGATATGGTGGTGGGTCTTTGTAATTCCAAAGGATTACAAGGGAGATGAAGACAGAATTCCTGGGGCTCAATGGCCATCTAGTCTAGCCTAATTGTAGAAACACCATCTCTAAGCAGGTGGGTGATACCTGAGATTTCCTCTGGGCTCCACATGTGTGCACACAGGGCACATGCACCTATTCCCACCCCCACCCCCCATTAAAAAATGACAGCATGGAGGAAAAGAAGCTCTAGGGTAACACAGTGTTCCCTTTCCATTTGTCAGGCATGTGAAGGTAAAGGGTGTTGGCAGGATGTGTGCTAATCAAAACTTGAAACGGTGTCAGTGTGGTGCAGTCTTTCCACAGCTGGGTGAGTATGAAATAGGTATGCATGCATGAGCCATGAACTACCAATAACGCAACTTCGATTCTTCATATTTTTCAAATCCTCTTCTACCATGTTTAGCAGTGGTGCTAGGGCCAGTGACATGGCTCAACTGATAATGGCATTTGCTGCCAAACTTGATGATTTGATCCTTGGATCCCACTTGGAGAGTGGGTTAAAGCTGACTCGGGCAAATTGTCTTTTGCTTTCCACATGTGTGCTGTACACGCACACATATACACCAAAACAAATACACGTTAAAAAAAACTATATAGTTAAAAAGTTTTCAAAAGCCCAACAACCTGGCTCTGAGGCAGGAGATTTAGCTTCATGATTGAGTGACTGCCTCCGTACCAAGGCCCTGGGTTCCATCGCCAGTATTGCAAAAACCAAACAACAAATAAAACAAAAATCAAACCAATAAACTGGTATTGCACAACAGAGGGGAAACTGGTGAAATTTGTGCTAAAAATTGGATACTTAATTTTTCTTCTCTGAAAACCTTACCTAGAAAATAAAACACTAGAACACACGAGGAAAGAATCTATAGGGGGAAAAATGAAAAAGGTTTGTGTCTTACTGCTTTTAAGTAAACTTCTTCTTTACAGGTCCAACATTTTCATTTTTTGGATTGAGCAATTTTGTCACCAGCCCTGTCTGTCACCTCGTGCCCCTCTCCTCTAGCAGTCATTCTGAAATCGCAAGCTAGCTCTCTGACTGAAGGCATCAAGTCTTGTAACTGAGGCAAGGAAAGAGTGGGAGACTGGTGGCCATGAGCTTTTGTGTTTTCACAGCCTTGGCCTTTCTGAAGAATTTCACAGCCCCTCCACAAGTAGTTCGCCAACTCTGGGCCTCACAGATGTTTTCAGCTGAGAAAAAGAACGGAACAGGAAGCATCTGGCAAAGAAAACTAGAACCAACCAGTCCAACATCTGGCAGAAAACACCGTCTGAGCAGCTGGCCAGCTTTTTCCTTGGCAGGCCCAGGTAGGCTTCGGTGGCTATCAATAGCCAGTGTCCATCACAACCGATTTGCTTTGCTCCGGCTATTTAAAGCAGATACACACGTGTAAACAAATGAGTAGGGCTGTCCTCCAGTATATACTTGCCTTGTAAAAATAAGAAGTGGATCAGACATGGCCCATGTTAAACACTTAGCTAATTCCTGGATTAGCTTTTATATTGATTTGATGAAGAAATATCAGGCTAAGGGGAGATGCTACCCAAGTACAGCTATTCACTAAGTGCTTATAGTGAACTAAGTGAGTTTGCTGTCATGGAAGAAAGCAATTTGTTTGGACATCTGATAGCAAATATGGCATAGCAATGAAATCTTGATTTAAAGGAAAAGGACTAAAAATGTATAGATGTAAAGCCCTAATGTAAAGCTAAAATTTCTCCCACATTCTACAAATCCTCTGCAATTTCAGTCAAAGTTCCTGTGGAATCTTCTTCTGAAACTAATGTGGAATAACACCAACAGAAAGGATTTTAAAAAAGTGTAGACAGTTTTGGAGATGTACAGTGATACACTGGGGATTTTGACGCAGCTCATGGTGATACTGGTCATGAGGCAAAAACTAAGAGACTGATGTGACTTCTGGTCTAGAACAAGAACTGATAAAACAGAAAAGAATCTTCAGGAATAGATGTGGCTGTATGTCAGAAGAGCTGGGGGAAATGATAAATGTCACATTCCATCATTCCAAACCTAACAGTAAATATCAGGAGAATTAATGACAAGAATACAAAGAAGAACAGAATGGGTACTTTTCATAGAAATGTAAACTGGAATGTTAGTGTCACATGTGGGATACTTCCTCGGGTTCTTTGGAGGTCTCAGAGAACCCAAATTAATATAGATTACTGCTGTTTCTCTTGGTTGCCCACCAGAACAGAATGGTAAGATCCTATCTCTGGGACTGGAGAGATGGCTCAGAGGTTAAGAGCACTGGCTGCTCTTCCAGAGGTCCTGAGTTCAATTCCCAGCAACCACATGGCGGCTCACAACCATCTGTAATGAGATCTGGTGCCCTCTTCGGCAGGCATACATGGAGGCTGAACACTGTGTACATAATATATAAATATATATAAATCTAAAAAAAAAGATCCTATCTCTGAAGATACCACACACTTTGGTCATAGGATGTGGAGAAATCAAGCTGGTAATAATCAGGAAGCTCCATCCCTATTGGCTAATATGAACCAAGAAGCTACATCCTCATTGGCTGGCACTGGCCAAGAGGCTTCACCTTTATTGCGTGGTAGTGACCAAGAAGCTTGAACTGTACTGAGAGTAATGCAGGCATTACAATCTCTATTGGATGGTACTAACCAAGAAGCTTCATCCCTATAGGCTGGTACTGACCAAGAAGCTTTATCCCTATTGGCTAGTACTGACCAAGAAACTTCATCCTTATTGACTGATATTGTCTAATAAGCTTCATCCCTATTGATTGGTATTGACCAAGAAACTTCATCCCTATTAGTGAGCTTTTATAGTCTTATCCAGTTGTGGACTCTGTGAGATATAATAACAACTGACCTTGCAAGAAAGTCTAATTGATATAGTCATAGCATGAATGTTTTGAGGTAACTAATTGCTTTGCTAGTGAAATTAAGGCCTACTTCATAGTAGGGAACTCATCCTTGGTGCTATACATTTGGCCAAGAACCTATGAAAGGGGAGAGGTATCATAGGCCCTAGGGGAGAATGTACTCTAATTATTTTGCTAAGTAACATATTATCAAACATTAGTAGACAAAATGGTCATCAGAATTAAAGTAAGAATGCATTCTAGGGAGTAGGGGATATTAGTAAAGCATATAATGAAAAACAATTCAATCTGGAATATATCAGAACCATTGGATAAAAGTGGGTGAATGTGAACCAGAAATTTCAAAACCCAAGAGTCTCAGAGCATGCAAAATTGATTTCAGTCTCTGCACTGTTGGGAACCAGAGACAGAACAACCAACCACATCCTGCTTTTATTCATTTCTGGTTTCCCAAGACAGAGTCTCATTCACTTGTGTGTGTGTGTGTGTGTGTGTGTATAAAATTCAGGAGTTAGCAAGCATGTAGAACTACTGAAATTCTCATTCATTACTGGTATAATTTATAATAGCAAATAATTGAAAGCAATTTATCCAGCCAAATAACATTTTTAATCTCTATATCTGTCTTCAATCAGCCAATTATAAACCATATCTACAATCGATCACTTCTGCCTATCTACACATCTGTGTATATACATATACTATAATGTATACATAGTAGTAATATTCATATAATGAAATTTCAGCTATTGAAATAATGAATTTGAGTTATAAGTGCCAAAAATCATGTCTAAAATAAAAATATAATGTGGTAAGACAAATTGTTGCAGAGTGTTAAGGATCTTATGACATTATTTACATAGAAATGTAAAGTCTCATAACCATAATATATTTGAATGTATTCTTCAGTGTTGTGCAGGAGTTTCCTCCAAGGTTAAAACCTTTCATCTTGCTGAGAAACTCTTTTGTTATGTTTCATTTTTGTTTTTAATTTTCAAAGACGGGGTTTCTTTGTGTAGCTCTGACTGTCCTGGAACTAGCTCTCTGTAAACCAGGCTGGCCTTGAACTCACAGAGATCCACCTGCCTCTGTCTCCTGAGTGCTAGGATTAATTGAAGGCTTGTGCCACTACTGCCACACTTCTTCAGATCATAAGAGGTAATGGAAGTGAAACAACAGAATATTTTAGGACAGAAGGTGTAGAAGGAGTTGGAAACAAAAGGATATGGGGGGCGGTGAGATGTTCCATCCTTCAGGGAAGCTCCATTAAGACAGGAAATCACTCAAAATAGCTTAAGGAAGTCCCTGAAACTGACAAGATTCTGTAGGCTCCTTCCTCTCCCAAAAGTGTATGAGCAGGAAAGACTGCTGAGAGTCACTCTCAGATAAACTGAGCTGCCTGGAAGAGAGTTCAATCACCTGGGCTACATGGACAGGATGGTCTCCAATCTGTTGATCTGCTTGCAGTTTGTACAATGTGCCCCAGGTTTCCAGTTTCTGTGATCTGTCACTCAGGCTGGGGTGGCCCTTAGTGATTCTCTCTTGAGTCCTTTCTTTTCCTGTAGTAGCCCCTTACCCGTTTTTCTGTACATAACCCAATAAAACATATTGGTTTGTGGTCAGTTCCCTACCTGGGGTCAGTAGATTCTTGTTCATGGCCCCTGTAGGGAAAGTGGCACACAACAATCTGCATTTAGACAAAGTAGAAAAGAAATCTACACGGAAAGAAGAAAAATAGTGTTGACTAGGGTTATGAGATGGGCTGGGAGCATAAATTCATTCCATTCTGTAATGTTCATTTCTGAAATATAAAAGATTGAATGCAAATATTGCAGAATTCTAGGATCTGATCAAGCTAATTGGAATGTACATTGGTGTGTGTGTGTGTGTGTGTGTGTGTGTGTGTGTGTGTGTGTGCGCGCGCGCGCTCGCATGTGTGGGTGTCTTTGAAAATATTCCATAATATAAATTTTAACTGGCCTCTGATGGCTGTCTTTGACGAATTTTATTATTTTATAAACTTCATGTTTTGCTATTTCCTTAGATGCAAAACTATGCAGGTGTGAGTCTTTTTTCTTCAGGCATTAATCCTTGTTGGGACTTCAATGTTCTCAAAGCTCATATTGACAAAAGTGTATTAATTGCTTTTCTTGCCTTAGTGACCTATCCAGAGGCGGCGTAGGGAAGGAAGAGTTTATGCCTCTGTTATGGTGGGAAGGCCCGGTGCAGGAACGGGAGGCAGCTTTATACATTGCATTCAGGAAGCAGAGAGCAGAGAAGAAGTCGCACCAGGCTAAGAAGATTTTGCTAACCATTGATTCCTTCCTCCAGGGAAGCTCTACCGCCTAAAGGTATCTGTATTCTCAATCAGTGCCATCAATTGGGGACCAGTTGCTCAAACGTGTGAACCTTTTGGGGACATTGTGTGTAGAAACTATAATACTAAATGACTAGTGTACCAAGAATCCTAGCACTCCCAATAATTTAATAATATGAACATGTTAGTTGTTTTAAGCCACAAGAGGGATTCTGGTGTGTCCTGCGCTACCGTCTCGCCAGCAAGAACCACGCGGTACACATAGGATCCTTCTGCAGTAAAGCTTTATGTCTCTTGGGAGCTAGAGCATAAGCCACATGGCGGAGACCCAGAATGAGGGAAACCCATCCCTTATAAAGGAAACAGCCCCTGCTCTGGACGTGTCTTTCCTGGATTGGTCAACTGCTCCCAGTCCCAGGTGAAACCTTGGGAGTAGTGGAAAATACCAACACATGTGAGCTTTCTAGCTCACCTGGCGGTGCAGCGCCATCTATGGTGGAAAGTGTAGTTGCGGCCCTCTACATCTCCCCCTAATTTTACTTCTTTGCAGAAAGGCAACTCCCTAGGAAGGTAAAGATAGAGGTCGCACTTCCCAAAATGAAAACATTAAAATGGGCTTACACGGAATCTGTCCCTAGGCTCATGACACCTGGAACCTATCCGGCCTGCCCTCTGCCAATTTTCTGGGAAAGGGAATATATGGCAGGAAACCCTTAAGCAGAGCGACTTATCTCTCAGAGAGGGCCATTCTCTGTGCGATGCTCTTCAGCTCGACAACCTTCAGGGCTAGCTAAGCCAAGCTCTCCACCCTGTGCAATGGACCATAGTCCTAGGGGTGCAGGAGCTGGTTGGCTTAAACCTTACTGCTTTAACATAAATAACCACACATCAGTAGAGGCTCCCTGTTCCAGGGCAGCCAGCGCTGTTGCAAAAACCACTTTGTCCCTATGGCTTTGGGATTAGAGTCAGCAGACCATCCAGAGGAGAAACACTATTCCATAGCAGGACCGTTCCAAAACACTCCCACCCCCACCCATTCTTTGAAGTAGGGGATGAAGGACACGATCCAGGACTGGAATCCTTTGGCCAGGCTTATGTCCACTCGCGTGGAGTTGATTGACACGATGGACCATCTCAAGGAGGACAGCAAATCATCAAAATTCTCCTGCAAGATACAAAGACAATTCTCGGGACAAGTTAGCCACTTTTATAAAGTTCTCATATGGTACACTGGTCACACATAAGGCTGGAGTTTTCCATACATAGCCCAATTGGGCAAGCTGCCATAAGATATCCACCTGTTCTTTATTCTACCTCTAATAGATGTATCTATGGTAGCCTGTTGATCCAGGGCTGTAGCCACTGTGGTAGATAACTGATTGAGGGTCTTTGTTTTTTATGATATAGGCCGTGCTGTCCCAGTGGCGCCTAGGAAAAACCCAGGCCCTGTTTGTTGATATTAGGTTTAAGATTTATTGGCTCCCATTTTCCTTGCCGGTACGGTGGCCTTGGGTTCCAGAGCCCGCCCGCCATCCAAGGGCTGTGTGCGGCCCTGGACCTGCTCGCTGCGCGGATCCCCGTGTCCTGCTGTGCGGCTCCGCCTGTCCCAGGCCAGGAAGTGGCGGCTCCACCCCCAGGCGCCCCTGCCTTCCCCACGGGGCTAGCCTAGTCCTCCACGGCGGCTGTGTTGGTGGGGGAGTGTGGTGGGAGCCGACACTCAGACCGTGGCGGCACAGGCAGCAACATCTCAAGGTCCGCGCCAGAGCCGCTGCGGCTCAAGGGGCCAATGGGAGAGGCGGCGAACAGGGCCGCTTCCCTACTAGCAAACTCTCAACACCTGTGCCATAGCAAAAGCGGCTGTAAACTCTCACAGATCCAGCCAACGACCCAATCACCCCAAAATCCAAGGGCCCTTTGCATCCACCTCCCTGCGGATCCTGAAACACCAGACAAGCCAAGCATATACACAGCAATCTTTCAGGAGGACTTGAGTTCTTAAAATGCTAAGCTGTTCTTAAAAACTTAAGTCGCACTATGTAGATGTAATACGGTACTGCCTGTTTACTGCATTTAAACCTTAATTGCGCTTTTATTATGATAAATACGACCAGCCCTGCCTGAAGTCAGCATAGTTTAGCGTAGCCAAATGGAACCAAAGCCATTTTTGCCTCAGAGACCCTCACAGTTTTAGGTACATTGCAAGGTACAATTAGGTACAATTCTGGCCTGGCAGCTTGTGGCACCGCTCTCATTCTCGGTACGTGACACCCTCCAGGCCAGGCACCAACTGAGCCTGCGCAACGTGCTCCCCACCATAGCCACAGAGCAAAGCTCCGCTCCAGCCGCCCTCCAGCCCCAGCTGCACCCACTCCGAGCCCAAACCGGTGCACGGAGCAAAGCTGAACTCAGAGAAGCAGGCTTGAAAGGACCTCATTTAATCTTTAAGGGAATTTGGGCGTCGTTTAGTCTCTTTGGCTGCTTCCTGCTGTTATTGGGCCGCTGCATTTTAGGGGTATACATTACAACATTTCAGGAGGTCTCGGTGATTCAAACCACGTAAATCCCAAGTACACCCTTAGGCTCTCCCCCTCCGTGGAGACGAAAACAGAACCTCCCTCCCAAAACACCACATCCTCAGCAGTCTCCAAGTTCAAATATCCCTCTCCCATCCAGTACACAAAAGACAACATGAACAACACAACAAAAAGCTTTTGACCCTGCAAATCAGCCCTCTCCCCCATCCTCACTCTCTTTTAAAATCACTGGGGGGTCCTTTTTAACTTATTTTCTTTTCTGTCTCCCCCATTCTTTACCGGAGGGTCCTTTTTAACTTATCTGGGTGCGCGCACAACCTCCCACTGCTGCTCAGTTTCTGATATGCTCTCTGGACTTTAGAACGTACCTCTCTGAGCACGCATACCTGCAGTTCTGAATCCTCCTTGTGTCCAAGGGGTCTCCGGTGGTGCAAAGTTCTTCTTTTTCCCGGGTATCAGCACCAGATGTCCCGCACTACCGTCTCGCCAGCAAGAACCACGCGGTACACATAGGATCCTTCTGCAGTAAAGCTTTATGTCTCTTGGGAGCTAGAGCATAAGCCACATGGCGGAGACCCAGAATGAGGGAAACCCATCCCTTATAAAGGAAACAGCCCCTGCTCTGGACGTGTCTTTCCTGGATTGGTCAACTGCTCCCAGTCCCAGGTGAAACCTTGGGAGTAGTGGAAAATACCAACACATGTGAGCTTTCTAGCTCACCTGGCGGTGCAGCGCCATCTATGGTGGAAAGTGTGGTTGCGGCCCTCTACACTGGTGAGACCAAGGAGCAATGACAAGGGCTCGGATTCTCTGAGTACGGCTTTAAGACAACCATGTCCCAAATCTTTGTTTCCTTTACCAGACCCCCCTGTTGTAATTTCTCTTCTCCAGATTCCACGTGGTACTGTGCTCACCCCGATGCTTTCCTAGAGTGACGAGTTTTACAGCCTCCGCCCGAAAGCTCCTGCTGTCATGCCCCACCATTGAGGGCACCTGTACTACAAACCCAGCGTGGGTTGGCTCTGACTTTGTCATGTCCTTCAAACTTCTTCAGCAGGCTGTAGCTTTGGAATTGGCTTGTATTTGTTCCCAGCATGCTCCGCAGCATGAATGTCAGGCCATTCTTGTGCATGTCTTTTGTGCTATCATGATTTTCCTTTTTTCCTGTTTATAACTACCACAGGTTAGATGATGAATCGTGTACTCACGTTTCACATATAACTCTAAAGAAAGAGCTCGAGTAGACAGTATCAGAAACAGCTACAGCAAAGGGCCAAGGTGTGATGGGGAGAGAGGGAATTAGTCAACTAATTACTTAATAAGGAAAATCAAAAACTCCTGCCTGATAAACGATCTTTTCCAAAGGAGCTTGAGTCTGGGGATCCTGCTCAGTTGGTAGAGAGTTTGCCTAATGTGCTTGAATTCCTGAGTTCAGTCCTCACCATGACTCAAAAGTGGCCATGGTGGTACATGCCTGTAATCCTAGAACTGGGAAGGTAGAAGCAGGAAGATCAGGAGTTCAAGGACAATGTGGGCTGCATGAGACTGAGTGTCAAAAAACAATATATGAAACCCAACAAAGATAGTAGCCAGAGTTCTTCAGTATAATTTCCTGTTAGAATAATAACCTCAAGGTAAGGTTGCATTGGGGGAACAGTAAAAGCTCAATTATTCTAAAGGATTTTAAAAGGTCATGCAGAGTTTGGAATGTGTTTTCTTTTCTTTTCTTTTTTTTTTTATACCAGAACTATTAGTTGTGAGATAATTCATTACCTGATAGTTAAGACAACCGCTGTGTTCAATGTTACTTTGTTTTATGAGCTAGAACCGTTAGGGTCCATGGAGCATCCCACAAAACAAAGACTGTCACTCACAAATGCAGTCAGCAAGAGTGCTGTTTATTTCAGAATGCTGGGGTTCAGCAATCAGACAACAAAATGACTGTGAGCCCGAACAGAGCCCACAGGCTGCTTGTCTAGGCAGCCAGGAGGAGAGTAGGTCATCCTGAACCTGGTTGACTTGGGTTCCTCTTCCTGCTTTAAAAGAATACAGAAACTGAAAGAGAAGCTAAAGGGGAACTCAGGCCTAGTAGAGCCTGGGACCAGGAAAAGTCTGGCCTTGGAGCTCTCAGAACAAATTGCGGTTCTTTGTGATTTTACATAGTTACTTGTATTATACTGTACTTTATGGTTTGATTATGAAATTGCATGTAGTAATTTTGTTTTTTTTCACTGCTAAGAAATGAACCCAGGACCTTATGTGTGTAGACAAGTACATTACTGCTGAGCTACCTGCTCAGTGCTTTTAATTTTGTTACAACTCATGGTCTCACTACATTGTCAAGTCTAGATTTGCTTGTCACCTCACCTCAGTCTCCCTCAAGACATTGTCTAGTCTAGGCTTGACTTCACCTCACCTCAGTCTCCCAACCTGTCACTCCATCTCAGTCTCCCTCACACATTGTCTAGGCTAGACTTGACTTCACGTCACCTCAGTCTCTGTCACTCATTGGCTAGTTTAAACTTGACTTGCCACCTCACCTCAGTCCCCTAAGTAGCTGGAATTATAAGCAAGCACTTCTGCCCATGCCCAACTACAGCTGGTAGCTCTGTTCTCCTAAGTGTTTGGTCTAATGTACTTGGAATCACCGTCGACAGCATTGTTTCAGCCACATCCTAAATTGATTTTACTAGGAAAATCCATCAAATTGCATCTCATCCTTGACTAAAACTCACCATTTCGACCATTTCCCTCCCTGGTATGAGCCACTACTACCTATCTCCAGAATAACTACAGTACCCACTCCCTCAGCACCTCATTGCCTTTGCCCACTATTTTCTGGAACTATTAACTACACAGTAGTCAGACAGAGAAGATCATATCACTCCTTGTGGCAAACACACTACCAGATTATTATCTTACCATTAAAGGAAATCTTAACATCATCTCCTTCCAGGCTACTCTAGGAAGATCGGCTTCCTTGTTCTTTGTCAAACATGAGAAGCTTCTGCCGGTAATCACAGTTCCTCAGATACCTGGATGGCTTCTTCCTAACTTTCTGCAGGTGTCTTCTGAAGTGTCACCCTGTCATCAAACGTGTCCATGGGGAATTAGTTATCTAACAGCACATCACTTCTTACTCTCCTCCCACAGAATTCTATAAGACCCACCATGTTTTATATTTAATAACACTCCCATCTCTTGACAAATTATATGTTGTAGTGTTCTTTATTTTTCATAGGAGAGAGAGAGCAGAACCCCATATGATTAGACTGGGAGGTCGGTGAACCATGCGAAATACTATCTGTATTATCAAGTCATTTCCCCCGTTCCCTACTAAACACATTGTGTGTGTTTGTGTGTGTCTGTGTGTGTGTACACATGTGCAGTCCAATAGTAGAAGTTGTTCTATGGCACATATCGTTTTGGCCTTGGGAAACCCATGGCTCTTTTCCTCATTAGCTGGCAGCAAAGCAGGTGGATTTATTGGCTCCGAAGGCAGCCAGCTGATTGTCCTTCCTGCCACTCCCACTGAAATCTCTGGGAAGCATAAAAATTGATGCAGTGATCCAACAACGCTGAACAGCAGGGCTGTCAAATAATAGATTACAAGACACACAGAACTTCGCTAACCACAACACAGATGGGGCCAGGTCAACAAGCCATTAGTGGCTGACACATGCTTTGAAATTGCTGAAATAGAACAGCAGGACCAGACAGGAAAAGGTTAGGGCGCCCAGGTGTCTTGCTTGGAAGCTGACTCTAAGAGCTTTCTTGCCAATAAAATAAAGATGAAATATAAAAATGAGCATTTCCAAAGATTAAGACCATTTTATCACACGAGTTAACACTCAGTTCCAGGCAACATACTCTTTCATTTTATCAAATATCTTTGTCTGTAAGGTGAACTTATAATTTGAAATGAGTATTTTATGTAGTAGATGTAATAGGAGTGGCTCTTTAAATGAATTTTAAGTCTTTATATTCTGTGGGTATATTCTGGCTTACATCATGGTATCAGGTATGTTTGGTACTTTTGCTGAAGTTGTGTGAGAATCTTGAGATGAGAAGAGATTTTCCATGACGCCACGACTTTGGACCAATTCAGAGGGGAGGCTTGCTAGAGAAGGCGTCCTATCCATGTGGCCAACATTTCTTGTGGGTGGTCATGTCTGTCTCCAGAACAACTCCCTGGAGGGAACTCCTGTGTGGATACATGGAGTCTCATGCCTAAGAACAATTGGTCTGGTGATTTCTCATTACCCTCTTGCAAGTCTTAATAAAAACTTTACTTATGTTTTCAGTCTTGTAGCATTTGCACTTAGGCTAAGCCAATCCCAGAACATGCTTACCTTCTTCTACCCAGGCCTTGTTCCCAGAAGAACTTTTATTTGTTTTAATGTTCTGCTGTCTCAGTCTTAAGAACTGTACATATGGGAAGTTGGTTGTTTTCCATGTGAAGTCTGATACCCACAGAACCCTAGCATGATTGGGCACATGTGATGGGTAAACTGTACTCACCTGAATATAGTCTTAGTTAATGCTCCAAGAGTACAGAGGCCCAGTGGAACCCATTGCGTGAGAGTTAGTGAGACTTAGAATACAAGTGTGTTGTATTTACAGCTGAGTCTACAGACAATATGGTAACTACAAGAAGCCATTCTGAAAAGCATGACCAACCTGGGAACACTAGTGTAGGCCTTCTCACTATTGTGGACTGGATCTTGCTTCCCTAAAGCCATATGTTGAAATCCTCACCACTGCCCCTTCCCCCACTACTTGTGGATATGGAGACAGTATTAGTAGAAATAGCTGAGCTACATGAGACAGTTAGGTTGATTGATGGTTACTATCATTATATGAAGAGAAGATGAACTAACAGATGATAACTGCTAAAGAGAGGGGTAAGGTAACTACTTCCAGAACAAGGACAGCAGCCAACAAAGAAAGTAGGTCTGCCAATATTTTGATCATAGACTAGAAGTCACCAGAACACTGAGAAGTAAGGGCCCCTTATTTCAGCCCCTTAATCTATGGTGCTTTGTCAAGCCACTGGAACAAATGGACACATTTACCACCTTGGTTCTTTGTATCGTCTGGTTACTTACTGCAAATGGCCACACACTGTGTATTAGTTCATTTTCTGAAACTCGAATGAACTACCCGAGGCTGGATGTCAAGGATGATTCAGCTCTTGGTTCTGGTGAGATCTCAGGGAGTCTGGCAACACTGGCAGGGGCACGTGCAGAAGGGAGTCCCTGCATCTCATGACAGGAGTCCAGAGAGACATGCCGCATGAGGACTACACTAATCTCTTCCAAGAACACATCCCCAGTGGCCTAATGTCTGTCCCCTGGTTGAAACAACCTCTTGACATCACTACACAGGGAAACAAGATTCCAACGTGAGCTTCTGGGGAACAAAGTGAAAAAAAGAGGAAACTACAGAAAAGGGGAAAAGGGAAGAGGCATTTTCGTGTATTTCTTCCTCTTTTATTTGCAAGCTGAGGGACGAGAGCATGATTGGAATGTATATGATCAAGAAATAAAATGGAACCAGCTGCACTGGCCTAATACGGCATGTCCACTGCTTTGGTAAGAACAAACTATTACTCATTTTTTTGGTTTTCAGAAAAAAATTGCAATCTCTAAATGATGTAACGAATGTAAATGCGTCCCTTAGTAAGCCCTCACAGTTGTGGATGACTGACTATTTTAATTTAAGGTTAGATCTATATAATACAAAATAAATCAAAATAGAAAATCCCCCTTAAAGCAATGAGTACTGTAGGCGGAGGTTGCTCATTGGTTTCCTGGCTGCCCTGACCTGAAGTAATCACACAGATACTCTATTAATTAGAGTACTGTTTGGCCAATAGCTTAAGCATATTCCTAGCCAGCTTTTATTTCTTAAATTAACCCATTTCTATTAATCTGTGTATCATCATGTGGCTGTGGCCTACCAGTAAGATTCTGTCTGGTGTCTGTCTCCTGCAGTGACTACACAGCATCTCTCTGACTCTGATTCTTTCTTCTTCTATCTGTTTGGAATTCCCGCCTTATTCTATTCTGCCTTATTAACCAATAAGGTCAATAGATATACAGAAGGACTTCCCACATCAGAGTACTATACTAAAGAAAGCAGTCTTCATGAATGAATATTTGGAAGTTGATAGAAGAGGAGTGGAAAAAGGGAAATATCTCACGTTGCTCTCCGGTGATGAGTCTTGGCTGCAAAGAGAAGAGAATTTTACTTTATTTCTGTGATGTGCTCCTGGTGTCTTTTCTAAGCAATGTTCTTTACCTTCCTGTGGAGATACCTTGTTTGTACTCTAACCAATAAAGCTTGCCTGAAGACCAGGGGGTGGAGCTAGCTGCTAGTAAACCATAGAGATCTGGAGGTCTGTACAAACAGACTTGTACAGACAGACAGGAAGTGACATGACTGGGAGGAGAGTGGAACTGATAAGGTAGGGTGGAGAGTGGAGCTGGGTCTTTTTTGGACAGCGAGTCAGAGAGGTAAGATCTCTAGTGGCTGGCTGCTCTGCTTTTCTGATCGTTCAGCTTTTATTCCCTAATATCTGTCTTTGGGTTTTTATTATTAATACCAATTAGAACTTGTGCAACACCTTCCTTTATTCTAAGTTCATAAACAGTACCCTCTCTGCTGCATTGTTTATGTTAGCAGAAGCCTATACCTGTGTTTTATGCTAAAAAGGCCGTGAGGCCAGAAGTGAAACAAGCTCTCTGGGAATCTGTTGTATTTATCTGTTGAGAGGGCTCTTATACCTCTACCTTTGACCTCTGAGGCAGTTCAATATCTGGATCCAAATCACCTCCTTCTCTTTTTCACTTCTCTCACCTCTTTACTTTCTTTTGTTGACTTGTTTTTCTCTCTACACGATTTTAGGCAACACCAGGACATTGAAGAGCATCTGGAAGTTGTTTATCTGCACATTGTAGCATTCTGCCTGGGCTGGGACTGATATCTAACTGATGATGGCCAACTTTGCCTGTGCATCTTGAAGGAATATCAAGGACAGAGTGTTCAATGCCAAATCTTGTTTCTACTTTTAGCCCCACCCTTCCTCTTCTAGTCATCTTTGCAGGTAGGAAGCACTGATGTAAGTGTTATGGCTCTGAGGGGCAAGGTATCCCCAACACATGTAGTGATAGCTTGAGTGGAAAGGAAAAGGTTTCTGCAAGAAAAGGTTTCCTGGCAGTTGGGAGCCAGGGGATATCACAAAGTCACACTGCACAACAAACCCCGCACAACAGTTTTATTGGGAAAGACACAAAAGGGAGGCACACTTTATATAGGGATTCTTGGAGGGTCAGGGGGGAGCTTTCCAGGGTGACCTGGAATTGGAGTACTTTGTAGCCTGATCTTGGGGGCAAACTCAGGAATTGATGGGATTTTGTGACCTGATCTTGGGCTTTTTTTTTTATAGGGTGGGGTCTAGCTACTCTCCTGCCTCAAGGGGCTGGAAAGAGCCAATAGAGCTACTCTCTGTTGGCCTGTCACCTGGGGTACAGGTGGGACTGGCCAGTCACATCTCCAGGGGCTTGCAAACATCATCATTAGTCGTCCAGTTTCTTGGGGTAGAAATCAAGGCCTGAACCTGTCATCCTTTCCCTTTCATTCTTCACATTGAAACTGTTTTCTTTCCTTTCCATTTTTACTGTCGTATTTTAATCTGAGCCACGATTTCCTGGCCGTGTGTCAAATACGATCTTCCCCTTTCACTCTCTCCCTTCCACCCTTTCCGCCACAGCAAGGAAAACTTTTAAAATACAAAGCTTTACACACAAGCTCACAGGGCCTCCCCACTCAACACTGACATATTCAAATTTATCAACTCTTGCCACCTGAACTATATCAACTGCCTAATTTATCCTGGCGGAGGCCTGCTGTCCCAAGCTTCTGTCCTTTTCCTTCTCTGGCTTAATTTCTCTTGAAAGTAATGAGATGATTCAGTCATCTCCTTGTCCTCCTCTGGTTATCATCATCACCATCATTACCGCCCCTCTTCCTCCAGCATCATCATCACCATCTTCATCACCATCCCCACTGACTCCCTAATCATCATCATCACCATCATCATCACCATCACCACTGTCCTTTTGTCCTCCAATCATTATCATCATTACCATCATCATCACTGCCTCCTTCCCTAATCATCATCATCATCATCATCATCATCATCATCATCATCATCATCATCATCATCATCGTCCCCTTCTCTGGTCATCATCATCACCATCATCATCACCATCACCACTGCCCTCTCGTCCTCCAATCATCACAACCACCCTCTCCTTATTTTCTTCTCTTCTGCAGTAAAGAGTCTTTCCTCTGACACCTCTTACACCTTGGTTCCATCTTCACATGGGTCTTCCCTAGGCATGCCTTCGCGCCTCTAGAACTCATTGCTCTGTTGAGATTCCATGGTGATTAGCATAGAAAGCCCCTTACTTCTTTTTAACCCATTCAGTACTTATGTGTCTCTTCCTAGAGACTGCTTGTGCATAGATTGTTATTTTGTTCTATCACACTTTTAGTCTGGCATTGAAAATAAGACAAAGAAGTATAGTTGGTATGTAGTTTCTCACATTGAACTGCTATGTAGAGAAATGTACAACACTGTGTGTATATTTAATTCATTAGAGAAAATTGCTAAGAAACATGTTCAAGATAGTAAACTATAGGGAATAAAAACAAGGACAAGTGAGAACATAAAGTAAAAAAAAATTGAGATCTGTAGCAACATGTTATTTATCACAACAACCAAAAATATGACTCTCAATTGAGAATCAACAGAGAAAGAATTTAAGTATCTACTAATAGTTTGTGTGGGAGCCCATATGTGACTCAGTTTCCATATGGAATCCATTCTGACTTATAAGTCATTTGTGTTCAAGCTTGTCTGCTCTGCTTTTTCGAATAACCTTGAGGGCTGTGAGAGACTTCTGACTTAGCCCATGGGAAAGAACATTTTGCCCATGAGAAAAGAACACACTATCTAGTAGAAAGAATATTGCTGACGCCAAACCTCAGGAACATCAAGATAGAAGTGAGGCTGCTTGTGACTAGCAAACGCGTGTTAGAGAGGAGGCTGCTCACTCAAGGACAGGAATGGTCTTGTGGTTAGATACTGACTGACCGTCTGTGCCATGCTTTGTTCTGCTTTTGTATATAAGCAAGCTCTGAAATGAACTCGAGACTCGCCAGAGTAAGCTGGCAGCCCCCTGAATCCATCCTGTGTGTTCTGCTTCTATGCCTCTCAGTCTAAGATTTCTTTAGCCTCAGTTTCCCCTCCCAGGCACCCCTGCTGATTTCTCTTGGAGCAGGCTCCAATGATTTTGATTATGAGATACATATAAACTATATGGCATGTATGAATTTAATTTTTATTCGGATCATAAGTCTCATTGTAGATATTTTAAAAATAACTAAAGAGTAATTATTCTTTGAATTATGCCTTTCAAATAAATTTTATCAAGTGTTTTTGCTATCGAATTGTATCTTAAAAGTATGGGAAGCTATGAGGCTTTAAGCATGGTAAGAGAGAGAAAGCTTGAATCCAGACACTTTTTTGTTTGTTTGTTTTCTTGTTTGCTTTGCTTGTTGAGACAGGCCCTTGCAATGTAATCCAGGCTTGTCTCAAACTTGGCCGTGCATCCTAGGCTAGCCTTGAACTCTTGCTGCTCTTTCTGAATTTACCTTCTGCCTGTTGGGATTACAGGTATGTGCCACCACACCTGACCCAAAAATGATGCTAACGCATAAGGATGAGTCTGGCTTCAAAGTTCTATCAGCTGCTTGTGAGTGGGCAAACTGTCCTTTTTTTCCTGGACATTCTCTCAAATACCTGAGGGGGACCTTCCACAAATGTCATGTCCCTGGCTCAGGTAAAAATCTTCAAGTCATGTTTTAGCTTTCTATTACCATAACAAAATACTTGGGACTGGGTATTTTGAGGAAAACAAACAAACAAGCAAACAAAAAACGAGTGTGTGTGTGTGTGTGTGTGTGTGTGTGTGCAAGCCAGAGGTCAACCTCAGCTGTCATCTCTCAGAAGCCATCTGCCTTGTCTTTGAGACAGGTTCCTTCCTTAGCCTTGCGCTTCTTGGTTAGGCTAGCCTGCTAAGCCAGTGAATCCCAGAGATTTGCCGCTTTCTGCCGCCAATGCTGGGTTTACAAACATATGCTGCCAGGCTCAACTTTCTTGTATGGGTTCTAGGAATTGAAATCGGGTCCTCATGCTTATGTGACACACATTCTATCAACTGACATATGCTCCCTACCCTTCTTCTTTCTCTGTGTAGCCCAGCTGGCCAAAAACTCAAAATACTCCTGCCTTCACCTCCCAAGTGCTGAGCATACAGATGTGTACCATCATGTCTGTCTAAAAAGACTTGTTTAGGAAACAGTTTACAGACTTGAAGTCCAAGGTTGAGCATCCTGTTTGCTTGTGTTGGGCAAGGGTCTCTGGCTTCATTAAAACAGGGCAGGTAGCATTGAAGTATGAGGGTACATGCAAGGACCACATGAAGATGGGAACCCTGAGGGATCAGGGACCATGCTAACTCTTTCTATCAGTTCACTGTCTTGGATTCTGACAAAGATCTTCAAGAATTACATTAGTCACTTTTTGGATAGTACTCCCAGGGTACTGTTCACTAGTCTCCACATCTGAGAGGCCCCACCTTCTCTCCACATCACAACTGGGGTTCAGACTTCCAGTGCATGAACCTTTTGGGGTAGGCATTCAAACTGTATTCTAACCATACCAGATACAATGGAACCTTTCCCACTGGTGTTGCCTTACTTCTGTGAGGATCCAGAGGGAGCACTCCTGTCAATTCCTAAGCAAGAGATAGACCTTGGAAGCTTCTTAGATTTAGGCTGCTTCTCTTTCTCTTACCTTTCTGCTAAATGAATACGATCCCTAACCCTTTACCCACACTCTGACTAGGGATTCTATTATGCCACAAGATTCATGGGCAGGGGCTGGCAGTCAGCCCACTTCCTCCTACAAAAAGTTAATTTTAGCTCGTCTTTTAAAAAGAGTGTGTCTCGCTCATCTCTCTCCATTCCCAGGAGATCTGAATCGACTAGGTTAGCCACAAGAGGAGGCAGCATCATCGTTCAGTTAGCCGTAAGAGGGGCTGGCCAATCCTGGTTCACTCTGGCAGTCCCAACAAGGTATAAAGAAGGTTTCTGAATGTGGAGGCAGGAAAGTGTTAGTTCTCAAAGAAACCAGGGACAAATGGCTAACTGAGGCATCTGTTTAACAAATCAAAGTAGATACTGGCAGCTGGGCTCTCAGCCCCATACATATGTGTTACAGAGTCATCCTGGCTGGCATTCCCTGCCCCTGCCCTAAACTTCCCCAGTTCCAGCGCTTCATTTCCCTTCCCAAGCTTCTCTGACTCCTATATAACCCAGGCATTTTGGCTATACCTCCTGGTCTCCTGGTCTCCTAGATCTCCCACCCCCACTCCAACTCTTCTTCCAGCCTGGCCCCTTACTAATGCCTCTGGCTCTGCTCTTCCTCATATCTACAGTAAACCTTCTCCTCAACCAATCCTTGGAGCAGTCAGGCTCCCCCCATTTGGAGAAAAGGAGACAGAGGCAGAGAGAGACTCAGGGTAATGCAGAGGAGAACACCCTGTTCGTTCTGACTTTGAAGACTGAGGGACATAAGCCAAGGACCGGGAATGGGCTCTCAAAGCTGAAAGAGAAACCAAGAAGTCCGTTCTCTATCGAGTCTTCATTACGGAAGTCAGCTCTACTAACTGTCACGGGGAAGTCCTTATTGTTTCAAGTCCCAAGTCTCTAAGGTTGTTGTGCTGGCTAGTTTTTTTGTTGTTATCATTTTTTGTTTATTTCTATATTTTGAGACAGAGATTCTCTCTGTAGCCTGGGATATCTAGGAAGTGGAGCAGGCTGACCTTGAACTCACGGAGACTGGCCTGCCTCTGCTTCCCAAGTGCTGGGATCAAAGGTGTGTGCAACCAATGGCGGGCAACTGGCTAGTTTTATGTCAACTTGACCCAAGCTAGAGTCATCTGACAGGAGGGAGCCTTACTTAAGATGTCTCTATAAGATCAGGCTGTAGGCAAGCCTGTAGGACATTTTCTTAATTAGTGATTGATGGGTGAGGGTCCAGCCCATTGTGGGTGGTACCATCCCTGGGCTGGTGGTCCTGGGTTCTATAAGAAAGCAGGCTGAGCAAGCTAGTAAGCAGTACTTGTCCACTGCCTCTGCATCAGCTCCTGCCTCCAGGTTCCTGCTTGAGTTCCTGTCCTGACTTCCTTCAGTGGTGGGCTATGATATAGAAGTGTAAGCCAAATAAACCCTTCCCTCCCCAACCTGCTTTTGGCCATGGTGTTTTATCACAGCAATGATAACCCTAACTAAGATATGTATGGCAATTTCTCATTGCCGCAATACACATACACAATACACATGTAACCTGGATTAGAGAAGGTTCACTTTCATGAGAACCGTCTGTTTAGCTTCTCACAGTGGAAGTCTACCTTGTAGTTTCCCACACATCCCATAGATAGCTAACCATCTTACAGAGATGGATCTGTTCTTATTTTCTTTTCAGGAACTGCAGTTCCATGGAAGAGTTTCTCTGTCTGATGTCTCATGCCTTGATCTTCTGTACAGCTGGAAGCAGTAAATTGAGGCATTTTTTTTTCCTGCAGGCTTCAGAGTTCACCTGGTGTCTTTAACGTCCACTTGGTGTCTCTTGAAATTTGAGGGGGAGAAAAAAAAAAAGAGTTCCTTATTGAATGGTCAACACAAACACTACGGGTGCATGTATTTGATTTTATTTCTAATTAGTCTCCTGAAGGACTGGGAAAAAAAATGAAGGGAACAGATGTTCTGCAAACTTTTTCTGGTGAATGTAATATGTGCATTTAATGTGGAGAGTAAGAGAGGACCCTGGAGAGCCATCCCTCCAGCACCACACCTGACCCGTGGAGCAGCTGCAGCCTGGGTTTGAAGAACTCCGCAGACAAAGGTCACACGGGCCCTCTTGGTCAGTAGATAGATTCTAGCCCATGGTGCTGTTTCCGCCCTAACATGTGTGAGTAAACATGTCTCAGAATGTTCCTCAGCATCATTATTTATTGTCCAGGGGCGCTGCCACAGAAAGGTCACTGTAATGAGAGAAGTGCAGGCATGCCAATCTTTGTGGCCTGCCAGAACAGGAAAGTCACCTGTGACTTTGCAAAAAAACAGTCTGAAAGCTACGCTTGCAGCCACAGCACATTCCTTTGCTTCCAGAACTGTGAATGACCTGTGGGAAGGTGTTCGCCTGAGTCTCAGGTCCTTCGCTTCCCATCCTGAGATGTCAGCATCCAGCAGCAGGTACCGTTCCCAAAGGCTTCAATGGTTGTTTCTTCCCAGCTTAACCTTGACTCTGCTGTTAGTTGACCTCCCTTCTTGTGATGCTCCTGCCCAGACAGCGTCCGTAGGAGACCAGTAACAGTCCTTTCCCTAAGTCTGCACTGATACTGCTGAACCTGTTGCTCACTCTCTGGCCTGATTCTTGCTGCTTGGGCTTGGTGACTGCCCACATGCGTTCCCTCCTTTTTCCTTTAGGTGAACACATTTGTCCTCGATTCTGCATCTGTGACTGCTCTTGGTGGTTATGTTATTGTCTTTTGTCTAAGTGTCCTACTGCAGAGGTCACCGTGTGCTGGATTGGTAGTAGACAAATGAAGAATATTATGGCATAGTCTCGTTCTCTTGGTAAGGATACCATCTGGTCATTGTGAATGGTGCCAGGTTCACTAGTGTGTCAGGTTGCCATAACTAAGTTCCATAAAGGGGTGCCTTAAACAATAGAAATGATATTTTGCTCACAATTCAATCTGTTGGAAAGACAATGACCAAAGTTCTAGCTGACTCAGTATCTGCCAGGCCTGCCTTCTCAAGGCCTATTTCCTGAGCATTTGTGGAGAAAAAGAGAATAAACTCCCTGATGACTCTTCTTATAAGGACACAGTGGTAATTAGAATGTAATGCCCCCCCCATAAACTCACGGGAGTGGTGTTATTTGGAGGCAGACTTTGTTGATGTGGGTGTGGCCTTGCTGTAGGAAGTATGTCACTGTGAAGGCAGGCTTTGAGGTTTCATACATGCTCACGCCACACCAGTGTCTCAGACCATTTTGTCTTCTCTGTTGATCAAAATGTAGGACCATTTTATTTTGTAATATTTTACAGTTGATAATTTTTGAATGTTTATGTTATTTGAGCCATTATAGAATTGTTATTATTTAAATGAAATTTTACATACCAATCCCAATTCCTGCTCCCTCCCCTCCTCCTGCTCCCTCTCCATCTTCCTCCCCCCTCCCCCCACTCCTTAGAGAGGGTAAGGCTTCCCATGTGGAATCAACAAAGTCTAGCACATGGCTTTGAGGCAGGACCAAGGCCCTCCCCACTATATCTAGGCTGAACAAGGTATTCCTCCAAAGAGAATGGGCTCCAAAAAAATTAGTTCCAAAGTAGGGATAAATCCCGGCCCCATTGCCAGTGGCCCCACTGTCCCTAGTCATATAACTATCACCCACATTCAGAGGGCCTAGTGTGGTCCTTTGCTGGTTCCCCCACTGTCAGGCTGGAGTCAGTGAGCTCCCATTAGCTCAGGTAAGCAATTTCAGTGGGTGTCCCCATCATGGTCTTGACCCTTTGGCTCATAATATTGCTCCTCCCTCTTTTCGACTGGACTTGGGGAGCTCAGCCCAGTGCTTCACTGAGGATCTCTGCATCTGCTTCCATCTGTTGCTAGATGAAGGTTCTATGATGACAATTTAGGTAGTCACCAGTCTGATGGCAGGGGAAGGCCAGTTCAGGCACCCTTTCCACTATTGCTGAGGGTCTTGTCTGAGGTCATCCTCGTGGATTTCTGGGAATTTCCCTAGTGTCAGGTTTCCTGCTAGACCCATAATGGCTCTCTCTATCAAGGTATCTCTTTCCTTGCTCTCCCTCTCTCTCCTTCCCCCATCTCTGCCATCTTGTTCCCTCATATTCTCTTCTTACCCTCTCCTGCTCTCCCTTCTTCCTTTCCTTCTGCCCTCCCTTCTCTCCCACTCCTATGCTCCCAATTTTCTCAGGAGATCTTGTTTATTTCCCCTTTCCAGGATGATTCATGTATGTTTCTCTTAGGGTTCTCCTTGTTACCTAGTTTCTCTGGGATTATGGACTACAGGCTGGTTATCCTTAGCTTTATGTTTAATATTCACTTATGAGTGAGCACATACCATGTTGTCTTTCTGGGTCTGGGTTACCTCACTCAGTATGTTTTTTCTAGTTTCGTTCATTTACATGCAAATTTCAAGATGTTATTGCTTTCTAAGGCTGAATAGTACTCCACTGTGTAATTGTACCATGTTTTCTTTATCCATCTAGGTTGTTTCTAGGTTCTGGCTATTACAAATAATGCTGCTGTGAACATAGTCAAACAGCCGTTCTTGTAGTATGGTTGAGTATCTTTTGGGTATATGCCCAAGAGTGGTATTGCTAGGTCTTAAGGTTGGTTGATTTCCAGTTTTCTGAGGAACCACCATACTGGTTTCCAAAGTGACTGTACAATTTTACACTTCCACCAGTAATGGATGATTGTTCCTCTTACTTCAAATCCTCTCTATCATAAGCTATCATTGGTTGGTTTTTTTTTTTTTGATCTTAGCCATTCTGACTAGTGTAAGATTACCATCTTACATCTCAGAGTTGTTTTGATTTGCATTTCCCTGGTGGCTGAGGATGTTGAGCAGTTCCTTAAGTGTCTTTAGGCCTTTTGAGATTCTTCTGTTGAGAATTCTCTGCTTAGTTCTGTATCCCTTTTTTAAATTGGATTATTTGGTATTTTGATGTCTATTTTCTTGATTTCTTTATGTATTTTGAAGATCAGTTCTCTGTTTGATGTGGGGTTGGTGAAGATCTTTTCCCATTCAGGAGGCTGCCTTATTGTCTTATTGACCATGCCCTTTGCTTGCAGAAGCTTCTCAGTTCTTTATTTTATTTTATTGTTGCTCTCAGTGTCTGTGCTACTGATATTATATATAGGAAGTGGTCTCCTGTCCATGCGTTCAAGGCTACTTCCCACTTTCTCTTAGATGAGGTTCAGTGTGGCTAGATTATTGAGGTCTTTGATCCATTTGGGCTCGAGTTTTGTACATAGGGATAGATATGGATCTTTTTGCATTCTTTTACATGTTGACATCCAGTTATACCAGCACCATTTATTGAATATGTTTTCTTTTTTCTGTTGTATAAGTTTAGCTTCTTTGTCAAAAATCAGGTGTTTATAGGTGTGTGGATTAATACCAGGGTATTTGATTTGATTCCATTGGTCCACCTATCTGTTTTTATGCTAGTACCAAGCTGTTTTCATTACTGCAGTTTTATAATAGAGCTTTATGTCCATGATGGTGAGGCCTTTGGAAGTTCCTTTATTGTATAGGATTGTTTGCTGTCCTAGGTTTTTTGTTTTTCCAGATGAAGTTGAGTGTTGTTCTTTTGAGATCTGTGTTGGGATTTTGATGGGGATTGCCGTGAGTTTGTAGATTGCCTTAGGTAGAATAGCCATTTTTATTATGTTGATCCTACCTATCCAAGAGCATATGAGATCTTTTCATTGTCTAGTAGCTTCTTCAATTTCTTTCTTCAAAGACTTAGAGTTTTTGCCATACAGGACTTTCACTTCCTTGTTAGTGCTGACCCAAGGTATTTTATGTTATTTTTGGCTATTGTAAATGGTGATGTTTCTCTGATTTCTTTCTCAGTCCCTTTATTATTTGTATATAGGAGGACTACTGATTTTTTTGAATTGATCTTGTATCCTGTCACATTACTGAAGGTGTTTATCAGCTGTAGGAGTTTTCTTGTAGAATTTTTGAGGTCACTTATGTATACTCTCATATAGTCTACAAATAGCAAAAGTTTGACTTCTTCCTTTTCAATTTATATCCTCTTGATCTTTTTTTGTTGTCTTATTTCTCTAGCTACAACTTTGAGTACTGTGTTGAATAGATGTAGAGAGAGTTTTGTCTTGTTCCTGATTTTAGTAGAATCGCCTATTCTTTCCATTTAATTTGATGTTGGTTGTCGGCTTACTGTATATTGCTTTTATTATGTTTAGATATGTTCCTTGTATCCCCGATCTCTCCAAGACCTTTATCATGAAGGGTGTTGGATTTTGTCAAATGTTTTTTCAGCATCTCATGACATGGTCATATCCCTTTTTCTTTCAGTTTTTTTTTATGGTGGATTACATTGATATATTTTCATATATTGAAACATTCCTGCATCTCTAGGATAAAACCAACTTAAAAATGGTGGATGATTTTTTTGATGTGCTCCTGGATTCAGTTTGCCAGCATTTTATTGAGTGTTTTTTGCATCAATGTTCATAAGGGAGACTGGACTGTAATTCTCTTTCTTAGTTGAGTCTTTGTGTGGTTAGGGTATCAGGGTAACTGTAGCCTCATGAAAAGAGTTTGGCAATATTCCTTCTGTTTCTATTGTGTGGAACAATTTGAGGAGTGTAGGTATTAGCTCTTCCTTAAAGTTCTGATAAAATTTTGCACTAAACCATTAGGCCTTTTACTTTTTTTGGTTGGGAGATTTTTGATGACTCTTTCTATATTTTTAGGGATTATAGGTTTATTTAAATTGGTCATCTTGTCTTGATTTAACTTTGGTATGTGGTACCTCTCAAAAAATTGTCCATTTCTTTTAGGTTTTCCAATTTTGTGGGGTGCAGGTTTTCAAAGTATGACTTAATGATTCTCAGAATTTCATCACTGTCTGTTGTTATGTCCTCCTTTTCATTTCTGATTTTGTTAATTTGGACATTCTATATCTGCCTTTTGATTAGTTTGGATAAAAGTCTATCTTGTTGATTTTCTCAACGAATCAACTCTTTGTCCCATTGATTCTTTGTATTGTTTTCTTTGTTTCTATTTTATTGATTTTAGCCCTCAATTTGATTATTTCCTTTCATCTACTCATCATTGGTGAATCTGTTTTTTTTTTCTAGAGCTTTCAGGTGTCTGTTAAGTCACTAATTTGAGATTTCTTCACTTTCTTTATGTAGGCACTTAGTGCTATGAACTTTTCTCTTAGCACTGCTTTCATAGTGTCCCATAGGTTTGGGTATGTCATACATTCATTTTCGGTAAATTCTAGGAAGTCTGTAATTTCTGTTTTATTTCTTCCTTGACCCAGGGGTGATTAAAATGAGCACTGTTCAGCTTCCATGAATTTGTAATGCTACAAGTGACAGCACTGTACAGTAATCACTCAGCCATCTTTTCACAAGTGGCTTATCCGAACCATGGGATCTGGTGAAGGTTAAGCCAAAAGGCAAGGCTTTTTTGGCATTATCACTTTGTGAATAAAGTGGCTGTCCTTTGCTGTAGATTTTTTTTTTCTGTAGCTGACTTCCTTTTCTGTTACATGTTTGGGGATTAATTCCCACAACTCAGAACAGTTTCCCACTGCCAGGCCTTGTTCCTCTCTCCTAGGTAAACTCAGAGATCTACCTTCCTGCGATTATCTTTATCAACAGGCATCTGGTCAATACTTGGTGTCCAGGCATAGAGCATTCCACTTAAGATAGTCACAGATATGACTATCTGCCCACGCTGCTGTTCCAGTTTTACCTCACTGAAAAGATTCTTAACTCCTTACAGGCACTTTCACCACAGTTTTCTGATGATATCAATTCAGGAAATATACGACTTCTGTTTTCCTCTCAAGGACTGCAGTAAAGGTAACTACAGCGTGGTGATGGGGCTGAACTACATGAAAATCTATTAAACTGTCATAGACTTTTATTTCTGCTGTTTCCTTCCTAAGTCTAAGAATGTCTAAAGCTCAGACTGACAGTCATGATTTTGTTATAGTCATTACTTTCAGATAGAACTCACTTTAGCTCAGGCCAACCTGAAACTTACAACATGGTCCACGTTAGCCTCCAACATTTCAGACCTGTCTCAGTCCTTTCGCTTCTGCCTCTCCAAAGTTGGGATTTCTGACATGAGACGGACATGATATTATAAATTTAAAAACAAGTGAGGAGCCCATGTGTTCTTCATAAAGAACACCATCCAAAGAGATGCAGAAGAAAAGAAGGCCACGGATGTGAAGGATTTTGACATAGTTGTACTTTGGAAGATTTGAAAATTTTCTTCCTTCTTTACTTTCCTTTGTTTGTTTGTTTTGCCCCATGGTCTTACTATATAGTCTTGGTCAGACTAGAACTTGATATGTAGACTGGAATGAGTGTGAACTCTGGTTCCAGAGTGCTGAGATTAAAGGTGTGCACTATGCCAGGCCAGTCTGTCTTTCTGTTTGTCTTTTTCTCTCTTTCTCTCTTTTCTTTCTGCTTTTTGTTTTTCGAGTCTCCCAAGTGCTGGGATTGAAGTCATGCCCCACCACTGCCCTACTTTTCTTTCTTTTTGAGTTGGAGCCTTGCTATGTAGCTCAGACTGGCCGGGAACTCCTAGTCTTCTCACCTCTGTTTCCAAATGCTGGGGTTACAGGCATGTGCTCTTCTAGCTGGGGTTGCAGACATGTGCTCTAGCTCCTGATTTGATATAGTATCTTTTACCTAGAGAGAATTTTATTTTTATTTAGATGAAGTTTACTTTTCTGGTGTACATTTGTTTGAATGAGTTTGTATATCACAGTGTCTTGGATCTTTCTCATTTCCTCTATTATTAAATGAAATCGAAGGACTTGTCACACTGTAACATGAGGGGGCCTGTTTGTTATTTGGGATTTCTGTTCCGCCCTGTCCCCCAGCTATTTAGTCCCAGAGAAAAATCACACTGAAATCTCTGCAAGCTATAATGCTGATTGGCCCGTTAGGTCAGGCTTCTTATTAGCTAACTCTCACATCTTGATTAACCCATTTTTCTGATCTATTTTAGCCATGTGGCTCAGTACCTTTTTCAGTGGGGCAGCTCACATCCTGCGACTTCGGTGATCTGGGCAGGAGTGGGAGGAATCATCTTCCTCCTTCCCAGAATTCTCTTGCTCTCCTTGCATCATTTCTACTTCCTGTCTGGTTTTCCCACCTACACTTCCTGCCTGGCCAATCAGTGTTTTATTTAAAACATGATTGACAGAATACAAACAATTCTCCTGCACCACCACACATACAAAACCTTGAGGCTGCTTATTGCCAAACCCCAAGACTACCACAGTTAACCTAATTCCTTCACCAAAGGGTAGAAGACCAAGCTCACCAGCATTCATGTTTGGGGTTGGCAAATTAAATAATTCTTTGTGGAATTAAAGAAATCTTAAAGAAAACCATTTAACAGTGTATTAATAATGTTTTGTGAGTCCTTTAAATCTTAATCTCATCTCCCCTGTTTACTAAAAGGGTCTCTGTAATTGAAACAAATATTTCCCTAGAGTTTATGGATATAAACTGGCTGTAGCAGACAAGAATCCTATTCTTGATTTATCCCTGTCTGTGGATGGAAATGTGACCTCCCTTCCTCTTCCTGCTCCTGCAATCTGCTTCCTTGTCTTTCCTGCCTTTATGGACTGTGGCCTGCGGGAACCTAAGCTACAGTGAAGCCCTTCGTCCTTAAGTTACTATTGATCATGGTAGCTTTTCACAGCAACAGAAAAGTGACTACCATACCATGGGCCACAATGAACACAGGCAATGCTATTGCTCTGATTTTCATCACAGTCATGAATATGTTCTAAAATGAGCAGAAAATAGATAAGAAAATGATAAATATCCAAAAAATTAGACCTGAAAATAATCCTTTTTAGTGAAGTTGAACACGTGCTAACTCCACAAGTGAGTGTGCACACATGTAGGTGCTCACACAATTTTCTAAAAAAATGTCTGGACCAGACCACAGAGGAATTTTTCATGTTTGGTTTCTAAAGTTGTATTTGTTATTGTATATTTATGGATTCATAAAAACAAATCTAAAAAGATGCTGTCATATATTTGGGATTGACAGAAACATGGTTGCACAATTGCTTGGAAAATATTAAAGAATATTTACCAGTTCTGTTTGCTTATGTATCTATTTATGTTTAGCCTCATTCTAAAAACAAGATGAGGTGGTAATTAGAAGATTGCCATTACGTTAGTTAAACTCAATGACTAGTGAAAATAGAAATGGTATATTATACAAAGAAGACCACGCAAAGTGCAAATGTGAAGAGTTATGCTTCATTTGGGCTGAGAGTCACTGAATTATTCCTTAGAAAAATGACATCTAAATGCTGATGACGTATTTATATTAACAAAGCTTCCCTAGCTTTGAAATGGTCAAATTTAAAACAAGGAAGAGTTCTGAAATATAATCAAGGTAAGTCATAAAGCTGCAAATATCAATGCATTATAAATTTTTCAGTGACTATGACCATCAAATGGGTGAGATTTCAATATCCCAAAGTTCTGTGAAAAAGAAGTATCTTTTTTTTTTCTCTCCTCAAATAAGAACCTACCTAACAAGGAAGAGAAAGTGTTAGTCACCATTTCATTTTTGTAACAGGTACTTGAGTTACATCAGCCTATAAAGAGGGGATGCTTATTTTGGCCCCAAATTGGAGGTTTAGTCTACAGTCAGCAGTGGTGCTGTTTTGGGGTCTGTGGGAAGGCAGCCCGTCTGGGAGATGAACATGATGGAGGAGGCTAATTACCACTTAGTATCTAAGAAGCTGAGAGGAAGGGCCTGAGGTCTCACTATCCCCTTTAGGGCACCTCTTAGTGTTTCTACCATATCCCAGTAGATCAAGCCCAGGACCAAGCCATTAACACAAGGTTTTGAATAACTAATGAGAGCAAGGAACACAGGAGTGTATATGCTAGAGATTTTTGACATCTTCAATACACAAACCAATAGACAAAAAGGTTTAGAAATCTTATTTGTCTTATTAGTAGATAATTTTGTGGAAGACATCGTGGTAAGTTTTGGGAAATGTTAAAATGGGAAAAAAGAGAAAATGTTTCCCAGAGATACTGGAAGTAAAACCAAGTACTGATAATAGGAAGGTAGATTCTCCTAAGGGGAAGCATATGCCACCAGTCCCATTGAATCACACTGTGTTTTGATGCTGACTTCATTTGCAGATATTAAGGAAAGGTAGTAGACATGTGGATCTTAATCCTTTCAGCCAGTTTGCTGACTTGCCAGCAGTTAATGCTAGCAGAATAATTGTGAGGAACATCTGCTTGGATAGAAGGCCTGGCAATGAATTCTTTATGGGGTAACTACAAATTAATTCTCTTCCTGGTGAGATTTCCTGAGATTGATTTTGTACATGAGCTTAAAACAGTCTACTGTTTGACCAAATGGTGTCCATCACTCATTCACCAGCAAGCCAGGATTTGTTTGGGAAATTGAAATTCACTTTAATTCTCCAAATATGAAAAACATTTAGAAATTATTTTATGTTACTCAAATACCAAACTTGAGCCATCGGGTTCTTTTTTTTTCTTCAAATTGTGCCTCATGGTCAAGTGAATTTGGTAAACATTCAGTATAACCCACCCTTGTACCTCCATAGACACACAGCACACTTTAAAATACAGAATGCAGTATTGAGTTCTAGAACCTGCTTACCATGAGGTTTCTCAAGTTTACTGAAGAAACAGCTTTCAAAGTTCAGCTATTAATATTCTACGGGACTCTGAGCTTCTGTGGAGTAGTAGGATCCTCTCTCCAGGGACAAATGTTGTGAAAACGGCAGGATAAATTCAGAAAATTATATGTATTGCAAAGTCTTAGGTAGGTGACCTCTATCTCACATGCTGTTGTAGGTCTCAGGATCCCCGTTCCCTCATGGTAGTGGTTGTGGAAGCTTCTGTGGACACAGAGTACACAATAAAAACAAGCTTCTCTGTAACAAGAAGGCTGTTGGAGGTCAGTGGACACAACTTCTTCAAGGGCGGGGGTGTGGGGATAAGGGACACACCCTGTGTCTCTGACTATGGTAAAGGTGAAAGGTGAACTCCTTTGGATTGTCCTTAGGAAACAATGCATAACCTAAGACTTTTGTTTTGAGAGCGAAAGGACACTATTCTTTTTTTTCTTTTCTTTTTTTTAAGATTTACTTATGTAGTGGCATTTCATTTATATTTTGATAAATACAGCTTGTCTAAAGATCAGAGAGTAAAACAGCCCCACTGATCAGCCTTACAGACCATGCAATGGTAGGCAACACACACCTTTAATCCCAGTAGCCACACTAGTTGCCATAGAAACTGGGCCATGTATGCCTTTAATCTCACAACTAGAGAGGATTATAAAATGGGAGGAGACAGCTCTCAGGAACAGTCTCATTATGAGATTCCTGGGGTCAGGATCGCCATTTCTGACTGAGGTTGAGGAAAGAGCCAGTAGTTTGCTTTGCTTTTCTGGTCTTCAGGTTGAACCCTAATATCTGTCTCTGAGTCTTTATTAATCATGCTTCATATTTATTTATTATGTATACAGTGTTCTGCCTCCATGTATTCCTGTAGGCCAGAAGAAGGCAAAAGAATGCTTTATAGATGGTTATGAACCACCATGTGGTTGCTGGGAATTGAACTCTTGATCTCTGAAAGAGCAGTCAGTGCTCTTAACCTCTGAGCCATCTCTCCAGTTCCTGGGATACTATTCTTAAATGGGACCAGGAATGCTCTGTGTAAGATGGAAGGTGAGACCCACACCTCCTCTCTATGTGTTCTGGGCCACTCAGGTTGACAGGAGGAGGAAGAAGGAGTGGCTGTTGCTCTCCTGGCTCCCTCAGATAATAAAAAATATAAACAAAAAGCAATTTGTAGATACAAAAAAGGTGTATACTGGGAATGGGCAGGCAGCGTTATGGATGGTGCTAAGGCTTATAATATGGCACTGGTCAGCTGGAAAACTGCTGGAAAGAGAATGCTGGCTGGTTAGAGGTCGCAGTCCGTCGCAGCTTTCTCTAAGATCAACAATATGGAAACTCCCTCCCTCCCCAGCAAGAGTCTCTGCTCTAAACCAGATGCCTGTTTCGTCTTTAGCTTGACCCCAGGGAAGATGGTCCATATAGAATTCCTGAAAGCCAGGGGCTCGGGTACTGGGAGATAGGTGATGACAGATGCCCCAGGCATCGTTTTCCTCCCTTTTCTTCTCTGGGCTGTTTGGGTCTCTTCGAGGTTGATTGGTGCCCATACTAGAAGGGGCAGAGATTCTTTAGTCGGTCCAGCCTCTCCCCACAGATCCAGAGAGCTTGTTGACCCGCACCGATCAAGTTGACACTTGAAGCTTACCCATCACATTCAGGGACAACTCTTTTTTAATTTAATTTATTTTTTTGATTTTGAAACAGTGTCTTGTTATCCCACGCGGTCATTGAAGTCATTATTCACCCTCCTACCCGCCTTAGAAGACAGCTATTTTAGATGAAGGATTTGAATGAGGCATGATGCTCTTAAGATAAATGGAAAGATTAACTGCTATCAGAAGAACAACGCTGAAGGCCTAAAGCCCATTTTAAAATAGAAAAGAAAGTCAGGAAACATAGTTCCCGGGAGGCCCTAATTTGAAAGATGGTATGAATTTTCAAATGCGGTATAAAGATGGGAAGAGTAGAAATTAGAAGCTCGCCTGGGGTGGTATTATTCATGTGATTTTATCCGAATCACCTTTTCAACCTTCCATTTCCTCAGGCACATGGAGCGTTCTTTTATGGGAAACTCACTGGGTTTCTTTGAATACCCAATGCAACGATGCCTACTCGTGGGCACCGAGGTTTGGGAAGATTCCCTGTGTGTGATTGTGACTGTAACATAGAGTTGTCCGCTAAGGAACAACACATTGGCACTCCTACAGAGTGTTTGCTGCTGTGAAGCAAGCAGAGAAACAGGAAGCCTCAACCTCAGCTCTACAGGTCTGTTCCTTCTCATTCTAGGAGAGGGACATTTGGAACACTTTCTGTGTCTGGAGGCTCCAGACAATGTGCTAGAAGTAGACTATGATGGGGAGCCAAACAAAGAGAAGCCAACAAACTGAGAAGTAAGCTTTAATTGTTAGGGACATCCGTATCCCAGACGCTGTCCAGATAGTTCCATCCTGACTTATGTGTGATACTGTTACAAGAAGCTCCACTCCTGGCGGGGACATTGAACTCTTTCGTGGCCACCACTTTTCCGCCCACTGTGTGTAGTCCATACCTAGGACGTTTCTCATGGCTTTGCCTTAAGTACTTGATCAACAGCATTAGTGACCGCTTTAAGTGGATAGACTCTGTCTCAGTTACGTTTCGATTGCTGTAATAAAACACAAAATTTTATTTTATGGAAGCAAAGCAACTTTTGAAGAAAAACTTTAATTTGGCTTATGGTTTCAGAGCGTTAGGGTCTAGGATGGCAAGAAGAAGGAACAGCGGAGAGCTCCCATCTTGATCCACAATCATGAGGCTGAGAGATAGACAGCAGGACTGATATGAATCGTTTGGAACCCGGAAGTCTGCCCCAGTGACACATCTCCAACAAGGCCACTCCTTCCAATCCTTCTAGAACAGTTCCACCACCTTTATACAAATTAGAATCTAGTAAGATTTAATATCCAAGTTTCAGCAGTTAAGTGGATACATCTGCAACCTACGTACCAAATGAACAACCTGCTTCCCACTCTGCCCTTCCCTACTCTCCCATGCCACCCTCTTCTTTCCCTCCAAACACAGATCCTTCCTAATTTTCTCACTTATTTGATCATTTTCTACTCATCTTTTGCCTTTGTCGGGATCCTGACTGATATCCTGTTTCTTGCATTGTTCGACTCCTTGTTAAAGCTTCCTGTCTTCTGCAGAGGGATGAGCGAGGACTGAGAGTAACTGCCTTGACCCCTGTGTTTGACTCTGGAAGGAGCGACCATGTAGGGCAGGGCTGCAGTGCACCAACACATCTAGAAAGCACAAAGGATTCATCTCCGGTCAGGATGCGGGAAAATGCTAGGACACCCAAAGCATAGTAGTTGGCTTTCAAAAGTTCGTTGTTACCAAATAGAGAAGTTCTGCCTGATAGCAGTTTATAGTCACCAACTGTATGCATACAGACTGATGCATAATAAGATGTTGGCAAAAATTATTGTATTTGCCTTGTGTTTAGTTTACTACCAGCCTCAGGTTCTATTGTTCCTGTTCCTGTATTCCCAAAGCGATCTTTTCACAAAGGATTGTTTTTATATTAGAAGATCAAAAATTTTCAGTTAAATTCTGCGGACTGGGTGAATTTGAGATGTAGAAATAGGGATGCTGTTTTGTTTTGTTTTGTTTTGTTTTGTTTTAAACAAGTCTTTCTAGACTGTGTCAGGTCAGATCCCATTCCATAGTCAACACTTTGGCTACACCGCCAGAGTTTGCGTTTCAGCTTCCTGCAGTACAGATAAAACAGAACACACATCTTTAAGGTGTTGACGTCATCCAATGCCTGAAATGTACCAGATGCTAGACTCTGAGGTTAAGGGGTAGAACACATTTCCTGTCTTCCGTGAACCAATATCTAATTACTTTTTTAACATTGGACTCTGAAGATGTGTTTCATGATTGCACACAGAGACTGCACACTGGGGAGAGGAATTCAGAAAGCGGTGTGGTCCAGTGTATGCTGACTGCTACTGCCTGGGATGCCTGGACACCCAGACTCACAATGAGGGTGTGTGTGTACAGATTTGCTATTCTGATTATTTTCAGATCAGGTATTTTAGATTGAAGAAGATTTATTCAGATAATTGATCTAGGATAGTTGTAATTCGAACATGGGTCTGTTAAGAAAATCCAGTGTGGAGTTGAAATTATTGTTATTATTTTTCCTTCAGAGAGAAGAGCTGGAAATCTGGAGCTCTCATGAAGGTACAAACATTGTTAACGGCTTGCAAAATCCCTAATTTTGTTTTATCCATCAAAATATTCTTGGTGAAAAGCACCTAGATGACTGCATTTATAGTTTGGTTATAGTCAATAACCAGGCTTTAATCACTTGAGAGTAGAAAAATGAGGTTTGTCTTATATGATCTGACTTGTATTTATAATAAAATATTTTTACAATAATTTGCAATTAACAATATTTAACTACAGAAGACTGACTTGTCCCTTGGCATAGCAGATATAATATGGAATTGGCATTGAAAAGCGATTTCATAAATAGACAATTAAATAAGAATATCCAATTAAATAGCACTTCCAGAGATTTAAACTTATGAACCAAACTTTAACTAGTCAATAAAATGTGTTCTAGCTTTCTATTTTAAAAAATAGAATTTAATTGGGTAAAGTAAAATCAATAGGCCAAATTGTACCACTAGTATTACTGAAATTGTGAGCTGCCAAAGATAACTGAGTTTTTTCTGGAGTTTGCTTAAATGTTCTGCTAACAAGCTATGGTGATATGGTTGAAGGTTCAGATGAAAACATACAATTCCTAAAGTATTATACATTTAAAGCCACAAACTTTCTTTTCCTTTTTAAAAGTCACTAATTTATATTATTTTTGCTTTAGTTATGAAGGTTCCTTATGCAAGACTTTCATGCACCCGTCCCCCCATATGATTCTTCCGTACATCCCTTTCTGGTACAAGGAGATGCTTGTGGCATTAATTGCCATCTTAACTTGTTATAAAACGCGATGGATACTGGACAGGTCACAGTGATGTTAGTGAAAAAGAATTTATTTCATCAAAATTGGCAAAGAGAAAGGATTTGACAAATAAATCAGTTTGTCTTTTCTTTTCTTTCTTACCTAAAATGTTCTACCAATTAAACCTTTCACAAACTCCAAAGTATTTCTGAGCTGTCAGGTATCTAACTGGTATGGCATATGACGACATTTAGTGGACATGGGACAAGAGAAAGCAAAAGACTAACAGTGTCTGTCACAGGGCGGGCTGTGCGGGAGCCAACCCTATCGGTGGCATCTTTAACTCTGAGGTTACGACAGCACCTTGGGAGCATGGAGCAGACAGCAGTGGGAGAGCTGCATCTAGGTAATCGGCACAGGCTCCCTCCCACCCTGGCCTGTGTTCTTACCCTTCAGCACATGCTGGTTAGAGCCTGTATAGTGTATGGGATTCTGAGCGCTCCAGCACCCTGCTCCGTCAGTCCTGTCTTCTGTGCAAAGGCTGCAGTGCAGAGCTCTTTAAGACCCTGGATCCTCTGGCCTGGTCTCAGGGTGGCACCGACTCACTACACTGTTCTTTTAGAAATTGTCGTTTTCTGTAATGCTTCAAATGAGAAGCAGAGTTAGACGATTTCTTTCTTTGCACAGGAGAGTCCTCCTCTTTTCCCCGTTTGGTTCATTCTATAAGTAAATAAAGGGAAGTGTTGGCAAGCACGTAGGGAAGGAGGTATCCCTTTCTTAGGCTAAATTGATACAATGTTTTGAGTCTGTTTCTTCTTTTTCATGGTTAGGAGCATTTTATGTTATGAGCAGTGATCCAGTTAGGAAAATGAAATGTTTCAGGGTAAAAATGTCTAAAGAAGTGGTATGTGAGCATATGTGTGTGTGTGTGTGTGTGCACATGTGTGTACGAGCAAACATGTGGATATGTGTGTTGCTAAAACTTAATCCAGTCCTTAAGTTTTAGAAAGATAGATTTTAGCCTTGAAAAGAACAATATTAATAACAAGCTGGGACGGCCTAAAAATTTCAGGACTGTCAAAATAACTTTGTTCAATTATGTGGATATGAAACGCAAAAACTGAAAATGCTCACCGTGTAATTTTTGCTCTAGATAGTCTACAAAGGACGGACTGGCTTAAGTTGCCAGGAACTGAGCATGGTAATTAAGCAGCTGATTTATAAAGTGGGGAAGGAATTCTCGTAACTATTCAACACAAAGCAGATCTTCCAATATACAATGATTTCCATGTTGCTCCTTACGTGAGAACGTGCTTAGTCCAGAGCCCTGCCAACTCATACAGCATGTTTGCCTATTTCCCTCCGATGTAAGCAAGTTTGCAGTCTAACCTAGAGTTTTATGAAAATACAATCCTCAAAGTCCATGGGCCCGTGCTGACTCTCACAATCAGGTACTATATCCATTTCTTCCCGAATGAATCCAGTGCAGTTGATTAAAAATGCTCCTCATAATGCATCACCAGCACTCGTGAGTTCATTCGGTTATGAGTGGTTTCGTGCATATTCTGTTCACAAAAAAGCCTGGCTAAAATTATGCATTGTACTCAAATATTGGATTTGAAGTGAGTTTTTTTCTGACTTTGGATTGGAGGTCTGTTTTCTTAGTTGTGTGAAAAGCTGTCATGCACAGCAGGGCATGGTAAGTTCTGAGGAGCACAGACACTCAGAAATACAACAGAACACTCATTTGTCCCCTGGTTCCCAACTGTGGAAAACAACAAGGGACTGTTTGCAATGTTCAGGAAATTCTTTCTGATGCCTCTTTGGTCAGGCTTCTGTCTAGAGTTTCAGTCATTTTCCTGTAAATGACTTGAGTTAGTGACAGGGGAAAAACTGTGCCGTGGACTACAAGCCACCGATTACCCTCCAAGGTCCCCAGGTGGCATCTCATAGGACTCCTTTCCGCCTCTGTCATGACTTTCCTAAGGTGGGGCAAAAGGGACTGGAGCCAACTATTTTTGCATGACCCATCCCTGTTAGCCTCTCAAAAGGGAGCACAGGACACCAGAGCGGCCTGCATAGAGCGTACCACGTGTGAAGAGTGAGGCTATCACAGATTCATTCTGCTGTCCACTACTTGGCTTTGGCAGCTCACGGGCAACATTTCCCTGGCAGCCTTTCTAGCCCCGATTTTATGCTAGAGCTGAGACGGAGGTGGCGGTAGGTATAACTAACTCAACCGGAATGAGAAAGGAAGTAGGTGGTGAGGTGAAGGCAGAAGGCCAGTGGGTAGGAAAACAATCACAACTGGAGAGCTTAAGCTATCATTTCAGGATCTGGAGAAACGCCTTCTCCTAGCTACACCACTTCTGGGCATATGCCCAGAGGACTGTACATCCTATCTCAGAGATACGTGCACACCCATATTTATTGCTGTTCTGTTCATAGCTAGGAAATGGATTAAGAGTAGATGCCCATCAATAGAAGAATGGATAATGAGAATGTGGTACTTAAACATAATTGAATTTTACTCAGCTGCAAAGAAAAATTAAGTTGTGAAATGGATGTAACTGGGAAATGTATTAAGTGTGATAACTCAGCTTTTAGAAGACAAATAATGCATGTTCTCTGCTATGAAAGTACTAGTTTCTAACACACACACACACACACACACACACACACACACACACGACAATGTGTATAAGTAGAGAGCAGGAAGCTAGAAGGAGTCCCATGACAGCAGTGGGGAAGGCTTCAAGGGAGAGAGGAGGACAATGGAGCACATGTAACACTAATGTAGGAAGGAAAATACTGGAAGGAGAACAGGTGAGGAGAGGGTCAGGGTCATGAGGAGAGGAGTTAAGTTCTCTTAGTATCAACTAAAGGACTCTGCAGGTATGGAAATCTACAAGACAACCTGTTAGTTTGTGTGCTTATTTAACATAGAATTTAAGCAACTCTGGGATTCTCTTTAAACACCTTAGCAGAGCCACAAAAAGTAAATCCCTGGGGGGTGTCACAGAGTGTTGCTGCTTATATACCTCCACTGTCACATGTCTGTCAGAAGATCCCTGGGCACATGTTCAGGCTACGGTGCGGTTTAATCTTATTCTCCTAACACCGTGGCTTTTTAAAAATCAGGCCCTAGTTTGCAGCTTCTGTGCAGCTGTTGTATTGGAAGCGTTACTGTTTATTGCATGCTCTGTGACTGGAGTCCTCACTTCCCGACTTAAACTTGAGCTCTGGGCTACTTATGTTAACCATGTTTTGGCTCCTGGTTTCCAGCTAAAGTTGCCCAACAAACCTTAGTCAAGACCATGAAAATCAACCAACTAGACCAACTGTGCTGTTCTAATTATATGCAGTCAACTACTGTATCTTCCAGAAGATTTTAGATCTGTTAAGATATGCTCGCCTAGTCACCTCATGCTCCACTAGGCATCTCAGAGGCAATGGATGAGGTGATCTCTGTGAGGTTGCAAAATACCTTGAAACTTTACTATATGAAAACATTGTGAAGAGGGGCATTAAGAGTTAGGAGAAGGGCTGGGCCGTGGGGGTGCACGCCTTTAATCCCAGCACTCGAGAGGCAGAGGCAGGTGGATCTCTGTGAGTTCAAGGCCAGCCTGGTCTATAAGAGCTAGCTCCAGGATAGGCTCCAAAGCTACAGAGAAACCCTGTCTTGAAAAACCAAACCAAACAAAAACAAACAAACAAACAAACAAACAATTACAGGAAAAAGTCAGTAAGATGGCTCATTGGATAAGAGCCATTGATGTCAAGTCTGATGACCCAATCTACGACTTCCAAGCATGTGCTTAGGCATGCATGCTCTCATACATATACACTAAACAAACACATAAATAAATAAATAAATAAATGTGTTAGGAAGAAACAAAGAAGGTATATTTTTGAATTCACTCAAACAGGAGAAACTGACAGTTTCTTTTGTAAGAAATAATATCAAATAGAAAATAGTATATGATCTGTCTTTTAATAATACCCAGTGCTACTAATGTGAATGCCTAAATATACACAGTATTAATTATGAATGTTAATGGGAGACTCTACTTACTCTTTCTTCATTAGAAGTTTTATTGTGTGTTATTATTTTAATTTTGAAGCAGGGTTTCACATAACCCAGGCTGCTCTCAAACTCATTGAGGATGACCCTGAATCTGATCCTATGATCTCCACATCTTGAAGGCTGGGATGACAGGTGTGTGCCATCATGCCTAATCCATATGGTTCTGAAGACTGAGTCCACTTCCTCATGCTTGATAGGCAGACATCCCACATCCCCAGCTTTCAGTAGAAGCTTTTGAAGTGTGTCTTTCCCAATAAAAATGACTCAGATTTCATCTTATGCCTGTTAAAATGGCTAAGACAAAAAATACAAGTGACAGCTCATGTCAGAGGGGATGTGGAGCAAGTGGAACACTCCTCCACTGCTGATAGGAGTGAAAACTTGTACAGTCACTATGGAAACCAATATGGCAGTTTCTCAGAAAATTGGAAATCAACCTACCTCAAGACCCAACAATACCAATCCTGGGCATATGTCCAAAGGATGCTCCACCATACCAGATGGATGCTTGCTCCACTATGCTCATAGCAAACTTATTTATAACAGCCAGAAACAGGAAACAATCTAGATGCCCCTCAACTGAAGAATGGGTGAAGAAAATGTGCTACATTTACACAATGGAGTAATATTTTTATTCAGCTGCAAAAAAACAATGACACCATGAGATTTGCTGGCAAATGGATGGAACTAAAAAAGATCATTCTGAGTAAGATAACCCAGACCCAGGAAGATGAATATGATTGTTGTCTGGCCTAATAATCACCAGAGAAGTGATGTCTAACCTAATAATCACCCAGCAACTGATGGAAACATCCAGAAACCACAGCCAAACACTAGGCAGAACTCAGGGAATCCTGTGAATGAGGAGGAAGAAAGATTGTAGGAGCCAGAAGGGCCAAGGATACCACAACCCCTGCACCCCACAGAATCAACTAACATATCTTCCTTCACAGGGGCTCATAGAGTCTAAATTACCCACCAGGGAGAGGGCATGGGACTGACCTAGGCCTTCTGCATATATGTTACAGTCGTGTAGCTTGGTCTTCTTGTGGAATTCCTGACAGTGGGAGCAGGGACAGTTTCTGACTCCGTTACCTGCTTCTGAGACCTTTCGCTCCCACCAGGTTGCCTCGTCTAGCCTTGCTAGAGGAGGAGGTGCTTAGTGACAGTGGTGACTGCCCATAGCAGTGGAACAGCACCGATTCTTTTACTTTATTAATGACGTCTCACTTGCCTGTCTGACTTTGCGACTCATGAAAGTGAAGATGCACATGTTAGCCACTCCCATGTTTAGTGCTGGGAAGATGACCAATGAGAGCTGGAGAAACGTTCTACACGTGTATCTCTGACTAAAGATTGTGATTGGGCCAACATTCTCCTATAGTTTCATGATGGGTAAAAATCTGTGAGCATAAGGAGCCCAGAAGTGGGAAGAAATCATTCCAGATAAGTGAAACCATTGTTAAATATTAGTGAAGACTCTTCACTAAAAAACTTCTTGATGGATTGAAAATTAGCGGTTGTCCTGTACTAAGGAAAGCTCTGTCTTGCACGTGCTGTTGGGAACCCCTTTCTCCAAAGTTAGAAACATCGAGAGGCATGGAAAACAATAAAAGAGTGGGTAAAACCTAAAGAAAGAAAATGTCCATTTCTGTATTTACATTTGGGAATTGCTCAACTGGGACAGCATTTGCACTTTGTAGACTGATGTGGTTCTGTGGCTAAAAGTACAGATTTGTACACACAGTGTCTCTCATCTTCCCAGTGTGGCCCTTTGCTGGCTCTTCTGTTCTATGAGGATATCCTTCCCAATAGAAAAACTGGAGACTGGGAATCTGACAGCACATGCTCTTCTTATCTTTCAATAGGATTTTTCTTTTTACAAACAATGTGTCATGTAGCTTAGGCTGGCTTCCAACTTGCACAGCAAAGGTTAGCTTCGAACAACTGCTCCTCCTGCCTCTCCATCCTGTGTGGTGGAAGTACAAGTGGACACCATGCCCAGTGTATTTAGTGCTGGAAATTGACCCTAGAGCATTGTGTAATCTAGGCAAGCACGTGACTAACTGAACGACATCACCAGCTCTCAGTAGGATTCTTAACTGTTATCCATTCAGAAGTCAGCTGAAACTCATGTTCATAGTTTTCACATAGGTCACAGGAACGAGGTGCAACCCCAAGTTTATCTTTGTTTTGATAAACCAAAATCATTCCCACCCTTGGAAGGATACAGGTTCCTTTCATGGCTACCAAGTTTATTCTAGCTGTCAGCGATGTTTTCTGCCATTAACTAGCTCTCTTGTTTTATATACGAGAGAAACAGACATCTAATAACACTTCATGTTCGACTCCAGATTAAAGAATAGAGCCAAGGGTAGCACTGTTTCTACTGAGAGAAACTGATTCTGTTATGCTAAGGCTTGAACATGTGTGTTACCAAGGTGTTATGTGATGGTAGGTGGGTCCCTAGTGTGACTGTGTTGAGGTGGTGGAACATTTGAGGTGTAGGAACTTGAAACCTATATTTTCCTTTATAGGGTAACCATTGGTCTCAGGTGTCCATGCTCCAGGAAGGAGCTTTCTACCAGAGCTCCTTCAGACAACCCCGATAAATCTCAACAGGTCACGTACAGGACAGGAGAAAGGGAGGGCTTCAGGGAGACAAGAGGATGGGACACAGTGAGGAGGGATGAGAAGGACGGAAGGTCATCACATGTGTGTGTGAAATGGCAACTAAATAGAAATCTGAAAAGGGTGGGGCCCAGTGGAAGGTGAGTAGGTTGTAGGAATGCATTCTCATGAATGGAATAGTGGCATCTCTTGGGACAGCTTGAGTGGGACTGGAATGGGCACCATGTGGATGGCTCGCTATAAAGTGAAGTTGTCTGCTCTTCTCTTCTTTGTATCCTTCCCCTCTCTGTTCCCCACCCCATCTAGAGACCTTTAGCAGAGCTGAACATATGCCTAAACCATTCTCTGGTTTTCTGAACTACGAGCTAAATAAGCCTTACATTTAAATGTGGCTAGCCTCAGGTACTTTGTCAAACAATATTAAGGAGATTAAGAACATTTTACAACATTTATTTCCCATGGATCACTAAGGCAAGCCATAGCTTTAGAATCTAATATTTAAGTTATTCCCATTGTGACAAGTGCTTTCATTTCCCCCTTGACCCTGGAACCAGTGACTGTGTTATCTTACGTGGCAAAATGCTCTTTACTGATGGGAACTAAGAATGTACACCTCAGTGGAGAGACTCTCAGGCAGGCTTTGAAAAGTAGAGCAGAAGAAAAAAGAAGTCAACCAGAGATATACAGTGGAAGAAGGGGAGGGGCAGTTCAGGGTCCCAGAAGATGTGGTGCGCCACTGCTGGCTTTGAAGATGGAAGGAAACTCCATGATCAAAGAATGCAGGCAACTTTTAGAAGCTGGAGAAGACAATGGAATGCTCCCAAATCCTCAGAATAAGCATGATTCTCTGACACTGTGAAGCAGAGGACATTAGCTCACAGACACACCTGCATTTCCTTGCTCCCTTTATCTCTTTGGCTTTCAGATCAGTTTCAAAGCATTGTTACCTCATCACCATTGTCCTGGTCATTGTCATCTGCCCTGTGATCATCATCATTGCCACAGTCATGGTCTTCATGGACTGCTGTAGACTTCATTGGTAGGGCCTCATACTTCAGTGTTCTACAACAATCGGCCAGGGGTGCACTGCTAGCATCTCTTCCCAAACTGGGTAACCGAGTTCTGGAATGGGAAGTTGTTTCCACAGACCACAAACATAAGGACGGGATCTTCTTTGGGTGTAAAAAGTGGTTTCAGCTTTTTCAGTTGGCAGACACTATAATAGCATATTGTTTGGTTTCATATAATTTTTTTATGATGGATCTAAAAGGACTAAGAAGAAGAAACCCTCTTTTCAATGATGAGCTTGGGCCTGCATAAGTGGTTATTAGCAGAGTGAGCAAGAGAGAAAGGCAAGCCTTTTGTTTAAATGGAAATTTAGAAAGTCCTGCAGTTCTGTGCATCCAAGTGCACATGCATCGTGATGTGAGTGACCCTATCTTTTTATTGTACAATGTGCCATTCTCTTGCTCAAAGGTTATTAAGATTCTCTGTCTGACTTTGCATACAAAAGCTTTTGCTGCTTTGATGGAGGTAAAATCTTTTCCTTAATTGTTTCAGGATAAAGCTCAAGTTATTTAGACATACAGTGTGCTTCTGTCATCTAGAGAAATGGGCTGAAAACGCATATTCCGGTCTTAGTGTGCTGCAATCATTAAAACTTTTCAGGGAATATGCTTCCGGGATACTGTGTCCTAGTGGTTCCAAATGTGTAGATTCTGCAAGGCCTGGAGGCTTAGGAGGCCATAGTGATGCCACAATGTGCTTGGAGAAACCCAAAAGGTATGGCCATGGTTAACAGTATGGAAGCTTTGAAAGGTGACCCATGGAACAATCTAGACACTCAGAAGACTACAGGTTAAAAAAAATCCTACGGCAAGAAAAAAAACGTAAAGAGATAAAATCACTGGGTATAGAGCTTTTGAGAAAAAGATACGATACATTAGACAATAAAAATGATAAAGTCAAATTTGCTGTTTAAGGCATATGTTTAGGATGAGCTAAGCTGAACTTAAAGCTGATGCTGGGCTGGGGCTGCCCGAGTGTGGATGCCGCACTCCGCTAGTGTCCACCCTGCTCACAGCCACCACATCACCACCAGTCTCAACACACTGCCGAAAATGTCAGGGCTAGAAGGGCCAGCTAAGAAATAAAGGCTGTTGATGGAAAATGTGCTGTTCTTATTGACTCACTTATCCAAACAGCTTGGAGACATTTCCATAGTGCAAATCCCTCTCACATTCAAACTCTTGTTTCACCCAGTAGGAAAAAAAAAAATTACATTAAAGGAGCCAGGAACCATAGTTTCTTGGCAGGGATTTTCAGCTCATTATGCGATAATTAATACTAATCTGTAGCTTAGTAAAACAAAAGAGCAAATCCTTTTCTTTTCTTCCAACTTTTAGATTGCTGTTCTGCCAGATAGCCAATAACTAAAACTGAATCTTTGTTGTCTTTTTTTTTTTTTGAGGCTATAAGGCAAATAAAAAATTTCACACCTTCACTAAGCAGATCTATACATTTTTTGGTTCTTGATAATAAAAGTTTATTACTACTGTTAAAATTGCTGACATCACTAAAATACATTGCAACAACTGGAGCCCCCATAGCCTAGAAAAATAATGCAGATGGTTTTAAGTTTTGGAAAGCTCTTAAAACGTACATTCCTTGTAGCTTTATCCTGATTGGTTTATTTAACAATGTGACCTCACTAGTAGAGGTGATATTTTGTTTCATTTTGGGCCTCCGATATGCCAGGTTCATTGTGTGTCTCTGTAGCAGCTATTTTTCTTCTTTCTGTGAGGAGTGCCTGGCAAGAAACATCTGAAGGAAGGGCGAGTCTGTTCCCTATTGCCATGGTCAGGGCCTGTCCCCCATGGCAGGAAGGCAGGGACAGCAGGAGTGTCCTCACCCTGCCCCTGGAGTCAGAAAGCATGAGATGAATGTGGGTATTCTCTGGAAGCTACACCAGTGAGCAGCACAGCCTTCCCCAGCTCTGGGCATCCTTCTCGGGAATCTCTGAAACTGAGGTTGCTCCTGAGGGTCCCCAAACACAAATGACTACTTGAATAGATTGCATTGAGATGAGGTGCTTGGAAAATATCCAGTGGAATTATCCGATAAGTCTGTAAAATCATGATTGCTGGCTCATGCCTGTAAACCAACACATGGGAGGTTAAGGTGTGACGGTTATGAGTTCAAGGCCAGTCTGATGAAATGGAGACACTGTTCCTCCCCCCCTCAAAAAAAAAAAAGAACCAAAAAACAAAAGTCTCAGGGTGTGGGGAAGGAGAGGCAGGAAAGTTGGCACAGAGGGCTCAGAGGTTAGGAGCCCTTGCTGTACTTTCGGAGGTCATGGCTTTAATTCCCAGCACTAACGTGGTGGCTCACTGCTGTCTGTAACTCCAGTTCTATGGTTCTGACCTTCTGACCTCCTTGAGCTCCTGTACACACGTGGTGTACATGTGTACACTGAGGCATATACAGTAAATACATATCACTTTAAAAAGCAAGGGTGAGACTGTATCTCTGTGTAGACTATTTGCTTAGGATTTGGGTTTAGTTTCCATCAATACACACACACACACTCTCTCTCTCTCTCTCTCTCACACACACACACACACAGAGAGAGAGAGAGAGAGAGAGAGAGAGAGAGAGAGAGAGAGAGAGAGAGAATATGGAGGAGACAAGGCTAAGCCAGAGTTATGTATCTGGGAATTGGGAGAGGTTATTTAAACTTGTGTATAAAGATGATGCTATTCAGAGAATTAAAAAAAAGAGGAGTTTAGGAGAGTGTTTCAGAGAACCCCCATATTTAAAGGTAGGAGAATCCACTCTCTGAAAGCCTGAATGACAACAAGAAAGTAATAGCACCTCAAAAACCAGTCAGGGAGGAGTATTCTGAGAAGGCGATACTACCCACCAATAACCAAAGTTACAGAAAGACTAAATAAAGCTTGCTTTAAAAATAAGGGCTTGGGAGGCGGGGCAGTGGCCTGGTTGGCTTGCCCTATAGACATGAGTGCCTGGGTTTGGCTCATCAGCACCTACAGGGGAAAGTCCCTGAAATCCCCATGCTGGGAGCATGCGTACATGTGTGAGGAGACAGACAGGATGGTCCCAGAGGATTGCTGACTCATCTCCCACTTAGTGAGCTCCAGGCTCAGTCAAAGACCCTGTTTCAGAAATAAAGTAGAAAGTGACCAGGATGGTACTTGAAGTAGAGCCCTGAATCCTCATGCTTGTATATATGTGTTTACATATACCATTCCAACACACACACACACACACACACACACACACACACACACACACACACGTACACACACAGAGGCATGCACAGATTCTATCATCTAATTTATAGATAAAATAAATTAGAGGCACAAGGAATTATGGTTATTTGGCAGAAGTATCACAAGCAGAGTGTGGATGTCCCAAGCTGTTCTTACTGAAGCTCAGAACTTGGCTGTCTTGATTCCTCCTGGCACCTCACTTCGTGTCTACATCACCACACCGGCTCCCATGGTTCCCTGACACGCCTCTACATGACCATATCAACTCCCATGGCTCCCTGACAAGTTCCTTTATCAAATTTACTATGCACAGGTCTGCTTTCTGTGGACCCACGCAATCTCACTCAGAAAGATGCTAGCGTTTGGCCGGGAGTTATGTTACAAAGGACAGCTGTAGGAAGCTATGAGTTACATCTTTCTTCTCATGATGTTGTTTTATGTGCAAAGAGCGAAGTCACATTGCAGGGAACACGTATTCTGTAAGAGAATAACAGAGCAATCTGTAGTGGTTTTATTATGGTTCCAATCTGTAGGTTATGTAGGTTAGGATGACAGGATTTTTTTCTTCCAGATGCAAGCAGGATGACAGAGTTAGACAAAACTGGAAAGCAAATGAGTGTCGAAGCTCTGCCTCTGTCCCCTGTGGGAGGAGTGGTGAAAGATTTACTGGAAGCTAATTTGAGGGAAAGGAAATCCATGGGATGATTCGGGTGGGGTCCTCAGCGATAGAAAAGATTTAAAATAAGAAGGTGCTGAAATGATGGGTGTCACCCATGGGCTAAGAAGAGGAGTTGGTTTCTGGGAAAGAAAGCATTTTTAGGGGGGCAAATTCGGCTCTGCTGGACAAGTCAACATTGCTGGACCTAGCTGGCAAAAGTTCCCACGTTAGGAATTCAGGTGTTGCTCGGAAGTGGTTTCTAGGATTGACATGTATTTTTCAGTTCTAATGACCGTTGTTCAAGTTCTGTGAGTACTTACAATATGGTAGAGACTGTAAAGCTCATGACCACACCTTTAAGTATCTCTTTCCAATGGTGTGGGCAGGGAAAACAAATTGTTTCCTAAAACTGGCCACCAGGCTTTTGTGAAACCATTATTTCTGGTATCAGATATGAAAACTTTAAATTTAAACATATTAATCCATTCAAGTCATATGTTTTCTCAAAATATACTTTCAAGTATTTCCTGGGAAAAGGAGATAATTTGAACCATTAAAACAGCTTAAAACGGTTCCAAAGCTGAGTATGGTGGGGCAAACCTTTAATCAAACACTCAGGAGGCAGAAGCAGGTAGATCTCTGTATGCTTGAGGCCAGCTTGGTTTACAAACTGATTTCCAGGCCAGACAGGGTACACAGTGAGACCCTGTTTCCAAATGTTCCAGGAATCTGTGACTTTTTATGAAAATATTGGGCAACTTACAGCTAACTTATCAATGATGTAGTCAGACTTCCCAGAATTGAGAGCATCCACCTCTGAAAAGGATTTACTGGCTTGAATTTCATCATTGCTAATTATTTTGTAGCACTCGGAGATGAATTCCCATCGAAATTTCCCAGCAGATATTAAGGTCATTAAGGAACGGGGACATTCTTCTCTGGTGAACTGGCAGTGCAGAATGAGACCAGTGCGTCCCAAATCCATCTCCAGCTGTCCGCAGATTTCTAGAGAACTCTCTTTCTTTGATGTCCGTTGCTAAAGTGAGGTGGAATAGCAATGACTCAGTGCACAGAGAAATATTCTGATGCGATGGGCTTTCTTCAATATCTTATTCCTTAGTAATGCAGTTAGCAAGGCATTAAAAACTCTTCTGAGGGTAGGGTCTGTAGTGTGGTGGCTAGAGCTTCTGTCTAGCCTTCCCAAGGGCCTGGGTTCTACCCCTTACCACAAAAATTGCTGAGTAAACCCATTTTTTGTTGTTTTTGTTTGGTTTTTGAAGACAGGGTTTCTCTGTGGCTTTGGAGCCTGTCCTGGAACTAGCTCTTGTAGACGAGGCTGGCCTTGAACTCAGAGATCTACCTGCCTCTGCTTCCCAAGTGCTGGGATTAAAAGCGTGTGCCACCACCACTTCGCTTGCTGCGTAAACTCTTACTTGTTCTAAACATTTAATACTATAGATAAAAATTTTAATTCTTTTTTGAGACAAGGTTTCTCCATGTAGGTCTGACTGTCCTTGAACTTACTCTGTGATAGGCTAGCCTTGAACTCAGAGATTCACCTGCCTCTTTCTCCTGAGTGTCGGGTAAAGGACTGCTATCATTGCATGGTGAAATTTTAATTCTTAATGCTGAGCTGTCTATTCCTAGTAACATAACAGAGTCCTTCTAGACAAGTAGGGATCTCCAATCCAAGGATAACTAGCTAGTTCTTAGGGAGCTTGAGACTCCTGTCCATGTGACTGACTGTGCTCACCCTTGTGAGAAGAAGTCCCTCTTTTGGGTTGGGAGAATCAATTGTCTGCTCTGTCTGCCTGGGAAACAGTGTAAGTTTTGTTCATGAAGTTCCTACCTGGTTTCCTAGGCAATGAGGAAAGCAACCCATCATGAAACTTTAGTGTTCTGAAGTTATGGACATGAATTATATACCCTATAAGATCAGGTTTAGGGATGTTGTCTCAGTTAAGATCTCTGTTGATGTGAAGAGACACCATGACTACAGCAACTCTTATAAGGGAAAACATTTAACTGGACTGACTTAGAGTTTCAGAGGTTGAGTCTATTATCATAATGGCAGGGAGCATAGCGGTGTGCAGACAGGCATGGGGCTGGAGAAACAGCTGAGAGTTCTATATCTTGCAGGCAACAGGAAGTGAACTGGGACACTTGGCATGGCTTGAACATATATGAGACTTCCTAGTTCACCCTCCAACAGTGACACATTTTCTTCAATGTGGCCACACACTCCAACAAGGCCACACCTCTTAATAGTGCCACTCTCTTTGGAGGCCTTTTTTTTCAAACCACACCATTTTATGGTTAACTATTGACTGCCAAGAAATCACATATGGGTCATTACTATGATACTGTTTGAGTCACACGAAGGGATCGGCAATCTTCCCTGATGTTGATTACTCAGGAAAGGTCCTTGTTTGTTCTCTCCCCCACTTTCAGTATCTGGGATACTGGGAGTAGTTTGGAAAACAAGCGTCATAAACATGACTTGGTCTTGTGTTCCAGCTCTGATCCTTGAGTTGTCATGATTGAATGATAGTCCCTTAGTTCCTTTACCCGGTTCCACAAATTTGTCTATATTCTAATATTCCATCTTTTTAGATATCAAGCAATATTTCTGATGAGATCAGCCTGGTCCTCACTCCAGTGACAAGTGCCACAAAGAGAAGAGGCAAAGACATGCTCAGGCCAAAGACAGTTGAAGATGGAAGCAGAAATTGGAGTGATGCCACCTTCTATCAAAAGGCGGAGGGAAGGAATAAGCAAGGATTCTCTGGGCTCATAGTGGCCCATCAGCAGTGAGCTTCTGTTCTTGTCTCCAGATCTGAATCCATTTCCTTTCTAGGCCATGGTGATGTGTTTCAGCCGCCACAGGAAACCAAGACAGTCAGGTAACCAATGATCCCTATGTCCCTTCCCAGTGTTTGGTCGGAACAATAATACTAGCGCTTATCCTTTGGGGTTACTGTAAGATATACAACTAAGCAATGAATTAAAGTATTGTATAACAAACTGTGTGTCCAGCAAACATTATGCCTTGTGAGTCTGTGCTAATCACCGTCTGCAAGCACACCTGCTTCTTTGCTTGTGTGATGTAAAATTCGGGAAAGAGTGGTCTGTAGATTCCATGTATTCCACTCTCCCTGGTGGCCCACCTCTCTCTATATATAAAGTCTTAGCGAAGTATCACTGTGACAAAATACTTGGTATAAGCAATTAAATGAATTTGGCTCCTAGTTTCAGTCTGTGGGTTCACGGATTGTTTGCACTGGTCTGGCGTAGTGCACCATGTTATGGCTGAGGCATGTGTTTTAAGACTGCTTCACCTTATGGCCGCCAGAAGCAAGGAGAAGGAAAGGAAGGAGATGACCTTACAATATACGCCCCCAAGAGCAAACGTCCAGAATCTACCTTCCTTCCATTCAGTCCTTACTCCTGGGGGTTCTCCCGTCTTCTAACAGTGCCACATGCTGCTGAGCAAGCCTTTGTGGGAGAGCCAACGTTAAGAGCCAAACTGCAGCAGGCCTTACCTCGTAAGTTAAACGGGCAAGTAGTAGATGGGATGGAAGCAGAGTCATCATATTTCCTTATTTATCATAGAAACACAATGCTTATCTATTTTTCTTACAATGGATGGGTGTTAACATCTGTCACTATTCTTTTCTTGTTAACTCAATATGCTACATTAATCAATATGTTATTTTTAAATTTTTAACAAATATTATTTTTTAGCAAAGACTTATTTATTTTGAGAAAGGGTTTTCAATAATTGGGTTGGTCACAAAAGTAATCCATAGTATAAATTTTATATTTTAGGTTGTGAGTCTATTCATTAATGCATGAGCTATCTGTCCGGTTCTTCAGTGTCAATTTTAGACAGCATATGTTCAGACAACAAATATTTTTCTAAAAGATGCATTTGCCATGCTAGGTCTTACGCTTAACAGTGCCTTGTTACATTTGTTTTGGAGCCCCTCACAGTACTCTTGTTAGGTTGTAACACAGACCTCTGACCCTAAGATGCTCTCAGGTAGACTGCCTTTCTACCACTAAAGCCACATATAAAGGTGTCGTCCATGCACAGCAAGACAGTATTTTGGTGTCACATATCTTTTGTCATTGCTATGTCATGAAGGCGTATGAAAATCAAAAGCAAAATTATAGGGTAAGAATTTATAAAAACAGCAAGAAGTGTGAAAAGAAGTGGAAATGTCTGGCAGTTGTGTGTCTGCTGACGTGAGTTAGTGACTCAGATCGGGCAAACAGTGAATGGTGCTGAAGACGGTAGGGGGTGGATCTGTTCCGATCTTGATCTTAGACAAAGTCTAGGTGGGGAAATAAGTTGCTAAGATTTCCAGACTCACTATATGCTCAAGAGTCATCCTCTTCCTCTTCAACTTCTTTCTCTGTTGCCGTCTTCATCATTCTTTTCTTCCTTGGTCTCTTCCATCATTCTCCAAAATTCCAGCCGAGGGAAACACACCAGCAGGTGCCAATAGCTTGTCCCTGCCTCCCTGGCCCCATAACCTCCTTTTGTCTCCCATTTCCTATAGTTCTAGCCTGATCACTCATATGTTCATTGTCACCATCTTTAGTTGCCCCGCCCTTTGTTGTCATCTTCGCTCCCTGAACGCTCTACCTTCACAGCGACCTCTCCTCTCCTCGTGGAGCTGCTGCTGACTCTTCTTTGGGTGTATTGTTTCTGTCTCCTGTTCTAGTCCTTTTCAACTTTTTTTTCCCAGAAGAGAATCTTGTTTTTGTTGTAACATCCTTCTTAATTGTTTTAAAGCCATATTTCTAAGGCTGAGAATATCTTCAGTGTCTACACTTAAACTTGAAGCCCCTTTTGTCCTTCCATGAGGGTACTTCTCCATATACAAAGGTGTTTAGGAGGTACCACAGACCGAGCAGAAGGAGGAGAAAAGGGTGGGGAGGGGAGGGTAAGAGAAAGGACGCTAATGTCTAAAAGCCAGCCCGCAGTCAACTGTGTCGTCTTCTCTGCTAGGCGTTTCTCTTGCTACCATACTGAGCAATGCAGTTTTGCCATACTATGTGAAGACTGCTTTCACACTGGACTTTTAAAACAAAACTTATGTGGTTATGTGTATGATGTGTGTGCACATTCGTGTGTGTGTGTGTGTGTGTGTGTGTGTGTGTGTGTGTGTGTAAATCAGAGGACAACCTCAAATGTATGTTTAGTCTTCTACCTTTCTTGGGACAGGGTCTCTTCGTTGTTTAGTGTGTACACCAGGCTAGATGACCTCAGAGATTCCAGGGCATCTCCCGTCTCAGCCACCAATCTTGTCACAGGGATTATAGAGGTGCATTATGATGCCCTGCTCTGTGCTAGTCCTGGGGGTTCAGATCCAGGTCCTCATGCTTACATGACAAGAACTTTACACACTGTGCCATCTTGAGGGTTCTTCATTAGGTCTCTTGACCACAACAGCGTTGGGATTTCCAGTGAATATACAGGAGCTCATGGGGCAAGGGTCTGTCTGGTCAGTCACATTGTTGGCCATTACATATGATGACCATACCCTCGACAAAGCTGGAAAATACACCCAAAGATTAAAAAAATCATTCAAGCAATGTTTCATTAACTTATAGATTTCAATTAATTTGCAAGCAAGTGTAGGAAGAAGAGCTTCCCCTCCCAGAGCCATGGGGAGCTCATGGCTGCAGCCTGGCAGTGCCAGCCCAGCCGTCATCCTTCCCCAGGGTCACAGGGAACTCACAGTCGCAGCCTGGCAGTGCCAGGGCAGGCTGCTTCATTCTTCCCCAGAGCCACAGAGAGCTCATGGCTGCAGCCTGGCAGTGCCAGGGCAGGCTCCTTCATTCTTCCCCAGAGCCATGGGGAGCTCATGGCCGCAGCCTGGCAGTGCTAGTGCATGCTTCCTCCTTCTTCCTCTCTACAGAGCCATGCAGTTTACATGGACAGATTCACCAGTTACCTCCAAAACTGTGTCTTCTTTTCACTTTTGGAAGAAAAAGGTGACATCCTTCTTGTGTGGCTTGCTCTCCAGATAGCAATAGCATATTGCTATTACTTTGCTGTGCTGTGAGTTTTCTACCTTGATGAAGGTCTGCCAACAGATGTGTGTGTCTCAGCCAACATATCTCAAGTCTAGTGTTGTTGTAGAATGTTATTTTAACTAGGCAAAGATGAGTTGCATTTGTTTATGCTGCATTCGTTTAATGATGTAAGGATGTGTGATTAATCATGTAAAGGTGTGTTGCTGTTTCACTTTGCCTGCCTAAGGCACCTGATTGGTTTAATAAAAAGGTGAATGGCCTGCACCCTTCTCAATTGCCCCATGTGACAGGATCCTTCTGTTCTGCTAGACCACTTGACAGATTGCCTAATTTCTGTGTCTCTTGCCAAGACAGTCCCTTGGCTCTTATCCCTATGGGGTGCTATTCCTGTGTGTTTCCTTCGACCTACTGCTGGAGCAGAAGCAGAACTTCTGTGGAGCTAAGCAGAGGTGGTGGAGCTTTGAGGTAACAGGTAGTAGTGGGGCAAAGGAGAAATGGCAGCATTGGGGTTAAATTTAGAGGTAGAAGCCATGGATATTGCTGGAGGACTATATATGAGAGGGGAAGGGTGTGGAATGATTGTGGGAAATTCCCTCTGGGTGACTGGGAAAAATATGATGATTTTTTTCCCCCTTAAATTCACTAGACTTTTCAAAAAAAAATACCAATCTGAATTCCCACTCCCTCCCCTCCTCCCACTCCCTTCACATACCTTCCCACCCCACCCCCATCCAATTCCAAGAGAGGGAGAGGCACATGCCTTGTGGAAGGTCCAAGGACCTCCCAACTACATCTAGGCTGAGCAAGGCATACATCCAAAGAGAACAGGATCCCAAAAAGCCAGCACATGCAACAGAGACAAATCCTGGTGCCACTGCCAGCGGCACCCCAGTCTTCCCCAGCCACACAACTGTCAACCACATTCAGAGGGATCAGTCTGGTCCCATGCTTGTTCCTTCCCAGTCCAGCTGGAGCTGGTGAGCTTCCATCAGCCCAAGCAAACCACTTCAGTGGATGAACCCTTCATGGTCTCTACCTCCCCGCTCACACTCTCATTCCTTCTACTCTTCAACTGGACTTTGGGAGCTCAATCCAGTGCTCCAATGTGGGTCTCTGCCTCTGTTTCCATCTATTGTTGGATGAAGATTCTATGGTGATATTTAAGATAATCCTCAGTCTAACTACAGGGCAAGGCCAGTTTGAGCACCCTCTCCTCTATTGCTTAGGGTCTTAGCTGGAGTCATCCTTGTGGATTCCTGGGTATTTTTCTAGAGTCAGGTTTCTCGCTAACCCCACAGTTGCTCCCTCAATCAAGATATCTCTTTCCTTTCTCACATCTGTCTTTCCTTCATCTCGACTATCCCATTCCTTCAAGTTCTCCTCAACCCTCCCCTTCTCCTTCTCCCATTCTTTCTACCCCCTGCCCCCATGCTCCCAATTTTGTAAGGTGATCTTGTCTGTTCCCAATTTCCAGGTGTGGTGTGGGAGAATTGTCTGTATTCTGTCAATCATATTTTAATAAAATGCTGATTGGCCAGGCAGGCAGTATAGGCAGGAAAGCCAGACAGGAAGTAGGGGTGGAGCAATGAGAACAGGAGAATTCTGGGAAGCAGGGAAGTTCCTCTGCCACTCCTGCGCAGATCACTGAAGAAGCAACATGTAAGCTGCCCCTGCTGGAAAAGGTACTGAGCCATTATGGCTAACATAGATGAGAATAATGGGTTAATATAAGTTATAAGAGTTAACAAGAAGCCTGACCTAATGAGCCAATCAGTTTATAACCCCACGTTGGGCGCCAGATGAAGGCGTAAGTCACAGACAATTCTCCCACACCACAGGTGGATCTATATATGTTTTTCTTTGGGTTCACCTTATTACTTAGCATCTCTAGGATCATGAACTATAGACTCAATGTCCTTTGTTTATAGTTAGTATCCACTTATGAGTGAGTACATATAATATTCATGTTTTGGGGTCTGGGTTATCTCACTCAGGATAGTGTTTTCTAATTCCATCCATTTGTATGCAAAATTTAAGATGTCATTATTTTTTACCATTGAGTAGTACTCTAATGTGTAAATGTGCCACATTTTCTTTATTCTATCTTCAGTTGAGGGACATCTAGGTTGTTTCCAGGTTTGCATTCCCACCAGCAATGGATGAGTGTTCCCCTTACTCCACATCCTCTCCAGCATAAGCTATCATTACTATTTTTGATCTTAGCCATTCTGACAGGTATAAGATGGTATTTCAGAGTTGTTTTACTTTGCATTTCCCTGATAGCTAAGGATGTTGAACATTTCCTTAGGTATCTTTTGGCCATTTGAGATTCTTCTGTTGAGAATTCTCTGTTTAGTTCTGTACCCCATTTTTAAATTGGGTTATTTAGAATTTTACTGTCTAATTTCTTGAGTTCTTTATATATTTTGGAGATCAGTCATTTGTCTGACGTGGGGTAGATGTGGTGATTTTTTAATGGGCTAGGGAAAGCCAAGATGATGAGAGTTTCATTTTTATTTATTTATATCTGGTGTGCAGTGAGGTGAAGAATCAAAAGCAGAATTTGGACATCATTTTGAGAAGCCTGCCACGTTAGACACAGGAGGTCAGGCCGGCCATGCAGCACACCTGTTTGGAAGCCAGGTAAGGACTCCCAATGGGAGACAATGACTTTGAAATTCATTGGCACAATCATGACTTGAAGAGGTCCGGGGCTGTTGACTGCCACGGTGAATCCTCTAATGCCCCTTCCACTGGGAGAGAGACGCAGATGGAGAGGAACTGGCTTCAGAAAAAGTCCCAGGAAGCTCCAAACTGTTGCTGTTTGTTATCGGTTGTTTCCAACACATTTCTTATGCTTAGGCGGTCACTTTTCAAAGGACGAAGCTTCTATTTTCTAGAATTCTCAGTCTCAGAGAGTTTGGGATTATATATCCCATACAATTTAGTACTGGTGTGCAGTGATTTCTTGCCACTGTTTTCTGAGAAGCTTTAAGCATCTTAAGAGACCCATAATTTTCCTTTTAACTTCTGATGTGAGAAGTCTGTTGATAAGTCTTAATCTGCTAATTACTATAGCTTTATTCTGGTTTCAACATGCTGGAAAATGCTTAAATTTGGTGCCATTAAGGGAAATGCTTGCTTTGTCTTTTTATGCCCCTCTGTTCTCAAGGCCTTTATAACACAGCAGCGACGGTTTCTCATCCAGGGACAAGCACAGACTCTGTTAAATGAGGTCTGATTTGACTTTCCAGCCTACTGTCCCTTCTCTCCAGCTGTCAGCCCTGCCCAGGGCACCCAACCTTCCCCAGCATGCTCACATCTTGTTGAAATGTGGGAATGTAACAGACAGAAAATGTAACAACCGAGAGAGAGAGAGAGAGAGAGAGAGAGAGAGAGAGAGAGAGAGAGATTGATCATAGGTGACTGTGATATTTAGTTTTTTGTACCTTAAGGGGGGCAGCTAAGTAGTGGAATTAATAATTATGCAGGGACCAGGGATCAACCCTCAGGACTTCAGGACTTAAAAACTACTCTCCAAATGGCAGGATTCTGAAGGGAATTTTCTTTCACATGGATTCATTTAAGATCCTATTCTCTCTTTCTCTCTCTCTCTCTCTCTCTCTCTCTCTCTCTCTCTCTCTCTCTCACACACACACACACACACACACACACACACACACAGACACACACATACCTCTGTATACTTGGGTTAGTCATTCTGCCTGCTGTGTTTGCCTTTCCCCTCTCCATATGATACATTTATAAAATATCGAGAGAAACGAGCAAAACTTAGTTGATAACCTTGGGCCAACTCCTTCTTTGGAAAGCCTCACACACTCCTTGACACCAGAAATAAGTGGAGGAAGAAAGACCCAGACCTAACTCTCTTTGTCCTCAGCCAACACCAAAGAGGCAGCAGTGCGCTGTGCCTGCGTGCCAGCAGTGAAGACCCGGCTTCGGGCTTAGCTGGTGCTGTTGGCTTTCACTGTGAATCCTCTAATGCCCCAGAATGCTTCATTTTCCACTTTCCTCCTGATTGTCTTCCCAATGAGATTTAGCAGAGAAACCCACACATCGCCAGAGGATCCTCTACAATTACTGGATTTATGGGGTGCAAACGCAGCCCCTGGGCCAGGCCATCAAAGGAAGAGGGCTATTCAGCTATTTTAGAGGTTGTGGGTCTGCAGAAGGAAATGGTCTAGATGGCAATTGTTTATTACCAAGTTGAAACAATTTCAGCAGGGACTGGGACAGAGTACTGGCTTCATGAGGGATACAGGGCTTACCCAGTGAGGGTGATTTAGGGTTTGCTTCTCACTGCATGGCTTTCTAAGATGCCCAGTGAAATCACGGCCCCTGATCTGCTGATGAAGAGCGGTCCTTTTTCCAGCCTCATATTTCCTACTTGGGAGAAGATGTGAATTAAACTCAGATGTTTAGAAATATAAAAATCTCATCTGCTGAGAGGACGTTGTCTGGGACACAAGCCAGTGGGATCTCTAATTCTGCTTTGTATTTGCGTTGTTTACCGAGGGGCTTTGGGGGTAAGACTATAAAAATTTATTGAAGAGCATTTCTGATATATGTTTAGGAAAAATTTCTTCTTCCCCCGCTTTTCTCCCCGGTGAAATGGAAAAACTGTGCTGTTCTTCACTCCGTCTAAATTCGCAGATCAGAATTTATAGAGATTGCTCTACTTCGAAACCATACTCTGCTGAAAAGTGAGTACTCAGACAGTGTGACTGTCACAGAAGGAGGTGAGCTGAGGTTGTCATTTGTCCATCTTTCCTGCTTCATCCCAGTTATGAAGAACCGAGTCATGAAAGCAAGCACCGTAACATGAAAGCATGTCGCAATCTTGCAAAGACTTCTCTTTATGTGTTGGGGGCAGTTGCATTCACGGTTGGAACCCTGTCATTTGCATAGGCTTGAGTATATGAAATCTTGCAGGTCACCAGTACTGCGGGATTACTGCATGCCACGAGTCAATGCAATAATCCCCTGGGATGTGTCAGCACACTTCAGTCCACTCCGCGGTCTCCTTTCCTATAAGGCTTCCCGAAGATGTGGGATGATTAAGTGCATCCAACCCCTTCAGTTCCCAGTAAGAACCCAAGGAGGCGACATCTGGGAGGAGAGTAAGGCATCACCGTACATCCCTGACACATGTGGAATAACACTCAGAGAACACTATATTTAGAAGGGATAATAAACAATACGCCAGTCTTCACCCTGTGTTTTTTTTTCTGGTGTGTGTGTGTATTTGTGTGTGTGTGTGTGTGTGTGTGTGTGTGTGTGTGTGTGTGGTTAAGCCAGATATCTCCATCCGACAAGAGATCTGAATATATTTTTCATCAAAAGTCTAGGCAGAAGATTATTTAAAATCTTCACCTGTGAAAGCATTGCAATGTCTCCAAGGAGTTGAATACCAAAGATGATTGTTTTATGTCCCGTCCAAAGGAAATATGATGTCCAAGAGGTACTTGAACATATCTCACTGTGACCCTCCACAGTTCTTCCCAGTAGTTGGATTGTTCGGTGGTGGAAGGTGACTGGACCAGAATGCGAAAGTGCAGGTGCTGGCTTGTGTGCTTCCCCAGGGCCATTAGCATCTGCCAAAGTCTGGGAGTCAAAAGGAAGGAGCTAGCTTTTCGTGTAATTCCTATTCTTTCAAAAAAATGTTCTTGCTTCTGCCAGTTCCCAAGCTTTTTCGATAGCTGTTAGAAAAGTAGCCGAAGCTTGTTCTTTTGTTTCCCATTCAGTGCAGGTACACACACACACACACACACACACACACACACACACACACACACACAATTATCAGTTCCAATTTAGAGTGGGTAGCTCTCCCAAGAACTTGCAACAGTGTCTCAAGCACACTGCTACCACATACCACAGTGGCTCTCATTTACTAATGATCATGGCTCCTGCGTCGCCCCTAGGCAGCGCTATACTGAGTAGATGCTGTCCTTTCACTACTTTTTACAGGGGAGAAGGTGATGCTTAGTGACGTCACAGAGAGCAGCCAGGCTTGCCCTGGTGGAAAACGGCCGTCTATTTTCATATCCTCATCTCTGGACCATATGGTCTCCAGCACTCTATGGAAGAACCTTCTGAACGGTCCATCTAATGCCTGGTTTCTTCAAGATCTACTGTCTGTCCCTCATGCAAGATGCCACTGAAAACGAAGTGCCAAAATATCAATATATCTAGACGATTTAGGTAAACAAAATGAGATGTTTAAATTACCAAATCTCAAGTAGATTTTTGTTTGTTTAATTTTCCATATGGTTCTCTTGACTCGTGGCTCAGTTTATTCTGTAGTCGGACTGTAAAATAGCAACTGCTTCCCTTGAGGGTGTTCTGCGGTTAGCCGGGGATTCATAATTTTCACAACAGATTGCTATTAATTAATGCCTGGTGGTTCTTCATGTGGGATATTTTTGGATGTCAAATATGTACTCTACAGGCAGCTTCCCCCTCCTCTCCTCTGCTGTAGAGCAGTGCTCCAGGATACGCCCTCCTAACACGCTGCCCTAGGAGTTCCTGCCGAACATCACCGCGTGAAGGGATGGCTCCAGCTCCCTCTGGGTCCCGTGAAGCACGAACAAGGCAGTCATTATCTCTGTCGCTCCCACTCTGAAACTGGTGAAGAGTTTCGGATGAAAGACATCCAGATGGCAGCTCTCTGCCAAGGAAAACAAACCCAGTCCCTCTCTTACGGGTTCGTTTGGCCAGACTCCAGAAGGAAGACCGTTTTAATACAGTGTCTTTTACATGAAAATTTCAAACACCGCTGGAATTAAAGCAATTATAAAGTTTTCCGTTTCTCGGGAATACATGCATTGTTCAGGTGATGTGTGAGGAGACGTCAGGAGACTTCTCTGTAAGAACTTCAGCTTCACAGGCCGCGCAGGCTCAGGTCCCTCTTCCTATGTACCCCTCCCTCCATCGCCTCTTATGGAGCAGGGTTTTCCAATAGGGTCATGAAGCCAAATGGTTTCAACAAGATTTGGACAAATGTTTTAGATTTACCATGGACAAATTTTTATTTACTTTGGGTATCTTAGTTTTATTTTTTTTTTAAATTGTAGTTCTTTAAACCAGTGAGATTTTAAGGATTCATAGTCTCTCTGATACTTCTCAAGATGTTTTCTTCACTATGCAATTATCTGTATGAAACAGATCAGTAAAATCTTTCGGCCTAAATGCATGCCGCATGAACAATAAGGGGACATGATAGATGTCTGTAATAAAAGAGAATGTGCTAGTAGCTGACAACCTACGTGACGTGAAATTATTGCACAGATTTTATTGAAGGATACTTTTGTTTTAAAGAGCATAGACATTTTAATAATACTAAAGTATGGTCACAAGTAGGTCAGATTCATAAAAATCAAGAATTCCAATGACTTCCAAATGTCTGCATTTGAAAGACCAGAAATCAAGAGTGTACAGCAGGGCCTGGAGAGATCACTTAGCAGTTAAGAGCGCTTGTGTTAGCATGAAGAATAGAGCTTTTTCTTTTAATTTTTTCTTCTTTCTTTCTTTCTTTCTTTCTTTCTTTCTTTCCTTCTTTCCTTCCTTCCTTCTTTCTTTCCTTCTTTCTTTCTTTCTTTCTTTCTTTCTTCCTTCTTTTTTTTTTTTTTTTGGTGGTATTTTGAGACAGGGTTTCTTTGTAGCTTTGGTGCCTGTCCTGGAACTAGCTCTTGTAGACCAGGCTGGTATCAAACTCATAGAGATCCACTTGCCTCTGCCTTCCGAGTGCTGGATTAAAGGTGTGCGCCACCACCACTTGGCCTTATTTTTAATTTTTTAAAAATTGAAAACGAAGTCATTTTTATATACTATATTCTGATCACAGTTTCCCTTCCCTCATCTCTTCCCAGATCCTCACCACGTCCCCACCCTTCCAATTCCACACCTTCTTTTTCTCTCTCGTAAAAAAACACAGGCAAATAAAAAGACAAACAAGGGTTAAATAAAATGAACAAACTAATAAACAAAACAACAAAAAACCACATAGAGCATGAAAAACAGCACACACACACACACACACACACACACCATAAAAACACAACATTGGAAATTATAATATACAAGAAAAGACCAGTAAAGAATATGAGACAAAAATATCTTCAAAACTATACTGTTGAGTTCGTTTTGTGTTGGTCAGCTACTGCTGGGTGTGCAGCCTACCCTTCACTGTGCTTGTATGCTTAGTGAGACTCCCTTGGAGAAACTAGATTTAGCTTTGCAAACAGTTAATTGGAGACTCCTTCCAGGTTAGGGATAGGGGAGGGGGCTCATGCTCACTTCCCCTCACAGAGCTGGGAGCCTGTCTGATGGGGCCTCTGCTGGACCTGCAAGATGTTACAGTCTCTGAATTCTTATGTGTGTCCATCCAGTTGTGTCTGGAAGACAGTGTTTCCTTGAAATAGTCGTCCATCTCATCTGGCTCTTCCAATCTCTTTGCCTCCTCTTCCACATAATTTCCTGAGCCCTGAGAGAAGGGATTTGATGAAGGCCTGCCATGTAGGACCATGTGTGCCAAGGTCTCTCTACACATTGGAGGATCGGAGTTAGAATCCCAGTACCTACATAGGTAAGCCTATTGTGGTCCGGTGCCTGTCTATAACCCCAGTGCTGAGGGAAACAGGGACAGGAGTATGTCTGGGCTTGCTGGCTGCCGTCCTAGCTATAAGATCAGCAAGCGGCCTTGTATCAAAAGCAAAAAGGTGGCAATTGATACAGGAAGACACTTGACACCCTCTTCTGGCTTTCACATGTGTGCATAACACACACACACACACACACGTCCACACAATTTCGAATATCATTTTTGTAAGTTTGAATGGTGGATAATTACAACTTGGAGGTGTGGGAAAGTAAAAAGTAGTTTTTTCCCCCTTCAAAAGTCAAGAAAGTTTGCATCCTAGAGGCATACAGTGAAGAACTGGGTATAAAATATGGGTTTTTAGGGCTTCCCTATCAAGTCATGATTTAAAATTTGCAAGCAAGAGATTAACAGGCTCAAAGGTCAGGGTTAGCCAAGACAGTCGAGAGCTGCCATTGTATTACAGCAATTTGTTCTCCTTTGCCTTCTGCAGTGGAAAACACTGTGACCAGAAGAAGCACCTCGGGGAGACAAGGTTTATTCTAAGAGGCTATAGTCCATTATGGAGGGAAGCCAAAGTAGGAACTCTAGGCTTGTGAGGTAAAGACTTCTGCTTTGGTATATATTTCTAAGGTGAATAAATACTAAGGAATGAGTAACTGGGCCCAGTCACATGAGAAGACCATGTCTTAGTGAGTGGCTGTGTTCTTTGGCCCTGAGCAAGACCTTCTGCCTCTCCATTTCCCTTTCAAAACGAACGAGTTCATGGTTTTGGAAGCTGGCCTTCCAAACTAGCAAGTGTATTTATGGTATCACTTTGCTATTCTAATTTCTGTTTTCCTGGTGACATATGCTGTGGGGTATCTTTTCATATGCTTCGTCATCTGTATATTTTCTTTAGTGTCTGTTTAAGCCTTTGACCTAGTTTCTAATTGGGCTGCTTGTTTTCTTAGTGTGGAGTTTTCGGAATTCTTTGTGTGTTTGGTATCGTAGTATTTTGTCGGATATGCCTTTTTTTTTCTCCCTCCCAGCCTGTGGGTTGTCTTCTCATTTTCTCAAAATTGTCTTTCATGGAACAGTAGTTTTAAGTTTTAATTAAATTAAGTAGATCAATTAAAAAAGATTTATTTTATTTTTGAGCATACTGTGTGTGTTTGTGTTTGTGTGTGCGCACACACACACACATGTTCACATGTGTATGGTCATTCATGGAGGTCAGAAGAGGGCACGGAATCTCTCTGGTACTGCAGTTGTAAGCGATTATGAGCAGCCCCGGATGGGTGCCGGAAACTGACCTCAGATCCTCTGGAAAAGCCGCAGTTGCTCTGACCTGCTCCAGCCCCCATCAAGTTTTGTTTTCCTAGATCATATCATTGACTTTCTACCCGAGGAGCTCACCAAGTCATCATCTTGGTGCTTTCTCCTCCTTCCTTCCCCCTCTCCTCTCCTTCCCCCCTTCTCTCTTCCTATAATTTGTTGTCCCCTTCTCTTCCGCCAGTGCCCTGGCCCATCAATGCACACCTTCTGTTCCATTACCCTGAGCCATGAGCTACAATTCTGCGTATTAGTTTTTGTCAAACACTTTTCTGTGGACCTCATTCAGGTGTATAAAACTGTATATATAGACTTTATATAGACTAGTATACAAAACTCTCTTGTTGATGTTGCTGATTTTCTTTTCTTGTTAGCGACCATACACTTCAAACCTAATATTACTAGATATTTTAAACAATCAGATCATGGCTTTTGATTTCTACTTCCTAACACAGTTTACTTCTCCAGGTTTCCAAGCCCAGAAAACGGCCCACTGTTCTCTTCTACACACAGCAGGCGACTTCTAATTCATCTCCCCAGTCATTTTCTCAGTTTAATGCAATCACCCAGTGGCCCTCTAGTACACCTCCTGGTTTGGAGCCTTTGCTCAGAGCTTGGGGCTACTCAAGAGTTTTTTCCTTGTTAACTTAGCGGCTATTGTGTCTTTGTGCCCTCACCCCACTGAGATGAGAAGTCTGACTTCCTCATTCGTTGTAGCATAGTTATCTATCCATGTTTGCCTCCAAGCAGACGCTCAGTGCTGACTTCTTGAGCCTCCATATTCATACCCAGGGAAAGGTGAATGTGCTACCTGTCCATCCCACAGTCCACAATGCAGGATGCTCATTCTGCAGCCCCACGACACAGGACAATCAGATGCGATAGAGAACCGAGTCAAAGCAGGAACTCAGTTTATTACTGTGAGCATCAGCTTATATAGGTTAAGTGACACCATGTGATATGGTGGTACCTCTAGCTAGCGAAAGACAGCCAAACCCTCCCTCTGGCTGGAGGGACATCTAGTGTCAGGGACCGGAGGCCCCAACATAAAAACTATCTTTCCCTATCTGGACTGGTCTGGAGGCACAAGAAATAACCAGACACAGTTCACACAGTCATCATGGAAGGGCATCTCAGGCTTCTCTCCCTCCTGAAGAGCTACCTGCATTTATTTTACCAAACACCTTTTTTCCCCCAGGTAACCCAAGGTGGATACCTCATTAATATTCTCTTTCCAGGGGCTAGGGAAACACCTGCAACTTAGTCATCAGCATCCGCAAACACCTCTCCCCAGGTGATCTACATTTTTAACAAAGGAAAAAGGAGCCTGGCTATTGTGAGGGCTGTGACAGGCTGTCTGCAGGGCTATGTGACCACCTCAGGTGGGGCCTATGGCTTCAGAGCCTGGCTGCCACACCATATAAAAATATGGGCCTACAATCTACCTAGTTTTTGCTGTCTCATCCTCACTCAAACTCGAGCCAGGCTTTTCTCTGTTTTACAGGCCTCAAAGTACAGACCCTGAACTCAAGCCAGGCTTTTTTTTCCCATCCTATAGGCCTTGAGGTACAGGCCCTGAGATAATTTTGGTCCAACACTTAGAAACTAATTATTAGAATTCTGGGCAAGGTTAATAGCATCTGAAAAGTGTAAGTCAATGATGTTCTTCTCTAGAGTCAAGTCATCCAATGAATGGTGTCCTGTTGCATATACAGTGACATTCGGACTTCTTACTGTAGTATACAAAATCCTGCAGGAAAAAAAAAATCCTGCAGGAACTGACTCCTCTCCAGCTATGTGTTTGGCCTTACTGTCTGTATTTCCCCTGTGCACCATTCTCTAGGCTGTTGGCTTTTATTCACTGAGCACCAAGCTTTTTTCTGTCTATCGACACTGCCACAAGCTCCTCTGGATCTTCACATCAGTGACTTTTCTTTATCATTCAGCTTTTCTTTGAATGAATTCTCGTTCAGGCTATTGCAGTCAGGCAGTCGCTGTCTAGCCCATAACTGGGCTTGGATTCTCTGTCCAGAGTTCCTTGTTACTCAGTAGCTTCTTAGCTGTTTGCTAAGTTGTCATTGTCTCCCTTTGGGATGGGATGTTGTCTGATTTCTTTCTTTATTGTAGCACAGTTATCTATCCCAGTACCTGTCTCCATGTAGACACTCACAAACTACTTATTAAAATCTTGGGCAAATTTTATAACTCTTTATCGAGCCTCCTGTGTTTGAAGTGTCTAGTTGAAAGCTATTGTTTAAAACTTATCAAAACCCAGTTCCTATCCTCAAAAGAAATCTAAAGTGACCCTCAAGAGGGAGAGAAGTGGTCAAGAAATAAGGACATGTTGTAGAAGCTGTAAGAGAAGCAGCAGGTGTTTGGACAACGTAATAGAAGATAAATGGATTACCCTAGCTTAAGCAGAAGGGTGGTCTGAGACACTTCTTCAGACTGCAAGACATTACAAAAAGTCCTAGGGATAGTGTAAAAACACCACAGTAACCAGAGTGGGGAAACAGCCTTAGAGAGGTTCAGAAAAGGCCCCAAAATAAAGCTGTCCTCTGTGATCTCAGTCTTTCAAGACAGCATCAAACTAAATCAGACCAGACCAGATCAATTCCTAGCATCTCTGAATGTGTCTTTGGCCTATACTAGGTCTTGGACAGGATGTACTTGTTACAGAATGAGTTAAAGCAACACTTCATTTAATTTGCTCAGCAATTAATAAAGGAAGCAGAAGGCTCATAGTATGTGCATTCTAAAGTTTGGGTCAACGAGTTTGAATCGTATTGATTCCAGTATTAGTCACACCCTCTCGAAGAGCTTCAGTTCTTTCAGTTTATCTTGTCATGAAAACCCTTTGTTCCTTTAATTCTCTCTTTTCTTTTCCATGATTGTCTAAGGTTTGCTCTTTGCATTCTTTCTTCCTAACACAATTAAATATATTAGTCCAGTTTGCCTACCTTGGAAAGTGGTAAGACTAATTTTCTCTCACTCAACAAGAGAGTTTTCCCAGGTCTTCTGTTTACAACCATCCGTTTCTTTCCAGTCCTCCCTCATTCACTGCAGCCCAGTTATCCATCACAGAGCCAGGCTCCACTGATTAGTTCTATATACATATGGCCAAATCTGTGGTCTTTTTTTTTCTATTGTGCACACAAATAGCACCCATGCACTATAGCTTTTAAGTATACATGATGTCTTAAGCCATCATTGTCACACTGTGCATACGATGGAGAATATATTTCCCTAAATGAATTATTTTGCTCATTTGGAAGCTTTCTTATATCATTTCCCCCCTCTTTCAAGGTGCTCTGGGCTGCCTTTTTTTTTCTGATATAATAAAAATGTAATTCTCATTTTTGATTATACAGCAGAATCACATGGAAAGATTAAAAACATACTCCTGCCTATTTTCCGTCACAAATAATTCTAAATTAAATTCTGTGGGACATGGTTTTCTACTTTTGACCCCCCTAACCAAGTCTATTGTGTTAGAACTATTGTTCTAATGCTCTTGCTCCTGAGAGGAAGGACTTGGGTCCATCAGCACCCAACCACTTCAGCATCCAGGGCTCATCTGGACCCAACAAATCAGAGAAAGTTACCAAGACTACCCTCTCGCAGAGTGAGTCCATGTTTACTCTACGTTTCACAGTGAAATTTCTCCCCCAAACTGTTTGCTGAAATGATCAAGTGGAACCCCATCATCTGCCTTCAGGGGCTCCAGTGGTTCACATTTCTCACCCAAGTTCTGTTCTTCATCTGTCCATGAGTTCTCCCTTATGAAGTACATAGAAGTGTCTTCTCCCAAGGCCAACAAGAAGGATGTAGAAATTATTAGCTCAAAAGTAGTCAAGCTGTTCTTCGATAATTTTGACCTCAGAAGGAGTAATTATTTTACACATTTTTTTTTCATTTTTCAAACCCATATGCTCAGTCACAGCAATCAGAAAATATCCCACCACCAAGGTGCAATCAAAAGATCTTCCCATGTTCATCCAAATGTCCTCTGCAGGTTACTTCTCTGATTCCAGAGGGAACCCAGAAAGACCTTTGCAGAATGGGTGAATTTCCTCCCAGACATGTGGATTTTCAAGATACAGAAAGAAAACCCTTGAGAGAATGGTTCAAACACACAGACTCAAGCAAAGGACGTTAAATATTCCAAGGAAAATGATCAGTAATGGGACTGTTAAATACACCTCAAGAAACCCAGCCTGCCTTCCAAAGCCTTAGGGAGGAAATCAAAACTACATCTAATACCCATAGTGAAAGTTAGCCGGGAAAGGCACCTGGCCCCAGCCACGCTATGGCTGAGCTCATAAAAGCAGTGGGCAATTATGCAGCTCGTACCCTGTAAAATCTGTCAGTGCACATGGAAAACTGGAGGGGTTGCCAGAGGCCTGGCACCAATCAACGCCATCCAGGCTGCTAAATAAGGGAGAGCTGAGCAAGAAGGCACCACAGATCAGGCCCGGGAAAGCTCCCTCGTTGCCATCAATCCAGCCACATGCCTCAGATGCTCCAATAAATTATTTTAAGCTCAAGACGTCCCGAGAGGCAGAAGTCGTGGGGGACGTTTTCAGAGAGAAAGCCACGTTAGTTAAGTGCGACACTTTGGCAGCTACGGAGTCATCGTCGCTTGAAGCCTTCCAGGCTTCAACGTCCAACGTCCCTGCCCTCACTCCTCGTTGTCTCCGACAAGTGACTGGCTCATTTGTGGGTTGAGGTGAATGCTAGGATTTCACATTGCTTGTATCTGTCAGCATTATGATATGGGAAATGGGATTCTATGTTATTTGTCATGGCTCGCCCTGAGGACCGAGAAAGTGACCAAAGAAGAACGAGAAAAGTAGAACTAGGACCCTGCGGGAAACTCACGCATCCAGTTGATGGTGGTCCAGACAAGGCCACACTTACCGTAATTTCTCTGTCTGGGAGGCCTACTCTGTGCCCTTCCTGGCTCCCTGTGAGTCTTAGCTGCGTGATTCTAATCAGGCTGTTTTCATTCCTTCAGGGAACAACAGACTCGTTTTTTCAGTCTCCATGTTTTGCTGGCACTGAAAGCACACTGATTCTTTTCCACTTGTAAGTCCCCTCGTATCCCTTTTCTGGAGAATCTCTTGTTCTGTCCTTTCCTTCCCTGTTGTGAAATGCCTGAAAGGGTCAACTTAAAGGCTAAGATGTTTACTTGGCTCATGGTTTTGGAGTTTCAGCCCAGGGCTGCTTGGTTTGTTGTCTTGGACCTGTGGTACCATAGAAGAGCATGCAGTGTAGATAAGGGCAGAGGGGCTCGCTTCCTCAGGGAGGCAGAGGAGACAGGAAGCAGCCAGGGCCCCAGGACCATGCCGTGCTTATCAGAACCTAATAAGACCCCACATCTTGAAGGATCCATCACCTCCGCATAGACCCCACTTTCACTAAGGGACCTCGTGGAGGCCTTCCAGATCCAAGCTACTCACAGCTTTCTACTTATACCTTGTACTTTTATACTTATACAATATATATATATGCATATATATATATATGCATATATATATATTGTATACTTATACCTTGTACTTTTATACTTATACCTTGTACAGACTTGGAAAGGGAGGCACAAGCATTCATGTCTATGTCATTCCTGGAGTTTCCAAAGTTTTTCTTCTACGTTTGCTGTTTTGCCTGCAAGGCCCCTTGTCTCCCTTCCTTCTCTTTGTTCAGGCATCTCCTCCCATATTTCTGGTCCCCTAGACTATTAGACCTTGAAGTTTCCATCCACCTTATGTCTTAATCAATGTTCTGTTACTGTGAAGAGACATCATGCCCACAGCAGCTCCTGTAAAAGAAACTTAACTGGGGATTGCTTAGTCCATTATCAGTACGGCTAGAAGCTTAGTGGTACAGAGGCAGGCATGGTGCTGGAGAGGGAACTGAGAAGTCTAGATCTGTAGGTCGAGGGAAGAGAGGGACACTGGGCCTGGCTTGAGCATTAGAAAACCCAAAGTTCACCCCTAGTGACACACTTCCTCCAACAATGTCACACCTCCTAATCCCTGTCAAGTAGCACCTTTCCTTAATGACCAAACATTCAAATCTATGAGCCCACGGGGTGGGGGGGGGGGGAGGGCATTCTCATTCAAAACACCACATTTCACTCCATGGTCCCCATAGGCTTGTAGCCATATCATACTGCCAAAATGCACCCAGTCTTACTTTGAAAGTCTCCATAGTCTATAATAGTCCCAACACTGTTTACAATTCTAAAATTCAAGTCTCTTCTGAGACTCACGGTACTCTCTTAACTGTAATCCACTGCAAGACAAAATAAAAAAGCATATCATACACTTCCAGCATACAATGAAACAGAATGCACATTACCATTCCACAGGGGAGGAAAGGGAGCACAGTAAGGAAATACTGGGCCAAAGAAAGACCAAAAACCAGCTGGGCAAACTCCAAACGCTGCATCTCCATGTCTGATGACAAAATGGTCTTCAGATCTCCAACTCCTTTCATCTTTGCTGACTGCAACATATTCCTCTCTCTTGGGCTGATTCCACTCCCTGTTAACATTTCTTTTTGGCAGGAATCCACAACTTTGGCATCTCCAACATCTCGGTGTTGCGGAGGCTCTCCAGGCTTCACCTTCACAGCTTCACTGGAAGGCTTCTCTGGGTCTCCGTTCAAGGACACTCTTGCCACATCTTTAGCCTCAGTAGCTTTTCTTAGTTTCTCATAGTTTCAGAAGGTTGGTACGTGACCATCGTGGTGGGGAGCTTGACAGCAGGTAGCACGGTGCTGGGGCAGTAGCTGGGAACATGTTTGTTGAGACAACTGCAGGACAGAGAGAGAGAGAGAGAGAGAGAGAGAGAGAGAAAGAGAGAGAGCTGACTGGGAATGACTTGACTTCTGAAACATTGAAGTCTGCCCTTCGTCTAATAAGACCACACCTTCTAATTCTTCCCAAACTTTTCTACTAACTGGGAACCACACATTCAAATATATGAGCCCAGAGAGGTCATTCTCATCCAGACCATCATAATGTGTATGAATGTGTCCTGCGCTACCGTCTCGCCAGCAAGAACCACGCGGTACACATAGGATACTTCTGTAGTAAAGCTTTAATGCCCCTTGGGAGAGCGGGCATCAGCCAACATGGCGGAGACCCCGATAAGATGGAACCCATCCCTTATATAGGAAACAGTCCTAGCTGGAGAGTGTGGTTGCGGCCTTCTACATCAATGTTCACAAGCATGTATGCTGTGTACCACCTGAATACCTGATGCCCATAGAGGTCAGAAGAGGACACCAGATTTCCTGGAACTGGACTTACAGATAATTGTGAACTCCATGTGAGTGCCTGGAATTGAACCCCCATGCACTGTAAGAACAAGTGTTCTCAATTGCAGCGTCATTTTTCTAGCCCCCAAGGGGCTCCTTATCTTGTGCTCTCTGATGCATCTTGTATTCCATGAGCCTTGATTTAAATATCATTAACTCAAAGACATCTTTTTGCTGCTCATTTCCTATGTAAATTTTGTTTTCACCTTTTTATATCTGACGGATAGCTTGCTCTATCATGTGGTATGATTTTTTGAATATTGTTTGTGTAATTATTTGTAGAGTGTCATCACCCTCAGATTTTATGCTCTAGGGTCTGCATTGATGATCTACTTGTTTGTTCTAAAAACAGTTCCTGGCACAGTTTATTGTCTAACTGAATAAGATTAATCAACTTCTTTCTGGGCCTTGATGTTATTTCACATTTTACACTATCATATTTAATGCAGCCACAATTATATCTTGAATTCCTTTCTCCCCACATTTAAGTTTTGATTCAAGAATAACTTCTAAAGGGTAAGTTTACAAAAGGTGATTGTCTTTTTGAAATATTTTGCTAATTTTTCCTCAGCCCGTGTCTTTAATGGTTGTCTCCCAAAGTCAGAGATTTCCTTCTCCTTTGCAGCCTTGTAAATATGGCACACGTAAATTATTGGAAAAAGCATTTTCTTTCATAAAAATGAATACTATTTCATTTTAAAGTTAATTTGCTGTGGTGGTTTGAATAAGATTGAGCCTCTAGGACTAGAGAGATGGTTCAGCCATTAAAGGGTAGGCTAATAACCAGAATATAAGAATGACCCCTCGTAGATTTGAATGCTTGATTACCAGGTAGTAGCAGTGTTTGAAAACATAAGGAGGTGTGGCCTTGTCAGCATAGGAGGTGTGGCCTTGTCAGAGGAGTTGTGGCCTTGTCAGCATAGGAGGTGTGGCCTTGTCAGAGGCAGTATGGCCTTGTCAGAGGAGGTGTGGCCTTGTCAGCATAGGAGGTGTGGCCTTGTCAGAGGAGGTGTGGCCTTGTCAGCATAGGAAGTGTGGCCTTGTCAGAGGCAGTATGGCCTTGTCAGCATAGGAGGTGTGGCCTTGTTGGAGGAAGTGTATCACTGGTAGGGGAGGAGTTTGAGGTTTCAAGAAGCCATGCCAGGCCCAGTGACTCCTTCGCCTTGACGTTTTCAGATCTGGAAGTAGACCTCTCAGCTACCATGTCTGCCTGCATGCTGCCATGCTTCCCGTCATGAGGATAATATACTAAGCCTCTGAAACTGTAAGCCAGCCCCAGTTAAATGCTTTCTTTTCATAAGAATTGGCATGGTCATGGTGTCTCTTCACAGCAATGCACACCTCCCCATACCAGTATGTACATACAAACAGATTAAGTCTGAAGTAATTTACTATTTGTGAAGGTGGGTGTCTAGTTGACTCTAAATTAGCAAAGTTGCTGGTGGGTCCAACTCTAAAATCTTTTCTTGAAGTGAACTATGTCTGTAACTGAAATAAATATAAACCAGAATACAAGTAGGAACTGAGGTTAGGACACATTTAGTGTCAGATAACCCTGTATCCTGGTTTGCAATTGTTCTGTTTTGATTTGATTCCCGACTTTCCTGGAACTTGAGTTGATCTTGAACTCACAGCTATCCACCCACTACTGCCTACAGAGTGTTGGGATTAGAGGCATGTGCCCCGACACCAGGCCTGGTTTGAATTTTTGCTGCCGTGTAAACATATGACCAAACACAACTTGGGTAGGAAAGGGTTTACTTGGCTTATACCTTAAGGTAACAGTCTGTCACTGAGGAATGTTGGGGACAAACTCAGGGCAGGAACTATGAACAGAAACCACAGAGAAATGCCATTTACTGGCTTGCTTTCTGGGTCCCATTCACTGGGAACCAGAAAATTGGACCCCCAGCACCCACGTTGAAAAGCTGTCCATCACAGGGGGTACCTGTATAATCCCAGCACCTGGAGGCAGAGACAAGCCTATCCTGGTTGCTCTCTGGCCAGTCAGTGTAGCCAAGTGCGAGACTAGACCTCAAAAAGAGAGGCAGACGAAGGCACCCAATGCTGACCAGGACTGCTTAGCCATGGGTAGCTCTGGCCTTCTGCCTAAACCTTCGTGCCACGAGGCTGAAGACGGACTTGGGAGACAACTCCACTGCTTTGTTCATCTTCCTGAGTAAATCTGATGAGATATGTGCGTAGTCATTTCCAGTCTTCTCCTTATCTGGGGTGAGGCGAGAACAAAACCATGTATGCGTGTTTAGCTGGGGATGATACACATACCGCAATCCCAGCTCTGGGGAAGGGGAGATGGGATGAAAGTAGCTGGTTTAAGGATGTCTTCTATTTTAATTATCTTTCAAATGAATTGAGTTATGACTAGGTGAGAAACTTGTACAAGGCCAAAACAAAAACAAATAAAGAGTATTTGGAAGTAAATAATAACTCCAATGCTAACTCTTGGGAAATTCGGTTCCTAGCATTTTCCTTTCCAGGGTACTTTATGAGCATATGCACACAGAGGATGTAAAACACTACAGATGTTTGACTCTGGCTCCCACATGCTGTTTTTATTGTACCCTGCTTCTTCACTTTATATTCTCATACTTGTAAATCATTGCATTTAAAAAGTATAATCTTTATTAACTGAATTATTATATTGTTTTGGTTGCATGTTCTTTTCCTTTCCCCAGGCATTGGGATCATGTCTCAGCTTCTGATTCATTGTTATATAGAAGGTGGTTGGCTAACATCGTGGTGTATAACGTATTGATCTTACGTTCAGAACGACTCCAGATGGCTAAGTCGTTTTCCAGGTAAGCCATTCACTTAGCAGCTCAGGAGAGCACTAGCCACAGCACTCTGTCACTGACTGTGTTGACGTAGAAACCTTCAATCCTTAGTGTATCCAAGGTATCACCTGGCTTGCTAGGGCTGCACTTTAAGGTAATAATAGGCATGAGCTGTTGAGCTGTTTTTTTTTTTCTTCTTCAATGTATCCACAACCCCTTTCTATTTCCTGCAAGCTAACGACCTTGACCACATCTACTTTCCAGTGTGGTGGTTTGGTGATTGACTGAACCTGAACTCTGCTGGTGGGACTGGGTTCTTCTGTGGTAGCTGGTCTACCGGAGGCTGAACCCAGGCTTCACACATGCCATCTATGTGCTCAGCATGCGCTGGAGCACAGCCTGAAGCTGGGCCTTTTAACTATATCAGTTAATTACATCAATGAACATTGCCAGGCTGTGATGGTGCGCACCTTTAATCCCAGCACTCGGGAGGCAGAGGCAGATGGAACTCTGTGAGTTCGAGGCCAGCTTGGTCTACAGAGCGAGTTCTGGGATAGCCAGGATTACATAGAGAAACACTATCTAGAAAAATACCAAACAAACGAACAAAAAATAAAAATGAAAGAAAGAAATGTTGTATTATGGCTAATATTTCCCCCATTTCCTTCTTAGGATTCTTTTTAGATTTAACTTTTGATATGCAGATATTTAAAATGGATAGATAAATCATCAAATGCTTATTTCTTTCCCCTAAAATTCATTATTTTTATGCCTTCAAAATTTTCTTTCCATTTAGAAGAAAAGTAAATATTAATATGAATTTTCTTTCAGAGGTTTAAAATTTGTAATTCATTTCTTTCCCTTTATATAATACAAAAAAAATTGCGAGTTCAGGGCCAGCCTGGTCTACCAGGGTTAGTTCCAGGACAGGCACCAAAGCTACAGAGAAACCTTGTCTCAAAAAAAATAAAATGTCTAAGCTGATTTCAAAACCACAGCTTTCCAGCAGTTATTAGACAGCAGTTCCTGGGCTGGGGAGACAGCGTGGTTGGTAAACTACTTGTCCCACAAGCGCGAAGGCCCGAGTTCTTCCCTCAACACCTTCCTAAAAAGTTCAATATCTTTACACATCCTTGTAATCCCAGTGCTGGCAAGGCTGAGACAGGAGGCTCCCTGGGGGTGTCGGCCAGCCAACCTAGCCCAGTTCGTGAGCTTTAGACCAATGAGAGATCCTGTCTCAAGAGCAGAGTGAAGGTTAAGAACTTTAGACCAATGAGAGAGCCTGTCTTAAGAGCAGAGTGATGGCTAAAGAGGACTCCCGAGGCTTCTGGGTGCCCTATGCATGCACACGCACATGCACCCATGTGAACAGGAGCACACATATGTACGTATATATACATGTGCAGTTATTTTCTTTCCCTTTTGATTTTTTTGTTCTTTAAGTTATAAATAATTATAACTAAAAATTGATTATAATTAAAGTAAATTTCTGACCTTTGCTTTGGTTACTAAATTAAACATTTTTTCTTATGTAAGTACAATATTGTGGTGAATAAAGATTCACATTTAATTTCTTTAAACTAATCATTTCTCTTTATACTTAATGCCTTTCTGTTTTTTTTTCTTCAGAAAATTCCATACATGGGAAAATACAAAAGTAGAATCTTGATTAGAATTTTGTGAGCTTAAGAATTACTGGTGACATGTGACTATCTTCTCGGTATTTATATTTCCTTCTCTACTACCCTTCACTCTCTTATGTCCTTCAGTAACATTTTGCCATTTCTTTTGTGTAGCCCCTACACAGTAAAACTGCTTTTTTCCCCTAATTATCTTACATTCTTCCTTTTGATTGTGGATGGAAGAGTAAGTATGATGGGCTACCACTGAGCTCTGCCTCCAGACCCCTAAGCTATTTTTATTTTGTCAATTTTATTGATTTTTAGTTGATCAATAATGATTGCACATTATGCAATCACAGTGTATAGTAAAATAACTTGTTAAATTATTTTAAATTATGTGTATGTATATGTTTGTATACATGAGTTCAGGAGCTGTGGAGGCCAGGACCATCAGCTCTCCTGGAGCTGGAGTTATAGGCCGTTGTGAGCCTTGTGAGCCACCAGGTGTGATGGCTGGGAATTGAACTCAGGTTGTCAGTACAAGCAGTATGTGCTCTTGATCACTGAGCCATCTCTCCAGCCTTTATTTTGCTACATTGTATAATGCTACTATCTCATCCTTTGCTATCCATGAGAAACAGTTACACTGATAATTAAAAAAATCTAGGCATCAACGATACTTAAAGTAAATATATCAAATCCATACTACCACTAGAAGTGGTATAGCTCGTTTCATTTTTAAGGAAAATCGAGTTAATTAGATTTATTGTTTTCAGCCGCTAGTGATTTGGCTGTCTGAATTTGAATTTCTATCATATGGAAAGTTTTATACTCGTTACATAAAAGCACCACAGATTTTTCCGTTCCCAGCATCGTCCCATGGTAGCTATATGCCACTCCTGGATAATAAAGCTTTAAGTTAGGAACACATAGAAATATCACAGAACCCCCCTGGCAGTATATATGGAGTGATAAACAGAACATTCATGCAGGAAGGAGTCAAGGACAAAGGATGGGAGAGCCTGTGCACAAGGCATTTCCGGGTGAAGCTGTGAATACAGCTTCAGGCAGTATAGTGTGGCTCCCTGCACAGGTCAAGAAATTATTCAAGGTGATATGTACTGATACATGCATAAAGAGACAAGTTATTCTCATTTCCCCAGAGCCAGCCGTTGGCTGATGCATGGTAGCCATGTGTTTGTCCTATGGTTCTTGGTTCTGGCCTTCTGGGTACTAAGGAAGGTTTTGTGGGGACTCCTTGAGACGGAGTTTCCCATGTGTGTAAACTTACCTTTTATTTCCAGCGTATTCATCAGCTGGAGAACCTTGGCTTAATTCAATGTGTCAACCCAAATTTCAGAATGGAGTTTCTGGTTCGACTCAAGATTATATGACGCAGTTTTGAAAGAAGCCAGTAAACTGATATTTGGTTGAATTCCCCAGGTGACTCCAATGTACAGTCAAAGCAGTGATTCTTGGGACCCTCTATACCTCTTTCTTAAGCAACAACTGAGAAAGATAATATTGCTGCTGTGTGTGGTGAAAATCCCCCAGGAAGCAGGAAATCATCCCCTGCTGTAACTGGAAGCTTCTTGCTACTTTTCTAGATGATTTATCTCAAGAAAAAGAATGAGGGCTTAGAATGTCGCCAAAGTATGGATTCTGGTAGGACGAGATTGGGCTGCTGCGCTAAGCTGACACTGTACCTATGCAGGAATAAGACGCATGCTTTTGAAGGGCTTGTAAAAGCAGGGACTAGGAACCTGCATGCCCCCACCTCCCGCTGGGCTCTGGGGCTGGCTCACTTTATGTCTCATTTTCCTAGTTTCCTCACAGGGCAGCTGCAGTTAAAGGTTCCAAGGGGTTTTAATCCTTATTTGTTCTCTTCCTATAGGAAGGGAAAGAGAAAACACAGGAGATTCAAAGTATATACTTAGCGAGACAGGGCTTGGCATTAAAGCCTGAAACTCTGATTTTAAAACTGGGTCCAGGTAACTATGGTTAAATAAAGCCTGCAGTCCTGACAGCCGAAAAAGCTTGATAGATGTCAACTATAATGTTTGGCTAGGAAAAGCATGACAAAACATTTTGTGAAACTTACCACCTTTGCTAAGCAGCAAGCGAGCGTCACCTACTTACACGGTCAATGCAGCCATGAAGCCCAGGGCTTGCCCTTGCTTGTCACAGTCTGTTTGACCTCCCGATATTTCAGTTTTCCTGCCTTTGTGCTTATTTTAAGACCCATTCTGCAATCATTCAAGTGCGGTGCATTTCTGTGCACGCGTGTGTGCGCATGCATGCACTCAACGCATGCACGCACATGCACACACACGATAGGAGACATACCACAGGCATCTTTTTCCATATGGTGCTAGCTAGCAGTTTGGATTTAGTGGCAGTTTTTATAACTTTCAGCTTACCACTGAAATGTCAAAACCCAGGAGAATAAAGCAACTTCTATTTTAGGTTTCAGATTCATTTGCTCTGATCTCTCAACCAGAGAAGAGTGGGCTCCAACGGCCCCTTTATTCTGAATATATTTAACTTTCCGCTCCCTGCTACCTTTTCAGTTTACTAAGGGCAGGAGTGTCCCAGTATCTCTCTCTTTGTTCACTTACTGATATTCATTGAACATGTGCCATGAGGGAGAAGCTGTCACCAGCCTTAACAAACTGACCTTTCTGGCAGTGGAAACCAGAGTAAGAGAAACCACATTAAAAAAAAAAATCACATTGCTCCAAGACTAGGTCTATAACTGATGCAGAGACTCACCTCATTTTTAACCAGCTCAAGAAATCTGAGCACAAAGCAGTGCAGATTAGCTTGCTCCAAGAAAATTAATAAATTTGCCTCAGTACTGGCTTTTAAGTCAGAACTACATTTTATAATCCCTGCGTGACTTCGAAAGGCCTGAAAAAGCTCTCTGGAAATGCTTAACTTTCGATCCTTTTCACAAGTCAATACTTACTGCTTTCAGACATGGTGTGTCTTTTCCCCACAGTTCCCCTGGTCCACCAAGGAGCTGAAGAACTTGCTTCTGTTTCTGCCTCATTTCAACAGAGAACTAATTCTGTGACAGTTGTTTGACAAGGGTAGCGCATATCAAATGTTGACCTGTTGGATTATCACTAGTCTGAATAAAGATTATTACTGAGATGCTGTTTCAATGGAGTTTATTTAGTAAGAGGTGGAATGTCACTCTCTAATGATCATTAAAATACACACAGATTTACAATATTACAGACTTTTTTCAAGTCAATGGTATTTTGATATAATTTAGGGACCAGCTAGTAAGGTTTTGAGGAACATTTCCTTGTTGATCTGGCTGGCTGGAAGGACTCTCTTTTAGGTAAAAGAGACTTACACTTGCGTATAGACTTTAGTAGGCTGGAAGAAAATCTGGGCCTGTTGGAGTCCAGGGCTTGGTTGGCTGTGATGAGCCTCATGACCAGGCAGCGAGACTGAGGACTCCGAAGGGGTCCATTCTTTTTACAGAAGGGCCATAGAGCAGTTTATCTTTAACTGTAGACCATTTGCCTAAACTGGAATTATTTGCAGTAATTTAAATTTCATGGTGTGGATTTATTAGCTCAGAACTGAGGTATTGGCATGTGCCAAACTTTAATCAAAAGACAACCACCTGCAGATTGAAGGTTAATGTTTCAGGGAAATGAGTTTTCTTATTTTGTCAAGTATCTTCATGGCATGCATGAGGCAAATACTCAGCCATCTACAGTCTAGCCATATTCTGTTTTTTAGAGTTCAGAAAAACAGAAGTTCTCGTAAATTATTCCCAGTCTCAGCGACACGGACATGAGCAAGGAACTGCGGGGTTTTAACTGATTTTCATCTTTGTGAGATGGAATGCATGCAGATATTAGTTTCTAGGTATCCATCCACCAAAGGCATAGTAACTTTCTCTCTCTCTTCCCTTCCACCCTGATCTCCCTAGAAATTATTAATTCATGAAAGTGCTTATAATGTTCACTATGCCTCAAATCACAGAGTGAATTCTCCTTTCATTTGTAATTCATTTTTTAGAAATATTCCCGTCCTGGTGATCTCTGACTCATACTACCCAGTGTAAGGTTAAAAACCACAAAGGAAAAAGAAAAAGTCATTTCCTCTGTTTTTGTTTCTGTGTGGCTCACAATGATGTCTTTATCCACTTTCCCTTCTCTCCACCGGGCAGATGACTTTCCATTCTCCTCTAGGTTCAGCTGCCTTTTCCATAAGCATCAACTCTGTCTTCTTCATCTTCTTGTCAGTAGCTATAGGAGGCTATTAAGCAAGTGAAATACAGCTTGTCCAAAAAAATAACTCAAAAAAACTTTTTGTCTACATACTGAAATAATAGCATCTTAGATATATTAGTTAAATATATTACTAAAATTGGATTAAAAATTGAATGTGGATATTGGAAAATTTGAAATTACTTAAGTACTACATTTGTCTCTTGCCTCATATTTTCATTGTGTAGTATTATTTCAATATAGAATTTGTTTCCTTTAAAGGCCTAAAATATCATAGAAATTTAAAGACTTATTCTAGGCCAGGTGTAATGACTTTGAGGTCAGTTTGGGTCACGATAGAAGGACCCAGCCTTAAGTCAACCAATCAACAAAATAAATAAGCAAAAAGATGTCAGCCAAACAAAAATAACATAGAACTTCAATTTTTCTTAGTTACAATGAAATACTCTAAAAATAATAATCGTGTTTGCCCGTGTGTGTGTGTGTGTGTGTGTGTGTGTGTGTGTGTGTGTGTGTGTGTAAGAGAGAGAGACAGAGAAACCAAGAGAGACAGTGTTATGTTGAAGATAGAACCCAGGGCTCTGCGCTTTATGGCTGAGCTACCTCTCTAGTCCAAGACTAAAATGTCTATTTGTTCATACATCTGATATTCATTGAGTATCCAGTGTGCACTTGACATTAGGCATATGTGATTGTGAAGACCCAGGCTTTGTCCTTTAGGGGTTCCCATTGAGCACTGTGTTATAAATGTCCCTAAAGGGTCAACTATAAGGGTGGCAGAGAGGATGACAGTAAAATACTGCGTCCAGACAACTGGTAGGGGAGACTCAGAGGAGACCATGTACTGTCTTCCTGAGAGAAGCCACCATAATTCCATATTTTAGAGGCAGGAGTTCTCATCTCTGTCTGCATTAAATTAACTCAATTTTACAAAAACAAGCAAGCAAACAAACAAACAAAGAAAACCCACCTGAAGTTCGAACATCCAAATATCCATGCTCAGTAATCCCTGAAAACTCCCAAGAATAAGTAAGGATAAGAAGTTCATGTACTGTCTGACCCTTCCCACAGTTTGAAGCATGACAGATTGTGAGTAGGAACAGCTGGATTAATACCCCCTCTGAAGTCCTTAATTTTTATGGCTCAATTAATAATGGAAACACTTCCAAATAGAGAAGTTACCTGGCAGTTCTGACAGACTGGCTGAGAATCATGTGTTAGTCCTAACTATTAGTGACAAGGTGGTGTACCAGTAGAAGGGTGGACTCCTGGATCACACAGGGCTTGCATCTTCTAGGAGTGAAGTCGCAGTCAGTCTCTTCATTGGCAAAGTCACCAATTTGTGAGGATCAAATGGTGAAGTGCATATCATGTTGGACACAGTGTTGGTACACAGAAAGTGATGAAGAGACAAGCAACATAGTTATAACCTGGAAAATAGAATTATTGGAAAACAAATGCATTTAGCAAGAGTCTAGTAGACAGAATATAAAGATGTATAACCCTGCTCAGAAAAGGAAGAAGAACATAAGAAGAAGAATGCATCGGTCATTCTTGTGCTGAGGGTCTGGGAGTGAACAGAAAGAGATGCATATTTTAATTTTTATTAATTAATTAATTAATGAATTAATTAATAAAAGTTTCCACTTTCTTCCCTCCTCCCAATACCCTCCCACTCCCTCCACTCCCTCTCCCCCTCCCTCTCCAGTCCTAAGAGCAGTCAGGGTTTCCTGCCCTGTAGGAAGTCCAAGGTCCTCCCCCCTCCCCCCAGGTCTAGGAAGGTGAGCATCCAAACAGACAAGGCTCCCACAAAGCCAGTCCGTGCAGTACAATCAAAACTCAGTGCCATTGTCCTTGGCTTCTCAGTCAGCCCTCATTGTCAGCCACATTCAGAGTGTCGAGTTTGATCACATGCTCCATCAGTCCCAGTCCAATTGGCCTTGGTGAGCTCCCATTAGATCAGTCCCATTGTCTCAGTGGTGGACACACCTCTCGCGGTTCTGACTTCCTTGCTCATGTTCTCCCTCCTTCTGCTCCTCATTTGGACCTTGGGAGCTCAGTCCAGTGCTCCAATGTGGGTCTCTGTATCTATCTCCACCCATCACCGAATAAAAGTTCTATGGTAATATGCAAGATATTCATCAGTGTGGCTATAGGATAAAGCTAGTTCAGGCACCCTCTCTTCTGCTGCCCACAGAACTAGTTGGAGAAATCCCCTTGGACACCTGGGAACCCCTCTAGAGCCAGACTCTAGCCAGCCCTAAAATGGCTCCCTTGGTTAGGATAACTTCTTCTCTGCTGCCAAATCCACCCTTCTTACATCTCAATTATCCCATTCCCTCAAGCTCTCCCCAATCCCCCTTTTTTCCCTTCTCTCTCCCCATCTTCCCTTCCCCTAATCCACCCATTCCCCCTGCTCCCAACTTTTGCCCGACGATCTTGTCAACTTCCAATATCCTGAAGGATAAATAAATGTTTTTCTTTGGGTTCACCTTCTTATTTAGCTTCTCTAGGATCACGAACTATAGGCTCATTGTCCTTTATTTATGGCTAGAATCTGCTTATGAGTGAGTACATACCGTATTCTTCTTTTTGGGTCTGGGTTATCTCACTCAGTAAAGTGTTTTTTATTTCCATCCATTTGCACGCAAAGTTCAAGATATCATTGTTTTTTACCGCTGAGTAGAACTCTAAAGTATATATGTTCCGTACCTTCTTTATCCATTCTTCTATTTAAGGGCACCTAGGTTGTTTCCAGGTTCTGGCTATTACAAATAGTGCTGCTATGAACATAGTTGAAGAAACGCTTTTGTAGTATGATTGGGCATCTCTTGGGTATATTCCCAAGAGTGGAATTGCTGGATCCTGAGGGAGGTTGACTCCCAGTTTCCTGAGAAACCGCCACACTGATTTCCAAAGTGGTTGCACAAGTTTGCATTCCCACCAACAATGGATGAGTGTTACCCTTACTCCACAACCTCTCCAGCATAGGCTATCATCGGTGTTTTTGATTTTAGCCATTCTGACAGGTGTAAGATGGTATCTCAGTGTTGTTTTGATTTGCATTTCCCTGATTGCTAAGGAGGTTGAACATGACCTTAAGTGTCTTTTGGCCATTTGAACTTCCTCTGTTGAGAATTGTCTGTTCAGTTCAGTACCCCATTTTTAAATTTGGTTAATTAGAGTTTTAATGGCTAGTTTCCTGAGTTCTTTAATAATTTTGGAGATCAGCCCTTTTTCTGATGCTGGATTGGTGAAGATCTTCTCCCATTCAGTAAGATGCCTTTTTGTCTTAATGACAGTGTCCTTTGCATTGCAGAAGCTTCTCAGTTTCAGGAGATCCCATTTATTCATTGTTGCTCTTGTTGTCTGTGCCACTGGGGTTATTCGTAGGAATTGATCTCCTGTGCCCATGTATTGCAGACTACTTCCCACTTTCTCTTCTATCAGGTTCAGATATGTATATTTTAACAAAAAAAATTGTAAAAGCAATACATTTAAAGTTGCTCTCTCTTTCTTTAAACCCTTGGGGCTTTTGTCCTATGTAGTTGGACATTTTTGTCAGGACCCCTGGTTTCCCAGTAATGATACGGAGACTTATTATTAATTATGAAAGCTTGGCTGATAGCTTAGGGTTGTTTTTAATTAGCTCTTACAAATTAAATTAACTCATTTCTATTCATCTACATGTTGCCATGTGACTTGTGGCATTTATCTGTCTTCTTGCCCAATCTCTGTCTGGCTCCAGACTCCTCATGATGCCATCCTTCTTCCCAGCCTTTTCTCTTCCCCCCAAATTCTGCCTAGCTATTGGCCATTCAGCTTTTTATCAAACCAATCAGAGTGACAAATCTTTATAGAGGACAAAAAGCTTATTCCATAACAGTGTTATTTCTGTCATAAGGGCCTAAAATTTTCCTTGGAGAAAGTTTAGGGTAAGAGTTCACGGCTTATATTTTAAAATATATTTTTTTTTATTTTATGTGTATAGATGTTTTGCCTGCAAGAATATCTGTGCACTGTGTATGCAGTGCTCTTGGAAGAAAGCACTGGATTTTCTGGAAATAACGTTACAGACAGTTGTGAGCCTCCATGTGAGCACTGGGAATGCAACCCAGGGCCTTTGGAAGACAGTAAGTGTTTACCTTTTTAGTGTTTTCTTCTGCTTTCTCTGTATTTCTTTTTATTTTTATGGTTCCCTGAATAGAAAGCTTTAATTATTAGTATCAAATTAGAAATTAGTTTTCTCATTATCCAAGGTTAGGTTTTATATATTCATATATTTTCCTGTTTTCTGTTTTGATTGTATTTATTAATTTTTTAGTTTCTTCATTATTTTTCAGTTAAAATATTTTTTTCTTTTTAAGATTTTATCTGTGTATTTTTAAAAAATTATTTATTTATATATTTATTCTTCTCTCGTATATTACATCTTGACTGCAGTTTCTACTCCCTCCACTCCTTTCCGACCCTTCTCCTACCTTCCCTCTATCCCAGATCCACTAACCCTCTGTCTCTTCTCAGCACAGAGCAGGCCTCCCAGAGATGTCTCCCAAACAGGCATAACAAGTCGCAGCAAGACTAGGCACTTACCCTCAAGCCTAGACGAGGCAACCCAGTAGAAGAAAAGGATTCCAGAAGAAGGCAAAAGATTCAGAGACAGCCCCACTCCCATTGTTAAGAGTCCCATAAGAACACCAAGCTATATATCCATAACATATGTGAACCCAGGTTAGACACATATAGGTTCTCTGATTGCCACTGCAGTCTCCGTGAGCACCTATGATCCCTGCTAACTTGATTCTGTGGGCCTGTGTTCTTGTAGTGTCCTCATTCTCTGGCTCCAACATTTCTTCGTTCCCTTCTGCAGGATTCCCCAAGAGCTTCTCCTAATGTTTGGCTGTGGGTCTCTGCATCTGCTCCTATCAGTTGCTCAGTGAAGTCTCTCTATTGACCATTAGGCTAGGCACCAATCTATGAGTATAATGACATCTCATTATGAATAATTTCATTAATTTTTTTTGTTAATCATATTTGTTTTTATCCTAGGCCTCTGTGCTATCCAGTTTCTGGTTTCTGACTGTTTGTGGTAGTTTGAATGTAACTGGTCCCCATAAGTTCAAAAGGAGTGACATTATTAAGAGGTCTAGCATTGTTATATCATATTGATTTCCATAGTGGCTGAAAATTTGTACTTCCACCAGCAATTGAAGAGTATTCCCCTTGCTCTACATCCTCACCAGCATGAACTTTCAAACTTGTGTTTTTGGTCTGAGCTATTCTGATGGAATCTCAGAGTCATTTTAATTTGCATTTCCCAGATGGATAAGCATAGTGAATATTTCTTTAAGTGTTTCTTGGTCATTCGAGGATTCTCCACTTAGATCTGAAGCCCATTTTGTAATTGGATTATTTGGTTTGTTGGTGTATCATTTGATATATATGTATATATATATATATATATATATATATATATATATATATATATCCAGCTTTCTATCAGATGTGGGGTTGCTGAAACTCTTTTCCTATTCTGTAGGGCTACAGTTTGTCCTTTTGAGGGTACAGAAGCTTTTTATTTCATGAGGTTCTATTTATTGTTAATTTTAGCGCCTATGTGATTGGTGTTCTGTTCAGGAAGTTGTCTCCTATTTCAATGTATTCAAAGACTATTCTCCTTTCTCTTTTATCAGGTTCAGTGTATGTGGTTTTATATTAAGGTCTTTGATCCACTTGGATTTGAGTTTTAAACAGGGTGATATATATATGGATCTCTTTGCTTTCTTCTTCATGCAGAACTTATTGTTATCTAAGTCTTACACCTGCTTGGTTAGAGTTACCTCAAGATATTTTAAAGTATTTGTGACTAAAACACAAACACAATTAATAAAGATTCAGAGATCAAAATTGGGGTTCAACCTGAAAACCAGAAAAGCAAAGCAGCCAGTTACTGGCTCTTACCTCGACCTCATTCCGAACATGGCGATCCTTACTCCAGGAATCTCATAATGAGACTGAATCTGTGAGCTGTCTCCACCCATCTTATATTCCTCTCTAGAACTGGGATTAATGATATGCATTACTGGGATTAAAGACCTGCACCACCCAGTTTCTATGGCAAACCAGTGTGGCTACTGGGATTAATGGTGTGTATTACCACAACCTGGTCTATAAGACTGATCAGTGGGGCTGTTTTACTCTCTGATCTTCAGGCAAGCTTTATTTATTAAAATACAAATGAAATGGCACTACATGTGGCTATTGCGAAAGGTTGTTATTTCTTTGATTTCTTTCTCAGTTTGTTGCTTATATATCACAATGGCCGAGATGTCTGAGTTCTATGTCCAGAACAGATTCAAAACTGCTGCCTGAGATGATCAAGACTCACAGGATACTCCAGTCAGGACTTGATTATAACTCTAAATTTTCTTTAGGTCCCCATAAGATCATCAGTGCCCCCAACCAGCAGGAAGTAGCCTGAAATACTACGCCCACATTCCCAACAAATGGACTATGGGTATTTTCCTTTGTTTTTTTTTTTTTAAAAAAGAGGGAAATGATGCAGGAGAATTGTCTGTATTCTGTCAATCATGTATTTTAATAAAACGCTGATTGGCCAGGCAGGCAGTATAGGCAGCAAAGCTAGACAGGAAGTAGAGGTGGAGCAAAGAAACTGGGAGTATTCTGGAAAGCAGGAAGCTCCCTCCGCAGTTCTGCCCAGACCATCGGAGAGGAAAGATGAAAGCTGTCCCGCTGGAAAAGGTACTGAGCCATGTGCTAACGTAGATAAGGATAATGGGGTAACATAAGTTATAAGTGCTAATAAGTAGCCTGACCTAATGGGCCAATCAGTTTATAACCTAATGTAGACTATGTGTGATTTTCTTTGTTGCTTGCCGACTATGGGGTACTGGGAGGGACAGATACCCCAAGCAAGCCGGCCCTCATGTTACAGTGCTACTTTTTTTTGAGTTAATTTTGTATCCAGCTACTTCATTGAAGGTATTTGTTAACTGTAAGAGTTGCCTGGTAGAATTTTTATGGTTGTTAATGTATACTGTAATAACATCTGGAAATAACAATGCTTTGACTTTTCCTTTCAAATTTGCATCCGTCTGATCTCCTTTAGTTGTCTAATTGCTCTAGCTAGAACTTCGAGCACTATATTGAATAGATATGGTCAGGTAAGAGTGGGCAGCCTTTCCTTGCTCCGGATTTTGATTTGAGTTTCTCTCCATTTCATTTGATGTTGAATATAGCCTTGCTTTAAATTGCCTTTATGTTTATCTTTGTCTCTTGTATCCCTGAGCTCTCCAAGATTTTTATCATTAAGGGATGTTGATTTTTGTCAAAGGCCTTTTCCGTTTGTTTATATTTGGATTATGTTGACTGATTTTCACAAGTTCAACCATCCTGAATCTCTGGCATGAATATTACTTATTCATGGTGGATGATCTTCTTGATATGTTCTTGGGTTCAGTTTGTATTTTGTTTAGTATTTTTTCATCTATGTTCATTAGGGAATTGGTCTGTGACTCTTTTTCTTTGTTGAGTTTGTGTGGTTTGGGTTTCAGGATGACTGTGACCTCATAAAATGAGTTTAGTTCTTTCTGCTTCTATTTTATGGAATAATTTAAGTAGTATTGCCTTTATCTTTTCTTTGAAATTGTGGTATAATTCTGTGTTAAAACCATCTGGTCCTGGACTTTTTTGGTTGAGAGATTTATAATGATGGTTTCTATTTCCTCAGAGGTTGTAGGTATAAGTTGTTTATCTGATCTTGATCTAACTTAATGTTATCTATAGAGAAAATCGTCTATTTCTTTTAGATTTTCCAATTTTGTGATGTTTAGGTTTTTAAAATATGATCTAATGATTCTTTGGATTTTCTCAGTGTCTTGTCCTTCTTTTCGTTTCTGACTTTGTTAATTTAGATATTCTTTCTTTGTCTTTTAGTTAGTTTGAATTAGGGTTTCTATATCTTGCTGATTTTCTCAAAGAACCAATTCTTTATTTCATTGATTCTTTGTATTATTCTCTTTATTTCTGTGATATTGATTTAACTCCCCCCATTTTGGTTATTTCTTGCTGTTTACTACTCTTGGGTGTATCTATTTGTTTTTGTTCTAGAGTTTTCAGGTGTAATGTTAAGTTGCTAGTATGAGATCTTTCTAAATCCTTCCTGTAATCACTAAGTACTATGAACTTTCTTCTTAGCCCCGTTTTCAGTGTTCTGTAAATTTGGGTATGTTGTGCATTCATTCTCAGTGAATTCAAGAAGTCTTTGATTTCTTTCTGTATTCTGCCTTGACCCAGTAGTCATTCAGTAGAGAGTTTATTTTTGTGTATGGATTGTATATGTGTGTGGGCATAAACACTGGGGCTCATGTATGGAGGTCAACGGACAAAGTCAGGAAATCAGTCTCATTTATGTGGATTCTAAGGGTCAAACTCAAGTTTTTAGAACTGGGGAATAGTAGACTTCGGTCATCTTACCAATTCCCTGTTTTCTTATGATTATTTTTGATAATGTATATTTAATTTTTTATTTCAATCCTGTCGATCCTCATATTTAAACTATATTTTGAAAAATATCTTACATCTCTATCTTTTAAAAAATAATTTTTTCCGTAAAGATTAGCCCATTTACATTTAATATTGTTATGACTCAGACTGAATTTAAGTCCATCTTCTTGATGCTTCTTTGGTTCTGCTGATGACACATCCAAGTTTTCATTGTCAGAATTGACTTTGTTTTGTTCTTTCTTTTGTGAAAGATACTTTTCTTGAGCAGAAAATTCAAAGCAAATGGATCTTGCTTTTTCTTTTAGCATGTCAAATTTGTTTTCCATGTCTTTGGTTTTCATTACTTCCCTCTGCCCCCAAGATTCCCACCATCATTACTAATGTTGTTTTCGTAAGCATAATGTGTGGGAAAGTACTGGAATATGCTGGAAAGCAGCATTATGCTGGAAAAATAGAGAAACCCTTTTCCCACAATCTTCAGATTTTCCTTCATCTTGATCTCCAGGAGTCTGACTTTGAGATAGCTATGCTCGCGTCTTTGTAGTTGACCTTTCAGAGACTTATTGAGCACGCTGCATCAGCAAACAGATAGCCCTTCTCATTTTGGGGAAATTTTCACTTTTATGTCCTTAAATAGCACCATATTCTCATCTGGCTTTTTTTTGTGATTACATATACACATTAGTTCAGACATAAGGTTGTCATTGGATCTGTTATTTTATATATTATACTTTCAAAGCCTAATTTTTTTTAAGAAGTTACTTCTTCCCCCATTAAAATTCTCCATTAATTTCTTCTTCTTGGCTATTTTCATATTGATGGTAATAATTTCAAAGTCTGAGACTGCTAATTTGAACATGTAGGCAATCACTAAATATTCTTTTGTTGGCAAATTTTATTGGCTTTGGATCATATTTTCTTTTTCATATTTTTGTTATGTACTAGACATCCAATATAAACAGAGAGAAACTGAAATGATATTAATTTATCTCAGAAAATCTTTGCTTTGTTCTCTCTTTCTCTCTTTGTTCAACTAGAGTCTAGAGAAGTGCTTCTCAATCTTCCTAATGCTGTGACCATTTTAATACAGTTCTTCATGTGGTAGTAATACCTACCATATTATTTCATTGCTACTTCATAAATATACCTCTGCTACTATTATGTATTGTAACATAATAATATCTGATATGCAGAATAGCTGATATGTGATCACAACAGAATTTGTGACCCACAGGTTGAGAACCAGAGGTCTCAAGTGAGAAGGGTTGCCTTCAACCTAATAAGAAATATATCACACACAGCTTTAAGTTCCTTGCTTTCTGGTCATGTCTATCTTTAAGTATTTTGATGACTGCAGGTAGATGTTCTGTTTTTGTTTGTTTGTTCAGCATTGAACTCACAGAACCAAAAGACCTTGTCTTCTTTTCTCTAATTTACTGTTACTTTGAATGATGTAACATATTCAGGAAAACTCCCAAGGTGAGCATTTATAGGTGGGTGTCTTAAGTGTTTGGACTCCTTCAGAGTTCAGTCTTACTTGCCACACACATGTGGCAGTTGAAACTTAATCAGTCTGTCTTTTCACAACCAGAGTTTCAACTTTTACTGGTCTCATGCTTCCCTGCAATCCCCTAGACTACACCAAAGTCCTTAGAAATTGAGTAAAACTTTCTCCTCGCTTAGGGAATATTATTTACTTTGACTTACTTACATCCAAGCATTTTTAATTGATGTAAAGAAATATATATAAATACACACACTTCTCTATCATTTTATGATTTTTTGATTTCTGTCATTAAAGTGGGAGCAATAAATTTAGAGGAGGAACTTCTACATCTTAACAAAGGAAAGAATAAGAAAAATCTTTAGTTTTCTTGATGAAATTATCAAGTTTTTGAAACCTGAGCTTAGATTTCTTTTTGAAGTTTAAAAATTACATTTACTATTTGTGCCCTTGGGTGTGTATGTGTCTGTAAATATATTTGTGTGCCTGTATATATGTGCGTGTGTGTGCCCCAGTACACTGTTGGTTTTTGCTTGCTTGTTTGATGGAAGGTTTCACTATGGAGCCCTGGATGGCCTAGAACTCACTCTGTAGAATAGGCTGGCCTCTAATTCTCAGAAATTAGCTTGCCTTTGTATCTTTAGTGTTGAGATTAAAGGCATGTGCCCTCACACCTAACCAAAATGTTGGATTCTTACCCACAGTAACCATATACAGTTTTTTTTTTCATTAAGGTTACCCTATTTAGCTTGGAAACTGCCCAATTTTCCATTGAAAAATGTATTTATAAAGCAGTAAACTTATATTTGTTGGACAGAAATATTATGCACACATAACTAATATGTTCCAGATTAAATGTCCAACAATTCATACACTGAGTGAGCCTATGAATGGCCGCACATGGTCTAATTTATGAGTGATAGTCCTTGAACTGAGCACTGTGACCCACAAAGTAGTTCTGAGAACACAGACTTACCACACATAGAGTGCCTAGAATAGGTAAGGAGTAAATAAATGTCTTTCTGAAGTTAACACAAGCATTTGACCACAATTGCAGGAAGATACTATTTCAAATTTTATTTTAGGATTTGGGAGGTTGTCTTTGCCAGTAAAGTTCTTCAAGTGCAGGTATGAGTACCTAACTTTGATTCCCTGAATCCTTGTAAAAACTAAGCCTAGTGGAGGAGGAAACAGAAGAATTCCTGTAACCTCCTAGCTGCCAGCCTAGTGTACTATGCCAGGGAGAGACCCTGCCTCAAAAAACAAAGTGGTTGGCTCCTAAGGAGTGAAACCTGACAGGAACCGCTAGTCTCACACACATTTTCACACATGTACTTTATACACACATGTAATTTCACACATGCCTATTTATACACAGACAATTTCATTTAAGCCCCTGAAATATTTTCATGCACATACTTATTATATATATGTATATATGTAATATATATTATTTAAGGCAAGTGATATAATGTTAGTTTGACCAGTCCAACAGTTTTATTTTGTTTTATTTATTTATTTTGGTAGTGAAGTTGAAGTCACTTTGGTTTTGAGCACTTTGAAAATGGGAATTTTTAGATGAGGGTACTTCAGGAATATAGACAAATGATAAAGTTTGACCCATAAATTCTTTCTAGATATTCACCACATATTGTATTTGGAAATTATCCTAGGACATAACTTCATTTAAAATTTTTGTCCCTAATATCATTAGAGACATTTTTAAACAAAATGTCAAGAAGATTTTTAAATGTTTTCTCCTTTAATTTTTTACCAAGAAAGTCAACACTGTAAGAAAAGACAAAGGGTATGCCTTAGTTATTGTCCTATTGCTATAAAGAGACATCATGACTAAGACAGCATACAAAAGACTGCATGTAACTGGAAACAGCTTACAGTTTCAGAAATTGAGTCCATAATGATTATTGTGGGGAGCATGGCAACAGGCAGACCTGGCACTGCAGCAGGACCTGAGAGCCTACATCTTATCTGCAGAGAGAAAGAGGCCAGACATGGCATGTACAGCAGGAGCTGAGAACCTACATCTCATCTGCAGAGAGAAAGAGGCTGGATGGTCTAGGAGGTCCGTCTGTATTTGTGTTGCTTTTATTGGTTAAATAAAGAAACTGCCTTGTCCTTTTGATAGGGCAGTACTTAGATAGGTGGGAAGACAGAAGTGAATGCTGGGAGGAGGAAGGCAAACAGGGAGAGCCACCATGAAGTTGCCAGGTCAGAGATGTTGAATCTTTTCCGGTAAACCATGACCTTGTGGTGATACACAGATTAATGGAATGGGTTAGATCAGGATGTGAGAGTTGACCAAGAAGAGGCTAGATATAATGGGCCAAGCAGTAATTTAATTAATACAATTTCTGTGTGGTTATTTCTAGGGTTAAGCTAGTTGGGTGGTGGGACACAGCCCTCTCCTCCTTACTACACGTTGGTACCCAACGTGGTAAATGGAAAAGCCCATCTCTGATGACACTCCTCCAACAAGATCATGCCTCCTAATTCTTGTCAAACAGTTCCACCAACTAGGGACCAAGCATTCACATCTGTGCACATAAGGGACCACTTTGTTCTAAGCACGATATGATGTCACACTCACAAGTGTCTGCATCCTCTACCATTGACCTACAGCAGCTCAGTGGAACTAACATAGACAGTGAAATGGGACCTCACTAACATGGTGCAGTTAGCATTTCCTTTGGGCTGCCACTCAGCTCCCAAATAAAGAAACAGAGACTTATTAATTATGAATGCTCGGCCTTCGCTTAGGCTTCCCACTAGCTCTTTTAACTTAACCTGTTTCTACTCCTCTACATTTTATCTCTGGGCTGTTTTACCTTTCTTTCATTCTGAAGAGAGTTCCTACTCTTCTGCTTTGCTTGTGTCTGGCTAGCAGACCTCCAGATGGTTGGCTGGCTCCCTTTTTCTCTCTGGCCACCCATCCCTCCTCTGCCTAGCTATTTATCGTTCAGCTTTTTCTTAGACCAATCAGGTGCCTTAGGCAGACAAAGCAAAGGAGGAACACCTCCTTACATAGTTAAGCCTATGCAGCATTAGCGAATGCAGCATATCTTTATGTAGGTAAACAGTTATTCTGCAACACAAACACAACAGATCTTTACATAGTTATGCAAATATTCTATTCCACAACAGCATGGTGTGTTTCATTTTCTTCTTTTAGATATGAAAAAAAAACCAACAAGAATTTTGAAAGGTAACTAATATGTCCCAAGACACACAAGTTACCAGCAAAAATATAATTGAAACCCATTTTCAAAGCTCAATATATAATCTTAATTCATACACTAGGAAAACAGTCTAGAACATTGCATTTGAAGTATACTCAACATTTCAATCATCAAAAACTCAATAGCTTCAAGTTGTTAAATTTGAGAATGACACACATGGCTTAATTTTCATCAGTCTGGATCTGATATATAGTTTGGCCTGTAGAGACACCAAGTATGTCTTAGTCTGAGGAAATGAATAGACTTGTTATTTGTACTCTCAATCATTTATGCAGGAATTATTTTTCATGTTTTTAGATACAAGATGCTATTATTAGAAGTTTTCAAAGTGTGATTCAGAATTGAAGCAATTTCCAGAAGTTTTTTAGTCTTGGGGAAAAAATATAGGTTAAAGACCAACAATAGAAGAAATACTTTGTTTGGGTAACAGGCACATATGTATATGCATGTATTATATATATTTGGGCCTACACACACATACATGTATGTGTATATATATATGTCATATTGATATCTCTCTATATACACACACACATTATATATTTAATATATTGGAAACCATGCACATATATATCATGTGTTCATTTGCTACAGGGATATATTATATTTTTTATCATTTCTTGTTATTCCCACAAACTAAATTATGAATATTGAAATCATTTTCCTTTTTAACCTTTTCTTTATTTCTGAGAAATGTATGTGAACTGGAAATACTTTTTCTTACTCTAAAAAGTTGTAATGTCTTTGGGCAAAGTTTATCTCCACTAGAGAGATATCATCATTAAGATAATGCCCTACATTCGAAAGCATGTATCTGCACGGAAGTGACATCTGAGGTGTGCGTGTAGGGTTAATTGAGGGTATTCAACGTGCATCACAGACTCATGTGAAAATTTCATATGCAACGCAGTGCCACGTACAATGAATATGAACGGGAAACATTTTAAAAAATCCACATTTTATTAACTCATAGAGAAAGCCCTGGCCATAACAAGTAAATGTTTGGGAACTAGTAATGTGCTTTGAACGGGTAAGTAAACTGAAAACACACGACACTGTGTTCTCCTTCGCAGGCACTAGGCTAGACGTCAGGGTATATTGCAGCTTTGGAATACTCTGCACACCTGTGTAGATGAGTCTCAGATTCCTGCTGAAATAGCCATGCAGACTGCTGTGCTGGGTAGGAGAGCGGGAGAGGAGGCAGGGAGGTTTCAGTAATATGAGAGCAAGCTTCTTGGAGGAGATGGTAGTTTCCAGATGAAAGAATAGGAAAGTAGGTCTGGACCCAGGTACAGAAGACTAAAGGAGCAGGGTGCCAATGGGGTGAGGCCAATGGTCGCTGTGCCTCAGCATCCTACAGGGAACTCAAGAACTAGAGACACAGTTGCAAGTCATGGTAGGAAAGCAACAGCCGGGTGCTGGAGGTTCTGTGTGCTCCGTAAACAGTTCTGGCATAACCATGATGAAATGCCACTGGAGGATTCCAAGCAGGGGAGCTCCACGATAAGCCTGCATTTCTGAGATTGTTTACAGGGAGTGTGGTGAGTTCCTGCACCCAGCAACACCCAGGAGTTCAGTGTGGAGCATCCTTCATGTCCAGAGGAAGAACATTGATCAAAGAGGAGTCATTATGCCAAGGAAGAGCTCAGCCGAGGTGGGGTCCTCTAGAGAGGTGATTCCTCCTGCAGTGTGACAGAGATATATGTAGACATGTGTGTGTCTCTGTGTGTGCCGTTGTTATTGTTTGTAGAAATGTGTGTGTCTCTGTGTATGTGTGTATGTGGGGGGGTGTTGTTGTTATTGTTTGTAGCATTTTTGTCTGTTGATGTAGCTGAAGGTAGCCTTGAACTTCTGATCCTCCTCCTTCTTCCTCTTTGCGACTGGAGTCGCTCCTACTGTATGTGGAGCTAGGGGTGGGATCAAGTCTTCCCGTGAGCTGGATAGGCACTCTACCAATCTATTCTCAGCCCTAGGAACAGATCTTGTGTATCCGGAGTAACTAGAAAATGTATCAACAGATAAGTACGTCTATAAAATACCTTAAGAATGAAATAGCATAGATGAGGGAAAGGGGTAACCTAGGGAAAGAAACGAGCAGTAGAACAAATGAAGAGACTATATTCTTGAATAGAAAGATACAATATCTAAATATGTCAATATGGCCCAGATTAACCTTTAGTTCTAAAGCAGTACAAGTAAGATCCAGAGAGAAAGATAGATAGATAGATAGACAGATAGAGAGAGAGAGAGAGAGAGAGAGAGAGAGAGAGAGAGAGAGAGAGAGACCTTAAAGAAACATAATAATGGAATAAGGGGGAAATGGGCAAAATTATAAAAGTTAATTTTGAAATATAACGTCACATCTTGTGGTAAAGATGTGATATGTCAGACAATGATGTCTGGGGTGCGGTGCAGTGAAAGAGTTCTTGCTGGGCAAATACAGAGCCCTCAGGCTGACTCCGAGAAATGCAAACCCCAAACATGGCAGGTATGCAGAAATAACAAACCAGTGGAACAGCACAACAAATTTGGCAATATTCCTTGGTGTAGATGAACTTGGAATAATAGTACGCACTTACTTAGGACTGAATGGAGTTTCTAAGGTAGAATGTTGTGACAGTTAGGTAAAATAATGGATATTACCTGTCACATACAGTTGGAGACGTAAATTACAACTCAGGTAAAGCCTTCCCTGAAGTGTGTACTCGGATGTATACTACACATGTTGGTGTGCATTACATAGAGAATTAGGAGACAAATGCAGGTTATAGCTTAAGTCAAGGTTTTCTTTCCATATGAAACAGGCCTATAAGACAAGGCAAAAGCCCTCACAAGGCTGAGCAAAGCCACCCGGGAGAAGGAAAAGGGTTGCACGAGCAAGCAAAGCAATCAGAGAAACACCCACTCCCACTGTTAGGAGTCCCACAAAGAATGCCAAGTCAAGAGCTCCAACATATGCCAAGGTTCCTGTGTCTCTTAGAGGCCTGCTCTTTTCTGAAGAGGAAATGGAGGGAGAGTGGATCTGGGGGGAGAAAAGAGGGGTTGTTGGGGCACTGGGAGGAGTGGAGGGAGGGGAAACTGTGGTCCTGATGCATTGTGGGAGAGAAAAATCTATGTCCAATAAAAAATGCATTTTAACATTTTATTTTATTTATTTATTTTTAAAAGATTGGCAGTGGTACCTCATGCCTGTAATCCCAGCACTTGGGAGGCAGAGGCAGGTAGATTTTTATGAGTTCATGGCCAGTCTGGTCTACAAAGGAAGTTTCAGGACAGCTAGACCTGTTACACAGAGGAACCCTGTCTGTAAAAAAAAATAATAATAATAAAATAAAAGATAAAAAGAAACAACTATAATGAAACGATTGATATAATTATCTGTCAGAATTAAACACCTTAAATTTCATACCACTATCAACCTAAACAAGATTAAGAGTCTGCTATTAGAAAGAGAGGAAAATGAGAGAAAAGTAACATTTGAAATATTCAAGGGATGTATTTCCTTGACATAGCTATCACTGGCCAATAGGAAAGAGAATATTCCAAAAGAAAAATGGACCAAAGACATAAATGACATTTTATCATGAGAAGTAGCTATTTGCTTGACAGTTGAGGCCGCCATGCTGGGAATCAGGGACAGGCAACTCAATGCAATTCCAGTTCTCACCAATTGGGCCAGTGGAGCGGGTCAGGTTTTACTGATAGCTTCAAAGAATAACTACTCTTACACATCAATACAGATTGCACATTCTACTAAACTTTAAAGAACAACAGTTTGGCAATAGTAAAGAAATTTAAGACATGAGAGAGGTGGAGGGGTAATAGATGGAAGTTTCTGTCCTACCTGGTCCTGCAGTGGTTCAGTCCCAATGAAACCCACAGAAGCTTTTATTGATTATATAATGGGGTTGGCCCATTGCTCAAGTTTATTATTAACTAGCTCTTACAACTTAAATTAACCCATACTTTTTTTTATCTATGTTTAGCCATGTGGCTTGGTACCTTTTCTCAGCAAAGCATTCTCATCTTGCTTCCTCTGTGTCTGGTGGCTACATGTCTGTCTTTTTTCTTCCCAGAATTCTCCTAGTCTGTCACACCTATATTTCCTGTCTGGCTACTGGCAATCAGCATTTTATTAAACCAATATAAGTGACAAATATTTATAATTTTCAAGGACATTATCCCACAGCAGATAGAGAATTGTTTCAGAACTACAGAGCAGAGCTTATGTAAAAATTTAGCCACACAAAGGTACATTTCAAATATATTTATACAGAAAAATGGTTTTAAGACACAGAAAAAAATTAAAAGCAGTTTCTCTGAGGCAGAAATCATGAATGTGCTTGGATCTTTAAGTAACTGTTTGGTTTTTTGGTAGAATTGAGTGGATCTAAAATACTGATTTATGATAATGCAATGCAAGTCATTCCTATAGTGATATTTTATTTATTTTTTAATAAATAAAGCTTGTCTGATGGTCAGAAGGTAAACTAAGTCACTAGTGACCAGGCAGTGGTGTCACATACCTTTAATCCCATGATTTGGGAGACAGAGGCAGAAGAATTTCTGTGAGTTCAAGGTCACCTTGGTGTACACAAGATCAAAGCAGAAACAGATCCAGGTGGTGGTGGCTCACAATTTTAATCCCAGTGCTGGGGAGTCACATGCCTTTAATCCTAGCACTAAAGGGGAATATAAGACAGGAGGAGATGGGAATATAAGACAGGAGGAGATAGAGGTTCAGGCTCAGCCTGTAGTCACCCAGCCTTGATAGAGGTTAAGACTTCTCTAGTCTAGCTTGGCTGTTTTGCTTTTTGTTTTGTTTTGATCTTCAGCTTGAGCCCCAGTATCTGTCTCTGGATTTTTATTATTTGTGCTATACATTCCCACCTAGTCATTGAAAATTTCTTTTTCAGTGCATCAACAAAAATATAGCATATGGACTGGAAATGAATATCATTAGCACTGTGATAAAAGTTTTAAATAGTTTCTGTGGGACTCGAGGCCCAACCTGAGGTTAAAAGACTTAGGTTTGAAGAATGGACACCAAGTCCCAAGGTTTTATAATTGTACCCAGAAGTCATCCATAGGAAGTGGTGAACTGGAGAAAAAGATAGATGGATTACTACAAGATGTGGTGACTCAGAGCAGACAGAGGGGAGAGTTTAAGGACTCAAGTGAGAGAATGGAAAGGACTTAAATTATGGGGTGAGGAAGACGGATTTAAAGAAAAAGAAACAGTCAAGCAACTGAAGGTCTTTTGAGGTCTTTCTAAATTGCCTGTTTAAGTAAGTTTCTCATTTTCTCTCAGTGGTTTGACCTTTTCTCATTGAGTTATGAGGTATTAATCCTTTCCTGTGTGTCTTGGGAATACTCTTGTACTGTGAGTGAAGGAATGAGACAGTGGAAGGAGGAAACTTAGAGCCAGAGAACTTGAACTTTGGACTAAAACCTTGGCTCAGGGAACAGCTTACAAAAAAGGTTAAAAGATGAAGTTCATTGATTAGAGGAAGAGCAAAGAATTTTGTGACCAGGGAGTCAGGTCAGCAGTAGCTATGACATCTGAAGTCCTTTGTGATGGAATTTTATCTACGGGATCAGATGATGATAGGACAGATGTCAAAGTCTCAGACTTGCTAGGAGTGGCAGTGAGAGGGAAGGGTAAGCAGGCCTTTTGTCCCTAAATGGAAAGAGGGATAAATAAAAGAGGGGCTGCTATCAAAATGGAGGAATGGTGGCCTGGGAAGGAAAATGGAAAACAAGGAGAAGAGAATTCACAAACAGCGCGTCCTGTCACCCTAGGGGGAATAAAAAGCCATTTCATTGAAAGACTCTGCTGTGAAGGGTCCGGTAGGTAAGTTTCAGTCAATGTTTTGTAAAACCTCTGTGCAGTCATAATTGTGCTGGTGAGAGGTGTTAAAATGAAGCAGCCACCCTTCGTATGTCTTTGATGAACTATGAGCCGCAGGAGGACACATTCAAATTCCATCTCAGGCTCATTATGTTTCGGATGTATCACTAGATTATCTAGTTGTATTGAATCACAATCTTCTTTTATATATTTATACAGATGATGTGTTCTCTTTCTGATTGCCAGTTGGGTGATGTTTTAATCAGGGAAAGGAGAAAAATCAAACCTTCTCTGTTGCCAGCATACTGTATAGTGATCGATTATAGAACAAGGCACAGATTGAAAGGTCGTTACTCAAAATGTTACCTCATAGGATTTTAGATCCACCCAGCTAAGTGTTTCATTAAATCTCTTCCCCGTGGTGCCTCCATTCTGAGTCTTGACCCTTCTTCCAGCATCCACTCGTTTAAGAAAACCTGCAGGTCTCACAAGTGTTGGGAACAGACATCTGGGCAGTCAGAGGGAAGGGAGTATAATCCTATTTCTAAAGATAATTAAACAGCAGTTGATTAAGGTGCTTCCAAAGTTTTAGTTGTAGATTAATATGAAAATGAGCCAGGTTTATTTATAGTCATATTTTTTAGTCAGAATATCCATGATAATTTCAAAAGGTTAGATTGTTCTTATATTGGTACAATTTTAAATTATGGGTTAATAAGTATGAACAAAACCCTCGAGTGAACAATATCATCAATAGCATAAGTTTAAAAAAAGTCAACAGGAAAATGAAATCAAAACATTTCATATACTTAACAGACAATATTTCAATCCACCTTCAGTTCAGTGTAAAGCATTCACCTTAGGATTCTCTTCAGCTAAAACACCCGGATTTTCTTTTTCTTTTTTACATGTAATGATCTTACCATCTGTCTGATATCTAGGCTAGAAGTTTGGTAGTCACATTAGACAAATGTTGTGGTTTCAGTGAATGTGTCCCTCAAAGTTCACATGTTGGAACTGAGACCCATCAGTAACAGAGACTGATCTGGGAGCCGTTATGGGGGTGACAGACCAGGAATGCTTCCTATGGTGACTTAAAAAGGAGCAGATTCTCTCTGAGGCCCTTCTGCAAAGTGAGGATGTGATGCCCATTTTTTCCTCCATATGGAGATAAAGCAAAAGATTCCATAGAAAAAAAAGAGCAACCTTCATCAGCACTGTACTTCAGGCAGCTTGGTATTTGACTTCACAGCTTTGCAATTTTTAAGAAATAAATATCTGGGTTTTAAAAAAATTATGAATTAACTTTTTTGTTTAAGATGTTTTGTTACAGCAGCAGCTAAGACAATACCTTCCTTCCATGTGATGCTCACATTCAAGCTGCCAGCTGCTGTGGAACCATGGTTTTCTATTTTTCACTATTTCCATTTATGTAGTTTGCATGGAGGAATTATCTGTCTGTCTATCTCTCTCTATCTATCTATCTATCTATCTATCTATCTATCTATCTATCTATCTATCTATCTATCTACTGGCTGAAACCATAGCAATAGCTCCCTTTAACATACTGTTGTTTTAAGTTTTTCTCTTCTCTAGTTTATGTTTCTAATTTTTTACATATTCAAATACATATATATCTTTACTTTATTTAGCTATCTAATGCTCCCCCTCATTTCTCTTACTGAAACAGGATCTCATGAAGCTCAAGTTAGCTTTCAGCTCTCTGTGTAGCCGAGGATGATCTTGAACTTTCCATTTTCATGACTTTACCTCCCAAGTGCTAAGATTGGAGATGTGTATCACCACACTCAGTTTTATGTGGTGGTAGGGATCAAAACCAGGACTTTCTGCATGCTAATAACACCTAAGTAACAGCACTACAGCCTCAGTCCAGGACTGTGCTATGTGAAGAAACGCAGAGAAACAAACCCATGCAGCCTTGTCGTTTCTTTTGTTCAGCTATTCATCCTGTTGTTATGGATATCAGTAAATTCTTGTTCTATTCACTAGGAACCTGCCACATGTCTATGTATTTATTGGAATGTTGGTATTCCCAGGCTTTGCATTTGTGTGAGTTTTATATTGCTGTGTGCCAGATCATTCCAATTTTATCTGAAAACAATATATATTTACTGTCTCACCAGGCACAGTTTAGTTGGGTCCTCTGTAATAGTGCTACCAAGGTGTTAGCCAAGGCTGGGTTCTCTTCCGGAGGAAGGAGTTTCTTGCAGACTTACTAAGCTTGTTGCCAGAATTCCCTTCCTGGAGGCTGTAGCAGGAATACTGACTGGGTGTTTAGATGCCAGAAGTGGAGAGCAACACTTGGAGCAGAGAGTGTGCTGACAGGATGGGGTCATACAACATGGTGCAGTCCCAGAAGGGAATATACCCCACTAGTTAGAAACAACTTGCTGATCCAGTCACACCCCAGAGAAGAGAATTTTTGGGAGGCTTAACTTAAAACCTAGTATATTGTGACAGTGGGGGCTACCTTACTATCTGTCACCATGAAACTATTGCATGTAAATGTACTGTGAATGTCTGTGTATAAGATTTTGTGGACATGTGTTTTTGTTTCTTGAGTATAAACATTCAAGAATAGGAATGTTGGAAAATGTGGTTAAAAAAATAACTTTTTAATGGCCCGCCATGCTATTTTTGTGACAAGCTTTACCATTTAAAATTCCTGCCCAAGTCTATAAGATTGCCATTTGTTCTACGTTATCACCAGCATTCACTAGCATCAGTCCCGTGCAAGTGGATGCACAGCCGTATCTTATTACGGATTTACTTCGCATTTCCTCATGTGTTTATTGGCTATTCCTATACTTCCCTTGGTGAGTGTTTACTCAAATCATTGGACCTTCTCTTTTATTTGGGTGTTTACTTTTACATATTCTTGATACAAACCGTGTTTCAGCTGAATATACTCTGAATAATTCAGTCAATTGCTTTATCAGTTTTCTTTTATAGTCTCTCTCTTTTATTAATTCATTATTTTTTTTTTTCAGCTCGATCACAGTTTCCCCTTGACCCTCTGATCCTCCCGGTCCTCTTCCCAACCGCACCCCTCCACAATCCATTCCTCTTCCTTTCTCTTCAGAAAAATGCAGGCCTCCCATGTATTCCAACAAGTCATGGTATATCAAGTTGCGGTAAGGCCAGGCACCTCCTCACCTATCATGCTGATGTCGCAATCCAGTAGAAGGAAAGGATCCCAAAAGCAGACAGCAGAGTCAGAGACAGCCCCCCACCCCTGCTCCCACTTTTAGGAGTTCCACAAGAAGAACCATATATACAGAGGGCCTGGGTCACCCCATGCCAGCTCTCTGGTTGGTATTTCAGTCTCTGTGAGGCCCCATTGTGAATCCAAGTTAGTTAATTCTGTGTGTCCTTGGCTTCTACAATCCTTTTCCCCCCTCTTCCACAGGACACCCCGAGCTCAGGGGAATACTTGGCTGTAGGTTTTTGCATCTGTATCAATCGGTTGCTGGAAGATGCTTCCCTGATGACAACTGGGCTAGACACCAATTTATGAGTATTGCATTTTATTGAATAGCTATACTATTCAATAAATAGAGAGAATGAACAGTCTTGTCTTGTCCCTGATTTTAGTGGAGTTGCTTTGAGTTTCTTTCCATGTAATTTCAATGTTGACTATTGACTTGTTATATATTGCCTTTATTATGTCTAGCTTTTTTCCTTGTATCCCTGGTCTCTCCAAGAATTTTATCATGAAGGGGTGCTGAATTTTGTTAAAGTTTTTTTTTTTCAGCATCTAATGTGGTTTTTTTCATTCTTTCATTTTGTTTATATGGTGGTTTGCAGTGACAGATTTTCATATGTTGAACCACCCTAGCATCTCTGAGATGAATCAAACTTGATCATGGTGGTTGATCTTTTGATGTGTTTTTGGATTCTTCTTATGAGTATTTTATTGAGTATTTTGACATAATGTTCATGAGGGAAGTTGTTTTTTAATTCTTTCTTTGTTGAGTTTTTGTGTGGGTTTGGTTATCAGGTTGACTGTGGCCTTTTAAAATGAATTTGGTCATATTCTTTCTGTTTATTATTTGCATTTTACCAAGCAATATTTTTTTTTCTGAAACTCACAAAGTATTATTTTGAATTTTCACTTATATGATAGATAGCTGTAGCACAAATCATAAAAACTCAGCGTCAGATATTGGGGTTCAACCCTTACAACAGAAAAGCAAAGCCACCGAGCCACTAGAGGAGTCTTACCTCTACCGAGGCTGGGCGACAGCTGAGTAAGCAGACTGAGCCGTTTAAGCAGACTAAGCAGACAGAGCGTCTCTCTCCTTCCATCTTAAATTCCCTCTAGTGTTGGGATTAAAGATGTGTGACTCCCTAGTACTGGGATTAAAGGTGTGAGCCACCACCACCTGGATTTGTTTCTGCACTGAACTTCTGCACTGAACAAGGGCAGGGTGGCCTTGAACTCATAGAGATCCATCTGCCTCTATATCTAAAACTCTGGGATTAAAGGTGTGTGCCACTATTGCCTGACCTCTAGTGGCTTAGTTTTGCCCTTCTGATATTCAGGCAAGCTTTATTTATTAAAACATAAATAAAATATCACTATTGATAGTTTCATCCTTTATGTTCAGTTATATAACTATGAGTTAATATAAATATAAGGTATAACATAAGAGGGGATTTTCCCATATGAATATCTATCATATCATTGCAATACATTTTAAAATATAAAATTATTCTTTTTTGGCCACCTAGGCACAAATCAATGCAGCATATATCCACAGGTCTTTGTATTCTGTTCCCTTGACTCTTATGACCATATAACATGGATGGCTACTATAATACAATTGTGTGGTGGTTTGAATAAAAATGGCCCCCATAGGCCCATATATTTGAATGCTTACAAATTAAAGAGTTAAACTATTTGAAAGAATTACAAAGAGTAAGAGGTGTTGTTGGAGAAATTGTGTCACTGGGAGTGGGCTTTGAGGTTACAAAACCCTTGCCAAGTTCAGTGTCTCTCTGCCTGTGGATCAGGATGTAGCTCTCAGGTACTGCTCTCGCACCATGCCTGCATGTTGTCATGCTTCCCACCATGATGATAATGAACTAAACCTCTGCAACCATGAGCAGGATCCCAATTAAACGATTCCTTTCTATGAGTTACCTTGGTCCTGGTGTCTCTTCACAACAGAAGAACAGTGACTAAGACAACAAGTAAATGTTTAAATGAAGTGCTCTGTGTAGTCACTGACTGTGATTTCATTTCCCAGTCCCCCAGACCCGAATAATCACACAAAAATTATATTAATTATAACACTGCTTTGCAAACGGATCAGGTATATTTCCTGCTATCTCTTACATCTTAAATTAACCCATTTTTATTATTTTGTATTTTACCACGAGGTTTGTGGTTTACCGATAAGTTTCTGACGTCTTCCTTTTTCGGCAGCTACATGGCGTCTGCCTGATTCTGCCTTCTTTCCTTCTTTATCTCTGCTTGGATTTACTGCCTTGCTATCTTTTGCCCTGCCATAGGCCAAAGCAGTTTCTTTATTAACCAATGGCGATAAAATATTCACAGCATATGGAGGGGAATCCTATTTCAGCTCTGAGTCTCCTGATTGTATTTTCACCTTTTGGATACATTAGACATTTTTGGTTCTTTTTTGTTTGTTTGTTTGTTTGTTTTTTAATTTAAAGATAAATTTATGAATCAATTTATCAGTCTTCCAAAAAAGAAAGACTGACTTTGATTTTATTGAAATTATATTGAGTTTAATCATCAGTTTAGGAAAAATAAAATTCATCAATATGGTTGTCCTACCTTGCTGTCAATTGCCGTGATGAACATCATGGCCAAAACCAACATGGGGGAGGAAACAGTTCGTTTCACCTTTCACTCCTGTATTGTAGTTCATCAAGAAGGGAAGTCTGGGAAGGAGCTCAGAAACCTGGAGACAGGAACTAAAGCTGAGACCATGGCTCACTCAGTTTGCTTTTCTCTAAAACCCAGAACCAGCTGCCTAGTGTGCTGATCCCTCAAGAAAATGTCCCACAAACTTGCCGACATTTTAATCTAATAGAGACCGTTTTTCAATGGAAAGTCTCTACCTAACTGACTCTAATTTGTGCCAAGATGACAAAAAAATCTAACCATCACAATGATCTATATTGTTATCCAAAATTTTAATTGAAAGTTAAGAGAGCAATTAATATGGTTCCTTAAGTCAATAACTTTGATAACTCTAAATTCAAAAAGCAATTTTTTGTTTTGTCATTAAAATTCTCTTTTAGATTCATTTACTTTATTTTATGAGTGTTTTGGCTACATGTGCATGTGTACCATGTAAATGCTTGGTGCCCATGCAGGTCAAAAAAGGATGTCGTGTCTACTGAATTCCAGTTACGGATGGTTGTGAGCTGCCATGTTGGTGCTGGGGAGCAAACTCAGGTCCTCAGCAAGAGCGACAGCACTCTTAACTACTGAGACATGTCTCCAGGGCTCTGTCCTGTCATTTTATTGCTGTCTGCTCACTATTAATTTATTTCTTCCCCTGATCACTTATTCTACTTAACTTTATTTGTTCCCAAAGCCAAAGCACAGAACAAGCTGCTGACCTTTCCCTCAGAGTAGCATCTATTCGCAGTCAATGTTCAGTCACAGTGAATGCTCTGAATCTACCCTGACAGCATGGTTGCGAGTCTAGACTTGAATGACTGAGATAGCTCTCCAGCCCTCTATATCGGTTCCGCATCATCTTTTAGACAGAATGTTGTATTAACTCTTGTTTGGATGAGGTTGGTGAGCTTCCTGGAGGCATACCGATTTTCTGTAAGTGACTGTATGTGTGCCGGCCTGTCAGCTTTTCCGACAAAACAGAAACTCTGTTGTTAGGTACATAAACATTTGGAATCATTTTGTCTTCTTTAAAAAGTTTTTTTTAAGTTTATGTGTTTGTGTGTGCCTGCTTGTCTGTTCGTACAGCATTATGCACAGACGCCTGGAATGCGGGTAGAGTGGGCTGTCCAATATGGGTTCTGGGAGGCAAACCCTGGTCCTCTGCAAGAGCCAAGCCTTAGCCTGTGAGCCATCTTTCCAGCCCCTGTTTTGTATTCTTGATGAATTATAAAGCATCCCTCATTCTTGCCTTTGAAAAACTGTCTCATTCTGAAGTTCACTGTGTTATACCGCACTCCAATCTCCCTCCTGTCACCAGGCTAACATCCCTGAGATAAACCACTTAAGGGAGGAGGGTCTATCTTGGCTTCCTGCTTCTGCAGTTCTCTTTCATGGTGTGCTCAGGTTGTGGAGACACTTCACATATGACAGAAATATATGGTAACAGAACTGACAACCTCATAATGACAGGAAGTAAAGGAGGCAGAAAGGGGTAGGGTTCCAATGTCCCCTTCAAGTGTGTATATTACTGACCTGACTCCTTTCACTACGCCTTTCTTCTTAAAGGAGCGACTACCTCCAAATAGCACCCTTATCTGGTGATCAAGCTTCTAACACGTGGGCCCTTGGGGGACATTTATCCAACTAACAGCAGATATTAGTATTGACCTAAAATGGTTGGTATTAGCTTCGCAATATGTACTTTGCAATTTTCAATTCAGTCGCCTCTTGCTTTGATAGTTGCAATATTTTTTGATGGACTGGGGATATAGTTCAGTGGTGGAACGTTTGCTTAGTATGACTGATTATGAGACCTTCTGTTTCATTCCCAGCAATGCACACATGTTCACACACAAACATGATTCATTTCTTATAGATTATGTATTAGTTCATTTTTTTATTCAAATAACAAAATAATTGTGTCTGGGTAGTCTTGGATGACAAATGGTTTGCTTAGTTTAGAATTTTGGAGGTAAGATGTTCAAGATCAGGTAGGTTTATCTGTTTAGTCTCTGCAGTGGGTCAAAGGGTGAGCGACGTCACAGCGCAGTGTGAAAAAATTCCAAGGCAAGAGAGAGCCAGGAAGTGTGTAGGGGAGCACGTTTTCTTTTGTAAGTTCCCTGTCTCCTTAAGATGGGCCACTGCTTCATCCAAAGGCACTGCCTTCATGGTCCTGCCGCCTCCCACTAAGTCTTATGTCTTTAAGTGCCCATTCCTCCCTATTGTGCTCAGTGATGGACAAGAATCCAGTGCACTGAAGCCGTCTTCAAGCCACTTCCAAACTATAGCAGATAGAACATTCTGGATTTACCCTTTGTCTACTTGAAAGCCCTTTCCATTTTTGTTAAAATCATGCAAAGCCATCATTATAATGGTTTGATTTTTAATACTGTGCTTGCTCTATTTGTTCTCATCCCTTTGCCCCCTCATAGGTACTGTATTTTAAAAATCTGAATTTCTGCATTGTTGCTTAGAAGACATTTTGTTTTTGAATGGTTTCAAGTAATTTGATCATGATATACTTTGATATGTTCTTAATTGTTTGTCGTTTGGCTTATGCAACTTGAGGTTTCTTGAGCTTATCTAGACTGTATATTTGGTGATTTATTTGAATTTTAAACAGTTTAGCTATTATTTCTTTAAAAAATGGTCATTTTTTTTCTTTTCTGATGGAACTTTGATTGCACAAATACATATTGTGTTATAGTATATACCAAAAGCTACTAACTTTGGATTTGTTTGGTTTTTGCTGTTTATTCTTTTCCTAAATTAAAGTGCTTATTTATTTACAAATTCAATTTTCTTTTCCATTGTTGTTCATTTGTATTTTTATCATGCAAGCCTTCCCCTGCATGTGTGTGTCTGTAGGTGTCCATGGAGCTGGAGTTAGAGGTGGTACTACACTGGGGACTTAACTCTGGTCCTCTGTGAGAGCAGCAAGCTCTCCTAACTGTGGAGCCATCTCTCCAGCTTCATCATTTTGTTTGAAGTACCTGAATTCCTATAAATTCTATTCAGTAATTTTGGCGGGGGGGTGTTTCAAGACCGGATTTCTCTGTGTAGCCCTGGCTGCCCCAGAACTTGTACTCCAGACCAAACTGGCCTTGAACTCAGAGATCTGCCTGCCTCCACCTCCCACAGGCAGTAATTAAAGGCGTTTGTTACCACTGCCCAGCCCATTCAATAAAATTTTTACATAAATATTTTACTTTTTAGTTCCATTACATTCTGTTGGCATTGGCCTGACCTTCCTTAAATATTTGGGCATAACTGTATTATGAATCTTTAATAATATCTGTACAGCATAAACGATAACAGATTTAATGGGAAGAATCCAAAGTTAACCATACCAAACACTGAGAGGTGTACCTGATAATAAAGTTGGGCGAACTCTTTTCAGTCAAAGAGGACAAAATTCACAGGAACTTGATGGTTCTTTTCTGGCACCAGGGATTAAAACCTTCATTTGTCTTTATTAGAATTTTCTTCCTTGGGCTTGGATGTCAAATCGTCATAGATGTGAAAGTTATTATTTGTGTGTGTGTGTGTGTGTGTGTGTGTGTGTGTGTGTGTGTGTGTGTGTATGTGTGTGTGTGTGTGTGTGTGTGTGTGTGTGTATGTGTGTGTGTAGTACAGGAGGTTGAACCCAGGACTCTCATATCAGGTATGTTCCTTCCAACACTGAACTGAGTCTCCATTCCAAGACACTGATCTGGATCCCCAATCATTTTTCAAGACTTCTCCTTAGAGGTCAAAATCAAATTTTCTCATTTGTGATTTTTAATAAGAAAGGATGTAGAAGTGAAAGCTGAAAGTCAGATGTTAACTCTGGCATTCCATTTTATGCAACTGAATCTCCTGTCATTAATTTTATAAAATGCAATCCCCTGTGACAATGGTCCCTACTCCTACAGCAATTTTACAAATACTCCATGTCTCCTGCTCTAGAAAGCACTGGAGAAAGAACCTTAAAAAGTTCTATAAATATATTGTCCCGAGGTCGTCATACAGGTAAACTCTGGGCTGAGGGGCCAGCGAGAGCTTTCAAAGCCTGGTTCACACACTAGCGCTATAAACTGACCTTGAGTGTTTTCACAGCTGGGAACCGTCTGTGCGCAGCTGCTGTCGCCTGGCCCAATGCAGGGTCCAGCTAAAGGGCTCTGCCATTCTCAAGCCTTATCTGTGCTCACGACATTCCCAGAAGTAAAATATAAATGGCATTAAGGTGCTTTGACATTCACCCCACCCTGGAACAACAAGAAAAAAAAAAAAACAGAATAACATCAGCAAAAGCAAAAACAAAAACCAAAGCCTGAGTAGACACTGAGCATTTCTGTAAGGCTCAATGGCTTTCCTCTAACACACTTGCCTTCATAGTGTGAATGGACTCTAATGTACCCTTATCTTTACAAAGCCTTTTCACGTCTTAAAAAAAAAAAAAAGGAGGGCCATTAAGGAAACCAAACAAGAGATGGGGAGGGGGGCTGACTGAAGAATCTGACAGCTTCAGGTGTCTTTCATTTTCCCTGGGCCTGTGTAGGTTTTCCTAAATATGCTCTTTAAAAACCTGGCTCTGGAGCAAGCATCAAAATCTCTGTCACATAGACAGATACCCTGACATCTAATCCCTAACTCCAACACTCAGGAGAAGGAGTTTGCACGCTTCTCCCTGATGTTTGTTCTCTTATAATCCATTTGTGTTAAATGTGCTAAGTATTCCTATTCGTTAGGTGGAGAAGATATACTATCCTAAGTCTGTGATTAATTTTGCATGCTTTATATATCATTCACTCTTCTGGCTGTTTAGGAGGTGTTGTTTGTCTTTTGCGTTTTTCTCTAGCTGCTGTTTATATTTATATATTTTTGTATACAAAACCCTTTATATAAATCTCCCCCCTTTTCTCCCTCTCCTGTCTCTCTCTCTCTCTCTCTCTCTCTCTCTCTCTCTCTCTCTCTCTCTCTCTTTATCCTCACCTCCCTTCACCTCTATTTTCTGGAGCTTGTATTCTTAAGCCAGAGTGAACAGCTTGGGGGAAAGAGGCAGTTAATGAGTTAATTGGGTAAATTACAGCTATATTAAATTGCAGCCCACACATATAACACCCTCCTTTAATAGCCCTACTCTTTAATAGATCCATTAACTGTTGGTCCATTAACTGTTGGTTCTGTAAAGTGCCAGGAGGGAAAGCAGGGAAGGGAGCTACGTGCACCCAACTAGAGAACACAACTGACGAGAAGGGTAAAGTGCAAATAAATTTTGATTTTAATGTTTTTTAATTCTTTTAGTACCCTAGAGAGGGTGTATTGAGTTCAACAAAAGGATTTTGTGTGAAGCCCTCCAGAACTGGCCCGAGACAGCTGGCAGTGGGGGCAGAAGGGCTTGTATGGCCTGGAGAGCCAAGGTTGCAGGCTGCCTGATCATCAGCGAGGAGGGGTTAACCATCTTTATCTGATCTCCAGTTATTTTACTGAACAATTAACGACCCGCAGTCTGGAAAAGTTCAAAGCTGGAAAAGAAGTCGGGGCTCCTCAAGATTCCATCTGGCATTAAATGACAAGGACTAATTCAGAGGCCAGACAAAGCTGTTACTATGAGCCATTGGCAACGGAGAAAATGAAATTTCTAAAAAGGGGGAAAAAGCCCAAAAAGACAAAATGGAAAGCACAATTTGGGAGCAGTTTTGTAAGCACAAATTCATTGGTTTTCCAATGAATTCAGCGTGGTTCTGACTCTGTTAGCTGCTGTCACCCAGCTCATCTGACAAAGTTTCAGTTACGGGCACTTTTAGCTGCTCATGGAAAGTTGCTTGTCACTGCAAAATGAAAAGGGGTATCAATTATTTTTTTCATTAACTTCTCATTTCAAGCTCAGAGCATGCAATGTTTAGAGATTAAATCCTTTGGAAATTGCATGAGCTGTTATTTCAACAATAAAAAAAATGAAATAAAAGAACATTGATGTGTTTTGTTGCTGTCTTACTAGCAAAAGAATCTAATCACGTAGGATTTGTTAACGACACTTGGAATTACCAAGATTGCAAAAGATAAAATTGGCAAGTTTACACATTAGTGTTAGATCAGTTTTATTGAGAGAAATAAAAAGTCTCTAAAAACCAAAGGATCATAAGATGCTTATCTGAATTTTATATTCCAATATTATTAAGGGTGAGATATTGGTTGGGTTGAATCTGAAAGTCTAACATAAGAGAGTAGCAACTATGACTTGCTGGGTTGGATCACAAAGACGATACAAGTAAGTTAGTGTAAACAGAGTCTGTGCTGGAAGTCTTGGGTAGTAGATCAGGGGGACAGCTCAGTTGGTAAACTGTTTGTTTACACACGAGTATGGCAACCTGGGTTTCATTCCTGGGTCAGGGGACAGCTCAGCTGGTGAAGTGTTTACACAGGCGCATAGGGGACTGGGTTTGATTCCTAGAATTTATGTAAATAGCTGTGTGTGATGATGTCACTACAGCTCAGTGACCTACTTCTCCCGAAAAGCATCTTCTACATCTTCAATGCTTCCCCATAATCTATTCAAAATCTGATCCCTTTGATTGGTTCAGCTGTGGATGAAGGCAGAGTCCTCACAATCCAGTCATGTCCCAAAAGACTTATCCTTGCGCCTTGTTTAAACTGGAGAATAAAGGTGTGCAGGCTTCATATTCAAACCATTGAGAGTTCACCTATGACCACAGTTCATTTTTTTTTCCTTTTTAGTTTAGTCCAATATCCCAGCCCTAGGCACGGTTTTGCTTATATTTAGGGTGGGTCATCTATACTCAGTTAAACCTTTCTGGAAACATATTCAGTCCTGTAAGCTGTAAATTAATCATCACAGTGATTCATACAGGCTCACAAGTTCAGTAAATGAGATTTAGGATAGAGAGGCCACTTCTTGATAGTCCTGAAGGTGAAAGTACCTAAAAAGATAGATAGAATTAAACAATGATAAGCCAAGACTTGAGTGGATATGAAAGCTTGAATGTATGTTAAACATGAAAACTATGTTCATTTTAAAATGAGGAGAAAATGATATGGTCACACTTTGAAGGACTTGGCATACTGAAATCTTCTGGGTTAGATCAAATGCCTGTGCAATGGAATGTAATTAGAGGTTTTGACTTATCTGTTTCTAGAGTGATGTTTATGTAATAATCCTTTTGAAAACTTAAAAAAGGGGCTCAGGCTTACAAGACACTTTAACACTTGTTAAAAGGGAATCATCAGTTATGGTTTTCCCCATAACTTAATCCTTAAGCCAAGACTGGCTTGGACAAAATCCCCCATAGTAAATCTTAGGTCCCATAGTGATCATTAAAATTGATGATGTAAAAATTTTTCTTGTGGGGGTAGGGATAGTATTAGAAATTTGGAATTGTTGACTGTTGATTTTATGTCATAGTATGTATTTGGAACTCCAAAATTTCCCAGAATACAATTTGCTTATTACTTATATTGCTAAGTGATAGGGTATGACTGTAAATCTTCTGGAAGGTCTCTAGCTCTCTAACTACGATTAACAAGTCATTTTCTATAGGTGAAAGTTTACATCACTGAGCTGGTGAATGTTACCTGTCACCCAGTTAAGCCCAAGGTAGACTGGATGGCCATTCCTTATCCTTCCTTGATGAATCACTTGAATCACTCTTCAGTTTTCTGCAGAGAAAAGTAAAAAGATATTTGAAGACTTGGTGAAAATCTCCCTAAGGAAGAAAGCCTGGTACCAGAAGGTAGATTAAGTCATAGGATGTGGGATTGGTTTGGATGGAGGGTTATGTCTATTGCTATATCCTATATTATGTTGTCAAGACATTGAAAAGGTGTTAGTTTTTCTTGTTGCTGTAACAAAATACAGGACAAAGGCCACTTCAAGAAAACTTGGCTCACAGTTTGAGGTCCTAGTCTATCATGGTGGGGAAGCTGTGGAGCAAGAGGGGCACTATCTGTGGCAACAGGAATGTGAGGAAGCTGGTCATACTGTGTCTGCATTCAGGATGGATGGAGAATGTAGGTGGGGGGAAGGAATAGGGAATGGGGAGGAGAAAGAAGGGAGGAAGACTGATTATTGTAACTTGAATGTGGTTGGCCCTCATAAGCTCATAGGGAGTGGCATTATTAAGAGGTGCGACTTTGTTGGAATAGGTGTGATCTTATTGGAGAAAATGTGTCATTGTGTAGGCAGGCTTTGAGGTTTCATATGTGCTTAAGCCACATCCAATGTTTCAGACCACTTTCTGTTGCCTGTGCAAGATGTAGAATCTCAACTATCTCTCCAGCACCATGTCTGCCTACACAGCACCATGTCCTACCACGATGATAATGGACTGAGAGTCTGAACTGTGAGCTACCACACTTAAATGCTTTTTCTTTACAAGAGTTTCCATGGGCATGGTATCTCTCCACAGCAAAAGAAATCCTAACTAAGACACTGATACTCTGGTTGCTGATGTGGGATGACCTTCTGTATATTTGTTACTTTTATTGGTTGATGAATAAAGCTGTTTTGGCTAATGGCTTAGTGTGGGGTAGGGAGAGTAGGCCAAGTCAAAGAGACACAATGTGGCTGCTGGAGGAGAAATATGCCAGAATATTATAGGTAAGTCACAGCCTCATGTTGATATATAGGTGAATAGAAATGGCTTAATTTAAGATGTAAGAGCTAGCTAGGAATATACCTGAGCCTTTGTAGGAACAGTATTATAATTAATATAGTTTCTGTTTGATTATTTGGGTTTGGGCAGCTGTAAACAAAAGCCCAGTTTCTTTCTTCAGGTTATTTTCTACTTTTGTTCAGTCTGCTGTGGGTCTTGCCTCCTCAGTTAAATCTGTGTGGAATTACCCTCAAAAACATGTCTCAAAAGTATTTAGTAGGTGATTCCAAAATGTAATCACATTGATCATGAAAGTCAACTATCACACACACAAGGGTTATTCTTTAAAATATTAAAGAAGTTTTGCAAACTTGGTTTCTAAGAGTTTGGGGTGAGACTCATTTAGAAAAGAGGAAAGGAAGATGACTTTTATGTTTGTCTTGTTCTCGAGTTGGTGTTTCTTTGAGCACAGTGATAGTGTGACAACAAGAGAGTAACTGATGACAGTCACCCACAAAGAATAATTTGACCTGGAGACATGATGGCAACCATGGGTGGTGGATCCAGAAATCAAATATTGCCCTCTAAATGGGCCACAGTGTTGGATAAATGCACACAGGCTTGGGAGAGAGAAGAAAAAGAGTATAAAGAGCTATAAAAAGAAGTAAATTTTTTAAAAAAGTACAACAAAGTCTTTAAAGAGACAGAGCACAGACAGTCATAGATTAAAGCAATAAAGAAAAATAAGCCATGTAAAGATAAAAACTACACAGAGAGTCTGGATTATGTATATTATTGTGTTTTCTTTGAAGTGTTTTACTGTGAAGGAGCTAAGTACAGAGAGACAGTTCATTGTATGGGCTGCTAAGATAAACCAACATAAAGGTATCTTGCTTCAGAATTTGGGTCTAGGGATATGTTGCTTTGGAAAAGAGGTTCAGATTTTGTTTCCACAGTGGATGAGAACCTGTGGATTTCTTCCAGACTAATGTTGTTTGATAGACCAAGATTCCCTGAAAGGTCACCATAAATACCCCCCAAAATTACTTTTTCCAAAAAACAGCAGGAAGTATTTTGGAGAGAACTATGTCCATATTCCCAAATATTGTTTATAAGTGTTTGTTTACATTTAAAGGGGGATATGCTATAGAGATTTGCATTGGTATCAATCTTGGTTTATTCATACAGACTTAAACTCAATTCTGTTACATGTATATTTCTGCTCTTGATTAAGGTACTGTGTTTGTACAACTCATTTAAAAATGTAAAGGATAATTAAGAAATACAGGTTATTATATAGCTGTCTATAGTAGTCAAACTTGTGATCAGGTTACTTAGGTTTTCTAGATGTACAGAGATATATTTCAGATCGATAGTTCTTCAAACTTCTCAAAGACTAACAGAATATGGCATTTAAAATGTTTAAGGACTTAGAACTTTTCATGACAGTGGGACACATCTGCTCTTGGCAGCACCAATCTACTTCAAGAGGATGACGGGCATCAAAGAGGCTTCTTATGGAGTTGGCTAGCCATTTGGGCAAAAAAACTGCTCTTGCCTAGATTGCTTGATGTTATATTGTCTGAACTGGACATGCAGTACTCACAGAAAAATGACTACTAAAGTTGCCTAAAGAAAGTGAGACAGTCCTTTGGGGTTCTTGCCTCATGAAAGAGTCTGCAGGACACAGAAGAAAGTGACGGACAAACTACCAATATGGGCAGAACTGTCTTTGAAATTTCCTGATTCATTGAAAGGTCTGCCATATACTATGGGCCTGTAGGCTGAAGATAGATGCTCTAATGTTATAGAAGAACTCTGAGTGACTGTCCAAGCATCGTGTTGTCTCTGTCAATTGAAGAGCTTTGGAAGTTGCTTACAATGTACTTCCTGTTTACTTAAGTAATATAATATCCTACTGTGGTCTTTGATGGAGGTGAAAAATAGATACAGTTTTCTTTAGTTATGAGAAAAGATAAAGTAGATATAAATGTTGTAACTATAATTCTTGCTTAATACCTGTTTTGTTATATGTCATCTTACTATGTTAAAGTTAAAACTTTCCATTTCATTTAAACAGAAAGCGGAAAAAAATGTAGGAAGTCCTTCTGCATATGTGTTGCTTTTATTGGTTAATGAATAAAGAATCTGCCTTGGCCTGTGATAGGTAGAGTAGAGCTAGACGGGGAAAACTAAACTGAATTCTAGGAGAAAGAAGGCAGATTTGCGAGACACCATGTATCTGCCACTGGGAACAGACGAGCTGGAACCTTGCTGGTAAGCCACAGCCACGTGGCAATACACAGATTAATAGAAATAGGTTTAATTAAGATGTAAGAGCTAGCCAATAAGAAGCTGGAGCTAATGGGCCAAGCAGTGATTTAATTAATACAGTTTCTGTGTGGTTATTTCAAGTCTGGGCAGCTGGGAACGAACAAGTGGCCTCTTACTACATTTCTTGCTTGCTTTTTCCATGTTACCAAGCACATTCATGATTCTTAATAGCAATCCCACAACACCACTACCAATTGTATCAGTTAGAGTTACAATTGCTATCATGAAATACCATGACCAAAACAAGTTGGAGAGGAAAGGAATTTTTGGCTTACACTTTCAGGTTGTTGTTTATCACCAAAGGAAATCAAGACAGGAATACAAGCAGAGCTGGAACCTGGAGGCAGGAGCTGAGGCCATGAAGGGTTGTCACTTACTGGTTTGCTTTCCATGTCTTGCTCAGTCTGTTCTTATGCTCAATTAACCCTTATTTTAATTAGTAATGGCCCCAAATTGCAAGAGTAGCAATACTGACCATTTGGGTATGCAGAAAGAATTCAGTGAAGTGGATCCTTTAAGTGAAAAGATAAAAATTCTTAATTTAATAAGAAAACAAAAGGGCCTATGGGCAGAGTGGATTGTTTTGCCATAAAATTGTAAAGAAGAAAAAATAAAATTTGTTTTATTTTTGTTGTTGTTTCTCAACTTGCAGAAACTTGACCTCAATACCTAGTAAGTTCTTGGTATAAATGAAAAGTACATTAAATTTGTAGAAAACATAATCTAAAACATTTCCCAACTAACAGTAGTATGTTACACTGGAAAGCATTGTATCCAATTTATAATTCAACTATCATATGGAGGTATGTATAAAAATATGGCATATGTAAGATTGTGTACTATTCACAGTTAAGGTACCAATTAAGGTTTTTATCCCCCTTGGGTAAAGGGGAACACATGAACTTTAATAGATATACCGAGTGATGAGAATTGCTGAGTTGAAGGGGTATAGCAAAATGAGCTCTTCAGAAGTTCCATGTGGTGGTATAAGTGTCTCTGTCCTTTGATTCCATGATGGTCAGACAGACCCTTAAATGTTAGAGGTACCAGCAGATGGATAGATAGGCTGCTAGTTGGACTTTATGGCAAGCATCTGGGGAAAAAAAAAACCTAAGATTAAAACTATAGGTTCTGAAGAGATCTATGTTACCTGCAAATTTGTACATTCGGTTATGTACTAATATCAAATAAAAATGATCTCCCAAAGAAATCTGTAAGAAGCATGCAGATAGACTATTCAGACCATCTGCCAGGATGTAGCCTCTATCATCAACGTTGTTCATCAGTGCTGTAGACATGTTGGCAAGGACAGGGGCTACACTCAGGCCCATCAGCATGGGCTCCCTCTCTCCCTGGATGAGTTAACCACAAAGCTTCTAATGTTCAGGCTCCAGACACACAGAAACCAATTATACCTCAGTGTTATACCACCCCTTGAGGGACATATCCAGTCCTATAGTAACAGTGTCATTGCATTGGGCCATTTCAACTTCAGGACATGCTGAAAATTATAGCTGGAAACCATTCTTTGTGAGGCAATGAGGAAGTGTGAGTGCCACTGTCCTGTCTCATGCTGGACTCCCGGAAGTTGTCACATGAATGGCCTTCTCATGGCATAGTGAGATACTTATTTTATGAAAATATTCTCTGATGATGGGAAGCTGTCTTCTAGAAGATTCTATACCTTAAGTTGTCAACTCTCATGTGATCATTTTGTTGTTTACAAGGTGAGAATACAAAGTGTCCATACAAGGTGAGAAACTGAGGGTTTGAAGTAGGAGTGGCTAGGTGTGTGCATTTTCTATTGCTGATGCAATACAATGCCAAAATAAACAAATGAATAAATGAAGTAGTGGCTTAAAGCGATTCCTATCATTTATTTACGTTACTAGTCTATGGAAGTCTGGTGGGCTCAACTTGCTCTCTAACCAGGTCTTACAAAGCTGAAATGAAGGTCCTGTACATCTTTCTGGAGGCTCTAGGGATGAACCAAGCTCCTGTACACTGAAGGCTAAATTTAGTACTTTGCACATTGAACTTCCCAGTTTGTGGAAGGTCTCTCTGCTTTATTGCTGCCCATGGAGTGGGCCAGATCTTCTCTCCTAGAGGGCTCTGCAGTCTCTCTCACACTTCCATCTTACCCACCCCAGAAACAGGGGCCACACCCCATCCAAATTAGAAAAGTATTCTCTGTTTTTAAGGGGGTTATGTGATTGGAATGACTCCCTCCCAATTAATCTAGAGTAATCTCTTTATCTTCAGGCCTATAATAGTGATCTCTGAGGTCTCTTTAATTTGATCTATCAAGTTCCTTTTGTTACACCACAATTACTGGTTTCAGGATGTGAACATAGAGGTTCCTTTGATTTGAACTCATGGATGATTGCCTCTCACGATGAGATTCTGGGGGAATGAATGTCTCCTGTCCTAGAAATTGTGAGTCTTGTGGTTTCCAGGTTCAAGAGGACAAACACTTCTGCAAGGGGACATAGCCGAAGTCTCATCTCTATCATACAGGAATTGGCAATTAATTATAGAATGCCCTGGCTGAAGGAATGACCTTGATCTAATGAACTACAAAGCTCAGAGATTCACAACATCAAAAACTTGTAAATTTTTGACCCTGTAAGCACTACTGTATTGGGGGCAAAGTTTTCTAACTTCTGAAGTCAGGGGCTGGAGCAAGGGACTCCTGCTTTTTCAGTTATTTGGAGGGAGGATGAGAAGAAGGTGTGATCTGATAAGCTACATAAGTGTTGCAAGGAGGGACTCCATCAAGATGATGGGGGAAGGCATTCCAGGCATAGCTTCTGTCCTGGGAATGCGCTGATGAAAGGGCTGACCTGTTTCCCTATCTAGGTGCAGAGCCTTTGCAGGGTGAGGCAGGAAGAGATAGGAAGGGAGTATCCTGAGAACTGAACCCAACTGTGAACTCTAAGAGGCAGCACTGGACATGATGTAGTAGGAGAATTAAAAGACACTCCAGGATTTCTGTAATGGGTGGGAAATGATCAAAGTGGTGGGAAGGGAAGATAATTTGGATCCAATCCTAGTAACTGTCCTTGGGAGAAATATATAGTCGTGGTTTACTGGGATATTTTTCCATTTGGTTAAACAACTGAGAAATGGAACTGGGAGCATGAATTAGGAAGGAAAGCAAACTAAGATAACTGAGGAAAATTGTGTCAGGCCTTGAGTTAGTTCCGTATCAGAGCCTAAACACTGAGGAAGTAAAGATTTTCTTTTTCCCAAAGCCCCAACTAAAAAGTTCTATTTTATTTGCCTGGAGATGATTTCTCTGCTTCTACTGCAGTAAATTTTTCTTTATTGTTCAGAGGAGCACATTAATAAAGTAAAATTATTTAGTAGCATTTGCTGTAACTTGTCTTAGAATTTCAGAAGGCATCAATGCTGGTATTAAAACTTTCTTCTATACAACTTTGAATTTAGCCTAGTCTGTAAGTTCCTTTATGAAAAGAAGTGGTCTGTAAAGGCCTCATCCCCTAGGTTGCAAAGAAAATGAAAAAGGTACTTAAATATTATATGAACAACACATAACATTGAGGGTAATTTATAACATAGAGTATCCTCTCAATACATGTAAAGCAAACCATCCTTTGTTGGGATTTATTATTGTGTGTGTATGAGTGTTTTGTGTTCATGTATGTATATATGTGCACAACTGCTCATTAAGGGCAGAAGAAGCCATCTGAGGCCTTGTAACTGGAGTCTCATAAGGTCATAAACTGACATGTGGGAGCTGGGAACATAACCAAGGACCTCAGCAAGAGCAAAGAGTGCTCTTAACCTGTGAGCCATCTCTCCAGCCTCCAGTTTGAAATTCTGTATTTGCAAAATTAAACAGCAAATTGATCTTTGATAGATGGAATACTCCCCTTTTCAAGTTCTTAGACCCTCACAAGTATGGGGATATTTCTTCAACATCCAGCTTTCTTTTCCTGGGTACATAACTGCTTATTCTTTCTGATATGAACAATAAGGAAAATGACTCTCAATGCAATCATAAAATATGCATCATATCTGTTTTTCAAAACCAAGTTAATTTCTGAGAGTACATTTCATTCTCTGAAAACAGCCCATTGAGGGAGGATTAATCACCTAATTAGCTCTAAGTTGTGAGATTCCAAAATCAGACGTGGGAGACACATGGCAATCTGCTTGGAGAATTCTGAAATAACCTCTAGATGCCTGAAAACAGCTACTATGTGATGCCAATAAAAAGCTGTTCACTTCTGATTTCTTGTCTATGGAGTCAACAATCAACATTATATTTCAAAACCAACAAACCAGGAGAAATATGTTCAGCTGAAAAGAAACAGCAGCAAACGACAAAGGCTTATGGAATGGACAAATCATCTTGCTTTTTTTAATTTTTATTTATTTTTTCAAAGTTTATTAAATTATAAAAGTCTCCATTTCCGCCCCTCCTCCCAACACCCTCCCACTCTCCCCACTCCCTCTCCTCCTCCCTCTCCATCCCTAAGAGCAGTCAGGGTTTCCTGCCCTGTGGGAAGTTCAAGTTCCTCCTCCCTCCCTCCAGGTCCAGGAAGGTGAGTATCCAAACAGAGTGGTTCCCAAAAATCCAGTATATGCAGAAGAAACAAGTCCCAGAGTCATTGTCAATGGCTTTTCAGAAAGACCCCATGCCAGCCACATTCAGAGAATCCGGCCACATTCACAGAATCTGGTTGGATCATGTGCTTGTTCAGTCCCAGTCCAACTGGCCTTGGTGAACTCTCATTAGATCAGTCCCCTTGTATCAGTGGGTGATCGCACCCCTCGCGGTCCTGATTTCCTTTTTCATGTTCTTCCTCCTTCTGCTCCTCATTTGGACCTTGGGGGGCTCAGTCCGGTGCTCCAATGTGGGTCTCCGTCTGTATCGCCATCCATCTTTGGATGAAGGTTCCCTCTGGTCTTGCCTTCTTTGCTCACGTTCTCTTTCCTTCTGCTTCTCATTTGGACCTAGGAAGTTAAGTCCAGTGTTCCAATGTGGGTCTCTGTCTCTATCTCCATCCATCGCCAGATGAAGGTTCTGGCACTCTTGTCTATTTCCAATCTCCAGGAGGATAACTACATGATTTTCTTCAGGTTCACCTTCTTATTTAGCTTCTCTAGGATCACGAATAATAGGCTCAAAGACCTTTAATTATGGCTAGAATCCACTTATGAGTGAATACATACCACATTCCTCTTTTTGGTCTGGCTTACCTCACTCAGTAAAGTGTTTTCTATTTCCATCCATTTGCATGCAAAATTAAAGATGTCATTGTTTTTTACCGCTGAGTAAAGCTCTAATGTGTATATGTTCCACACCTTCTTTAACCATTCTTCTATTGAGGGGCACCTAGGTTGTTTCCAGGTTCTGGCTATTACAAATAGTGCTGCTATGAACATAGTTGAACAAATGCTTTTGTGGTATGATAGGGCATCTCTTGGGCATATTCCCGAATCAATGAATAAATGGGACCTCCTGAAACTGAGAAGCTTCTGTAAAGCAAAGGACACCGTCAGTAAGACAAAAAGGCTACCTTCTGACTGGGAGAAGATCTTCACCAACCCCTCATCAGATAAAGACCTGATCTCCAAAATATACAAAGTACTCAAGAAACTACACACTAAAACTCTAATTAACCCAATTAAAAAATGGGGTGCTGATCTGAACAGAGAATTCTCAACAGAAGAACTTCGAATGGCCAAAAGACACTTAAGGTCATGCTCAACCTCCTTAGCGATCAGGGAAATGCAAATCAAAACAACTATGAGATACCATTTTACACCGGTCAGATTAGCTAAAGTCAAAAACACCAATGATAGCCTATGCTGGAGAGGATGTGGAGAGAGGGGAACTCTCATCCATTGTTGGTGGGAATCATCTTGCTTTTAAACCCAAGGATGCCATTTATATTAGTGGATGATTCTCACCAAACACGGGGTCCCTTCTGTGTCTTAGAAGCAGTTTTATGCTTTGTTATGTCCTCTGTCTGTGTGGCTGTCCTCATCCCTATCAATTCTGAGTGAAGGGTAAGAACTTCTTAAAAATGGTAGCTTTCAAAGATGGAAATTTTTAGTAGTCAATCAAAAATAGTCTAAAACTCTTTAAGAAACTTACTGGTTGAGAACTGTTTAGATTTTGGACTTGGTGTTCAAGCCAAAGAATGAAATAGCATTTGAAACAAAAATGTCCTTTTTTTTTGCCTTTATTTGATCATCAGTGACAGTTTCCATGACTTAAAAATGCATTTCAGTGCCAGGCGGTGGTGGTGTCCACCTTTAATCCCAGCACTTGAGAGGCAGAGTAAGGTGGATCTCCATGAGTACGAGGCCAGCCTGGTCTATAAGAGCTAGTTCCAGGACAGGCTCCAAAAACTACAGAGAAACCCTGTCTTGAAAATCCAAAAGAATGCATTTCAGAAACTTAAAACGGAAGTCAAGATCTCATAAAAATGAACAGTAGAGGAGACAGAAGCCAATAGTTCAAAGAGTTCAGACACTTTTTCATATTGCTTTTTGTTCTGTATTTTGTTTCATTGCAGTAGTAGGAGCTGTAAAACAAATCACTAAGGAAAGAAGGGATGGGGCAAGATAGCTCAGGCACTAAAATCGCCTGTTGTCAAGCTCGGCACCCTGTTTAATTCCTGGGGCCGACTGGGTGGAAGGTGAGAACTGACTTGTACAAAGTGCCCTCTGACCTTCACACCTGTGCCACGCATGTGCAAACGACCCCACAAATAAAGAAACACATGCTAAAACGAAGAGGGTGCACGAGGGATAATGGTAGATGTTGCTTTTTGAACTCCCTCTTTGTGCTAAAAGCACATTAATGTCACATATGTGTTATTTCAGTTATTTTTGGAAACCACGAAAGTTTAGTTTCCAAAGAGCAGAGATAATTTTCCCTGTCCTGATCATTCAAGTTTACTTGTCATTTGCAATGATCTAGGTTCATGAGAAGCATCTGCCAAATACTGACAAACATAAAAATTCCATAAGAGGGGTGTTATTAAATCCCCCCATTTCAGATGAAGAAACAATACCAAGGAAATGGTTTGTGGTCTCAGAGGGTAACTGGGAGAATGAAGAGCTTGCCTTCTTCCCATTATGTTATATTGTCACCCACAAACAAGCAGAAAGTGCCCAACAGTGACAGATGATGTTCACTGTCATGTTCAATATTAACTTCATTATCAGTGGGGGTGATAACTTATATTTCACTTTGTAAGGGGTGACTTTTCTTTCTTTGCTTCAGTTTAAGGCCTTCAGAAAATGGTGAGTATTTTCAGTCATTATTGACTAAAACTCATTGAACATAACTAGGGCTATGGAACTTTGTCTTGAACCACACAGCATCATGGGATAGCCAGCAGGTAGAGGTAGGCCCTTGTGCAAACTTTCTGACCTCAATGCATAAACTACCCTGGGCCTGTTTTCTTGGTCTTCATGTAGTTCCTCAGGATTTGGTTTCATGAGAATGACATTAAAAAATCTCAGAAGAACTGTTAAAATGATGATTAATGTTTTGAAATTATTGTGAGCGCCTTTTCAAAGGGCAATTAAAAGAAAATGCTTCTTCCTCCATTGCACTGAGCAACTCCATACAAACCAGGACGCAAATGCCTTGAGTAAGGACATTTTTCATTTCTGATTCATATGTGAATAAGTGCTTGTATCGAATAAGTGCAAATTCATTCATCTTTGTGGTAGATGTGACCCATATTTGTCCTGTTGCTCTGGCTAGGGGAGGCTAATTGGCATCTCAGGCTTCTCTGCTTGTCTGTGAAATGCCACCCCTTTGGAAGAAGATCCTGGTGGTTTTCACTGAAGTGGAACAGACCAGAATTTGCTTGTCTAATGTCCCTAATGAAGAATTTGGCACCTGACCAAGACCCACAAAACAGATGCACTTTCCCTTGAGATTGGATTGGAAGCAGCTGACAGGTTGGCATGAAGGGGTGGATACCAAAGAATTGTGTCAGGAAAATATGACCAGGGCTATGTCTGGTTTTCAGAGACCCAGTGACTACTGCTTAATAGTTATGTGGAAAGCAAATCTCTCTGCTTCTGTTGTTAGTCGATTTGGCGCTGGAAGTGGAAAACCAGAAGAGGTTTCAAAAAACAAAAGCCTTTGATGTCCAGGGCAGTTGGCAAAAGTCAGTTTATTGGTGTAGCCTCCCAACCCATGTTTAAAAGTTGCTAGTTTGATTCAGAGGTTGGTCTAAAAAGTTTCCCCATATCCGCCTATCTCACCTTTATATTAACCTTGTATTCTCTGAGCACACAAGACTACAATCCTTTCTCTAGTCTCCATCAAGGTTAACCTACATGACTTGATTTTAGCCAAGCCATTGGTGAGAATGCCATAATTTGTACCATTACAAACCCTGGCAGTTCAAACTTTCCACACATGTCTATCTTTCGTCTATTTAACCAATAAATTTCAGGAGAGGCACAAGACCCAAGCTCCAGTTGAGCCTCATAAGAACAAAAACTAACCTTGCATTGTGTTAATTCATAGAGACACTGGGATTGTTTTGTTAATGTGGCTAGAATTACTTTAGCTGACATCAAAACTGGTGCCAGAAGTGGTATGCTGTCTTGTAAAATAAGAACATGTCTTGGGCTTAGCTATAAGAAGCGAATACAAGAGAAATGGAAAGTTGGAGATACCTCTTCCATGATGGCAGAACTTTAACAAAGTTCTTGTGGAAAAGCTTAGAGGATCTCATGAGTGTCTATTGGTCTGGTGGTCTGATAAATGCTTATAAAATATCTGAATCAAAGTATATGTTGACTATTTAATTTACTATTATTGATATTATTATTACTATCATCATCACTATTATTGTTGTGTATGTGTCTGTATGCATAAATGTATTATGACTTATGTAAGTTCAGAGGACATCTTCTGGGAGTTTATTTCCTTCTTCCATCCTATTGGTGCAAGAGAGAACTTAGGTCACCAGGCTTAGTGGCCAGCACCTTAACACTCTAAGCTGTCTTACTGGTTCATATGTCTTTTTTTGCTTTGCATTTTTAAGTTGTCCTTATAAGAAAGGAATTCAGATCATGAAAACATTCTCTGATTTGCATGTTAGGAATAATAGTAACTGAAAAATACATAGAATTTGAAATTTGAAAGTTGAAAGAATCTCTGTTGATGGATCTAGACCAGAAGGGAAAACCCAGAAAACAAACAAACAAAAACCCCTAAAACAAGAGTCATTATGCCCAATATTGTAGCAAAGGTCATTTTATTGGTGTGGGCTTCCTACCCATGTCTAGCTGGGAAAACCCACAGGATGAGGTTCCAAAGGGAAAGGAGAAAGCTTAGGCACAGAGAAGCAAATACATGAAATTTGGTAATTCCTTTTAGAAAAGATGTTGTCTGTGCTCATTGGCTAATAAAACTGATAAGAGGTATTGAAAACAATGCTTTTGCCATGGACTTCAGCAGCCAAAGCAAATAAATGACACTCAAATACATTTGAGAGATGTTCTTTCTCCTTGTGTCTCACCCTTGTCTTCACTATTTCATATGACCGGTGGAAATTTTAAAATTGTCAGGGCAAAAATATTAAGGATGAAACTAAAATGAAAAATCACACTGACTTTTAGAAACCCCCACTGGAATGCTTTCGTCTACATTTCAAAATTACCAAGCTTCTTCTCCTGCATAGAAGCAAACAATTATCCTGTTCTCTAATTCAAGTTGAAAGGGACTCCACTTATTTTCACTCATTCATTATTTATTTGCCATTATTTAATTAATTTTCTTTTGAAGTCCTACTGTATGTAGCTCTGTGAGCCAGGCGTTCACAGACGTATCCATGTTATTAATGTAAGAAGTATGTGCTGTGAATAATCAGCCTATCTCATCTTTTAAAGTAGTTAGGATTGCAACTCTTGCTCATTAAGTTGGATAATTTTAATTTCTTCCAAAAGTGTCAGAACGGAATCTAAGGAGATAAATCTGTGATGATTGAGATGGTTCAGTATGGAAGGGCACTTCTCACCAATCCTAATGACCTGAGTTTGATCCCTGGGGCCCACGTGGGGAAAGGAGACTCCCACAGTTGTCCTCTGGCTTCCACACTTGTGCTATGGTACCCTCATAGCACCCACATATGCAAATGCAAGACATAAACGGAATAAAAGATGGATCTATTTAAAATGACCAATAATGCAAGAATTGAAAAGCATACATTTTTCCAGGTAAGACAACATCTTCTTATCTGGACCAGTCATAGAGTTTTCTTCTGCTACTCCTGTGTTATCCCAGTGGGAGCAGACATAGATGGAGACTTCTGTTTCTTGGTCAATACAGCAGAAAACTGATGATTCTAAGAGGCATGTATTTTTCAAGTGGAAAAAATTATCCCTTTAAGAAAAACAAAGCTGAATTTCATAACTAAATTATTGTATTTGTGTAATTTGTTTATTGACTTTTATTGTGATTGGTTGGATCAGTTGCCATCTACAGAGATTTCTATTGAGGTATTGTCATATTGAATGTATGAAGATGTATAGAAGACATGTACATTCATTGGAGAAAGTGTAGCATCTTCATTTGTTTATACTGTAGTGTTTATATAAATCCCTTTTCCTAGGAAAAAACAAATGAAGCCATAATAAAAATCCATTGTAAAAGTAACCTTTGCAGAGCTCTGTGTCTTGGCGAACTTGATCAAATCAGGCCATGTGCTTATTCAGTATGGAAGGACTTAACTCTCTTATCTTAGGTCATATTATCATATTTAAGTTCATTTAAACTTAAAAATTATCTCCCCAAATTTCTTAAAAGTTACTAACAAAGCAATTGTAATTTATTGCTGGTGCTAGGGGAATGTGTAGGCTGATGGCAGGATTCACTAGAAGGGTCATCTAATTTGAGAAGCTAGGGTTATTTTGTCAAGTTCCCTCATTACATAATTTATTTAATTTATTCAACATGCAGGTCTTTGTGTTACATATAGAGAACTCTAGGAGTAACAGATTCTATTCTTGCTTTGGAGTAAGAACAGAGCGAAGGTGCAAGTTGTAAAAAAGAAAAGCCACACAACAAATGAGAGAAAGCAAGAGAAGACCAGGCGCAGAATCTCAAGAAACTCTCAGAGCAGGCAGCATTGGTCTGCAGAGACAGCAGGGTTTAGCATGCACAGATGACTGAGCAAAGTCATGTGAGTCTTCACATATAGAACTTATTTGGAAGTCAGAGAACAAGCCTGGTTTGTTGGAGTAAAGGGCAAACTAGTTTAGTGGATAAACACTGATTGTAGAACACAGAGGACCTTGAAGACCAACTGGAGTAATTCTGTTTCTGTGTATAAGGAAGTAAAGAATCACTGAATATTCTGGATGTGGGATGACAGGCTTTAAATACTGCTTTTGAAGATCTTTCTGGAAGTAACAAACAGGAGGAAATATCTAAAATTCTGAATTCAAGTTGAGAGAGAAAGATGATGAATATCATCTAGCCATCTGTCTATCATCTCATCTGTCTATCTATCTATCTATCTATCTATCTGTCTGTCTGTCTGTCTGTCTGTCTATTATATCTATCTATCTATCTATCTATCTATCTATCTATCTATCTATCTATCTATTATCTATCATCTATTCTGTTCTGTCTATTATCTATATAATCTATCTACTATCTATCTGTCTATCCATTTATATAATCTACCATCTATCTATCTATCTATCTATCTATCTATCTATCTATTATCTATCATCTATTCTGTTCTGTCTATTATCTATATAATCTATCTACTATCTATCTGTCTATCCATTTATATAATCTACCATCTATCTATCTATCTATCTATCTATCTATCTATCTATCTATCTATCTATCTATCTATCTATCTACCTACCTATAATCTATCTGTTCTGTTCTGTTTATCTATCTATATAATCTACCATCTATCTATCTATCTATCTATCTATCTATCTATCTACCTATTATCTATCATCTGTCTGTTGTCTGTCTGTCTCTCTGTATATAATTTACCTCCTATCTATCTATCTATCTATCTATCTATCTATCTATCTATCTATCTATCTATCATCTGCCTGTTCTGTTCTGTCTGTCTATCTATCTATATAATCTACCATCTATCTATCAATCTATCTATCAATCTATCTATCTATCTATCTATCTATCTATCTATCTATCTATCTATCTATGTATCTATCTATGTATCTTTCTATCTACCATCTATCTTGATCGAAATCTAGCATCTACAATTCACATTTCTAACTAGCTAATGCAGTATAGTTTTTGCAAATTATATTCAATTTATAGCCCACATAATAACTAATCTAGATGGAGTATTATAGATAAGATACAGCCTCCACTTTCTATGTCTCTGTCCTCTGTCCTTGTGCTCTATTGGATAGCTGCATCTCTTTCAGGGTTTTTTAAACTTCTCCATGGGCTAGGGCATTAGTAGGTAGCTGCCTAACTATCTTTCTGACACTTATTTGTGGATATAATGATTCTTTTCTGTTCATCTGTCTGTCTAACACATAAGTATTTCATTTTAGAAAAAGAGAGCCATTGTGCACAAATCAGCTCAGTTTTCCAGCTTTAGAATACTGCCCCTCTTCAAGCTCAAGCCTCTTCAGCTAGGATGTAAAGGTACTGATACTGTTGGATACCTGTTGCCTTTCTGCATCTCCACACAAGGCTGTGGGAAATGAGGAGTCCTCAAATATTCTTCTTTTATCTTCCAGTGCTGTTCTCTGACTCCCTGCCAGCCTCTACACATGCGTTTTCTCTGACTCATTTTCTGAAGAACTTTTAACATTCCATGGATGTTAAAAGAAAACATGAGGGTGTCAGAATAACTGAAGCATATATGTTAATAGAAACAAGATAACTACATCAAATGTGTGTGTGACATCCTGCTCACGGGCTTTCTCACCCTCTGGCTTCAGCCTTTCAGTGTCTTTGGGGTGACTGAAAATGCTGGGCAGAGAAAAGGATTGGAACATCTGGAAGAAATATGACCACACAGAATAGGGCTCTGAACTCATTCTCTCAACAAATAGAATATTCTAAACAGTAAATTCTTGACACAGGGAAGGCAAGAGAAACTGGACAGTCATAATAAGCTCAAGTTTTTTGTTTCTGTTTTTTAAATGAAGACATTTATGGGTAGTCAGGAGAATTGGGAATTGGGATTTTCAGTGTTTTTCTTGTTACCATTTCTGTTCTCTGTCAACAGCAATTTTTTCTCTCTTCCTTCATCCCCATTACTGTGAAGATTTTGGAGTCCTGTTTCTGGGTGTGTGATTGGGATGTATGAGAAAACAACATGATGGTAAGAGGACCTGGGTGTCTTGAATCTGCAGAGAAACTCATGGATTTCTGTCTTTGCACAACTCAATGATGATATATTTTAACATAAAGAGCCACCAATCCCGGTCTGTAGGCACGAATCATTCAGAATGTGCTTCTCATTTTGATGCCTGAATTGTATACAGCTCTTTCCCACAGCTCCTCTGTTTGGTCACATGATCTGTGGAGGGCCCTTTTGGCACCACCGCATCTTCCTTCTCCTTCCCCCTTCCATCTCCTTCTCTTCTTTTCCCAGTTTATTTATTTTCTGTATGTGTGGGTGTGTGCTGAAGGCCATGTATGGAGGCCAGAGCACAAAGTTCAGGGATCAATTCTCACCTTCCATAGCACAGGCCGTGGGAATTGAACTTGGATCTTCAGTTTTTGTGGCACGTTCCTTTACCCACTATGCCGTCTCAAGTTCTCTTTAATACCATTGTTGCTTCCTCGATGTATCAGAGGATGCATATATACTTGGCACAACAGTGAAAAAGAAATATGGTCCCACGTGCCCATTGCATGTTGTCTTTCAACTGTGTACAAATAGGTTCAGTAGAAAAATAATATTAAAATAATAACCGAAATATAAAGATTTTAAAAGCTAGTGATTGTTAGGAGGGGTTATGATTTCCTTTTCTTTTTAAATAATGAGATGAAGCAGGGCTCACTGGACTTAAATGGAAAAACATCTGTGGAGGATTTGTGACGGTGATACCATGACGGCCCCGACACATTTCACACTTGTTCAGGCCACACAGCGCTTTCATCTCTCTAAGTGACCAGTGTGCGTCCTGGTGAGCAGTCACTTTGAAAGTGGCCTCCATTGTCCTGCTGGCTTTGTGCTTGCCTCTACTTCAGTGTAATCAATACGCTCCATATAAATAGCCAAGTCTCCAGAAAGGTTCGCCTGCCTTTGCCACCGCTGCACTTCCAATTACACACCAAATTAGGCACATAATTGAACAGGGACGCTAACACTTTCTAACAGGTGGTGAATGAGCAATTTTCATCCGCCAGGCAGCTCAGAAACAGTTCTCTGGCCAAAGCACTACTCTGTTTTAGAATTCCTTCTTATATGCTGGGTGTTTTTAATCAATTTTTTTAAAAAAAGTCCTTTTAGGCAAAGAATAATAAATAAATAAATAAATAAATAAATAAAATTTTAAAAAAAAGGAACAAAAAGCAGTCCTTTCACCAAAGAGTCTGTAATTCAAGATTGCTGAACACAGGAGAGGTTTATAACCCAGATGCAGAGCTGGGATACAAAGGAGACACGATGTGTAAAATAAAATTATATCAAGCCATGTCCAACTGGATTTAGAGCTCAACTTCTGAGATTCCGAGGTCGGGAATCTTGGTAGAGTTTGAGGAAACTCTCCAAAAGTTTTTCTCCTAAAGAAATACAATGCTGTATTTTCTTTAGGTCATCAGATTTTTGAACATCACTTTCAGGGTGTGAGCAGTATCTCTGTTGATCACTATCTTAGCTGAAATTTGTATTGCTACCACATTCTCCCTAAAAGGATCCAAAATAATGCTGTGAAATTCAAGAAGACAGGAGGACCCAGGTCATCCATGCAGATTTTAATAAGTGGTGCACATTTTGCCAGCATCCTGAGGTTAGTTTATCTGCCTTTAAGAGTGATATCCAGCCAAGCTATAGCATTTTAGTTACACATATTTTCCTCATGGTCATCAGTTAATTTTGGTGGAGTACTTTCTCTTATGCTATACTAAGACCTTGTGTAATTTCCCTGGCATACTATGTTTGTCTTTGGGGGCAGAGCATTCAAGCACAAAGAGACCCTGGTGTGTTTAGTTTCATTTCCCTTAAGCCATGCACATCTCAGGGCAGGGGTATGCTGAGACCCTCAGAGTGAAACACTGGGTTATGAGCATTTTAAAAGTCCACGCTGCTCCAAAGCACTCTGTCTCAACCTACCTGCGCTAAGGTGGTAGGGAAAAGGAGTAAAGAAGAAGATATATGGTGAATGATGGACAACTTTGCAGAAACAAAAGGAGAAATATAAACCTGCTCACTGTTTCTCAGCAAGAACCTGTCGTCGAGCATAGTGGCTTGCTTCCTTTTGGGTGGTTGAATGAGGTAGACATAGTTGCCTTCCTTTTCACTTTCAGACTTGCTCTGCTATACAGTCCCCATTCCTGTTCCCACCATGGGAGAAACACAAGCACGCAGTGTGCCTTCTGCTCTTCTAACTCCCCCCCCCCATCTATTTCAGTATAGACGACTGTCAGGTTACCTGGTCATTTACTTAGCAGAACTTCATTTAAACCTAACGGAATGAAACAGAATAACTCTTATGTATTATGTATTCATGCAAGGACTCACAAACCTAACTTTTGCTATGGCAAAATAAAAATAAGCACTCAGAAGAAGATATGACCCCCAACCCTTCCTCAAAACTCTGATTGACTGATAGCTAATCCCCATCTCCGTGAGACTCAGCTCAGGAAAATGGATGCATGATCTATCTGGGAAGGTCAATTAATGCAGCTAAATAGCTGCAACAAGACACACAAAACAAATTCTTAAAAATTAAGAAAGTGCTTTATGCTTTACAATTAAAAGAAGACATTCAGAATGCACACCTGCTGTGTTGTTACTTAGGAGTCCTTCAGGGTACGCATGGCTTCAGGTTAAGCCCCAACGCCAACACTTGCCACATACGGACCACTGGGAAAGTAACAGGCTGGGAAGTTCCAGTCACATCTGCTGACATTGTCCATGCAGGGTGTGAAGAGCTTTTGTTCTGATTATGGTATCAACTATGACATCATAGCTGCCATCCTTTCAGAAAAAGGCCCAGGGAGGTTGTTAAGGACATTTGGAATATTCCATTTGCTATCTAACCCTATGCTGTAGTTTGAATCTGTAATGTTCCCACAAGTCCCACATGTCAAAGGTCTGGTTCCCAGACTGTCACTGTTGAGGGAGTGTTGGAATCTTTCAATAGTAGAACCTAGTGAGAGGTCTTCGATCATCAGCATACAACCCTGAAGGAGATGGTGGGACCCTAAACTCTTCCCATGTCTCTTGCTTCCTGCCTCAGGGGTAGAGTCTTGTTCTGTCACATGCCCTCATCATGATGTGTTGCCTGGACATGGTTCCAAGGCAAGCTATTGATCAAGGACTAGAATTTTCAAAACTGTTGGTCTAATTAGCCCTTTTCTCTTCATAAGTTAATTACCCCAGGAATGTTCTGGAGTGATGGAGTTTGACTAATGCATGGCCCTGGCTGAGCTCCAAATCACTGAAAAAGGAGAAATAGAGACTTCAGAACGAAGTAGGGAAAATTCCGAGAAAAGAAGAAACTCTCAGTGCTGAAGCATGCCTTTAGCCTTTAGAACTCTTTGTTGTATTAAAGGGAAGGAGACAATGTCTAATTTAATAAATAAATTGTGGGAATGGAAATTCAGTGTTCCAAACATGTTAGGTACTTCAAAGTTATGGAAATAATTTCTCTTTGGTTCATTTTCTGGGATGTTATTATCAGCAACTTGCTTTTCATGGGCTTAATTCTTTCTCTCTCTCTTTCTCCAAGATGTAAAGTATCATTTGTGTGTGTGTGTGTGTGTGTGTGTGTGTGTGTGTGTGTGTGAGTTCCTACAACATGTGTGTGTGGCCTGAGGAGGCCAGGAAAGGGCATCAGATTATGTGAAATTTGAGTTACTGGTGGCTGTGAGGTGCTTGGTGTGTGTGTGTGTGTGTGTGTGTGTGTGTGTGTGTGTGTGTGTGTGTGTTGAAAACTCCATTTGGGCCCTCTGGAAGAACAGTTACACACTCTTAACTGGTAAGCCATCTCTCCATGCCCTGAATTTTCTTACTGTTTCCATAAGCTTGTGCTGCTCCGGGTTTCTCTTCTGTTTTATTTATGAATGTAGCTATGAGTTGGTCTGAATATTTCTCAATACAGAATCATACGATCAGAAGAATATATGGTTTAAGGTACGTTTGAAATGTAACAGGCCTAAAAATGCTACTCTACGCACATCTTGCTTCTCTGTGCATAGGCAGTGTATTATTCTGCAGAGTGATGGGTGGAGGGCAGTCTTAGCACTTCCTGTTTGCTCATATGCTGCCAAATCTTTATCAATTCTCATTTGCTGCCTGCGTCTTTGCACTGAGGAGTTCACGGATAACTGCCAAAGGTGCAGCTTCTTCCACGAGGATTTTTGTTTTCATTGGAGCCTCTTAAGAATTCCAGTGGCTTCAGATTCCTAAAAAAATAAAACCATTAATGAAGAAGTAAAAAAAAAATCATCTAAAACTCACATGTCTCAAATAAATACAAACAAGGTGGATCAGTCCAAATATGTATTTTCTTTTTTAAATCTTTCTGCATTAAGAACTCCATACATTTCTTTGGCAAAGTAATCTAGGTTTCAAGATGAAATAAAGAAAATTCTGAAGTGTGTGGATTTTAACAATGTGAGGTAGATGTAGTCTAACCAATAAGACCCTCTTCTTTATTAGGCTAGTAACTCAGTAAAGCTAATTTTAATAACTCCATACAGGTGTTTGTCTTCCTTCCTTCCTTCCTTCCTTCCTTCCTTCCTTCCTTCCTTCCTTCCTTCCTGCTTTCCTTCCTTCCTTCCTTCCTTCCTTCCTTCCTTCCTTCCATCCTCCCTTCTTTCCTGCTTTCCTTTCCTCCTTTCTTCCTTCCTTCCTTCTTTCCTTCCTTCCTTCCTTCCTTCCTTCCTTCCTTCCTTCCTTCCTTTATTTATTCGTTCATTTTTTTGAGGCAGGGTTTCTTTGTGTAGCTTTGAATACTGTCCTTGAATTTGCTTTGTAGCCCAGGATGACCTCAAACTCACAGAGATCTGCCTGCCTTTGCGTCCCAACTGCTGGGATTAAAGACGTGCACCACCACTGACAACATATTCATTCTTCTTATGATTAGCACAAACGTCAAGAACTAAGTGATTAAAAATTCTCCAAAATTTAATGTAATTTAATTTTTCAAGCAAATAAACAAGGGCTTCTCTTGTCTGTGCTTGCTTACTTATTAGCTTAGAGACAACCTCCAGGTGACTGTAACAGACAGTTACTTTCATAGATATTTTTGGGACGATTTCTTGGACCTTCCCAAGCACACACACGGGGAAGTATGCACGATAGGCTTGACCCTGTGGGTATTTGGCAGTGTAGACGTCAATTATTTTCTGGGTGGCAGAAATGTTACATAAAGTAGGAGCTATATTACATTCTAAAAGGTTTTTTGCTTTTGCTTTGTTTTGTTTTTTTTTTTTAAGTGATAAAATACCTAAAATCAAAATCTCTGATGGAATTGTAAGGAGAGAGTGACTAGAGAAAAAAAGAATCAGTGCTAACTTTAGCTGGAGCCTGTCTTCTCAGTTCCTCATTGGAGTATAATTAGAGTGAGTGTGTAAGCAGCCATCACCACGTCACGTTCCTGGGGTGAATTGGCGGGAATGCACTGGCTCGTTGCACCAGCTAATTTGTACTGGAATGCTCCAGACCGTGATTGAGAGTGATTACGGAACACATAATTAGCATCAATGACTGCAAATTTAGTTGTCTACAACTGTAGATTCTGGACAATGGATAATTAAAATGTAATTAATGAGCTAATTAAGATGTCAGCAACAAAGATGTTTTGTACATTTGCTGGTAGTTAATGCGGTTTTGGTCCTAACACACTTGAGTTCTTAATGAAGGGAAAGAAATCTCTAGTGGCTAACATCTGTGCCTTGTGACACGGACAAGATCACCTTTGAGGAAGGCAGGTGCTCTGATATTCAAAACAAGTCAATGGGCACAAGCAAGCACAAGAGCGTGGGAGCTCTCACTAACAGATGAACTGAGCCAGTAACATGGTATGATCCAAGGTCTTGATGAACTGGTCAGTGGTGGCACAGTCCTTTAAATAAGTAAATAAATAAATAAATAAATATGAATTGATATTTTCCTTTTGCATATGTAGGGTGGTTCCTTCCTTCTTCACTTATTAACTTCATAACACACACACGGTCACTGTTATTTCTGGAGTGTTCCTGGCCAATGGACTCTTGAAAAACTGTTGGACAATGGCACTCCATTTAGCAGCAAATGCTACGATGTCTCAAATCCATTGACCTCAATCCTCTGAGCACTGATTGGAAAGGAAAGTCAGGAAGAAATTCAGAGATGTGGTGGCAGTGGAGGCAACAGGGGGAAAGACCCTGGTGCCCATCTCTTCTTGCTCCCCAGAAGAGCAGTGGCCTCCGGCTTCCTTGGTGTGTCTGGCCACTGTTTTACCTGCAGCTTTACAATGAGTGGTGTTTAGTGTGTCATTTACTCAACAGTTGGTCCCATCTACCAAATGTTTAATGCTTTGGAAATATACAAAGATGATACAGCCTTCGTAACTGAAAAAAGAGAGCTTATCAGGTTGCAGAAACTACACTGAAGTTATTAGGAAAGTGTTTCATGTTTGCCTGCATGCTTGTGCAAAATTAAAAGAAGACGTTTAAAGATAAAAGTTATTAGAATATTTTGTCATAGCTTCAGTTTTAGTAGATTTTTGACTGAAAAGCGTAAAACAATGATAAATTGAACAACATTTTTAATAGATTTATAAGTCATTAACATATACCATTATATCAATATGCAGATAATTATTATCATATATGATTTTGAGTCATATGCAATTTCGTCTTCAGAAAATTCTTACAATAATTTTTTGTGTTTTTGAAATTAGAATGTAATTACATCATTTTTTTCTCTTCCCTTTCCTATCTGCAACCCCCTTCCATGCATCCCCCTGTTCTTTCTCTTAGTCATGGAATTTTTTGCTTATATATATATGTATATATATGTATAATTGTTGACATACCATTCTGATATATTCCTTTATATATATATGTGTGTGTGTGTGTGTGTGTGTGTGTGTGTGTGTGTGTGTGTGTCCATGTTGACACTTCATAGGTAAGGCCTCTCATATTTCTTGGAGAGACAATCTTAAAGCAAGTTTCCAATTCCCCTGACTCTAACAATCCTTCCACCTGCCTCTTCCAAAGTCATCCTTCAGTGCTCGATGTTGGAATTATGTTGGAGGTGTATCAGTTGGAACTGGGCACCACACAATTTCTTGTCTACTACATTTTGATTAGTTTTGCTTTTCTGTAATGATCTCTGTCTGTTGCAAAAGAGATTTCTGTGATGAGAACTACACTTACCTGTGATTATAAGGACAAATATTTAGAGTCTAGTTAAGAGTTATGCTGGTTTAGTAAAGTGGCAGTTGAAGGGACTTCTCTAAGACCCATGGCTTCACCAGCCTTAAGTGGTAGGCTGGGTTCCAGTACTATGTATGTTTTCCCTCTTGTTAAGTCGGTCTTAAGACCAATTAAAGAGCTATTGGTTTTGTGTGCCACTACTGTACTCTCAGAGTTATAATGTCATGCTGCGTATATAATAGAGGAAATTATATGTTGTGTGCACACACACATATTTGTGTACAGATGTGTGCAGATGTGCACATGTGGGTAAAACAGAATTTGAGGTTGATTGTTCTTTGAGACCTGACATCTCAAGGCATATAACTTGCCTCTTTATGACCTGCCAACTTTGCCAGGCTGTCTGTGCATCAAACTGCGTGGATTCTCCTGTGATGCTCTGTGATGACAGGTGTGCATCTTTATCCTCAGCTGTCTCCATGAGTACCAGCAATCTGCACTCAAGGTCAGAGGTTCATGGTTCAGTAATAATCACTAGCCACAGCAACATCTCTCCACCTCAAATGCTTGATTTCTGAGTGGCTCTTTTTGAATCTCAGAAGTTTGGAATCCCTAATTCTATTCTCCTTTACAAATGACACGACTAATATCGAGGAGTTAAGAAACATTGACTTAGATGTTCAGTTCTTTGGATTTCATGGTACGTTTGAGAAATAAGTTATAGATAAGAGAATTATATACAGATAAATAAACATTGATAAATTCAAATAATAATGTAGTTGTATGAACAAGAAATAATGTCATAAATGACAAGCTCTGTAAGAGTTCCCAGTTATAACAGGAGAAAAAAGAACTCCGGAGTTCCTAATACCTTGTGTCTTTATTTTTCTTATTGTAATGATCCCAGAGACTGGAGAATGTACACAGAAATGTACTTTTTACCACTGAGAAACCTCAAACCAGAGGGCTGAGTCTGATGAGAGTTTTCTGGCTATGTTATAACATGCTGGAGAGTTCCATATAGTGAGAAAAACAAACAGAGAAGAGAGAGATGATGGGAACTAGAGGACATACCTATGCACTCCTATAACAAAGCCACTCTCGAGAAAACTAGCCTGCTGCAAAGTAATGGCATTAACTAATTTATGGTGGTAGAGCCTTCATTGACAGAATTTTCTCAAAACTTCTACCTCTTTATATCACTATGGAGGTTAAATTTCACTGTGAGTATTAGAGATGTTCTAACATAGCAGCTAGCATGGGCTACAATATGCAGGTTTCTAAGGGGGCCTGGAGAGTTTCTGAGATTTAAAATAGGAATTTCTTTTCGGAAAGCAAAACTACAGTGAGGATAGTGACAGCATTCTAGTGGGGAAGGAAGGCTTACAGCAGAGAAGAATGGAAAATACAGCATGCAGCACAGAGGATTGGGAAGTGAGTCATGCTGCAGAGGGGAATGGAAGCTTATTGCTAGGCGTAGATGTGAATTATTGGCAGACATGACTTGAAAGGCAATGCACAGTCCGAATATTATGAGTCCTTCAGTGGAAGTGGCTTTCTCAGGTTAAAGAGTCAGGAGGAAAGAGGGGGCAACTGTAACAAAGATTTTCTTCAGGAATTTGCTTGGGGAACACCCTAAAGAATGGTGCTCTGAAGATCTCCTGGTTGATGGTCATATCTATATCACAGTAAATACGCAACTGTAACTACATCCTGGGCTACAGGAGATCAGCAGAATGATAAACAGTGCCAAGAACTCTTTAAAATGTTACTAGATGTTTTAGCCAGGCAGTGGTGGCGCAGGCCTTTAATCCCAGCACTGTGGAGGCAGAGGCAGGTAGATTTCTGTGAGTTTGAGGCCAGCCTGGTCTACAAGAGCTAGTTTAGTTCCAGGACAGGCTCCAAAGCTAACAGAGAAACCCTGTCTCAACACACACACACACACACACACACACACACACACACACACACACACACACACACACAAAATGTTACTAGATGTTTGTAGGTTTAATTCTAATATTGTTGCTCATTAATTTTATAGGAAGGTATTAAGTTCAACTTTGAAGGGAAAGAATGGCCTCTATTCAGTTTTGGGAAGCAAAAGGTTTAAAGAGTTCTGAAGAGATGACAAGCTAGGTCTCAGTGGTTCCTTGTAGACTATTGGGTGACATTTGGAAACACAATAGAAGTTGGAGAAGCTGCGGCCCATGGTGGAAAGCAGGAGGTGAGTGAGAGGGTGCAGGGGACTGAGTGAGCTCAGAGAACTATGTCTCTTATTTAAACACAAGAGGGTCTGTTTCTGGTGTAATTGCTCCTATAAATAAATGTTTCATAATGTTTGCTGAGAACATTCATGGTTTGGGGCAGGTAACTCTGAAGAAGGAAGCGGGAGTTTCAGGTTGAAGTTTGGCAGAGGTGTGCGAGCCCTAGGAAAAGATCGGGACAAGCCAAACAAGTGAGTAATTGCTAAGGTCTTGATACCTGGAAATGAGCAGGAAAGGGTCCTGGTAGAAATAAAAGGTAGATGGTAGATACACTAAGCAGCGGATTGGAATGACTCACTAGCTATTTGGAGGGGAAAAGAAAACTAAAATTCCTGAAGGGTAGGAAGACATTAAATGCTGCAGTGGGTAGATGTCTCATGAAGATTGTCCTTATCACTCTGCAAATAGGTGTTTTTCTAAATCAGAATTGATCAAAGCGAAAAATGTGGTAAAGGCTGAGAGCATGTAAGAGCTTCATTCAAAATTAGAGGACATAATTTTTTTATGATCCTTCTTTCATTTATTCATTCACTAGAAAGCAGAGTTCAGTGACAGTTCTTTGAAGTTTATCTAGTCAAACCCGAGCCAGGTCAAAACCTCCTTGAAGAATGACTGATGAGAGAGAAATCAAAGTTCTCTCCAGAAAGAACAAAGATAGAGAAAAGACAAGGGGGGAAGAGCAGGGAAGACATGAGGGTATAAAATTTAAAGGGAAAAAGGGGTATGGGAAAAACTAAGAGAGCTGAGCCTAAGTTCCTTCAAGAGCTCTAACAAAGAAAAGAGTCCTGTAGTTGTCCTGAGCTTATTTCAAATCTGTAGAACATTTTCCCAACAACGCCAGGATGACTCATAAGGCACATTCTATGCATCCTGTAATTTCCTATACACCACCAAGGCAACCCAGTTGAGCCAAGCTGTACACGTTATTATGGGACGTCTATAACACTTCTGGTAGAGTATATTAATGAAAGCCAGTCTTTCCTTTATAGCATGATACAACTAAAAGCTTTTATAGCCACTTGCTACGCCAGGCCAATGAGAATTTTCCTAAATAGAGCCGAGAAGCAGCAAAATGTTACTCTGCTGCCGACGATGTCTCTGCCAGGATGTTGAAACAGCTTTTCCTGTCACTAAAAGGACAAACCGTAATCCATCTGCCATGTATAATTTGACAATCTGCATTGCTTAAACAGTAGGAGGGACGGACTGCATTGCAAACCTTCCCTTGCAGGAGAAGGCTTTCAGCAGTTAGCAATTACTAGCCAGGCTGAATGTCTCAGCAGAGACATTTGCTCAAGGGCTATCCCCAGCAGCCTGGCACATAAGAGGCAGAGGTGTGCCTTACCATTGTTGTTGACTCAAACACACCAACTTTCACAGGAACTGATCACTTAGTGTCAGGTGTGCGTTTTGGCAGCCCTTGGTGGCATGCCAGTATGTGCCCCAGACCTGACTTTTCACATAAAGACTCCTGAGATAATAATCTTCCTAAAGTTCAAGGTGGAAAAATACACCGCGAAGTAGGTCTGTGCCCAGTATGGAGCCAAAGGCCTTAGCACCTTTTTCCTGATAGTACAAGAATGAAAATTATAGCGTGGCGTAGATCTGTGTTTCCTTTAGATAAGGGTGCTTTCCCAGGACCCACGTCAGTTTGTTATACTCACCAAACATCCTAAAAAATGTTTCCTGGCACAGACTCAGAATATAAAGATTTGTGCTTTCCAGAAACCTCCTTTGCTTATCCTGAGTAGGGGTTCTCAGGTAAGGGCAATTGCTAAGGGGGCAAAGGGAAAATAAGAGATCCCACTTTGTGCGTTCATGTCTACCCTCCAAACTCTAACGAGTGTTGGATGAGACTAAAAACGGACAGCAAGCTATTAAAATAATGGCTTTATTCATGGGAAAAGAACAAGCTCAGATTTTCCATGGCAACAGTAAAATCAATTCGGAACCAGAACCATCCGTAAGAATCCTGTTCCTACCAGCCAAAAGAACTAATCAGTTTTAGGACCAAGGGAAAGTGACCCAAATGTCAAGTGAGATCGTAGATTGCATCTTGGGACAGATAAAGGCCATGAGTGAGGAAAACAGGTGAAATGGATAAATTCTGTAGTTCATTTACTAGGAATGCATCCATGTTCGCTCTTCTCTTGGTTTGGGAACTTTTTGATTACACAAGGTGATAATGTTAGGGGAACAAGCACCTGAGATCTTCCCGCATCATCTTTGCTAGTCCCTTGTTAATTTAGGATTACTTATAAATAAAAATTGCCCTTTTAAAAAGAGCAAATCAATTCTGTCTGTGTTTATTTGTTTCACTAAAATCCATCTCGTGTTTTCATAGCCCTTATTCCGAGTTGTGGATTTACTGGACTTTTATGGAATTACCCCATCCCCACAGATGCCTTGCGAGAGATAGTTGAGTAGACCTAACGAGATCTGTGGTGGGCGTCTCCTCCAAAATGCTTAGAAAAAATGGCTGGGAAGGATCTAGGGTATTTGCCTCTTTGATCAGTGTGGAGCACAACCGAAGTATGCTGCTATGAACTATGCAATTTTTAACTAGTCTACAACATCTAAATTAAATATCCAAAGCCCCCGAGACCTTAGGAAACATGGCACGCTACCCCTCTATCCCTGAGCATGTCTATTTGTACCCACACTTCAAAATTGTAAGGTCTAGTTGAACAGATATGAGATGGACGGATATATTAACTGACAATGAAGTCTTGAAGAAAACATGTGTAGGTATGCCATGTTAAATGAGCCACACTGACAACACATATGGAATATTGCAGTTGAAATAAAAATGGTTATTAATAAAATGTTCTTAAAATGAATCCTGTAGCATTTTTGTACTTATTGGCTCACTCTGGGGAGGGTGGAGATGTCAGAAGCAACAAGTTGACGAAGAAAATACAGAATGAGTATTCACTGGCACACCTCCTCCCTCCCTCGACTTAGTGTAGAGGGTCCATGGAGGGATCTGGAAAGGGCCGCCATTCTTCTTTGGGACAAGAAACATTTGGTTTTTCCTTTCCAAAAAAAGTTATTATATTAAAGGACATTCAAGAGATCCTTCATATGGAGACTACGTTCAAAAACACAGTATAAGCAAAAGAAACAGTCTGGGAAGACGGCAAAGAAAGCTGCAAGGGAAATAGATGAACGGGTTACACAAGAAAAGCAGAGAAGTTCATCTGTTTTCATGGTTATAATTGTAGGAAATTATGGGAAGAGAGACTCGGAGCTGCCTCGTCAGTGGTTTTGATTTTTAGCAAAACGTAAAATTTTGTTATGTTCCTAAACACAAGCCTTCCTGTACGAACAGGACCGGACAGCAGAACTCCTCTGTCCAGGCTGCCAAGTGCATAAACAAGCTGATTTTCCAGCTTTTGTCATCATCGGATGCCTGTGATCCCGCCCTCCCCGCTTCTCATCAAGTCACACATTCTCGCCAAGCCCGAGCAGAGAAATCCAGCTCACCGCCAAGCCTTCAGCTGACTTCTTCTCATCTTACATTCACCCTGGGGCAGTAACTTAATATGTGTTATGAATTTCATGACAGTCCCGGAGTTTTCATTTGGACGGAGTGTTTCCTTGGGAGTTCTAGAGTGATAAGCAACCTCATAAAAGATTCTGTGGAGATGTATTGGGCCTCCCCTACAAACAATGCCAGTCTCATATGGGCTGTGATTCTGTGTTGTTTAAGGTCAATGACTGGGTCCCCAGCTACTCTGTATCCACACAGCTCTTAATGATGTGTTTTCTCAACAGCAGGTATTTAACAATTACTGACTAGCTCACTGACTAAGTGACAATATGAATAAAGAGATAAGTGATTTGTGAAAAGAGCCAAATAAATTATCCCAAGTACATCATTGTCATCGATGCTTGGAGATTCTCCCACACTCCCCCAAGAGATAGACACTATGATTTTTAAAAATGTCTTTCTATTAAAGAAATTGCACACATTTTTTTGAAAACAGAGAGAGGAAATCAAATTTTTGGTCAACTCAAGCCGCATGTTAAACTTAGCAAAAATATAGTTTCAGCTTAAAATAAGAAAACCCTTCACTGATACAGACATGTGGTCTGTATATATAAACACCTCGAAGTAAGCACCTGATTTGAGGTCTCCTCCTAGCGTTCTTGTTTGGTTTCCTGTTCTTGAGTTTCTCCTTCCTGCGGGCCTTTGTGTAGATGGTCACTGCTTTCCAGATGGTCCTTTCTCAGCGTACTGTCCTGCAGCCTCTAGCCCATGGTCCAGAGTTTGCAGTCATCATTACTTTTGACCTAGGGAGTTTTGCTTTTTTTCAGTCCTGTTGAAGATTCTGTCAGGATGAGGGGTAAGGGTTCAGAGGTTAACTACATTTGGTAAGTTAATGTTCTTTAGATAGCTCAGTGGCTTTTCTTGCCATTCTGGGGACACCCTGGTCTCGTCTCTGCCTGTTTCCTGGAAGCTCTTCCTGCAAGACACACAACAGCTCTGCCCTTGTCTCAGCCTCTTCTCAGGAGTGACCACATTGGGGAAGATTTTTCTGATTCTTCTGCACCTGAAAGACAACCCTGTCTTGTTACTATCAAATACCCAGAGTCTACACATACTGGGGGCTAAATAAATCTTTAAAAACCTGATTCATACAATAGTACATTTTCTTAGTTTCATGAGGCATATTATCATATAAAGTAGTCAAACATAGGCACTTATTCGTTTATGTCAGAACATGAATGGAGATATACAACTATAAGGCTCAGGGAATGTCCTTTCTTTTGGACTATTGTAGTGGTTATTTGGAAGTTACATAAAGTTTATTGTTAGGTTCTTTGATTTTACGGGTATTGGTGGCAGGCAGTTTTAGTTGTCAATTTAACACAATGTCGATCGCCTATGAAGAGAGAGTTTCCAGGAGGGATTGTTTTAGATCACATTGGCCATGTGGGCATATCTGTGGGGAACTGTCTTCCTTGCCTTCATTAATGCAGGAAGACCTACACTGAAAGTGGGCAGTACCATTCTGGATTTAGGGCCTAGTCTGGATAAGAGTAGAGAAAGTCGACCGAGGGCTAAGCCTGTATGCATTCATCTCCCTCTGCTGCCAATGATGGATGAGCTATGACCAGCTGCTCACATTCCTGTTGCCTTGACTTCCCCACAGTGATGGACTGTGACCTGGGATGGGGAGCTAAAATAAACCCAGGCTCCTCTAAGTTGCTTTGTGTCAGTTTCGTTTATCACAGAAACAGAAATGAAGCTAAAACAGTGTTATCTTCCTCTTCCCCAGCTGTTGGTCATCTTCCTCAAGTTCTGGGACCATGTGACATCATCACCACTAAGTTGCATGAAAAAGCAGGCGAGAACCCATCAGCACTCAGGCCGAGTGACAAGATTTCTATAGTCATGATAACACTGAGAGCAGAGTGGATTGGTGGAAGATGGCTCTCCTTATTCTGACTAGCTGTAGAACTGCAAACATGTTCCTGTTACTTTAAATAGTTTCTTATTGAAAATTTATATAGAAATTAACGTGAAAAGCTAAAACCGACACTAACCTGCACCAATGAGTAGCTCCTGAAGTGGGTAAGCACATGTTAGTACGCACACGTGTGCTGTCGTTCCTTTCATAAGTAACCATGCTTTCTTTGAGTTTAGCTAACTAGCTTCGAGGTGGGGCGATATGGTTGCAATGAAGAAGAAAACAGATCCATTGGATGGGTTTTACAAATACTGTGTGGAAACTGACTTTAGCAGTTGATTTGAATATGAAGAGCAAACACAACACCCAGGATTGTGCTTTGGGGAAAAAAAAAAACAGACAATAAAACCTTGTAATTCAGATGAATGTAAAATCGTAGTGATTAGAAAAGGCACACTCTCCCGCTTAGAAGATAATGAAACAGCCTAATCTCAACCCAGTAGGTGTGGGTAAAAATGTGCACAACAAGATTTCCTTTTCCGAAGAAAAGCACACACAAGATCAGCCCAGTCATAAACATTCGGTGAGTCAACTCTGGACTTTTATGAGAATGCTCAAGTTCTCTTTCTTAGAGCAGTGACTCAGCTAATTGCCCCAGGGACACACAGAGCGCCATATTTTTATGGTGGAATTCTTGTTCTTCCACAGTGGTCATTAAAGAGAAAACTGGCTTTTGGCAACATGGCCTCATAGAGCTATGCTTGAAAGACAGAACTGCTATTGCGGCTTGCTTTCATCCCCGTTTCGAGACTAAAATGAAACGAACGTGTTTTCTTTAAATGTATGATGAAAACCAAAAATCCATATTTGAAAATTATGAGACGACTTCAGCAAGTTTATTTCAAATTTAAAATTAGTATAAATTTTTATAAATCTTGGTGTGTCACCCTCTCTTCCCAAGGCTCAGGCACCATCTCAGAAGAGGGGACAAAAAGATTTGAAGAGCCAGATGTTGGGGAGGATAAAGAGGAAATTGTGTCTTCTGGGCATGACAGAACCACGGTGCTTACAAATCTCACGGAAGCTGTATCTGTATAAGACCTGAGTTAGGCCAGTCTGGGGGCGCTGAGGGGCTCGTGGATGTCTCTGCCTTGCTGAAGATCTGCTGACAGTTGTTGGCTGCTGGATGGGGAGAGTTGTTTATTTTTTTTTTCAGGATGTAGCCTAAGGTAGGTCCATCATGCTTCAGTAGGTGTCCCCTCACCTCTAAGTGTTTGAACAGCACAATTAGAATCAGTAGGGTACTTTAAATTTTAAAAAAAGGACATAAATTTGGGAAAGCACTTGAATCTGGAAGGAGTGGAAAGTGACTATGATGGAAATATACTGTATGCATGTATAAAAATCTCAAAGAGTTAAAAATTCTTTAATAAAATACCATAAAATCTAACAATATCCAGAAGGCAGAATAAATTGTGAGATATCAATAGAACTGTTGCCATTAACTACAGACAAAACAACCCAACTAACTCATTTTATTACCTAATACAATAAAAGTTAATTTTATATTAGTTTCTTATAATGATTCAGTGTTCTTTAACAACTGTGTTATAAATATTGATAATTTCTCTAAGAACAATCTTTGTGTGTGTGTGTGTGTGTGTGTGTGTGTGTGTGTGTGTTCATGAGTGACTGCAGAAATGTACATCTCACGGCATTCATGTGGAAATCACAGGACAACCTTAGACGCCGGTCTTCATCTTCTGCCACACCGGAGACCGTCTGTTGTTGATTGTTGTGTCCATCAGACAGCTGGACCATAAACTTCCAGATACCCTTTCCTGCGCCCACCTCCAATCTCACCAGTAGTCCTGGAACTTTACTTCCCCATCCAGTTTTATGCTGGTTCTGGGGATTTGAACCCAGGGCCCTATGTTTGCATGGCAAACACTTTATCTACGATGCCATCTCCCTAAGAAGATTTTTTGGAATTTTAAAACTTAACTATAAAATCACCATCTTTAACTCATTTTAAAATGAAAGTTTTAAAAAATATATCCTTGAGAAGATGAAGATACAAACAAATAAGCTGTAGGACAATGGATTTATTCTGTAAAGACTTGTTTTTTGTACTTGTCTAATAAATGCTAATTGGCCTAGTAGCCCAAGCTTCTTATTAACTCACATAAATTATATTAGCCCATAATTCTTGTCTGTGTTAGCCTTGTGGCTTGGTACCTTTCTCGGCGAGACAGTCACATCTTGCTTTTTCTGTGACTGGGTCAAAACTACAGACTGAAATTTTTCCTCTTCCCATAATTCTTGTTGCCCCACCTCTACTTCCTGCCTGGCTACTGGCCATTTAGCATTTTATTAGAAATAATACAAGTGACAGGATAAAAGACCATATCAGCGTTTATTAAACAAGTACAAGAAACAAATCTTTACAAGACAAAACCATTGTCACACAACACTCTCCCCTTTTTTTCAAAACAAGAACTCTGAATCTAATATCCTATGTTTAGCTTTTTGTCCAGACCATTATCCACAATATATTTTAACCAAAACTCTAAACAAAGATAAATATTCACAATCCATTTTGGGGGTGGGCGAGAATGTGGACATAGTTTTCCAGACTACTTCCTGCCAACCTATTTACCACCTTCTCCACTGCTAACAGATTTATAAGTATGCCCCTAGTCCCTTTCTTCTCTGGTTCTTATCTGTCAATGGCTTCCTTTCCTACTCTGCCTTCCCCAGTCTCTCTAGAATACTGGAGGATAATTACCATGTTAACACAGAATTAATCTTCATTCTTCACAGCTACCAATGACGCATGTCTTTCTCCATTTTGTATACTAAGAACTATACAGTGATTTGCTTCCAGAATCACTGTCTACAAATGAGTTAATGCCAGTCATGTTAAATGTGTTATAAAAATTCAAAACAAATAAAATAAAAATCAACTGTGATCTTGCCATTCGGCAACAGCTACTGTTGACGACTGCTAGGGAAGCCGTATATATTTATATATAATACATTTGATTAAGTTTGAATTGAAATTTAATTATACATGTCATATATATGTGTCCTATATTGAGACTGAATCTTTGTCTGAACTTCTTTTCAAAGCAAAACATATTGCTGTATTTTCCCCTTCATTTCAATTATTAGGTGTTTTATTGTTATTTTAGGGTGCGACATTTTCTGCCCTTACCATACTGTCTAAGACTCCCTATACTATCTAACTAAGCTAACGTAAACCACTAGATTCTCTTCTGGCCAGTTTCAGCAGAATTTTCACTTATTATTAAGTCTTGCCTTGTTCCTGTGAACATATTCCAAGGAAAGAAATACTTTTGACACATTTAATGATCTCTAAATTCCAAGGTATTCAATGATTTATAATTTAAGAAAGGAAAGGAAAATACCAAAAATGATGCAAGTTCTTAACACATAAAATATCATAGGAGAAAAGCAAAGCGGACTTCAGGAAGGTAATTTGAAGTTTTGGCAAACGCTTGACCAGAGACCCATGCTGTCCCCCAAGCTCTAGGCAGTGTGATTGGTTCGAATCTCAGCTGGTGTTTCCCTTATTTGGATGAATTTCCATAGGGTCTTATCAATCTAGCTCGGCTTCTCAGCGCTGTTGTGAGCCGCTGGCTCTCACGCACATGATGACACTGAGAAGAAAGCTTTAGTTTCTCACCGCCTTCGACTCTCCCACTTCTCTGTCACCACAGTCACTGGAGTCTAATTTATTCTTCTGGGGCCCTAATCATTCTACAGCTTGAGCTGAACAGAAAGAAAATAATTTGTTCACTTAGCAGAAAGAAAGTCTATACTCCCCAAACAAAATGAATCAGGCAGCGTGCTTTGAATTTGCAGGCTCCGCTGACGGGCCCTTCCCTCACTTTTCATCAGTCTGGTGGCCGTGGACTCCGGACAGACAGAGATAAATGAGAGGTCACACGACCCTTCATTCTTCCAGAGGATTATTTTGCCCACTGATAAGGCACAAAGAAGGAAGTCATCGTCAAAGCAGCCTGGAGGAAAACAAAACCAAAAAGACTGACTCACAAAAGCCCATTCTCTAAGCCCTTGCCTGGCTCCACTCCTGCCCAGTGTCACTACACTGGCTCACAGGGTTTGTTTGTTTGTTTGTTTTTCCAGAGAGGAAAGAGAAGAAGGAGGAGGAGGAGGAAGAGGAGGACGAGGAGGGGAAGGGGAAGAAGAAGAAGAAGAAGAAGAAGAGGAGGAGGAGGAGAAGGAGGAGGAGAAGAAGAAGAAGGAGAAGGAGAAGGAGAAGGAGAAGGAGAAGGAGAAGGAGAAGGAGAAGGAGAAGGAGAAGGAGAAGGAGAAGGAGAAGAAGAAGAAGAAGAAGAAGAAGAAGAAGAAGAAGAAGAAGAAGAAGAAGAAGAAGAAGAAGAAGAAAACGACTAATAAGGGGCAAAGATAAATTGTCCCTCAAATAATAATGCTTGTGCATTTTCTAACTTTATACTTGATGCTGAAAATAGTCATCAGACACATTTTTTTCATAATAAAAAGGGACCAAGATAGCACGAAATAACACATGATAGAATACCTTAAGGGATACATATATGACTACTTTGCTGCCTACTGTGGTGAAAAGCTTTGATAGTTTCTTTCTGAGAGAACAGGTTCCAGTCTCTTTTTAAAAGAAAAAACAGTTTTCAGTTACTACTGTGATTCTTATGGTAGGCTGAGAAAACCCCAAAGAGTGTCTTTAAACAAGAGAAACAGAAATAAGTAGACAAAAACCAAAGTCAATTGTAAGACAATGTCCTTAAATTTGTAATGGAACTTTCTGTCCAGTCAGTTCACTTCCTGGCTTCATCACTATCAAACTTCATTCATCTGTGCAAGGTAATTCTAGACTCTTTAAATTTCTCAGAGGGAAAAATAATTTTTAGTATTTAAGGACTTTGAAATGTTCTCATTTCTATTTCTTTAATTATTACTTATTGGTGTTAAGATTGCATTTTAATTGTGTGTATATATTTGTGTCTCTGTGGATATGTGCACCATGAGTGAAGGTTTCATTGGAGGCCACAAGAGAATGTCAGATTCCTGAGTCTGGATCAGAGAAAGTTCTGAGCTGCCTGACATAGATGCTGGAAACTAAATTCAGGGTCTCTGGAAGAGCGACCAGGACTCTGAATCACAAAGTCTTCTCTCTAGCACTTATTTCCTCAGTCATTTTAGAGATATAGTTTGAAGCAAGCCAAGGACAAAATGATTTCTTGGAGATTTAGGTCTCCTTGAAGATGCTGCACGAAGCCCAGCAATTATTACCGATTAAACTGCTTTAAAGCAAATACATTAATCAATGCACTGCCTTCAAGAAAAACTTAAAATGGAATGCATGAATGACTTATACATTTCAGAAAAAAGCGGGTATGGAAGAATATGTAAGAATAAAGAAATCTGAGGCTGACAGGGTGACTCATGTTCTGTGCAATTTACAAACCCTGCATGTTAGATGGTGGTGATCCTCAGCGGCAAACTGTGGAAACCGTGGAAACTGTTGTATTTGTGTGTATGTGAATGTGTGTGTACCTGTGCGCAAATGCCTATGTATGTGTCCAGAGAGGCTAGTGATTGACAGCAAATGTCTTCCTAAGCCACTCCCCACTTTGTTATGAAGCAGGATTCTCACTGAGCCGAAAGCTTTATCGTTAGAATCTTCCTCTACTGGCCTTCCAGCACTAGGATTATAGGTACGTACTGCCATAGCTGATTTTTAAGAAGGGCCTTTCCTGTATTTGTGCTGAGTTAATTGAATATTTCTCCAGGAAAAAAAGAAAAAGGAAAAAAGATGTATCTCTTCCTATAAACACATTCACACAGTAGAATAAGCAGAGGCTAATGGGATTTTTTAGGGAAGAGTCAGATAATATATATTGTAGCTTTCAGGGCTGTATTGGGTTTGTTGTATCTTCTGAACTTGAATGGGTGTGATCATAGTCTAATAATGAAGTTTCAACAGAAAATAAGCATTTGTCCAGTGAGTCATAGTTTATAGGCTTATTTTATATGTCAGTATATAAAAAAGTAAAGCACAATGAGATAAAATATAGTAATGAAAGCAAACCAAATGTAGCAAAAGAAGTAAATCTCAGGAACTATTGAATAAACTAAGTCAGAGAACTGGCTGTGGCAGCATATGCCTTTAATCCCAGCACGTGGGAGGTGGAGGCAGGTGCATCTCTGTGAGTTCAAAGCCAATCTGGTACATATAGAAGATGCAGGATAGCCAGGGCCACATAGTGAGACTTTGTCTCAAAACCCAACCAAACAAAAAGTTAGAGAAATGATAATATACATGCATATCGTATGCAATATGATAGCTAGATAATATACTTCTATGATATTAGATTTATACATATTAATAGTGAAATGATGAGTCTAACAAACTTACGGTGGGAAAAGTCTTGAAAGCAGTTTCCCTGGGCAGGGAGGCTCTACTGTATTGCTAGAGTTCTGCCCCTAATCTGAGTCCTGTTACACAGGTGTATTCAGTTTGCCTAGTCTAGCTTGCTATATAATTATAGGATGTACATTTAAAATATATGTAGAGTAGATTTCAGTTAAAATTCTGTGGTGTAGATTGTTGGAGAATACATTTTATATAAAGTCGTCTGAAGTTTCTGGCAGTTTGTGCACAGGGCTCCAGATGGAGTCCAGGATTTTGGAAAGGCCTGTTCTCAGAACTTGGAATATCGATAAAGCTCCTCACCCCCAGATGCAATATTATTTTGAATGCCATCTAGCTTGTCCTTCAAATGCAGTGGTCTGCAGACATAACACCCAAACTGGAGGTATGGTTCACTGCTGCGTTCTTCTCTGAGACGGCTCTAACTGGTGTCTTGTGATACTCAGGCATGAGATCAAACTCAGTTGATGGAAACCCCTTGGCCTCACAGATTTTTCATGGACTTTTAATGAGAAGTGGCTCATTTTCTGGCCTTTATGGGGGTGATTTCCAGATAATGAGATTGACCTTTCAAGAAGAAAAAAGTCACAGAAGCTGTGGTGATCCTAATTCGCCAGTAATGTGGTAAAAATACGTGAATGACTTTTATAAGTGTTTCCTTGTGTCTGGAATCCTTCTCAAGCCCACAGCCACAGGGGTAGCTAGGGATACTTCATTGATTTTTTTAAACCTTTTTTTTATTAATAATGTGTGAGCATATGTGTGCATGTGTGTGGAAGCGTGTATGGCACATGTGGAGGTCAGAGCACAACTGTAGACAATCTCTTACCGTGTGGGTCCTCGGGGTTGTCAGACTTGACTTGATAATGTTGTTACTCACTCAGCAAGCACCCTATTGGTTGAGCTGATCTTGCTTTTCTTTCTTTCTTTTTTTCCTTTTTTAAATTTCTGGTCACTTTGATTCTGCTGTCCCACACTTTAAAATTCCCCAGATTACTAAACACGAATCTCTCCAACGTTTAGACAGAGCAACACTTCGATGATGAAGGGTTAGCGACTTCTCCATTGTCTACCAGAAAAAGATCCTCTGAGGTCACTAAGATGTCTTCCAATGTTTCCACAAAGCTCATGTATCTGTCTATCATGTATGTATCTACAGTATATCTGCTGCTCAGCAAGCCACATTTTACTGCCTTTTGGCCAAATGATGAAATCCTTCTAAAACTCTACTCTTCCTTCCAGTGCCAGCCCTGACAGCATCCCTCCTTGACATCCCAGGACAAGTTTCATCCCCTGTGTTTTCAGCTAGTGCTACAGGGGCTAACACACACACACACACACACACACACACACACACACACACACTCCAATTATATTGCTGGTCTCTTTTAAACAATAGTCTATCTTTGTAACATAAACCCTAGCATTATACATAGTAAGTTATCAAGAAATACCAATTTAATGGATGCAAAAGTAGCAAATCAATGGAAATAGTTTTAAGTAGTAGAATTATTTAATCCTTCATATATTGCAACACTGTATCAGTAGATACTTAGCCTAAACAATGTTAATACTAGTTATAATTTTCTAGAGCAAGTCAAAGATTGCTATGTTCTTTGATCTTTTGATCTTATATTAAATTGTTTTGAAGGTGTCACTATAAAAAAGAAAATATCTTTCAACCCACTGTATTCAGATTTCTTTTAAGTTAGTAAGTTTGCACTTACTGATTTATACAAGGGGCTTATTTTAAAAGGTAAACAGATCATATCAATACATATTTTATTCCAGAAAAGTACAAAGGAGGAGCCAGTCACATTTGCCTGCTAGCAGGAGTCAGCTGCTAAGAAAGGAAGTCCTGAGAGAAGACGGAAAATAGAATGTGGGGTTATGTGAGAAAGACGGCTTTCAGGACAATTCCTAAGAATATCACTGAGCAGTTCCATCTATTGGGTACAGGTGAAGGAAGAAGTGAAAACTTTCAAACAAAATTCAAAAATTCAAACCCGTTCTTCCCTGCTATGACCCTTACCTTATAGGCCATTTTGACTCTCTCCCTCTCCCCCTGTTTTTTCTCTTTCTCCTCTATATCCATTCTCTCTCCCTCTTTTTCCCTCCTCTCTCCTCTGCTTTCCCCCTCTCCTTTCTGCTCTTTTATCTTTAAGTTATCCAACTCTGAGCCTTTGCTATAACACAGTGCCTTGTAGCACAGAAGCTCCCTAAACCAATATAAAACTGTTGTTCAGGGGCATATTCTCAGAGGTTGGGTACCTGCAGTAGCCTGTGGGACCACACAGCGGTGGAGGACATCAAATCAGAAGCACCCATGAACGGGAGACAGCACACCTTCTCGTTTACAGCAACTTCTCAGAATGACCACAGCATTGTAAGAACCACTCCAGCTCTGTCGGTGGTGGTGTCTGAGGACCGTGCCCTCAAGCTTGGTGTCTGTTAGGCTGACTTCTTTCCAGACAGGGTGATTATTGTCAACAACAATAGGCCACACAGAGTGGAATGATTTGATTTCGTATTTGCTCAATACATGATTGAGTTTTGGGACCAAACTTCTGAAATGAGCTATTAGGAAGATAATTGACATTACTGCTGTTTGAAGACTGGATGGGCAAAGGCGAAGAACTGCAACCACAGTTCGGGTGTCAGCCTGGTAGCCGTGATGAGAACAAAGGCTCCTGAAATGAAACTGGTTGCACCAAGGTATGCAGATGTTTTGTGGTAGTGGATGGGTTGTACTGGAAGATAAGGTGAACAGATGGAGAATAAAAACCCATCAGCTGGGATGAGGCTGAGGTTTCACATCCGAGGAACCAGGTCAGTGATGGTTCTGCTTCTTTTTGTTGTTGACTTTCTTTTTCCTTTTATTTTTCAGATTGTAATATGGTGTGGGAGAATTGTCTATATTCTCTCAATTATGTTTTAAATAAATGCTGATTGGCCAGTAGCCAGGCAGGAAGTATAGGTGGGACAACCAGACAGGAAGTAGAGGCGGGACAATGAGAACAGGAGTATTCTGGGAAGGAGGAAGCCCATTCCTCTGCAGTCCTGCCCAGACACACAAGAAGGAAGATGTGACCTTCCCCACCAAAAAAGGTATCAAGCCATGTGGCTAACATTGATAAGAATAATGGATTAATAAAAGTTATAAGAGTTAACAAGAAGCCCGAGCTAAGGGACCAATTAGTTATAACTAATGCATAATCTCTGTGTGATTCTTTTTGGGGCTAAATGGCTGTGGGAACTGGGCAGGACAGAAACCTCAATAATCAGGCCCTCATGTTACAGTAATATAATTCCATTATTCCTCCCATCCCTTTCCTCCCTCCAAACCATTCCATATATATGTTCCCTTTCAAATCCCCAGCCTTTTCTGCCACTAGCTGTTCATTAATATATGTATACATTACACACACGCACACACACACACACACACACACAGATACACATTCACTAGTATAACATACTGAGTTGCTTGTGTGCATGTTTTCATGGCTGATCAGTTGGTGGGCTCTTCCCTGGGGAAGTCTATTTCTCCCACTCTCAGCTTGCCTTAGTTGCCTGTAGTTCTTTGTGTACAGTTGAGGCCCCATGGACTTTCCCCCACTTTGGCATGTCCATTGGTGTGATCCTTGTGCGGCTCCTGTTTAGAAGAAGTCATGTTGATGACACCATATGGAGGTAGCTTCTGACATTGCTATGAGACACAATCTCACAACAAACTCCCTGATTCTCTGGCTCTTACACTCTTTCTGCCCACTCTTTTTTAAATGTCTTAGATGTAGAAGTTCTTTTGCAGGTGTACAAGTTGTGACAGGGCTCCACAGCTCTACATTTTGATTGGCTGTGGATTTCTCTAGTGACCTTGGTCTGTTACAAAGAGAGGTTTCCTCCATGAGGGTTGAGAAAGAGACAAATTCTATGACAAGTTAAATTTCTATGAAAGAGAAGAGGGGTGATATAGAATAGATATCTAAAGCTACCTGTCCACAGCTCTGACAATACAACTTGATGAAGTGGGAGAGAGGAGTAGAAGGAGGCATGGGACTGGCTGAGCCTGGGGGCACACAGCACAGAGATATGAAAGCAGTGAAATCAGCAGCAAGAGGGATGTAGCAGCCAGGATACTGGGAGGCTAAGAAACTCTAGAACACATTCCTCGGCAGAGACACTGGCTTCACAGTGTTATTCACACCACTATTCACACTGTTGTTCACACCAGATACCTACATGGGAAGCAGTGATCAGTCAGAGATCTGAAATACCCAGGAGTCCGCCTGAAAAGAAACCCCAGTGAAAGCAACATTTTGCCCCTTTGGCTCCTTTCCTGGGATGGAAGCAGAGTGGTGAGCTGTACAGCTAATGTTCTGCTTGTGTTTTTCTATATGTTCCCCAAAAGGCAGGTTTCTGTTTTACATGTCTCAGAGAACTTTGAAGAATGGGTCAATATGGAAACCGCTAGAGCCCGAAATGAACCCCAGCATGTTTTAACTATGTAGATTAAGTCGCTCGGTAGGCAGATACCCTGGAGATTTAGAAGACAAGGTGAGTGATTTGTACTACTAAGATAGCCACAAACACATTCACCAACTCTGAGATGCCATTCTGCCAGAAGAGCTCAATGAATGGGTAACAGCAGGCATTGTTTTGTAGAAACTAGCCTGAGAGACTGAAGGAAGCAGTCATTTTGTCAAAGTACAAATCTCATATGGCACACAACACCACAGGGGATCATGACACATCTAGAAGATCAACACAAGTAAATAAAATGCTTTTAATCACAATGGAATGAAACTAGAAATCAATAGCAGGAAATTAGGCCTATTGGAAAAATCAACAAAAATATACCAATTCGATATACTCTTAACAGGTAGGTCAAAGAAGAAACCAATTAAAACTTAAAAGAGAACTGTAGGCAAAGGAAATGAAAACACAACACTGAAACTGAGGGGACATAGCAAGCAAGGTGTCTGTGGAGAAATCTATAACTAATTATGAACACTTAAAAAGGGAACTATCTCAAATCAACAACCTGACATTACATCCCAAGTAACTAGAGAAAACAAGCCAAACTCAAAGTTAGAAGAAGAAATGGACTAACACAATTTAAATCAGAGATAAATAGACTACAGATTAGAAAAGTAATAGGGAAAGAAGCTAGAATAATTGAGTCAGGAAAAAAAAATCAGAAACGAACAAAGAGCCATTACAATCATTGCCATAGAAATAAAAGTCCTTCAGAGAGAAAAAAAAATGTGAGAACAGATAATTTCATTAGAGCATTCCATAAAACTTAAATAGTAATCAACAACAAATTTATTTACAATATTTTATATGATATGTGTTGGAGCATACCTTTATTTCCAGCTCTCAGAAAATAGAGGAAATAACGTCAAGAATTGAAGTCTAGCCTTGGCAACACAACAGGCTCGAGGCCAGCCTGGCCTGCATAAGACCCTGTCTGGGAGAAAAATGATTATTAAAAAATATTTAAAGGATCATAGGAATGTCTCAGTTGATTAAGGGGCTGCTGTTGAGTCTGACCTGGAACCCACATGGTGGGAAAAGAGAGGTGACTGCTACAAATTGTTCTCTGAACTTCATATGTGCAGCCTGACACACACACATACATACACACGCCCACGCCCCCCCCAACACACACTCACAGAACACACACAAATAAATAAATGGAAAAAAGGATTTCAGAAAACTTCAGGGCAGTAATCATGTCTAAACATCCTGTGAGGCTCTGATACAAATTCCAGATAATAATAATACAAAAATTAAAATATACCTTGCCAAAATTTAGCTAAAAATTTTTACCAATATGATAACAATCTAAATTTAACAATACATGAAAAGGACTGTATACTACCGTCAAACGAGTCTAATTTCAAGACTACAGGGATGCCCAAATATACCACAATTAAATAATTCACTGCATTTCATGAACACAAATGAGGAAGACAAAAATCATGTAAGTATTTCAATTTGCAGATCAAATTGGACAAGATTCAACATTTTTAATGAATTTTACAATGCCCCAGTAGAAGTAGAAGGAAATTTCTTTTACGTGATGAAGTTTTAGCAAGAACACTATGGCTAAAAAAGGTATTCCCACTCGGGCCACTGAAGCAGGTAGGCTGACTGAGATCTTCTCGTCCCCCACTGCTCCTTCCAATCCAACCCTCCAGACTCATCTACCGCTCTGTACCAAAACACCTGCTGTAGTCAGCACATTCCCTCATTTCTAGCAGATCCTATAGATCTCTTCTTGATCCCTATCCCCAAATAGTCTTTATCCCAGCCCTCAATTCTAGCAGGCACTCCCTGGGCACCCACAGCCCACTGTGATCAGAGAAGCAAGTAGGCTACCTACCGAGTCTCACCTCTCCCCAGCTCCTCCAAATCCAGTACCCCAGTCTCTGTAGCAGAAATTCTGCTGTGCCCTTGCCACGCTCTCTGCCCCCATTTTCAGGTCACTCAGCAGATCCTGGGGAAACACCCTGTTTTCCTCCCTCCTGTGGACCCCTTCATTTGCCTACCCAGTCAATCCCCATTCTTAATACCCAGAAACACATTTTATCTGGAAGCTCCAGTGTCCACACCCAGCAGGATCAGAGAAGAAATTTCCTAACAGGCAACACACAGCCACCACACTCTCCTAAGCGCCAGAGAAGGTAAGAGAAATGAAAGAATAAAATACCCACCAGACAAAGACAACACCTAGAATTATGATGTTTCCAATCCAAGATGCCTAGACAACAGCATAAAAATGTAATCACTAACAGCCAGGACAATATTTCTCCTCTAGAACATAGCAACACTACCACAGCAGGCTCTACATAGTCCAACATGGCTGAAGCACAAGGAAAGAACCTTAAAGTACCTGTGATGAGTGTGCTAGAAGTCCTTAAATAGGAAATAAATAAATCCTTTAGAGAAATCTATAAAAACACAAAGAAACAGTGGGATAAAAGAAATAAACCAATTCAAAAACTTAGAATGGAAATAGAATTAATAAAGTAGAAATCCTCAAACTGAGAGAAATCACAAAATGAAAAATTTAGGAATTCAGACAGGAACTTCAGAGGCGAGCTTTACCAATAGAATACAAGACACAGACGACAGAATATCAGATACTGAAGACACAATAGCAGAAACTGATACCGTGATTAAAGAAAATGTTAAATCTTAAAAACTCTTTGTACCAGAGTATCCTTATTATTAATTAATGATTATTAATAATCAGAGTATCCTGATTATTATTCAGGATAATCTAAGGATAATAAGAATAGAGAAAGAAGAAGAACCCCAGGTCAAAGGCACAGAACATATTTTCAATATAATGATAGAAGAAAATTTCCCTAATCAACAGAAGATGCCAATAAGGAACTAGAGGCATATACAGCACCATTACTGGACCAGAAAGGAAAGTTCCAACATGACATTAAATGCACAAAACAAAGAAAGAATATTAATAAGTTGCAAGGGAAAAAGACCAAATAACATGTAAATGGCAGTCCACTGAAATTATACTTAAATTCTCAATGGAGACTTGAAACACCAAAAGGGCCTAGACAAATCTGCTACAGACTCTAAGAGACCACAGATGCCATCTCAGACTACTATACCCAGCAAAAAATATAAACAATAGATAAAAATAAGACATTCCATGATATAACCAAATTTAAGCAATATCTATCTACAAATCCAGCCTTACAAAAGGTACCAGAAGGAAAACTACAACCTATAGAAGGTAACTACTTCCAAGAAAACAGAAGGAATAGATAATACCAGGCCAGTAAATCAAGAGAAGGGACACCACCACACACACCCACACACCCATACGCACACCCCATAGGACCACCACCACCACCACAATGACTACCACCACCACCAAAGTAATAGGAATCAACAAATACTGTTCACTGATCTGTCTATATCAATGGTCTCATTCCCCAATAAAAAGACACAGGCAAACAAAATGGATATGAAAACAGAATCCTTTATTCTCCTGCATCCTAGAATAACAACTCATATTAAGGATAGATAACTCCTCAGGGTAAAGGGGTAGAGAAAGGTATTCCAAACAAAACATACCTAAGAAGAAACCTAGTATAACCATTTTATTATCTGACAAAACAGTCTTCAAACTAATAAAAAGAATTAGGAAAGAATACTACATATCCATCAAAGAAAAAAACCCACCAAGGGGACATTGAAGTTCTTAACATCTTTGCCCCAAATATAAGAGAAACCAAATTTGTAAAAGAAACATAACTAAAGCTTAAATCACATGTTGACACACTGATAGTGGGAGACTTCAATACCCCGTTCTCTTCAATGGATACGTCATCATTCAGACCAAAACTAAGCAGAGAAATGCTGGAGCTAACTGAAGTTATAAATCAAATGGATCTAAAATAGTCACAGGACATTTCACACAAGCACAAAAGAATATATCTTCTTCTTAACACATTATGAAATCTTCTCCGAAAATGATCACATACTCAGTTACAAAGCAAGTCTCAACAGATACAAGAAAATTAAGACAACCTCATTGTATCCTCTTTGATCACCGCTGATTAAAGCTGGAAATCAACAATGACAGAAACAACAAAAAGCTTACAAACTCATGGAAACTGACCAACTCACTACTGAATGAAAAATGGGCCAAGACAGAAATTAAGGAAAAATTAAAGATTTTTCTAGAATTTGATGAAAGTGAGTACACAACACACAACATACCCAAACTTATGAAAGCAGTGTACAAAATGCATACATAAAAAAATGGGGAGAACTCCTACGAGTTACTTCACAGCACACCTGAACGCTCTAGAACACAATGAAGAAATAATACACAAGAAGAGCAGACTGCAAGAAAGAATTGAACTCTGATCACAACTCTGGTCAGAAAGCAATAAAGTAGAAACAAGAACAAAATCGAATGACTCAGTGAAACAAAGACATGGTTCTTTGTGAAAACCAACAAGACTGACAGATCCTTATACACATTAACTAGAAGGCAGAGAAAGAAGACCAAAATTAACAAAGTTAGAAATAAAAAAGTAAACAGAATGCACGGAGCCTGCACTGGACATTTTCTGTAACCAGACAGAGCTTCAAGCAGAGGGACTGGGAAACTAACCCAGCCACAAAACCTTCAACCTACAGCTTTTTTTTTTTTTTGCCTACTGAGTGTTCTGGGACCAGAGCTAGTAGAATCTTCTCAAAGAGATCAGAGAGCCTTCATCCAGCAATTGAGGGGAGCAGATGCAGAATGAGAACATGACCCACAGGGTCAATCGACTGGGACTCAAGGGGACTAGCATATATCAGTGAACTTGTAGGGATTTGACCTAGGTCCCCTGCTTTTTTTTGTTGTTGTTGTTATGACTGAATAGCTTAGTATTCTTGTAGGATTCCTAACAGTGGAATTGGGGGTGGCCACTGACTCTTTTGCCTACGGATGGGACCCCTTTCTTCCTACTGGGTTGTCTCATCCAGCCTTGATATGATGGTATGTGTCTGGTCTTACAGTAGCATTTTAGACTGTAAAATGCTTGGTTTATGTCTTGGGGAAACCTGCTCTTTTCTGAGGGAAGAAAAGAGTGAGTGAGTGGTGTGGATCTAGGAGAAAGGGGAGAAGTGGGTGGGATTAGGGAGAGGAAACCTTCAGAGGGGGTGTAATATATGAAAGAAGAATAATAAAAGGGGGCATAACAACAGACACCAACTAAATCCAGAGAATCATAAGGACATACTTTAAAAACTTTTACTCTACCAAATTGAAAATTCTAAATAAAATGAATAATTTTCTCGCTACATCACATTTATGTACATTAAGTCAAGATCAAATGAGCAATTTAAACAGACCTATAACCCCAAGTGAAGTAAGAAACAGTCATCAAATGTTTCAGCACAGAGTTCTACCAGATTTTCAAAGAAGAGTTAACTCAAATTCTCTTCAAATTATTTCATACTCAACAAAATACTTGCAAACTGAATCTCAGAACACATCAAAGCTATCCATCATGATCAGGTAGATTTTATCCCAGAGATTCAGGGGTGGTTCAGCATTTGTGAATCAATAAACATAATTCACCTTATAAACCAACTACACAATAAAACCACATGGTCATCTTATTAGTTTCAGGTGACACCTTTGACAAAAATCTAACAATCCTTCATTATAAAAGTCTGGGAGAGATTAGTGGCATAAAGGGAGTACCTCATCACAGTAGAGGTTGTTTACAACAAACATGTAACCAGCCTCAACATAAATGGAGAGAAACTCAAGGCAACTTACTAAAAATCAGGACTAAGACAAGGTTGTCCACTCTCATCATATCTTGTCAATATAGAAGTCTTAGCTAAAGCAATAAGGCAGCTGAAGGATACCAATGGTTTGCAAACTGGAAAGGAAGAAGTCAAAATATCTTCATTTGCAAATGACATGATAGCATTCATAAGTGACCCTAAAAATTCCCCTTGGAAATTTCTACAGCTGATAAACATTTTCAGCAAAGTAGCTACATAAAAAATTAACTTACAAAAACCAGTAACCTTCATGTATACAAGTAACAAACAGACTGAGAAAGAAATCAGGGGAACAACACCTTTCGCAATGGACTCAAATAGTATAAAATATCTTGGGGGTAACTCTAACAAAACAGGTAAAAGACTTGAATGAAAAAAGAACTTCAAGATGTTCAAGAAAGAAGACATTAAGAATCTAAAGAAGGCGTTGTAATCTGAAAAGATCTCCTATACGCATGGATCAGTCGGATAATAGTTATCCTACCAAAAGCAATGCACACATTCAATAGGATCCTCATCAGAATTTCAAAATAATTCTTCACAGACCTTAAAAAGATAATTTTCAGTTTCATATGCTGACATAAAAACCCAGGATTTCTATAGTGATTTGAAAGAAAATGCCCCCGTAAAGGAGTGTCACTATGAGGAGGTGTGACTTTTTTGAAGTAGATATGGCCTTGTTGGAGAAGGTAAGTCTCTAAATAGAAATGTCAACAAAGCCAGTCACAAATGCTGTGATCTGAAATGATCCTACCTGAAAGTTACACTAGGACAATAGTGCCATAAACTTTTAAAGTAACCAACCAATAACTGATTTGACTTAAGGCCTGCTCCATAAGATAAAATTCCTACCTGACACTGCTTGGGTGACCAAGGATCACTAGGTAGTCCAGGGATCAAGGGTATAACCAACTAATACTGTTCTAAAAAAGAGAAAAAGTAGTGATGAAACATTTCCCAATGATCGTCCTTTAGTCATAGATCAATGACTTCTCACACAGCCATCATCAGAGAGGCTTCCTCCTTCAGCAGATGAGAATATAGAGGGCCACAGTCAGACATCCTGAAGAACGTAAGAGACCTTGGAACACTCAGCCCTAAATAGGACATGTCTATTAAATAACTTCCCTGTGGGTTCAGGAAACCCCATGGAAGAAGAGGCAAAAGAGTGTAAGAGCCAAAAAGGATGGAGGACACCAAGAAAACAAGGCCCACTAAATCAACATAATCAAAGCTCATATGAGCTCAGGGAGACTGGGGCAACATGCACTGGGTGTGCACCGGTCTGCACCAGGTCCTCCGCATACATATTTTGGCTTCCAGGTTAGTGCTTTTATGGGATTCCTGAGTGTGGAAACAAGTGGGTCTCTGATTCTTGTGCCTTCCCTTGGGTTCCTTTCCTTCTGTTCATTTGTCTTGCCCAAATGCCATATAGTTTTTGTTTTACGCCAATGCCATATAGTTTTTGTTTTATCCCTTAGAAGTTTGTTTGTTTTCTAATGAGAGACAGAAAGGAGGAACTGGGAGGTATGGAGGTGGGAAAACCGTAATCAGGATACATTGTGTGAGAGGGAAAAAAAATCCCATTTTCAATAAAAAAAGAAAAAAGAACCAACCTAGAATAAAACATAGAAAGAAAATTATCTATTTGCCTAAGTGATGCAACTTTAGAAAACTCCAGATTTCACATACAAAAAACAGTAGAAACTAATAGAACATCCACTTTTGTAGTAGGATGCAATATCACTATACACACAATGGTTGAATTTCAAAACAGTGATGACTGATTCATAAAGGAAATTAAATCCACTTAAAAATACTATAAAAGTCCTTAGGAATAAATGTTTTAAAGGAGATGACATGTTTGTACAATAGCAAGTACAAAGCATTGCTGAGGGGAGTCAAACTAGGTACAGGTAACTGAAAAGCCACATTGTGTGTTCATGGATTAGAAAACTTAACAGCAATAAATGATAATGTCACTCAAAATGATCAAAGGATTTGAAATAATCCCAGTAGCCTAATAGCTTTTCAAAATCATAAACAATAACAACAAAACATTCAACCTTAAAGCACATCGTGAGAGAGTTTGTGCCTCCTTCCCTTCATCTTGCCGTCTCAGCTGCTGTTCACACTTTCTCTTTTTAAGAAAGCAAGTTTTGGGACTGAAGAGATGGCTTAGTGGTGAAAAGAATTGTCTGCTCTTCCAGAGGACCCAGGTTCAATTCTCAGCATAAACATGGCAACTCCTGCTTGTCTATAACTCCAGTTCTAGGGCTTTTGACACCCTCACACAGACATACATGCAGGCAAAGTACCAATGAACATGTGAAAGTCTGTCAATGTAATCCACCATATAAACTAAATGAAAGTTAAAAAAAAGACACATGCTCATCTCATTAGATGCTGAAAAAGCCTTTGACAAAATCCAATACCCCTTCATGATAGAAGTTTTGGAAGGATCAGGCATACAAAACATACCTATACATAATAAAGGCAATATTCAGCAAGTGAATAGCCAACATCAAACTAAATAGAGAGAAACATAAAGCAATTCCGCTAAAATTGGGGGCAAGACCAGACTGTCCAGTTTCTCCATATCTATTCAACATTATACTTGAAGTTTTAGTTAGAGTAATATAAATTACTTTTAGATGTAATTACTTTTAGACAACTAAGGGGATACAAATTTGAAAGAAAAAAGTCAAATTATCTCTATTTGCAGATGGTATGATAGCATACATAAGGGACCCCAAAAATTCTACTAGGGAGCCCTTACATATTATAAACTTCAAGTTACTTCAAGGAAGTAACTGAATACAAAATTAACTCAAAATAATCAGTAGTCGTTGTATATACGAATGATAAATGGGCTGAGAAAGAAACCAGGCAAACAATATTCTTCACAATAGCCATAAATAAAATAAAATAAAATATCTTGGTGTAAATCTAACCAAGCAAGTGAAAGACCTGTATGACAAGAACTTTGAAGAAAGAAATTGGAGAAGATATCAGAAGATGGAAAAACCTTCTGTCTCATGGATTTGTAGGGTTAACATAATAAAGATGGCCATCTTACCAAAAGCAATCTACAGATTCAATTCAATCCCCATCAAACTTTCATCATAATTTCTTTTAGATCTTGAAAGAATAATACTCAACTTCATGTAGAAAAACAAAACAAAACAAAGAAACAACTCTGGATAGTTAAAATAATCCTGTACAATAAAAGAATTTTTGGAATTATCACCATCCCTGATTTTAAGCTGTACAATAGAGCAATTGTAATAAAAACCGCATGATTCTGACATAAAAATAGATTGATCAATTGAGTTAAATCAGAGACCCAGAAGTAAATTCACACACGTATGGGCATTTGACTTTTGATTAAAAAAAGTCAAAACTATACGACAGGAAAAAAAAAAACTTCAACAAATGGTGCTGGTCTTCCTGGATGTCAGCATGTAGAAGAATTCAAATAGATACACATCCATCACAAAACTCAAGTCTAAGTAATCCAATTACAAACATTGTAGCTTTGTATAGATCTAAATGGAGAATTCTCAACAGAGGAATCTCAAATGGCTGAGAAACACTTAAATGGTCAACATTTTTATCCATCAGGGAAATGCAAATCACAACGACACCAAAATCCCATCTTACACCTGTCAGAAGGGCTAAGATCAAAACCACAAGTGACAGCTCACGCTGGAGAGGTTGGCTAGCACGGGGAGCACTCCTCCACTGCTGGTGGGAGTGACAACTTGTACAGACACTTTGGAAATAAATATGGTGATGTCTTAGAAAGTGGGAATCAATCTACCTCAAGATCCAGCTATCCCACTCCTGGTCATATATCCACAAAGGACGCTTGCTTTAATATGTTCGTTTAAATTTTATTTGTAATCGCCATAAATCTAGATGTCCCTAACAAGGGGGGCTCACTGGAGGATGTGCAAATCTTACTGTGAAGAGAAAATTGAATTGACATTGCCAGTGGAGAGGGGGAGGCACCTGGAAGGTGGGGAGTGAGGACGGCAACAGGAGGGATCAAGTTGCGGTGAGGATGGAGGGAGAGAGAGAGTCCTGGCAGAGACAACTCGAATCTGGGGCATCTCTGGGGTGAGCTAGAAACCCAGAGCAATGGAAACTCCCAGGAATCTATGCGGGTGACTAAGACTCCCAGCAATAGGGGGTATGGAGCCCAAACTGGCCATCTCCTATAACTAGACAAGACTTCCAGTAGAGGGACTGGGACACCCACCTAGGCACAAATGCTTCAACCTACAGTTTGTCCTGCCCACAAGATGTGCTGGGGTAAAGATGGACAGGATTGCAGGAGTGACCAACTAATGACTGGCCCAGCTGGAGACTCATTCTCTGAGAGGAATCTCACCTCTGAGGGCCAGGATCCAGAGGTAGGACACCCCAGAGACCTAGGGTAAAATCAAACATGACTGGAAAAAAAATCAATTGTAAACAGAGACTGCACTTTTGTTTCCTGGCCGCCCAGAGCTGAATAATCACGCAGAAACCATATTAATTACAAGCCTGTTTGGTCAATGGCTCAGGTATATTTCTAGGTAGCTATTGCGAGTTAAGTTAATTCATGTCTATTAGTCTACATATTGCCATGAGGCCATGATATTATCTGATTTTCTACATGTCTTGTTTACTCGGAGACTGACTTGCATCTGACCTGAATCTGCCTTCCTTTTCTCTGTATCTCTGATCAGATTTTCTGCTTGACTACATTTTGCCCTGCCATAAGTTAAAGCATCTTCTTTATCAATCAGTGATATTAAAACATATTCATAGCATACAGAGGCTAATCCCGTGTCAGTCAATTAAATGATTCCTAATGACAGTCTACAATACTCATAGACTGGTGCCCAGCCCAATTGTCATCAGAGAGGATTCAAGCAGCAGCTGATGAGATGCAGAGACCCACAACCAAACATTAGGCAGACCTTGGGGAATCCTGCAGAAAAGAGGTAGGAAGGATTGTAAGAGCCAGTTACATCAAGAGCACCAAAAGAAGATCCAAAGAATCAACTAATCTGGGCTCCTAGGGATTATGGGACTGAATTGACAACCAGGGAGCCTGCAAGAGACTGATCTAGGCCCTCTGCATGTATGTTACAGTTGTATAACTAGGTCTTTGTAGCATGAGGGCCTGCTTGTTGGGGTTTCTGTCCTGCCTGGTTCCCGCAGCCGGTAAGTCCACAAAGAAATTACACAGAAGTCTACATAATTTATAAATGATTGGCCCATTAGCTCAGGCTTTGTATTAGCTCTTATAATGTATATCAGCCCATTATTCTAGTATATGTTAGCCACATAGCTCAGTACTTTTTCCAATGGGGGCAGGTTACATCCTGCTTCTTCAGTGTCTGGACAAGACTGGGGAAAAATGGGCTTCCTCCTTCCCAGAATTCTCCTGTTCTCCTTGCCCCACCTCTACTTCCTGTCTGGTTGTTCCACCTATACTTCATGCCTGGCTATGGCCAATCAGTGTTTATTAAAAATATAATTGACAGAATACAGAAGAATTGAAGAATACAGAATACACCAGGTCTTCTTGTGAGACTCCTAACAGTAAGAGCAGGGGCTGTCTCTGACTCTGCTGCCTACTTTTGGGACCCATTCCTCCTACTGGGTTGCCTCATCCAGCCTTAACAGAAGAGGGGATGTGGGATGTGTAGTCCCACTGCAACTTGCTATGCCATGGCTGCCTGATATCCAGAAGAGGTCCACATGTATTTGAAGAGAAACGGAGGAGAGAGGATGGGAAGTGGGTGTGGGAAGAGGAACTGGGAGAAGAGAAAGGAGGGGAAACTGCTATGGATGGAATAATACTTCTATACACTATGAAAATGTGTTGCTCTCGCTGCTAATAGAAAGCTGACTGGCCAATAGCTAGGCAGGTTTTTCAGGGTAGAGACAATGCTGGGAAGAAGCAGGGAAGCGTCTGAGGAGTTGCAAGCAGAAGCAGAGAGAAGCAAGGAGAGCATGCCATGTTGAAAGAAGGTACTGCCATGTGGCAGAGGGTGGATAAATACGGATTAATTTAAAATGTAACAAGCCTCAGCAATCAGTCAACCATTTATAATTAATATTAAGCCTTTGTGTCAGTTAATTGGCAACTGGCAGGCGGGAAAGAAAAGTTTGCCTATAGGAAACTTTGGTTGGAATGTAAAAAAAAAAAAGAAATAATAAACAATAACAAAAAAGTTCAAAAGAGGCCTGGGGATGCAGTCCAGGGGAAGAGAGTTTGTCTGGCATGCAGGCCAGTTTGGGTTCAACACTCTAGTATTGTGAAAAATAAAAATTATGTTTAATATGTAGTGATTCCAGTGGGTAAGCTTTAAATAGAATTTATTTAATGTCTCTAATAACTTGTGAGATTGATATTATTAGTGTACATTTTTTAATAGAGTCTTACTCATGTAAGTTCTAGCTAGCCTGGACCCCTGGATTTTCCTCGCTCAGCCTCCTGAACACTGAGAGTATAAACGTATGTCACTAAATCTAAGTTACTCTCCCCATTTTGCAGAAAGGGAAACTGAGACAAGTCTATAGTATCACAGAAGACTCAAAATCAGCCCCTGACAAATGCTAATGAATTGTGTGTAAATGTTCCACTAGACTCTTGAAGTATTTGTTTTTATTAAAGAGAAAAGAAAACCATTGCAGCGGAGAGAAAGGAAAGTTGTTTCAAGGAGGCAACTGCCAGTGTGTGTAAGTACACACACACACACACACACACACACACACACACACACTCACACGAGGGTGGGGTCCTTTACCCAACACAGGGGCTACAGAGTGGGAAGAAACCTACTTTATGTGATAGAGGAGAATAATTCTGGGCAGATAGCTTGGGTGGCATGATATGGGAGGAATTCTATGGGGCATTTAAAGTTAAGAAATGGAGGAGGAATTCAGTAGCCACAGAGAAATACTGAGTCAGATTTTGATTCTTGCAAATTACTGAGACCATGCAAATACACCAGGTTCTCTTTTCATGAACATAGCTGCACAATGGGGTGTCTATTCAGATCTTCAGTAAGAGTCAGAATAGTTTGGGGGAGAACTGGGTGCATTCACTTCCATCTTTGCTTCGTGAACTGCTCCTCAGAGCAGTTTTCCCTTGCAGAGTGGAGGCAGTTAAGTTTAGAAAATGAAGGAATTGTTTCAAACCACTAAACAATCATTTGGTGACTAGGGCTGTAAATTCTTATTTTTATCCCCAGGGAATAGTTTTGGTCATAGATCCTGGACACACACATGAATATACTCTGGAATTCCAACACAATTGCAATGCAGAGTGTTAATTAACTTGAAGCCTGTGCTATGACATGAAGTAATAGCAATGTACTTCTTGTGGCTAAAGAATACTTAACTAATAATGTAAGCTTATATATTCATTGTAGGTGGCATGGTGAGAACTTCACAGAAAGAGAATTTGTGTGAACTGAAATATGTATTATTTATAAACACTTATGAGTACCCCATTCTGGGTTTGGGTTTAAGTAGCCAGATGTCACACTCATGGAGTCATTTCAAATTATTAAAATTACACACATGACTCATTCCCTCAAATAAGTACACATCACATCTCAATTTAAAAAGAATTTAAACTGAGACAAGAAAAAGAATAAGATATACAGGTAAAGCATTTCTTTTAAAAAATGTTAATTTTTGTTATGTGTTTGGGTATTTACCTGCATGTATGTCTGTGTACAATGTACATGCAGTGTGCCCAGAGTACAGAAGAGGGCATTGAATTCTGATATGGGATTCCCTTCTGGATGCTGTGCATATGTTTTATTACCACTGGTTAATAAAGAAGCTGCTTTGGCCTAGAGCAGGGCAGAAACAATGCATGAAATCCAAACAGAGATGGAAGAGGAAAGAAGGTGGAGTCAGGCTGATGCCGTGTAGCTGCCAAAGGAGAAAGATGCCAGAACCTTACTAGTAAGCCACAACTTCATGGCAATACATAGATTAATAGAAATGGGCTAATTTAAGATGTAACAGGAAGTAAGAACCCTGAGCTACTAGGTCAAAGAGTACATAATTAGTATTAAGTCTCAGAGTGGCTATTTCATAAGTGGTTGCAGGAGCTGGTGAGTGGACCCATTGAGTGGAGAGAAACTGGACCAGGGGAACCAGCAGATTGGAGAATCTTTGTAGCTATAGAAATCCCTGGGAGTGGAGTTACAGATGGTTGTGAGCCACCCAGTGCTGAAAATAGAACCTAGGTCTTCTGGAATCACAGCCAATGCTGTTAACTGCCAGGCCATCTCTCCAGAATCTATAAAATGCTTCTTTAAAAAGCAGTATGGAGCTCCCGACTGTGGGTTATTGAGGTAGACCAGAAACACCTCTGATGTTTACAGGAAGAACCAAGAGATGGTGCATGGCCCATGCTCCATCAGTGCTAAAACGATGGCCTTTGTTGATTCCCAGCAGCCAGTGCTGTTTAACTGCTTATGGAAATGATAGAAAGGATTACCAGGAATAAGAAGCTGTAATTCTTTTCACGCAGAAAAATATTTAAAAGCCATTCTTTCTACAGAAAAGAAGGTTTTTCTAAACAAATACTTTGGGTTCCTACCTTTCTTCATGTATGCTCTAAAGTATCACTTGTATAATGGGAATTTTGAGAGTCTAATTTTCCATTTGAATCTATGGTAATTTTGCACCTGGTCTCTTTAAATAAAACAAGGAGTTTATGAATGCAAAGAATGGTGATCAATAGCATGCTAAGTGATCATTCTTACAAGATGAGAACTCATCCCAAAGGGTTTTGACCAGTTAAACTTGAAAGCAAGCAAACACATAAACCACCTTAAAGCTGCAGTTAAGATTGTGATGTCTTCAAACGGCTGGTTTCCAGTTTGATGTGGCAATTGACAGTAGAGATCACCATAAAGACAAAAAGGAATTGCTTTCAATGCTTGTCTTCCCTTACTAACAAAACATGCATCTTTGACAATTGCATGAATAATTTGCTTTGGTAACTAATATAAAGTCTGCGTAATGGAGGCGCATTTCTTGCACTTGTTGGCACATGCTTTGCATAGCAGCTGAAGGAAATGGAGAGAACAACAGAGTCCAGGCATCCGAGACCAGCAGCTTCTAAGTCCTGTGTGGTGTGCTGTGTGGGCGCATCCATGTGAAGGGCAGAGTGTGGCGGCTGATTGGGATGATAGTTATGAGACATAAGCTGCAGAGAGGTGATGCAGAGCATGGCCATTGCACCTCCTGATAATGAACTCAGAGTTGCAATATTTAAATATTAAAGAGAGTAGTTTGTGTAATTTCAGAAAATATTTGAGTGATAAAATGTCATATTGTGTATCTTATGTATATCCAAGCCTGTCACTGATGACTCAGGAAAGATGACCACATGTGAGAATCTCAAAGTGAAGAGATGAATAGTTTGGGATTTAACCAAACAATTGATTTTGTATCATTATCATCCATAAAATGGTGATGGCCTCTCTGCAATAAAATAGTTCAGGTGCTGTGTTAGTACAGCTACAAGCCTGAAGGCTTAAAACTGTCCATCCACACCTGCTACTGCAGAAAGAGATGCAGAGCCATTAGAGACAGGAATAGAGATGCTTTGGTCTCCTGTTGTGTAGTCAAAAAATGAAAACACAAAATAATTATCTTTTGTTGAATGTGTAGCACACAAAATCCTTCATAGGTGAACTTTTGCCTTAGTTGGAGCTACCACTGCTGTGATGAAATTCCCTGCTGTGTTATTTAGGGATTTTATTGCTTTGAAGAGACACCGTGACCACAGACACTCTTATTAAGGACAAACATTTAATTGCATGACTTGCTTACGGTTTCGGAGATTCAGTCTATTATTTTCCTGGAGGGGGCAAGGCTGCATGCAGGTAGACTGTCGCTGTGAGTCCTACTTCTTGCAGGTAACAGGAAGCTGACTGAGACATTGGGCAGTATTCTGAGCACAGAAAACTTCAAGAATCACCTCTACAGTGACATACTTCCTCCCATAAGGTAATACTCACTCTAACAAAGTCATAAGTCCTAATATAGGGCCACTCCCAATGAGATTATGGGAGCCAATTACATTCAAATTACCACAATGACCAAAAAATAAGTTAGGGAGGAAAGGATTTAATTTGGTTTTCACTTCCATATTGCTTGCTGTTCATTACTGAAGGAAATCAGGACAGAAACTCAAACAGGGCAGGAACCTGGAGGCAGGAACAGATGTAGAGGCCATGAAGGGGTGCTGCTTACTGGCTTGCTTAACTTCCTTTCTTGTAGAACCCAGGACCACCAGCTCAGGGATGACACCACCCACAGTGGGCTGGGTACCCCCACATCATCACTAATAAAGAAAATGCCTTACAGTTGGATCTTATGGCTGCATTTTCTGGGATCCTTTCAGGTGACACAAGGCTAACTAGCACAACTTCCAAATATTTTCAACATACCAATATGTAAGAGTTAGCATCTGTTTCCAGAATGAAAATGCTGAACCTTAGCCACAAAAGACTCCATAGGCACTTCAGTCTGGATCCTTCTATAAGCCTGACACTGCTTCTCAAATCTCATTGAAGACAAGCCAACCAATGGATCAGGCAATAGACAGGAAGTGCTTTGAAGCAGTCAGATCCTATGGTTGCCTTCCAGTAGGGTGGTAAAATCACATCACCTAGTAAAAGGGTGACGTGACTTGGGAAGCCATTGCAACAAGGATAGGTCTGAGTCTATTGGGGTCCCGGAAGAGAAGCTTCTGCTAACTTGAATGCTGAATGCTACGGACTTCAATAAATTAATATCTTCTGGCTCCAATTATTATTACTACACATGGAATCTTGGACAAACAAGGACTCTGCAAAAACCCTGCCAGGCCACAGAGTCCCCAGTCTCCTAACCACACCAGGAGACATTAATTAAGCATGCAAATTTCAATTTGAACTCAATGTGGCTATTGTTCCCCGGGCTTCAGGGGATAAGTTTGCTCGGGCTATTTACCCCTAGTATAACTCTTGGTTATAAGACTTTGTTTTGTTTTGAAGACAGGAAGCCACTATGTAGTCCCAGCCAGCTTCGAACTTGTTATTGAGACCAGGGTAGCCTTTGCCTCCAGAGTGCCAGGATGAAAGGCATGACCCACCATGTGAACTCGTAGTTACTAAAACCAATTTTCTTTCACTTTAAAAAATAATTAAGGCTTGATATGATGAGATGATTAATTTGTACCTTCCTTTATGGTGGGTGATAAAAAATTCTAAGGGCACATAACATGTTGTAGAGTTTATACTCTTTCTAAGAACTTCAACCGTTTCCTCTCACTGTACCCCCTTCCTTCTTCTCTTCCCCTCACTCATCCTTCTTGTTCTCCCTTCCTCCCCCCAAGTTTGGTATTTTTCTCTTTTATTTCCTGATAAAATGATGCAGTTGGATGGAATGGTTTGATGACATAGGAGCAAATGGATCAAATCAGCTGCAAGAGCCAAGTTCCTAAGTGACTGAGTAAGAAGGTGGACCGGTTTATGGGATGAAGGAGGATCTAACCTGCTTCAGGGGCAGTGCATTCCTCAGACCATGAAGAAGGTACCCATGTGGCTTGGGAAGCGTCTGGGAGTGTCCTACATAACTACAGGACTTCTATCTTTCCGCTGACATCCCTCAGTTCATTACAGTGGGTGCTCAGGAGCTGGAGGGATGAGGGTTGCCATCTGAGTGTGAAGGATGCTAATTTCTTAGGACTGCCTTGACCGAGTTTCACACCCAGGTGTCTGTATTAGTTGTTTCTTTACTATGGTGACTAAGTACTTAACAAAAACAGCTTAAGGGACAAAAAGCTTATTTTGCTGCTTGGGTTCAGAGGTTCAGAGTGCATTGTTGTGAGAGAGAGGAATCACAGAGGCTTGGTCCATGCTGGCAGGATCATGTGGGATGGTTAAGGGTGAAGACCATCATCCAGACCAAGGGTAGACATAGCCTACGAAGGCTGCTCCTAGTGACCTGCTCCCGACAACCAGGTAACTCCTAAAGTTACCACTGTCTCCCCAAAGTAACCCCAGTGGATGGCACAAAGTATTTAAAATATGGACCAGTGGGAGGATGTTTCAGAGTCAAATCACAACCATGGCTTAAAACGATAGAAATATTGTTGCCTCACGTGCCTGCAAGTTCGTAGGCAAGAGAGTCATGAAGCCACACTCTGTCTTCAAACTCCGGGAAACCCTTTTTGCATAGTCTAGCATGGTGATGTGGTGACACCCTCTGGCATCCCTTTGCATCCGGACTCATTCACAGCTGGCACCACACTGTCTCTTCAACCTATAAGGGCACCCATCCAGCTGTAGCAGGGGATGCACTCATTCAGGGTAAGCTCATCCCAATTCCCCACACCTCCAAAGACCCTGCTTTCCAATATGGTCTTAGTCTGAGGTACTTGTGATTAGATTTCAACACACTTTTGAAAAGAAGTACAACTCAACGCTAATACGTGGAGAGGAAGTCAAACAAAGTGGAGGAGCTAGCACGGTAGGCCAGCTCTGAGGGACCTCTTGAAGTGGGGTCCCTGGCCACTTGGCTACCCGAGTCCCTGTCAGGACACATAGATGTTTTGTTATGTCTGCTGGTTTCACTTTTGTTTGAAGTTAATTAGCATAACTCCATTTCAGCCAGTGAAGAAAATCTCTCTCCTGTCAACAGAAGCACACCAACCCCAAGAACATACACCTCTTTCTATGGAAGCTGCTTTTTGCTGCTAAAGTCGAAGACCATCGTGTGAATGCGAGTTGCAGATTTTCAATGTTCACATTCTCAGAGTCACGGAGGTGAGCTTTTGTTATAGAATAAAAACTATAAGACCGCAGGATAAAGCACACTTGAGCTAGACACAAGGCCTCTTTTATGGAACCATCCTAACTGAAAAATGAAGGAAGTCCCAAGAAACCACACAAAAAACGTCTTTCCTTCCTGGTGATGGATTTAGAGGTAGCACCTGTGAAAACACAAGCGCCTGAGCTGCGTTGGAGAGTTGCAGCCCTCGCGCTCCTGACTCAGGAGAGCTAAACACGGGAGGGAATGGACCTCCAAAGTCAAGTGCACCTTCGCAGAGAGCAGGGGAGGGAAATTTGCCCTTAGTTACTGAGAAAAAGCCCTGGAGACAGGTTCTGAACCCAGCTTCTGCCTTCTCTGTCTCCGGTCTGACTGACACACTGCATTTCCCATGGGCGCTTAGGCCCCCTATGCATTGCAGTCACCTATGTGCATCCTAGCGCCTCTACCTACTGGAATGAATCAAGTACAAGCAAGGCCTTCACTGTGCGTGTTTTTGTAATCCTTGGGCTACATGTATAAGAGTGAGTCTAAGAGGTGACAGATGACGGCCCCTCACCCAGTTGATTTACATAGGACCTAAAAACTATCATTTCTTTAAGCCATCCATTTTCCAGTCCACAAATATTTATCAAGTGCTCACTGCATGTCAGGAGATGCTGTGATTTCTTCACAATGAAGAATATACAAGCAGTGACCTTCTGACTTTGACACAACTGCCAAGTTTCTTCTCCCATAAAAATGATTTACACCGTGTCAGCCATTCATACTCAGAGATATACAAGCTTGAGAGTGTCGGAGTGGAAAACCAAGGGAAATCTTTGGGGCTTTGAGAGGTGACTTAGCAGAGTGAGCACACGTCAGGTGAGACATGTTGGCAAAGGCCATCATGAGCAGCACCTTAGAGAGGGACCTGAAAGCCACATCTGCTGCTGCTATACCAGCCTTTGCCAAGTCAGCTTCCCAGCGGGCATTCACACAATGCTAGAGCACAGATCTTAAAGGGACATTCTTCAAGTAGCCATGTCCTAATGCAACCACTGTTTCTCCTTGTCATTTTGCAGCTTAGGAAGGATGGGCATGGGGACCAAGATCATGATTGGGAATGTGATTTCTAGAACTGCTGTGGACAGGAGGGGAGAGTGCCAGTAGCCAGAGCTGAACATTCAGAGCTAAGAGACAAGTGCAGAGAATAGCATCAGAGTGGCGGCCTTGAGCTGGTGCAGGTTCATATTTCAAGCAAATCTCAAGCAGAAGACCACGCCCCGCCGATTTGTTGTAGCACCGCCTCACTGCACTGCGAAGGCCAGGCCCTCTTTTAGAGCTGCTAACTCACGTGGGCTCCACCCCTGCAATGGGTCCAGCTGTTCTCTCATCAGCAGAACAGAACATGAAGGCACTGAGAGAAGAAAGTGGCTGTAAAAATCCCACAGCTAGTGAGGAACAAGACTGGAGCAAAGCCAGGCACTCGGCTCTGGCGTCTGTGACTTTGAGTTGCAGCAGTTCAGCTGTTTGAGAAGCATGGTCTGACTTGGAGGTTCGCTTGGTCACCTGATAAGCAATTTTTGGCTGCTGTGCTGATCCTTACTCGATCCTTACTCATGATAATGGGAGGGACGTAGTGAACACACATCTGGGACTTTGGCTTAAATGGAAGGGAGGACTCGAGCTGGTAGAAAACAGCAATGGATACACAGTGAAAATTAGGCTTGTGCCGCTCAATCTGGTGGCCAGTGTGATTCAGAGAAACTAACGTCTTATCGTCATCCATCATCATCGTCGCCATCATCAGTAGTAGCATCATCTTGTGATTTTTTGACAGGATCTCATACTAGCCAGGTAGGCTTTGAATTTAGAACAATTCTCCTGCCTCAGCCTACCAAGCACTAGGACAATAGACATGAATCATACCTGACTCCAACTATATTTCATTTTAATTAAATTTGTCTATATTTAAACTAAGGACGATAGTCAACTCAGCTATTGAGAAAACCTCTTGCTCCTTTGAAGCCCCTTGGGCCTGTGAACTTAGTGTGTGAATTGTAAATTGTGTGGATTCTGAATACAGTTGAATCATTTTTGCCCGAGTCTTTAGTGTCTGCAGGGAGACTGTGTTGCTAACGTGTTACACCCTGGGTTTCAAAGACTAGAGAAGGAAAGGGGGGAAAGTAGCTCACTAATAACGTTTGTGTTGCCCATCTGTTGAACTGATGATATTTTCAATATATTGGGCTAAATTAAAAGGAATATTAAGATTACTTTTGCTTTGGTGACTATTTGTACTGACCATTATGTCAGTTTGACACAAACTTGAGTCATTCGGATAAGGGAACCTCACTTGGGAAAATGCCTCCATAAGATTTGCCTGGAGGAAAGTCTGTGGTGCGTTTTCTTGTGTGATGATTGAAGTGGGAGGGCCGAGATCACCATGGGTGGTACCACTTCTGGGCTGTGAGTCCTGGGGGCTCTAAGGAAACAGGCTGATCAAACCAGGAGGTTTCTGCCCTGCCTGAGCTCCTGCCCCGACTTCTTTGGACAGCGAACTCAAAATCCTTTCTTCCTCAAGTGGCTTTGGCCATGGTTTAATCACAGCAGTAGAAACCCTAAGACACGATTAGAAACTTGAAAAGACACTGACAACAGTGACCAGGCAGATGCAGTTTGCCCTGGGTTTCTCTTAGAAAGAGCTCCTTTAAAGACTGCTGGATGTGGAGAGCCAAGTAGAGCAGGGGGGCAAAATGAACAGAACTGGGCAGCAATTTATTTATTTCAGTTGGACTTTATTATGGTAATTCTGCTAAGCATGAGATCTGTCCGTTTGGCAGGTTTTTTTTTTTTCTGGTGGACAGCACAGTATTGTCATTTGCTGGCAAAGCGTGACACAGGCGATTTCTGGAATGCATTCATCTTGTGCAATTGTAACTTTATATCATTTGATTTAGAGTGAATGGAACAATGAGCCAGAATAACAAGAGAACTGAATATTAGTGGTTAGACCACTAAGGAGCAGGGGGGTTGGCGGTGGGGGTTGCAGCTTTAAGCTGTGTAACTGGATGGCAATTGGAGGAAGTTACTCAGATGAGAGAACTCTTTCAGGAAGCGCTCGGTGCCGGAGCCCAAGCACCTGGTGTCACCAGGGAGCCAGAAGACAAGAGTAGGTTGAACAGAATAGGCTTATGAGGCCGAGTTAACTGGAAGACACCAGATGTAAAGGCTGAGACCGACTTTTCAGTCTTGGAGGCTACAACAAAGGGGAAAGTACTTTCTAAAATATGTTAGGAAGTCCTTGGAGAGTGTCTCTAATGATCTGCTGTCCAGAGAAGGAAGGGAGCCCTATGGCCATGAAGAGCCAAGCCAGCGAGGACCTCAAAGCTCTTGAAGCAGAGCCTGGGTCTTCTAAGACTTTCTGGCAGAGTTAAGATGGGGTAGGGACGAGGAATGGAACTGACATCTTGAGGTCATTTGAGGTGTCGCCATGGGAGCTTCCACAGTTCTGGGCTTGCCATAGCTTGTTCTGAGAGTATGTCTGCTCACAGAGGGCAGGTGGGATTTGGGCTCAGGGGATGAGAAGAGAAGGTGAGGGTGAGGATGATGGCTGATGCTCAAGGCATCAGGCAGCCTGACTATTTCTGAGAAAGAGAAATTGGCTGTAAAGGTGACAGGAAGCTGCCCCAGCATCCGAGTAAGTTCCTTAGGGGCCATCCATTCTCTGGTGTGAGACACTGGGAAGCCACCTGTTTTCCTGGGCCTTTGTTAGACACTAAGGATAAAGCAAGTTTCTGTGGCCTTGAAGACTTCAGATGCATCCTGCCTTCTGCCTGCAGGAGTTACGTGTGAGAACAAACAGCTATAATTTATCTCATTGTTTTCCTCCTTGGATTATTGAATTGCTACATCATCTCTGTCTGTCTGAGGTCTACATGTTACGGGCAATTTACATCCTATTTGAAGAAGTCTCTGCAATCCAACAGCCAAAATTAATCATAGAAACTTTATAATTTCTGTAAAGTAGGTTTAGCTTTATAGCCCTCACTGGGTACCAAGCTAAACATGCTTAAACTGTGCCTGATACAATGAAAATATTTACTTAGGATTCAGAGGAGTAAATAGATATCTCAGAGTGTAATTATTATCAAGAGGGAAAGGGGTCACTAAGCAAGTCACAGCTTTATCATTTACACAGGTCAGTCAGAAGTCAAAAGAAAAGAAAAAGACAATGAACTTGGGAGTGCTTTTACTATGAAATTAATTTTTTTTTCTCCACAATGTTATCTTTGTGTGTCAGAGGAAACTTCAGGAGATCGGATCAGCTAGTTGAGATTTCAGACCATGTGGTAGAGAATGATTGCATGACTCTCACCCATCCAAGTGCGTTCATGAGGGGTTTGAATCTTATATCCGTGTGAAGATGCCTGGTCCAGATTATAAGTAGGATGGATGGATGAGCCCCCAGTGACTGCTGAGACCGTGTCTGTGGGAAGTCCCACAGTTTCCCACAATGCTGAACTAAGGACTCCTCTCAAGGGGCAGGCTCTCCTTAGTTATTTCTCTTCTTTCAAGCTGATTTGTCATTCAGTGTTAAGCTTGTTTGCAAGTAAAAAAAAATACCACCCTTGCTCTTTTTTCTCAGAAGTCTTCCCGTAGTTATTTACTTGTCCAGTGCTGTTACTTTTCTTAAGATTCAAGATGGCGCTGTCGGATTACAAAAGCCCAGAGACCTATAGTGAGACGTGGTCACAAGTTCTGTTCTACCTTAAGGAAATGAGCTGGTGGGCAGTACTAAGGTCATGACAAGGGTGACACTTCCTTTTGTTTTATTTTGTCTATTTATTGGGGGTGAGGCATGGGCCACTGTGCACGTGTGAAGGTCACAGGACAACTTGAGAGAGTCAGTTTGCTCCTTCCACTTTCCAGGCTACAGAGGCCAAACCAAGGTCATCCGATCTGGAGGCAGGTGCCTTTATCTGACTGAGCCATCCCACTCGAAGGTGACATTTCTAGAAGATTCTGTAAAGCATCGGCCAAGTAGCTCATCCACAAGCTTTGAAATATGAACCTAGAGAAAGTCAATTAAGTTCTACCTTCCAGTATTGGTAACTTCCAACCACCACAGAATCCCCATTACAGATCACACATTATTAGAGAAAGGATGATTTTGAATATGGTATCCAGAACTATATCTTGTATTTTGATTTCAACATATTTTATTGAAGACTGACATCAGAACCACTCAGCACGTTTAGTTTAATGATTACATGTAAAAGCCATTTCAAAACTATCTTGCCAAGTTTCTCCTTCTTGCCGTATGCATAGCCGCAGCTTCTCTTGCCAGATATATCAGTTTACATTTTTCTGTCCTGATCTCACTTTATCAGAGAGCCACAATCTTATCTCTCTTAATTATATTTTTACAATGTTTCTGTACTTGTTGAAACATAATAATCTTTAACAAGTATAATATGGCCCTATTAGTAAAAGAATGTATTCCTTACATGGTAAATAGTGTCTCATTTGGGAAAAAATAGTCTTGACTTCACGATCTGTGGTCTTAGTTTTCTGAGCATTCTGGCAACTGTGAACATCCAAGAAGACTCAGAACCTGGTGGGAGTAAAACCCCAGCACAAGGCCTCTGCCTGTGTTGTTACAAAGCCGAAGAAACCGAGGCACATGATGCTGTTAAGGAATATGTATTGTATTTGCAACAAAAATAGAATAAGGTAATATTTGTATATGTCTATGTATACACATTACCACGCTTTTTCTGAAAATTGAGAAAAGTAAGGAGAAGCATCAAAAGAAGAAAAAAAAGAGGAAATTTATAAAAAAGAAGAATTTTCTTTACTTCAAGAACAGCTTTTAGGAATGCTCAATCGGGGATACCCAGTTTTTGTAGTAGCAGAGAGGAGGGAGGAAGGAGGAGAGAGAAGGAAGTAGAGAAGACAGAGAGGAGAGAAGAGAGAAAGAGGAAGGAGAAGGGAGGAGAGGAGAGAGGAGAGTCAGGTGCAAAGGAGAGGCCGTAGCTGTTCTCGGCATTTGCAAATGAAGAGTGGTGGTATAAGGACCCTCTGTGCCCTCATTGTCCCAAAGTCCCCCCCATAGGAATGAGCGGGATGTGGCAAGGAGATAGGCGAGCAGAAAAACACAAAAACAAAAATAACAAGAAAACAAACAGACAAAAAGCATAAGCCAAAAAGCCAAACAAAGTCCAACAGACTGTAGAGGCCACTGAGGGCCCGCTCTCACTATCTTAGACCAACTGCCCCAACCTTGATCCATTTCTTACCAATGTATTGGTGTCAGAGGTATGGCAGACAAGGAAACAAGATTTTTCCTTCTCCCTTCCTTCCTTCTTTCTTTTCTTTCTTTCTTTTTAAAATTTATTTATTTGGCAGAAAAACTGTGAATTAAGTACGTCATTCAGAGGAACCAAATGGCGGAACACGAGTCTGCAATGTTTCAGTGTAGGTGTGGAAGAGCAAAGCAATAGTCATGAGGGCCCTGTGGTCTTCTGTAAGCTAGAGCCAACTCGGAGGGTATGGTATCTGTTCTCCATGTCTATCACTACCCATCTGGGATGGAAAGTGAGAGCAGATTTAGATGTGCCCACTTCAGATACTGCATGTGACTCACCCGTCAGTAACACCCAAGAGGGATTTATTTACCAGATGGCCCTCTCCTGTCTTCCACTTTCATTTTTTATTCCCTTGTTGATAACTGTTGTACCTCTGACTTCTACGTGCCTTAGCACCTCTCTTGAGTATTCCTTGTCTACCCGTTGGTAAACACATCTTTCTGATCTGTACCCTCTGACAGTTGCTCTTGTCCCACGTCACGCTGCTGTTTTTACGTACGCTGCCCATACTGCTGCAGCCAGAGCCAGAGTCCCAGGCAGCTCTCCCCGTGTTTCCCTTTAGGATGATTCTGAGAAAAACGAACACGGTATATGCTGTTGCAAACATTCGCTTTCTGAAGCGTTCTTCTGAATCATGAAAGAGATTGCTGATGGCTTTGCAAAGGGGACCTGGAAAGAAAAGCTCGACTGATCCATGTGACCTCAGGTGGCGTGCCTTGAGACGGACAGGGCAGTCATTGAAATTCTTCTCCACCCCTTGCCATTCATCTGCAGCCTTTAAAAGGCTTTGTCTATTATCACTTGCTACAGCTCATCACCACGGCTGTAGAGCACCTAGTCTCTGGAAGACGAAGGGTGTCCTTCAATCACTGTCATGCTCATTTTAAAGAGCAGAACATTTTATTACCAAATTCCATTCAGTTTTAAGACAGCAGATTTAGTACTTTCAGCTTTGACAGTATGTAATAAGACTCCATGGAGGTTATGAAAATGTCAAAGAATAACACTGGAACACATTGGCAAGGCTTTTCCAAACATTCGTTCTCTAATAAGCACTGGTTTCGGCATGGTGAGAGTTTAGCTGCCTTCTGGCTGCACCGCAGGGATGGCGGGTAGAGCTGTCGAGTGTCGGTGGAAAAGCAGAGAGGTTTTCTTTTATGTCTCCTCCTTGGGGAAAGCCTCCAGTCTGAGTCAACGCAGCATCTTTGAAAGCCGCTGTTACCTCTACTCTGGGTCCTGAGAGTAAACAAGTGAGCACAGAAAGATTAATTTCTTCGTCCAAAAAGACTTTTGGTGTATTTGTATGTTTACTACACTCTGCTGTCCTCAGGTTGTCTCCATACAGTCAGTTACTTTTGAAAGAATCTAATCCAAAAGGCTGGAGATGCATATCTGTGATAGAGATTGGCTTAGTGTATGGGCGGTTCTCTTTCCCATCCCCAGAACCACAAGGACAATAACAAAATGGATCACATGACTTCTCTGACCACAGTATGTATCAATACCTTGGGAGCAGGCCAGATCAATCACCATGCTGTTGGAAAAGATACATTAGTGGGAAACAGATATTGGGAAGCTCATGGAATTCACAGGAAGATGAGAAGATGAGTCCTAAGGAAATGGTGGGAAGCAGAAGGGACATTGCTAGGAGAACAGGGGAAAACACGGGGAGTTCTATCTACATAGAGGGACGGCAATAGCCTGGTTGCTATAGGTGATTGCAGAGTGGTCTTCCAGCTCCAGATCTTCTGTGAAACATGGAGACTGTTGTTTAGAGCATTTTCTGTGTCTTTAAGAGTATTTTAAGAAATAACCTTTTCATTTGATTTGGGTGAGGAGCTAACTTCATCAGGGAAGTAGTCTAAACGCAGATATTCTAACAAAGAATAGACAGTTTTGTAAGAAGTCTAGGACAGACAAGCTGTCTGGGAATGGAAGCATCTTCACTAATGTCAGTATGAGACTCTAGGCCAGTTCTTTCGTAGTTCCTATTCCAAAGACAAGAGGAGATGTAAAGGCCTAGTGTTTTTTAAAGACCTAGAAGCTATCTCAGTGCATTCTGTCCATACTCAAAATATGAGAATTCATTTATGTGACCACACATGTTCAGAAAGGAAGTTTTTATTTAGGGAAATTTTGTCTCTATTTGGGAAGTCAGTCCTAGGGGAGAAGGATTTCTGAGATTAGACAAGTATGTGTCTATTGCTAATGAGTTCTATACTTATTAGAAAATTAAATTTGACGAGGACAAACCTTTGATACAAAAACACAAAGTTATTTTTGTAGGTAGGTGGAAAAAATGCATTTTTCTGGTGAAAAAATTAATACCTGACAGCACTCACATTATTTTGTTATTCCTGAGTTGTACTTGAATAGTTCAGTACATAGAACAGAATTTTAACCCAAACTATATATTGGTTAATGCATTCCTGACCCTGGTTTAGGGTTACTGCATCCTTTGTCCAGGGTTTGGGAATAGGTTTGCTGAAGGCACATGGTGGTAACTGTAGTAATAATGGCAGGCTGCATTCCACTGCCAGGCTAGCTTAACCCTCAAAATAACCACACAGAAATTGCATTAATTAAATTACTGCCTGGCCCATTATATCTAGCCTCTTCTTAGCCAATTCTCACATCTTGATCTAACCCATTTCTACCAATCTGTGTAACACCACAAGGTTGTGGCCCACTGGCATGAGTCTAACCAGCATTCATCTCAGGCAGGAGAAACATGGCATCTACCTGACTCTGCTCTTCTTCCAAGCATTCTGTTCTGTCTTCCCCACCTATCTGAGTTCTGCCCTATCAACTAGGCCAAGGCAGTTTCTTTAATAACCAATGAAAGCAATGCAAATACAGAAGGACCTTCTACACCAGGTAACTGTGTGGAAATTGCTGGTATCTATATAGAGTTGCCTTGTCTGAGTTCCTAGCCTCCATCTCACTGAGTGGCTGCACTCAACCAGTGACAGGCAGTTTCCCAGGATTTCTTAAGTCCAGAACTCTGGATGACTAGTTGTCTGAGCCTCAGCCTTCTGTGGTAACCATGTTTTTACCCAACTTTTCCCTGTTTTGCCTCCTCGTTTCCTCACACATGCTTCGGAAGAGCCCTGCCTAGTAATCTGTCATGTACTACTTCCTGTACTTGAAACTATTTTTAGGGAAGCTTGGCCGAGATATGTGTAAAGGAAGATTTTATGAGAATTTGATTAATCATAAGTCAACTATTAGGCAATTTAGTATGGTCACCGTGATTTAGTTGCAACATTTAGGAATGTTTTTAGAACTTTGTTTTAGGTTAGGATATGATTTAAATTACTTTAAATTTATTACTTTAAATTTTTTATTGCACATACACACACACACACATATATATGTGCAATAAAAATTTAAAGTAACAAATCTAAAGTAAATTAAATCACACACATATCTATCTGTTTATCTATCTATCTATCTATCTATCTATCTATCTGTGTCTCTCTGTGTGTGTGTGTGTGTGTAGAAGTGATAGTCAGAGGGCAACTGGTTAACACTGGTTCTCTCCGTCTACCACATGGGTCATGGGTATCAAACTCAGGTTGTACTTTGTGGCAAACATCTCTACCCACTGAGCCTTAGAATATAATTTAAATATAATCTTTGTTACTTTATACAGCACATTTCCCTGTGACAGTAGTTTCATAGCCTACAATGAAGAATCAAAGATTACTTTATGAATGTGTGCTAGGAAATATGAGCTTAATGTTCTTATGCTGTGATTTAAATTTAATTTTAACTTAACTCCCAGTTTCTCCTCAAAGATTAACTTCAAATCAATGTTCTGAATGCTGCTGAAAAGTCAAATGACCTGGGATTATCAAAAGACAAGGTGAAAAAGCCCTTGGGGCTTTGGGTTCCATAATGCACTTATCAGAACGAGTATTATATTATTCTAACCAAGTGGTCATGGGAAATCTTCCCTTGGGATTCAGAATAAAGTTCATGAGATTACCATGAGATAATCTGACAGATATGCAAAAAAGATAGTTTTCTTTTGACTACCTTCCTGTTACATGATGCTAAATATTACCCTGTCGTGTCTGTTCTGGTGAACAAAGCATGAATCTTACAGCTTCTTGCTTCTTTGCCTTTTGTAGAGCTACCCAGAGAAAATAATCTTTTGGCACTAAAAAGAATTATGCATCTGTTAAACAGATGTTCAGTATTATTTATTCTTGATCCAGTAAACAGATGTTTATTATATTTAGCTACCATGTTATGGCAATCCTGGGAGAACCGTATTCCAAATAATAAGTACAAAATGTGACCAAACGTTTGTTAGCGCATAATTAATGTTAGATTTCAGAAGTCTTAAAATGCCATGGATTTGAAGGACATTACAAGTCTTTACAGTTGTCCGATGAGTTTAATTTTCAACTAACACATCTGGCTTACATGGAATGAGTTTAGGTAGACTACTGTTTGGCTTGTTTTGTGTATGAAAAACAGTCCCATGAAGCACAATGATAAATAAAAGGAAAAATTTAAACTGGTTTCTGAAGCATTAGTCATGTGGTTGCAAATTTTCAACTATGTTGATCCTAAAACCATTTAAATGGTGTCATAATTACTATTTGCTTGGTTACATGGATACTTTTTTTAATTTGAGGTTGCAAATGCCTTGCGTTCACACCACTGGGTGCCTTTTGTTTGCTTGTTCTTTCATTTATCTATCTGTCTCTCTGTATCTCTATCTATCTATCTATCTATCTATCTATCTATCTATCTATCTATCTATCTATCTACCTATCTATCTATTCATCCATCCATCTATCTATCTATCTATCTATCTATCTATCTATCTATCTATCTATCTATCTATCTATCTATCTATCCATCTACCCATCTATCTGTCTGTCTGTCTATCTATCTATCTATCTATCCATTCATCCATCCATCCATCTATCTATCTATCTATCTATCTATCTATCTATCTATCTATCTACCCATCTATCTCTATCTATCTATCTATCTATCTATCTATCTATCTATCTACCTTCTATTTTAATCTCACGAACAGCTTTTGAATAACAAGCTTAGCTTTGGTCTGGATGTAATATGTCTTTGCATGTGAAAGGCTTCATCTGTAGCCAGATGATCTGGTAGTTGAAAGATGAGTGGGCCACAAAACTTTGCCTCTGAATCTGCTGATGGAGTGACATTTCAATCACATTATGAAGATGCAGGACCTGATTTGATTAGATGATGTACATCTCTGGGGACATGCCTTTGAAGGGCAACTGTCGCTGAATGTTTCCTCTCTCTATTCTTCTGCAGGCACCGTACGAGCATCTGTTGATCACACCCCCTCCTCCACAATATTCCACCTCACTACAAGCCGCAGCAATGGGGACAAAGCAGGCATGGGCTAGAACAACCAGACCTCAAAATAAATCTCTCCTCCTAAACATTTTCAAATTAACTTTTTATTATTGTTGTTATTTGAGACAGTATCTCTTCAGGTAGCCCCGGGTGATCTCAATTCTACCATGCCTGTTTCAGTCTTCATTCCAAATGATGAGAGAGAATGTGCCATTACCCAAACTACTAACTTTAAAATAGTCTTTATTACGTCCTATGTAGTGTGTGTGTACACATGCTTGCTTGTATGTGCCACAGATGTGATGTGCCTAGATGGTTCTGTATCCTTTCAGGCCAACATCAACCATCACAACACCTGGCTTCTTCATACACAATGGTTTGCAAGGGTTTGCAGCCAGATTTAAGCAACTCTAGACTCAGAGCAGCTAGCCAATTTGTCTGGCAGGCAAAAGTCTTAAATTTGCCCTGATCTCAATGGACACTTACCATTGACAACTGTTTACTGATGGGCAAAGGCAGCTGTACTGTGTCCCAGTTCCTGCTCTCAGAGATTAGGTAAGTATGTTTAGGACTGGAGAGATGGTTCAGCTGTTAAAGGCTAGGCTTGCAACCAAAAATATAAAAGTTCAGTTCCAAGCACCCATGACTGTCTCTCCAGCCACTTAAAAAGAAAGTAAGTGTGTTTAGTTCTCATGTTGTAGGCATTTGGTCTGCTTCAACAACAATCTCCATTTGATTAGTTTCCTTCCTTCTGTGTTAAGTGGATGCTATGATATTCTAATTAAGTTCTAACATTTCTTGTGGTATAATGTAAGATGGATAAGAGACACTTTTAAAACTTCTGGGGAGAGAAGTCTAAAAATAAACCGGAAACATTGTTTTTATAAAAGGATTATAAACTGAATGCATTAATTTAAGCCACATTACAGAGTGAGGAAGTGAATGGGTTTGCCTGTGACATCTGGTCCAATTCTTAGACTCTCTGTCTGCTGTCTTACTGTGTGTTCTTGGAAAAAAACACTTCCCATGTATTCATTTTATGGGGAAGTTACATCGAATCCATCTTATAAATGTACTAAGGAGAATTTAAAATCTCCTGAGGGCTAGGCAGATGTCTGTTTTCCCTTGCTTATACATGCCCTGCTGTCCCACACCTGAGAGGACATTGCTGGTAACTTCCTCTCTCTGTGTGTTTCCAAAGATCACTCTAGAGGCTCTGCTCGCTGGCTCACAGTGCTTGTATGGACTCTCATCCATGGGGTGGGTTCTAGCAACGCTGGTGAAGACATGCTGAACGTTATTTCTGACCTAAACTGTTTCTGACTTTTGTTTGTTTACCAATTTCCCTATCAATTTTGGTCATTTACATAGGAAACTCTCCATTGTTTGTCAATTCATTAGCACTGGCTGTCATTAGCATGGCTGGTTGGATTTCTCTGGCCAGGAGCAATGGGGAAGCAATGGAAAGGATATGTAGGGAAAACATGGAATTTCCATTTCTGTCTGAGTTCTATGGATGCTTCAGAGTAGCAGGCACTGCGGAGTACTTGGTTGTCAATCACCCTGACTCATGACCATGGCTCAGAAGCAGCAGAGGAGATAATCCTGAGTCTCTTGTTGGACTTAGAACGATACCATGTATGGGTCCAAACAATACTCTTTATAATTAAAATCGAGGTTCTCAAAGAAACTTCTTCACAAAAAGATGGCAAAGTCAGTGTTTATTGTTCATGAGCTGAGTTCTGGAGCTGAGTTAGTTGGACCAGTGAGAAGGGGTAGAGAGAGTTAGACTCAAAGTTCTTACTTTCACTTAAACAGCAACTAATAAACAAAAACAAATCTAATTTTAATAGAGTTCATGTGTTAATCACTGGTCTATTGTGGTGAAGAGACATCATGACCAAGGGAACTTTTGTGGAAGAAAGCATTTATTTGGAGGTTTGCCTACAGTTTCAGAGATTTAGTCCATTATAATCATGACTGGGAGCATGGCCGTAGACATAGCAGGCATGGATGCTGGAGAAGGGCTGAGAATTACATACTGATCAGGCTGGGTCTCATACAGGCTTTTGTAACCTCAACATCCATTCTCAGTAACACAAGGCAGTCACTCCTGGGTGATGAAACATTCAAATACACGAGCCCATAAGGGGTATTCCTATCCAAACCACCACAACGAACACACTTAATTTCTCTGGAACAAATGGTCTGCCCCAGGTTCTTTATGCAGGTTTTTATAGAGAAAACAAGATAATATTGAAGTAGGATCATACAGCTAAAATATACATATTTAGTTGCTGTGTTAGGCAGGTACAGTAGTGAACAACTGTCATCTCAACCCTCAGGAAGCAGAGACAGGAAGAACACAAGTGTGAGGCTATGACATGCTACAAAGAGAGTTCCGGGTCAACCTAACTACAAAGAAAGATATTGCTGTAAAAAGGGAGGGGGTAGAGTGAGAAGGTAATTAATTGCTCAGAATGTGCTAGAGAGAGCATAACTCACTGGGGCCAGAAAGATCTGTTTTACTAAAGCAGCATCAAAAACATGGATCACATAAAAATATGAGTCAGAGTCCCTTCTATTTAATCAGTCTGTTAAAACTCATGGTAGTGATTACAGCATGCCTATAGTTTCTTTCAAGATCTTCCAAAAATGATATGGTGGGTGAAATACATACGCTATTAAAATTGAAGAGCAAACAGGCAACTAGAATCTAAAGTGCTAACATGCCACTTTTAAGTGGGAACACATGGCCCACTGGAATATGAGCATGGAAAATGAATCGTAAGTAGAGGGGCTGTGAGTGTGGATGACTAACAAATGGGTGTCCCCAGAGCCACAGTGCTAACTGTTTTGTGCCTTGTCCAGCCTCCCTCACCATAACATCATTCTTGAGCCATTTCTTGATTCTGTGGGATTCAGTAGAAGCAACGTGATGCAGAAAATCTCACTGATTGGTTGCTGTTCTCTGAGTGAAACCTGTGGGTTGATACATGGGGTGGGTTAAGACAAACGTAGTTAGTATGATATTTGCCAGAGAGAGCAGAGAAACTAGACTGATTTATAGTACTCTTGAGCCTGGAGAAAGTTGGCCTTTCCTTTTAAACAGCAATATTCAAAATACTCATGAATTGGGGTAGTAAAGAAGGTAGCCCTGATGGCCATAGTAATTATATTGGTATTTATGGCTTTTCTTTTACTTAAGCTGTGGATAGTATTTACTCCAAATGTTTTTCATAAACAAGAGGGAACATCACTTCCCAATTTAAAACTGAAAGGTGAAGATATAGGTTCTCTTCTCACCGCCAAGTATAATTACCTATGTCCCTTAGTCACTGTAGTACCCACTCATGACAAACTCAAAAGAAGCCTGCATTCCAGCTTACCCTGTGGTAATACATGGCTCCAAGAAAGACCACCCAGGCACCACCCAGGAATGGACCATCAAGAGAAAATACCTAATACTCCAAAACCCAGCACATAGCACACACCCATTCTCGTTCACCAGGACATCCCTAGACAAATGTCAGTCAGTCAGGGATCCTGAACCTTAGAAATCCCTCATTCCTACCTCTGCTATTAGAAAAATCCCATCCCAAATGAGCTCGGGGCTCTCTGATTGTGTCAATGTGTTGGACACACAGAGAGCCCCGAGTTCAAACTTGAATGAGAATAAAGGTTCTTTGCTTTTCCATATGGGACTTGGTTTCCTTGTAGGTTTTTGGGGGACTCTGTGATCTGGGCATAATAATCACCAAAGACAAACTAGTCACTAAGAAAATAGTGTTTAAGGGATAGGACTAGAAGTGAGCCAGGTGCCAAATGAGTCAAACGAAAGAAACTGAAAATACTTCTTTAGTACAAGTTCGACTTCATTGATCAAAACAGGGATGCCCCCAACAGCTAGAGATGGTGTCCAAGAAGCTTAAGCTGAGATTTACAGTTTTTTATGCCGGATTCAGATTCCCACCAGAACATTTTGTTTCAAATAAATAAATAAACAAACAAACACACACACACACACACACACACACACATATATATACATAAATACATAAATGAAAGGGAAATGGACAATTGGTAAGGATTAATAGTCTGTGAATCATCAAAGATATTTAAGAAATAAGAAATGACACCACAGTGAAAGCATTATTATAAAAAGACAAAGAATTCAAATATTGGAGTATTTCTCAAATAGTGTATTTGTTTTCTGCCTATTTCTACTGGAATCTAAGTTACATGAGATAGTTTCTACATGTTGAAGATCTAAAATTTTATAAGAATGTTAAAAAATGTGTTAAATGGATGAATTAATTAACCGAGCCCCTCACCATGTGTTAGAGACTACTGGGGACTAGAAATACAGGAGTCAGAAAAGTTGGCATTGTTTGTGTATTCTTGGAAAGTATAATCTAATAAAACAGATAAAGAACAACAAACATGTAATAATAACATGTAATTCAACTTGATTTATTTGGGAGGTGGGGGAGCATTTCTAGGAAACTGTATTTCAATGACTAATCTGTCCTATAAAGAGTCAAAGAAAGTCAAAGGGGCATTGGGAGAGGAGATGGGGAAGTTATAGAGACTATGGACCAGTCTTGAAGCAGAGCAGGGTGTGGATTTGGGCCATAGTAAGGGGCACCATGGCAAGGGGCACTGTAACAAGGGGCACTGTGGCTCTCTCAGAAACCTGCCAGTTCTTTTGTAAATGTGCGGTGAAGAAATACTGACTGGAATCTAGTTGAAAATCTAAAGATAGGAATCATGGGGCCGATTATTTCATGTCTTTAATTTTTAAAAAAAAAAATTTTCTCAGAGGGTTAGTCCCGTTTTGGGCTCTGAGGATAAAGGGATAAAGAGGAAGCCCCTCTGTGAAATCTAACCATATGTTTTCACATTGAATCTACATCACTATTAATAAGGGAGGAAACAGAGTTTCTCCTGCCAAACTCTTTGGTAAGAACTAACCAAGGATTAAGTCTGGTTCACATTAAAGCAACATAGGAAGGGAACTTTGAGTAATTGTTAGCATGCTAAAAAAAAAAGTTTAGGTGCAAAATTTACAATTCTTCTACCTGATAGCGTACATAAATATAGTTATAAAATTCTAAAATTTGCTACTAGTGATATTGTTTAAACAGTTTTTTAAAAAGAAGATTGGTAAATTGCTTAGAAACAATGGGAATAGATTGTATGGAATTTTTAACTTTTGAAAATTAATTTTGTTTGTTATTTTTTTTAAAGTAATTTTATTAAATTATAAAAGTTTCCATTTACGCCCCTCTTCCCAACACCCTCCCACTCCCCCCCCTCCTCCTCCCTCTTTGTCCCTAAGGACAGTCAGGGTTTCCTGCCCTGTGCGAAGTTCAAGTTCCTCCCCCCTCCCTCCAGGTCCAGGAAGGTGAGTATCCAAACAGACTGGATCCCAAAAATCCAGTATATGCAGAGGAAACTAGTCCCAGTGTCATTGTCAATGGCTTCTCAGAAAGATTCTGGGCCAGCCGCATTCAGAGAATCCGGCCACATTCACAGAATCTGGTTGGATCACGTGCTAGTTCAGTCGCAGTCCAACTGCCCTTGGTAAACTCTCATTAGATCCGACCCCTTGTATCAGTGGGTGATAGGATCCCTCGCAGTCCTTCGTCATTTTCTTCGTCCTTCTGCTCCTCATTTGGACCTTGGGGGGCTCAGTCCGGTGCTCCAATGTGGGTCTCCGTCTGTATCGCCATCCACCGCCAGATGAAGGATCTATGGTGATAAGCAAAATATTCATCAGTATGGTTATGGGCCAAGGCCGGTTCAGGCACCCTCTCCTCTGTCCAGAGAACAATCTGGGGATCTCTCCTTGGACCTGGGATCCCATATATAATCAAGTTTCCTGTAAACCCTAAAATGATTCCCTTGGTTGAAATATATTCTTCCCTGCTCCCATATTCATCCTTCCTCCCTTCCCCCCATCCCAGTCAACCGAGCTTTCTCCATTCCTTCCCTACTCCCTTCTCTCTAACCCTCTCCCCTTCCAACGACCCTCCCACCTCCCCCCATGCACCCAAGGTTACCTGGGACTCTTGACTATTTCCTACCTCCTGGCGGATAGCTAAATAATCTTCATCAGGTTCGTCTTTTTATTTAGCTTCTCTAGGATCACGAATAAAAGGCTCAAAGACCTTTAATTATGGTTAGAATCCACTTATGAGTGAATACATACCGTGTTCCTCTTTTTGGGTCTGGCTTACCTCACTCAGTAAAGCGTTTTCTATGTCCATCCATTTGCATGCAAAATTCAAGATGTCATTATTTTTTACCGCTGAGTAAAACTCTAATGTGTATATGTTCCACACCTTTTTTAACCATTCTTCTATTGAGGGGCACCTAGGCTGTTTCCAGGTTCTGACTATTACAAATAGTGCTGCTATGAACATAGTTGAACAAATGCTTTTGTAGTATGTTAGGGAATCTGTAGGGTATATTCCCAAGAGTGGAATTGCTGGATCCTGAGGGAGGTTGACTCCCAGTTTCCTGAGAAACCGCCACACTGATTTTCACAGTGGCTGCACAAGTTTGCATTCCCACCAACAATGGATGAGTGTTCCCCTCACCCCACATCCTCTCCATCATAGGCTATCACTGGTGTTTTTGAGTTTAGCTATTCTGACAGGTGTAAGATGGTATCTCAAAGTGGTTTTGATTTGCATTTCCCTGATCGCTAAGGAGATTGAGCATGACCTTAAGTGTCTTCTGGCCATTCGAAGTTCATCTGTTGTGAATTCTCTGTTCAGTTCAGCACCCCATTTTTTAATTGGGTTAATTAGAGTTTTAGTGCCTAGTTTCTTGAGTTCTTTGTATATTTTGGAGATCAGACCTTTGTCTGATGAGGGGTTGGTGAAGATCTTCTCCCAGTCAGAAGGCAGCCTTTTTGTCTTACTGACAGTGTCCTTTGCTTTACAGAAGCTTCTCAGTTTCAGAAGATCCCATTTATTCATTGTTTCTCTTATTGTCTGTGCAGCTGGGGTCCTACTTAGGAAGAGGCCTCCTGTGCCTATATCATGTAGACTACTTCCCACTTTCTCTTCTATCAGGTTCAAAGTGGACGGATTAATGTTGATGTCTTTAATCCATTTGGACCTGAGTTTTGTGCATGGTGATAGATATGGATCTACTTTCATCCTTCTACAGGTTGACATCCAGTTATGCCAGCACCATTTGTTAAAGATGCTTTCCTTCTTCCATTGTATACCTTTAGCTCCCTTGTCAAAAATTAGGTGCTCATAGGTTTGTGGGTTAATATCCAGGTCTTCTATTCGATTCCAAAGGTCAATTTCTCTGTTCTTATGCCAATACCAAGCTGTTTTCAATTCTGTAGCTCTATAATAGAGTTTAAAGTCAGGGATGGTAATGCCTCCTGAAGTTCCTTTATTGTATAAGATTGTTTTGGCTATCCTGGGTTTTTTATTTTGCCATATAAACTTGATTATTGTTTTCTCAAGGTCTGTGAAGAAGTTTGATGGGGATTGCATTGAATCTATAGATTGCTTTTGGTAGAATTGCCATTTTTACTATGTTGATCCTCCCAATCCAAGAACAAGGGAGATCTTTCCTTTTTCTGGTATCCTCCTCAATTTCTTTCTTCAAAGACTTAAAGTTTTTGTCAAATAGGTCTTTCACTTCCTTGGTTAGAGTAACCCCAAGATATTTTATGCTATTTGTGGCTATCGTGAAAGGTGATGTTTCTCTGATTTCCCTCTCTGCTTCTTTATCCTTTGTGTATAGGAGGGCCACTGATTTTTTGGAGTTGATCTTGTATCCTGCCACATTACTAAAGGTGTTTATCAGCTGTAGGAGTTCTTTGGTAGAGTTTTTGGGGTCACTTATGTTCACTATCATATCGTCAGCAAATAATGAAAGTTTAACTTCATCCTTTCCAATTCGAATCCCCTTGATCTCCTTATGTTGTCTTATTGCTATTGCTAGAACTTAAAGCACTATATTGAAGAGGTATGGAGAGAGTGGACAGCCTTGTCGTGTTCCTGATTTTAGTGGAAAGGCTTTGAGTTTCTCTCCATTCAATTTGATGTTAGCTGTCGGCTTGCTGTATATTGCTTTTATTATATTTAGTTATGATCCTTGTATCCCCAGTCTCTCCAACACCTTTATCATAAATGGGTGTTGAATTTTGTCAAATGCTTTTTCAGCATCCAATGAAATGATCATATGGTTTTTTTCTTTCAGTTTATTTATATGATGGATTACATTGATAGATTTGCGTATGTTGAACCAGCCCTGCATCTCTGGGATGAAGCCTACTTGATCATAATGGATAATTTTTCTAATGTGTTCCTGGATTCGGTTTGCCAGGATTTTATTGAGAATTTTCGCGTCGATGTTCATGAGTGAGATTGGCCTGTAATTCTCTTTCTTGGTTGTGTCTTTGTGTGGTTTTGGTATTAAGGTAACTGTAGCTTCATAAAAGGAGTTTGGCAATGACTCTTCTGTTTCTATATTATGGAATACATTCAGGAGTATAGGTATTAGCTCTTCCTGGAAGTTCTGGTAGAATTCTGCATTGAAACCATCTGGTCCTGGGCTTTTTTTGGCAGGGAGATTTCTGATAACAGCTTCTAATTCTTCACGACTAACAGGTCTATTTAGATTGTTCACCTGTTCTTGGTTCAACTTTGGTATATGGTACTTATCTAAAAAAATGTCCATTTCTTTTACATTTTCCAACTTTGTGGCATATAAACTTTCGTAGTAAGATCTAATGATTCTCTGAATTTCCTCTGTGTCTGTGGTTATATCCCCTTTTTCATTTCTGATCCTATTAATTTGCATGTGCTCTCTCTGCCGTTTGATTAGCTTGGATAGGGGTTTGTCAATCTTGTTGATTTTCTCCAAGAACCAGCTTTTTGATTCATTGATTCTTTGGATTGTTTTCTCTGTTTCTATTTTGTTGATTTCAGCCCTCAGTTTGATTATTTCCAGTCTTCTACTCCTCCTGGGTGAATCAGCTTCTTTTTTTTCTAGATCTTTCAAGTGTGCTGTTAGGTCTCCAATGTGTGCTTTCTCCGTTTTCTTTATTTGGGCACCTATTGCTATGAACTTTCCTCTTAGCACTGCTTTCATAGTGTCCCATAGGTTTGAGTATGTTGTGTCTTTGTTTTCGTTAAATTCAAGGAAGAGTTTAATTTCTTTCTTAATTTCGTCCTTTGTCCCGCGCTACCGTCTCGCCAGCAAGAACCACGCGGTACACATAGGATACTTCTGCAGTAAAGCTTTAATGCCCCTTGGGAGAGCGGGCATCAGCCAACATGGCGGAGACCCAGATAAGATGGAACCCATCCCTTATAAAGGAAACAGACCCTGCTTTGGACGTGTCACTCTTGGATAGGTCCATTGTTCCCAGTCCCAGGTGATGCCTCGGGAGTAGGCGGGGACTCAGTGGGAAATTACCGAGCACATGTGCGTTCACCTGGTGGTGAAGCCGGATGTCAGCGCCATCTTGATAATGGAGAATGTGGCTGCGGCCTTCTACATCCCTTGACCCAGGGGTGATTTAGTAGTTGACTGTTCAACTTCCATGAGTTTGTTGACTTCCTGGGGGTAGCATTGTTGTTGAATTCTAATTTTAGTCCATGGTGATCTGACAAGACACAGGTGGTTACTAATATTTTTTTGTATCTGTGGAAGTTTGCTTTGTTACCGAGTATGTGGTCAATCTTCGAGAAGGTTCCATGAACTGCAGAGAAGAAGGTATATTCTTTCCTATTTGGGTAGAGTGTTCTATAGATGTCTGTTAAGTCCATTTGATTCAATACCTCCAATAAATCTCTTAATTCTCTGTTTGGTTTCTGTCTGACTGACCTGTCCATTGGTGAGAGAGGAGTGTTGAAGTCTCTTACTATTAGCGTGTGTGGTTTGATGACTGCCTTGAGTTCTAGAAGAATTTCTTTTACATATGTGGGTGCCTTTATATTAGGGGCATAGATATTCAGGATTGAGACTTCTTCCTGATGAGTTGTTCCTGTTATGATTATGAAATGTCCATCTCCATCTCTTCTGATTGATTTTAGTTTGAAGTCGATTTTGTTAGATATTAGAATAGCCACACCCGCTTGTTTCTTAGGTCCATTTGCTTGGAAAACCTTTTCCCAACCCTTTACTCTGAGTAGGTGTCTGTCTTTGTGGTTGAGGTGTGTTTCTTGTAAACAGCAGAATGTTGGATCCTGTTTTCGTATCCAATCTCTAAGTCTGTGCCTCTTTATAGGTTAATTGAGTCCATTGATATTAAGAGATATTAATGAGCATTGGTTGTTGACTCCAGTCATTTTTTTGGGGGGGGGTAATATAGTGTATGTGTTTTCCTTCTTTGAGTTGTGCTAGTGAAGGGTCGCTAGCTGTCTGAATTATTGTAGTCAGTGTTGGCAATGTTGGATTCCTTGGGATGTAATTTTCCTTCTAATATTCTCTGTAAGGCTGGATTAGTAGTTACGTATTGTTTAAATTTGTTTTTATCCTGGAATATTTTGTTTTCTCCGTTGATAGTGAACGAAAGCTTGGCTGGGTATAGTAGTCTGGGCTTGCATCCATGGTCCCTTAGTTTCTGCAGTACCTCTATCCAGGACCTTCTGGCTTTCATGGTTTCCATAGAGAAGTCTGGTGTAAGTCTGATAGGTTTACCTTTATAGGTTACTTGACCTTTTTCCTTTGCAGCTCTTAATATCCTTTCTTTAATCTGAATGTTTTGTGTTTTGATTATTATATGGCGAGGGGATGTTTTTTTTTCTGATCCAGTCTATTCGGTGTTCTGTATGCTTCTTGCACCTTCATAGGAATATCACTCTTTAGGATGGGAAAGTTTTCTTCTATAATTTTGTTGAATATATTTTCTGGACCTTTGATCTGCAATTCTTCTCCTTCTTCTACTCCTATTATTCTTAGATTTGGTTTTTTTTATTATGTCCCATATTTCCTGAATGTTTTGTGATGAGAATTTGTTGGATTTGCTGTTTTCTTTGGTCAGAACATTTATTTTCTCTATGGTGTCTTCATAATCTGAGATTCGTTCTTCTATCTCTTGTATTATATTGGTTATGCTTGATTCTGTAGTCTCCGTTCGTTTACCTAGATTTTCCATATCCAGCCGGCCCTCGGTTTGTGTTTTCTTCACTGCCTCCATTTCAGTTTTCAATTCTTGAACTGATTCCATTACCTGTTTGATTGTTTTTTCTTGGTTTCCCAGGGTATCATTTACAAATTTACTCATTTCTTCAAACTTTTTGTTATATTTGTCTTCCATTTCTTTACTCATTTCTTCCATCTTTTTGTTATATTTCTCTTCTATTTCTTTAAGTGAGTTATTCATAACCTGTTTAAGAGACTCTATTGCTTTCATAATGACACTGTTTTCCATTTCTTCCGGAATAGGGCGTTCAAGTCCTTCTGTCGTAAGATCACTGGGATCTGGTGTTTTCATGTTGTTTTTCAGATTGTTGGAGGAATTCTTGCCTTGACGCCTGCCCATCTCTTCCATCAGATGCTCTCCAATGGCTCTTCCCTCCGCTGGGTCTTCTTTTACTGGATTAGTGCCCCTTGCTATCCAGGAATCACTTTGCCTGCAGCCTTAGCTTGCTGCAGGCAGGCTATTAGAACAAAGGGACTTCCTTCCCTTTGCACTCACTACCTGTCCCGACCCGCGGTGCCCACCCCGGCTGAGATGGAGGAATTTAAGCCCCTAAAAAGGGAGAGGGGAAGGGTAGAGGTTCCAGGCAGAAAGCTGGGATGGCGTAGCAGGAGAGAGGGATTAGCCGGGGGAAGCTGCCTTTTTGGAGTAGCCAGGGAGATAAGGATGGCGGGAATATTGTGTGTTCCCTAACCGGACTTGTGTGGTGGTCACACACTTACCCCTCCACAGGATCAGAGCCCCTCGCTGGTCAGAGGTCTCCCTGCCTGCAGTCTTGGCTTGCTGCAGGCCGGCTATCAGAACAAAGGGACTCCCGTCCCTTTGCACTCACCGCCTAACCCGGCCTGCGGTGCCCACCCCGGCTGAGATGGAGGAATTTAAGCCCCGAAAAAGGAAGCGGGGAGGGGAGGGGTTCCAGGCAGAAAGCTGGGATGGCATAGCAGGAGAGAGGGATTAGCTGGGGGAAGCTGCCCCTTTGGAGTTGCCAGGGAGATAAGGATGGCGGGAATATTGTGTGTTCCCTAACCGGACTTGTGTGGCGGTCAACACACTTACCCCTCCACAGGATCAGAGCCCCTTACTGGTCAGAGGTCTCCCTGCCTGCAGTCTTGGCTTGCTGCAGGCCGGCTATCAGAACAAAGGGACTCCCGTTCCTTTGCACTCACCGCCTGACCCGGCCTGCGGTGCCCACCCCGGCTGAGATGGAGGAATTTAAGCCCTGAAAAAGGGAGAGGGGAAGGGAGGGGTTCCAGGCAGAAAGCTGAGATGACGTAGCAGGAGAGAGGGATTAGCTGGGGGAAGCTGCCCCTTTGGAGTAGCCAGGGAGATAAGGATGGCGGGAATATTGTGTGTTCCCTAACCGGACTTGTGTGGTGGTCAACACACTTACCCCTCCACAGAATCAGAGCCCCTTGCTGGTCAGAGGTCTCCCTGCCTGCAGTCTTGGCTTGCTGCAGGCCGGCTATCAGAACAAAGGGACTCCCGTCCCTTTGCACTCACCACCTGACCCGGCCCGCGGTGCCCACCCCGGCTCTTGTTTGTTATTTTTTACTGATGAAATTTGTGCCCTGACATTTTCACATTTTCTCCCATCACCAAAAATCTTTCAGTAGCTAACGGCATGGAGAGAGGTATAGGGCAGCCCCAGTGAGTCCTTTCTCCTGCCAGAACCTATGACTGACAGAGCCAGTGTTGTGCAAGGGCCACATAGGTAACTGCGGCTTCTGAATTCAAGATTGCAGTGGCATTCCGCAGCCATTCTTCCTATCTTCCAGCTTTTATATTCTTTCTGTCCCTTCTTTAGAAACATTCCTAGAGCTATAGACAGGGTGGTATAAATCTATTGTTCAGGGTTGAGTGCCCAACCATCACATGGTCTCAGCACCTTGACCTGTCATGAGTCTCTGCATTCACCTCTGTTGAGCACAAAGAGAGGCTCCTTTCTCTTAAGACTGGGAATAGCAATTATCTATGGTTGTTATCTTAGTCATTGTTCTTCTGCTGAGAATAGACACCATGATTACAGCAGTTCATAAAGGAAAACATTGAATTAGGGTGGCCCACTTGCATTTGAGAGGTTCAGTCCATTACCCTGGTGAGGCATGGTTGTGTGCAGGTGCAGGTGAGAGGTTCAGTCCATTACCACGGTGAGGCATGGTTGTGTGCAGGCAGACATGGTGCTGGAGAAGCAGTTGAAAGTCCTGCATCTTTCACATCTTTCAGGAAACAGGAAATCGTCTGACACTGGACAGTATCTGGAGCATATATGGAACCTCAAAGCCCCCCTCCACAGTGACTCACTTCCTCCAACAAGAACATACCAACTCCACAAGGCTATACCTCGGGATAGTGCCATTCCCACTGCAGGTCATTCTCCTCCAAACCAACACAGGTATAAACACAGATATCTAGAAGAAAGTTTGACACTATTTCCCTTTAGTCATCAGCTGGGGTAAGTTTTCCATTAGGATCTAATAGTTCCAGAGCCGTAAGTTTTTGATCAGGTATCCAGAGCCATGCATAGATGGCCTCCTGTGTAGCAAGCCTCAAAGCTAGTTAGAGAGTAATAGGTTACCCCATAATAGTCTTACCACTGTTTCTTTCCACGGTAGATACATCTCCTTTTCCTGACAGACGGTTCTGAAGTCTGTATGTTTCGTAGGTATGTAACATTGTCAGTGCCTTTCTCTGTGAGTAGCGTGCAGAGCCCTGATGTGGAATTACCCTCTGTATGCTATAAACATCATTGGTTAATAAAGAAACTGTCTTAGGCCTGTGATAGCGTAGAGCTAGGTGGGGAAAACTATAATAAATGCTGGGAGAAAGGAGGTGGAGTCAGGAGAAGCCATGTAACTGCTGCCCGAGACAGATAGGCTGAAACTTTGCTGGTCGGTCATGACCTCATGGTGGTGCACAGATTAATGGAGATGAGTTAAATTAAGATGTAAGAGTTAGCCAAGAATAAGCTAGAGCTAATGGGCCAAGCAGTGATTTAAATAGTATAGTTTCTGTGTGATTACTTTGGGGCTGAGCAGCTGGGAACCAACAAGCTGACTCCTTACAACAGAGCCCCTTCCAGAACAATGCCAGCTATGACAAGGGGTGGCTTCCAGCTCAGTTCCAGCTTGGTTTTTGTATTTTGCAAAGTGTGTGGTATCTTTGGCAATAGGTTTTTATCCAGTTCTGGTGGGCAACCAAGAGGGGATCGCAGGACTCTGTGCCTTTTTTTTTTTAACAACTTTTCTAACTTTTTGCTTTTAAATAATGTTTTAAAATTGGGCTATATAACTGTAGATTTACATATGGCTTTTTCATATATCCTTCATATGGTTCATTCTTCCTTTCACCCTTATTCTCCCATTCCCCAAGTACCCCTCCTCACTTAAGTATTTGTATTTTCAGTATTTTCCCTCTCCCCTTTGATTTTCTCAGGTTCTGTCTACCAACATTTAAGGCATCTCACCCCTGCTCAAATGACCCCTTATAGTTACATAGTTTCCATAGGTACTCCACATTAAACACACACATTTAAATATTTGAAGGCAGAAAGGACAGAGAATACATGGCATTTGTCTTTCTGGGCATAGGTTACCTCACTCAGTATATATATATATATATATATATATATATATATATATATATATATATATATATATATATATATATATAAATCTATTTACCTGAAAATTTCATTTTACATCTGAATGAAATTCCACATTTTAATTTTCCATTCATCATTTGAGGGACATCTAGTCAAATCCATTTCCTAGTTATTTGTTATGAACAAAGCAGCAATGAGCATGAATGTGTAAGTACCTCTGTAGTAGGATATAGAATACTTTGAGTACATTGCTAGGAGTGATAAAGCTGGGCTATGTGTTGCTACTAGATCAGTTTTTTTTTGAGAAATCACCAGACTATTTTCCAAAGTGAGCACGGTAGTTTACATTCCTATCAAGAGTTGACATCCACAGTACCATCTGTATCCTGTATGTTTTATTCTTCTTTCATATATTATATCCTAGCTGCAGCTTCCCTTTCTCCAAGCTTTCCAACTTCCCCTACACACTTTCCCTCTCTCCCAGATGACAGATAAGGATCTAGGTCCAGTCTTCTACATGTAGCTAAGCAGATTGTCCAGTATTATTTTTGAAAATCGTGACTGTAGACCGAAGTTTCTGTTCCACCTTGTCCCACAGTTGTTCAGCCAAGAAAAAAAAATCCACAGAAGTTTATATTAATTATAAACCATTTAGTCTATTGCTCAGGTTTATTAATGACTATCTCTACAATTTAAATTAATCCATAATTCTTAACTATGTTTAGCCTCATGGCTTGATATCCTTTCTCAGTAAGGCATTCTTATTTTGTTTCTTCTGCATCTGGCTGGTGACTGTATTTCTGCCTTTCCTCTTCCCAGAACTCTCCTAGTCTGATTGCCCCACCTATACTTCCTATCTGGCTACTGGCCAATCAGTGTTTTATTAAACCAATACGAGTGACAAATCTTAACAGTGTACAAGAGCATTATCCCACAGCACGTGACACTTCTCCAGTGTATAGTTCTCACATCTTTATCACTAGGATTTTATCCTTTTTAAAGTCTTTATCTTCCTTTCTATTGTTGTATGCATCTACCTTTGTAACACCATGCTATTTTTACATTATGCCTCTGTAATAGATGTGATGATATCTCCAGTCATAGTCTTTTTATTTAATATTGTTGTGGCTATCCTTAGTCATCTATACTTCCATTTACATTTTAAGATTTTTTTTGTCTTTAAAAATTGCCCTTTACAAAAGGAATTTTGATTGTGATTACACTGAATTTGTAGATTGCTTTTGGTAAGTGGCTTCACTCAACAATATTAATTCTTGCAATGCATGAGAAATCTTTCATCTAGTATCTTCTTTCTTTAGTGTTTTTATGGTTTCATTGTAGAGTCTGTCCATCTCTTTTTCAAGATTTTACTGAGATACTTCATTTTTTTGTAGCTCTTGTGAATGTCATTCCTTCCCAATTTATCTTTCAATGTGTCATTGATATGTATGAAGGCTACTGATTTTTTTTGTGTTAATCTTATAATCTGCCACAATGTTGAAAATGTTAATCAGAATAGAATATGCTATAGAATGTATAACAACACTGCAAATGGGGATATTATGATTTGAAAATACTAGAAAACCAGCGGCACTGGTGAGGTGAAGGCCCCATCTGTGAACACAAATCCTCGTGATCTGAATCAGGGCTGACTGAAGACCAAGAGCCAGAGTGAAGAAGGACCTGATTTTCACTTTTGCTCTTTCCCACCACAGTGTTTACTTGAACAGGTTTTTCTCCTACTGTTTAATCCTTATTTTGTCTAAAATCATCATTCCTATTTTTAAAGTCTTCTTAATAATTTTTAGTCTTGCTTTTAACCAGAACTAATAGTATTTTAATTAGTGTCTTAGATATGAAAAATAGAAAAGAAAAGAAAAACCCAATGAGCTACATTACTTGGTGCTTCCAGAAGTTTCTTTGCAGTGTTCATAGGAAGTGCTAGTCTGCTAATGCTTTGGAAAATAGGCCATCTATTTTCATCATATTCTGTAGACAGGAAATGATTTTTTCCCCCTGTTAAAAGTGGCTCCCATCAATAGAGAACGTGGAGAGTAATGACGTTTCGGGGAAGCATCGATTCCACAGAGAGAACACCATGGCCAGGGAGCAGGGTGTAGAACACTCAGCCTACAGAGAAATTCACAGAGCTGCTGGGCACATAATAGATTCTCAATATTTTTCATATAAATGAATAAATGCATTCTGTGTTATAAATAGACCAAAATGAATGTGTGGTATTGAAGGGAAAGAAACTCTGTGGGGAAAACAAATTATTTATGACTTTCTGCAAATTGATCCATCAAGACTCTTTGTGAAGAGTAATAAAGGTTCTAAAAGAAATGGGGATGTCCATCAGTCTGAACAAGTGAAAAATAATGAGAAATGGAAGAATCCAGACTACATATAAACAACTAAACTCTAAACAGGAATGGGAAAATTTTGTTACCAGTTCTTTGGTGAGAGAGAATAATGGAACCTACCGACTAGTCTGTGATTTTCCCTCCCTACCAATTCATTCGTCATACTTAAATGCCACATGCATTTGTTCTTTGAGTCATTCCTTAACTGTTCCTTTAACAAATATGGTGAGTGAGGAAGAGGTAAAATAATGTAAAACCAGTTATTGTAGCAATAAGTTTCATGGAGGGCAAATATCCTTTTAAGTGGAGGTGTGACCTTTTATTTCTCCAAAATGAAAAGGGAGCCCATTGAGCATTAGGTGATTCTGAGAATAGGAAACATATATATTCTGTGCATCAAAAAATATTGTATATACATCAATTGAAAGGGCAACATTGTAGACAAAGAGAAAGTGTGGAAGACACTCCAGCAGCCCAGATAGCAACCAGTTGTCGTTTAGCTCACATGGCTGAAGTTTGGGTGGATTTGGAAGATAGGTGCATGTTGATGATGATTGGATGTAAGACCTGGAGCAATTGCGTGCAGTCACAATCACTGCAAGTAATTAGATTTCTATCGTTAAAACAGGGAAATATATGTAGTCGTGCTAGTGTGGTGCTGTGTAGATCATTAGAAATAGGAGTTGAGTTTAAAGACATAAATTTGATCATATTAGTGATAGTTAAAGATGTATTCAGATATGACGACAGACAAACAAACATATTGAAGAAGCTAAGTGACTCCCACAATGCCATTCCAAGAGATGTACCCAGAAATTCAGCATTAGACACTGGAAGACTGAAGAAAACAGTGGAGGATAATCTTCACAGTAGTTGAACAGAAGCAGCAAATATTCATATAAGACACCCCAAATCACATGTCACCGGACTTTTCATCTGAAGTCATGAAGATCAAAAGTACTGAATGGAGAGAAGTGTCATCCATGAATCAATGAAAGGGTAGTGCAGGAGTTCAATGTAAAATAAAGATGCTCAGATGAATGAACATGATGCAAGCACATCCACTCTTGCAGATTGACCAAAGACAATTCTTTGACTAGAAGGGAAATGATGTAAGAAAGAATCTTGGCATCTAAGGCAGAAAGGAAGAGATGAATGTGGAGAAGCACAGGTATACACAGTCTGTTCTTGCTCTCATACACTTAATAAATCATAACATAAGAACAAAACAATATAGAATATTGTGATTGTTGGGACAATGATATTTGCTGAAAAGATAACAATACCTAGCACAGGGTTGATAAAATCTTGATACCAATGGAGTAGTGTTGCATAGGGACAAACCACAGCTAGCACCATGGACGTAAGAACAAATGAAGACATAACTGAACACACCAGTAAGAACATAACTGACTTTGGACAATCTCTTCAATGGAGTAAATTAAAACAACAAAACTCCCACAAATAAAAATTATGAGCTCAGAGAATTATATTTATAGAAACTCATTTAAAATGTGATGTAAATAGATGCAACATACAGGGTCGGACCTGTATGAGACATATTGTGTAGACATGCAAATAAAACAAGGCTATTAATACTAACATCAGAAAGCAGAGCCCTAAGAGAAAAGACAATTACTGGAGGCAGAGGGACATGACATTATTATAAAAGGATCAACACACCAGCAAGGCATGGTGAAGAGTTTAAATGCTTATGTGTAAATAAGAAGGTCTTGAAATATATGAGCAAAAACAGAATAGTCAAGTTAGTGCCATAGATGAGATCTTCTGATCTCCCCACAGAGATTGATAGACCTATTAATTGGGGAATTATCCCAAACATGAAAGACCTGAACAAAAGAATTGGTCACATAACTCTGGTTGACATCTGACAGCAATTTCCCCAACAATAGCAAAACATAACCTTTGTCCAGAACTCCATAGATTATTGTTGTTGTTGTTATTGCTGATGCTAAAACAGAGTCCATCATAGATCTTGACAGAAATCTTACCAAATAGATAATAATTAAATCAAATAAAGTTGCAGATCAAGATGAAATCTATCTTGAAGCATGGCTACAGCTAACATGAAGTTTACTGATGAGAGCAACAAACCTAGCAATGACTGCAAAATCAGCAAGCTGATCAACAGAGCCACAGTAAAGCTCTACCACTAAACACACAAACACACTCGACTCTACTTTTATGGACAAAGTGTAAGCCGTTTAATGTAGGTAGGATTACCCTTTAATCAGATAACATCACATTTTTGGCAAAAGTAAACTCAAATGGATTATGAAGCTAACATAAACCATAAAGATAGAGAATTTCTAAATAAAATACAAGGACAACATTTTAGACACAATAGCAGCTTCAGACTTCAGAGAGCTGATCAATGAGCAGAGGTAATGATTGTGATTTGCCTCCCACATTAGATGAAAAGACGGATGGGAATGATGGGGAACTTTTGGAAACCATTTATCTAACCAGGTGCTAGTATCTAGAGCACACGAGGAGCCCCACCAGCTCAGCAGTGGTCTGACATATCCAGTTAGAATAGTAGCCCAAATCTAAACAGTGTTCACTGAAGAAAAACATGCAGATGACAAAAACTCACACGCAAAGTATTCTTTAGCCTTATGAGCCATTAGGTAAATGGAATAAAACCCTGCACAGATACTACCAACCTGTCAGGATAGCGAAATGCTGGCAGCGGCAGATGGACGAGAATACACATAGAATGTTGGTGGGGGGAAGGGAGGGAACCCTCTATGAGAACTATTTGGAGACTGCTTGTGAAAAGAAATGTGTATATTTCCATGTACTGCCTATTTTCCAGTAATTTCACCTTGGATACCAATTCTGGGGAACAAAAGCATATTCACATAAAATCCTGAACCTGGTACCTTTTAGTGGCTTGATTTATAATAATTCCTAAAAAGAATAAGGGCAGGTAGTCTTAATATAGGAGACAGGTAGAATTAGTTTAGTTTCAATGGAGCAAACTACATCATTGAGGTGGTGCAATGGTCTGCATCTTAACTCTAATGTAGACACATGAACCTACACACATGAAAAAAATACTACTTCATGCATGCCAATGAGCACTAGTAAAACCGAACAAATGGCTATAGCGACATCAGTGCTTCAGTTGTGGTCTTGTTGTGTGTTATAGTGTTTTGTGACCACTGTGGATAGCAGGTCAAGTTTTTTCTTTCTGTTTCTCTCCTGTTCCTCCTTCTCCCCGCCCTTTCTTTCTTCCAGAATTTTAGATATGGCCACATCACCCAGATTTCTTGTATCCTATGTTGATGATGTACGAATTTACAAAAAGCTACAATAACTAAACAACTAAAGCTAAGAGTGTAGTTCTGGGGCTTGGGGGCATTTTAGCCAAGAATAATTTATAATTCTCTATGTTGTAGCTGATCTTCCCTATGCCAGTGTCTAGGTGACTTTAAAGTTTCCCATCTAGGTGTTTCAGTCAGGATTTCTATAGTTATGATAAAAAAACATGACCAAAACTAACTTGGGGAGAGAAGTTTATATCAACTTATAATTCCTTTAACCAGTCTGTCACTGAGGGGAGTCAGAGTTGCAACCCAGAGGCAGGAGCTGATACAGAAGCCATGGAGGGGTACTGTTTCCTGACTTGCTCCTCTTAGCTTGCTCAGCCTTTATAGCACCCAGGTTGCACTGTCCACAACAAGCTGGGCTTTCCCATATCGATAATCAATAATTAAAAAAAAATGCACTACAGGCCTGCCCAGAGGCCAGTTTGGTAGAAATTTCTCAACTGAATTTTCTTCTTCCAAAATTACTTGATCTTTAGTCAACTCAACATGCAATTAGTCGCCATAGATGGCTCAGTGGACAAAAACACTCTTGGTTAAACCTGACTGCCTGGCTTTGATTCCTGGGACCCACAGTGTGGAAAGAAAAGAACTGGCTTCTAGAAGAGTGTTATACTTTGACCTCTGCACATGTGTTGTGGCGTATGCATACTTACTTATCTACCTACCTACTTACGTACCTACCTACCTACACCTGGTGCAGAAGAATTGTCTGTATTCTGTCAATCATGTATTTTAATAAAACGCTGATTGGCCAGGCAGGAAATAGAGGCGGGTCAACCAGACAGGAGGTAGAGGCAGGGCAATGAGAATAGGAGAAGGCTAGGGAAGAGGAAGCTCCCTCCGCCATTCCTGCCCAGACCACCGAAGAAGCAACATGTGAGCTGACAGCTGAAAGCGGTACCAAGCCTTATGGCTAACATAGATGAGAATAATGGGTTAATATAAGCTATAAGAGTTAACAAGAAACCTGAGCTAATGGGCCAATCAGTTTATAATCTTATAGAGATCTCTGTGTGATTGATTTTCTTTGGGACTTGCCGGCTGTGGGATACCAGGTGGGACAGATACCCCAACAAGCAGGCCCTCATGTTACATACACCCCCCCCCACACCACACATATAAATATTCTTTTAAGTAAACTTTCGAGGGCCTAAGGGAGACAGCTCAACAGATAGCATGCTTGCTGTACAAGCATGGAAATGGAGTTCAAATCCTGAGACCCTGTGTCAACTCTGGGGCTGTGGTGGCCAGTAATCCCAGCACAGGGAGGAAGAAACAGGAAGTTCACAGAGCAAATTGCTACGTGGACTAGCTGAAATAGCAAGCTCTGGACTCAGAGAGACCTGGCCTCACTACTTAAAGGTGGAGCAAGATGGAGGAAGACACCTAATGTCACCATTGGGCCTCTACACCTACACAGGTGAATCTACATGCATGATCAGCATGCACACATGCATTCATACCACACCCACTCAATTGAACACCTTCATCCTTACATTATGGTTACATATTCTTTAGCTTTTAAACCTGAAAAATTCCCCCTTTTTAATGGAAGCCGAAATTAAAATGGAAGAGGACAAAACGAGTTTGTGAAGGTTACTTTAGCGAGATCTGGAGTCATCTTGATTCATGACTGAATTACAAAAACAACAGAGAGAAGACAGGGATTATTAGTTAATAAGCACCAGCCTGAGCAAGTTGAGCAAACATCTCCATTTATTTCTAATGATCACCAAAAGCAGGGTTGGAGTAATGAGGATCAGCATGATGCACTGAGTCACTGTCTCGTCTCTACGTCTTCCTGGGAAAATGCAAAAGCACAAAACACGCACTCCAAAGGCCACTGAAATCCCTTTAGAGAGCTCTTTCACTGCACTGGGAGACAGGAAATGACTTAAATAGACTTTATAATATTCTTAACAAATAAATTACCTTGAGAGCTGAAATGATATAAATCTTGAAGGCTATATTCTGAGAAAATGTCATGGAGAAGAATACTTTGGCCGCAGATCTTTTATCTAAAAATAAACAAAAGACAGCAATTACTCACCACCCTTTGCGACACTGAGCCTGTACAGCTCGATCTCTCTCTCTCTCTCTCTCTCTCTCTTTCTTTCTCTCTCTCTCTCTCTCTCTCTCTCTCTCTCTCTCTCTCTCTCTGTGTGTGTGTGTGTGTGTGTGTGTGTGTGAATTTTCTTTCTTTTTTAGGTTTTTGTAGTATTTGGGGGGGTTGTTTGCAGCACCTTTCCCAACATGAAAACAGTCTTTCAACACAAATATAGCTACTTGTGTTTCCAGACCAAGACTGCCTGGTAGAAAACAAAGAAGATTCAGTCTTGATCACAAAGCCATACGTCTGTCAAATCACTTTTCCTTCTTGTCTTCTTTTTAGCATTTTTTTTGTTCTTGTTGTTGCAACTAATTATTTATACATATAGCCATTTTATCTTTTACTTAGATGCTAGACCTGTACCAAATATCTTTGCTTACATTCCAAGGAATCCACAAGGATGGCCCCAGCTGAGACTCCTAGCAATAGTGGAGAAAGTGACTGACCTGGCCTTCTCTAATCAGATTGGTGACTACCCCAATTGTCATCAGAGAACCTTCATCCAGCAACTGATGGAAGCAGATGCAGAGGTCCACAGTCAAGCACTGGGCTGATCTCCTGGAGTTTAGTCGAAGAGAGGGAGGAGAACTTATATAAGCAAGGGGTGGGGGTCGAGATCATGATGGGAAAACCTTCAGAGACAGTTGACCTGAGCTAGTGGGAGCTCATGGACTCTGGACTGACAGCTGGAGAGCCTGTATGGGACCAATCTATGTCCTCTGAGTGTGGGTGACAGTTGTGTGGCTTGGTTTGTTTGTGGGACCCCTGACAGTGGGACCAGAACTTATCCCTGATCTTTGAACGGACGTTTTGGAACCCATTCCCTCTCTATGGTAGGATATCTTGCTCAGCTTTGATGCAGGAGGGAGGGATCTGGTCCTGCCTCAACATGATATGTCAGACTCGATTCCCCATGGGAGGCCTTACCCTCTCTGAGAAGTGGCTGGGGGTTGGGGAGAAGAAGTGGGGGGAGCGGGAGGAAGGGATGGAGGGGAAACTGTGGTTGATATGCAAAATGAACAAAAAAATTAAAAATTGTCTTCCTTATATTTATTTTACATTTTGCTTTTGACCACATCCAGTCTCATTTACTTTGCTTGAAGCCAATGTTCTGTCTGACCCTAATTTGCTTTCTCTAAATGTATAAATCGCTGTTTTCCATAAATCTCGGCTCTTCTTTCAAGAGTGGTTTTCTTCATGGATGAGTGGCACTAATGTCACACTGCTTCCCTCGGGCTGTAATAACAAGGTTGCATCTACTGGCTTATTTCCATCAGTTCTGGAGAGCAGAAGGAACCAAACTAAGACAGCAGCAGTGCTGAACTCTTTTGAAGGCTCCTTGGTGGAGTGTTTCCGGCTTGTCTTACCTCCGAGTGGTTGCTGACAACCTGCATCATGCTTGGTTGCAGCATCATCTCCACTATCTTCATGCCATTGCCATTTTGTAGGCTTCATGTACCTCTATATTCCTTCCTATAAGGACACCAGGAGTGGTTTGGGGTGATGATGATCCAATGTGACATAATCTTAAGTTGGCCATGTCTTTAAAGCCAATTCCAATTATGGTCATGTTTAGGCTTACCAAAGTTTAGGGCTTGAATATATAGGAATATATGTAAATATATATTTATACATTCACAATCATAAATGAATACACACACATATTTGGAGGAGTGGGGTCAAAATTTAACCCACCGTAGCACAAATGTCCTTTGAGTCACACAGGAAGGCTGTGACAGTGGTGATCACGTGTCAGCAAACAATGTTCACACTCAGCTCTGAGAACAGGGATGTGCTTTGTTATAACACATATAGCTTTTCAATGTCTATATAAAAAACAATTTTAAGGAAATAAACAATTATTAATCTTTTCATCTACAAGGCCATGCCAACTTGAGTATAGAAGAATTAAATCAACCCCAGAGTTGAGCACAATTCACATGTTTATTAGAATAATGAAGTCTTTGCTTATTTCTGTGTGAGCAGATCCTACTCCATATGATCCTAATCTAAAAAGCACAACCAGCATCTCCAGTGATCCAAGTTCCTTCTTTAGAAGAAATATTTTTACAAGATACTTATAGCAATATTTTTATAATATTTTATTTTCTTAATCATTTGGTTATGAATACAGTGTAGTTTCATTTAACCCACTCATCCTCATTCTTTTTCTGCCCCCATTCCACAACCCCTCCTGCCAGGACTATTTCCTCCTAATTTCTCTGTTCTCATTTTGTCTGCAGGATACAGTATTTGTACTGGTGTAGAGGCTCCTATTGGAGGATGGCTAACCTTAGGGGTCACCTATGAAGAAAACTGACTCCGCCTCTCCCAATAGCCATCAATTTCTAATAGCCCATTAGCTGAGGGAGAGTCTTCATGACCGCATTCCTCATTTCATGCTAGGATTTTTACCTGGCTTGGTCCTGTGTATGTGGCCACAACTGTTATGAGTTCATATGTGCACACTGCCCTGCTGTGTTCTGAAAATAGTTTCATTGTAGTCATCCACTCCCCGCTAGCACTAAATAATCTTTCATCCTTCACTTCCAGTTTCATTCCTGAGTGTCAGGTATAGTGGGTGTGGTGTAGATGTCCCATGTAGGACTGGGCACACTTGTCTCTGCATATTAGCTGTTGTGAGTCCCTGTTGATTGCTATCTGCTGCTCAGACAAGCGTATCTGATGAGGGCTGAGATACAGGCTAATATATAGACACAATGGTTGATCATTAAGAGTTGGTTTAATACTGTTCCCATTCAAAGGATAGTAAGTTCCTTGCTAAAGACTATGACCAATCTAGTCACATGTTCTTGGCCCTAATCTGATCAAAGTGCCAGTCATGAGTTCTCTCTTCTAGACTGAGGATTATATTCAAGCAGAAAGTGGCTTTTCTAACATTAGTGTCAACATTGCACCCTGGACATCTCCTGACATGCTGGTTGCTATGGCAGTTTGCAGGGTTCAGAGTTAGGCAGGACTGATGACTGCTTTTCTCTTTAGGTAGAGTGTATAGTGCCTTTCAGCACCATAGTACTTTTATTGTTGAGAAAGTCTTATCTAAAAGTAAAATTGTAGTATGTCATTTTCAAAAATAATATCAAAAGAACAAAATGGCTATCATTCACCCTAGTTATAAGTGAGTTCTGCGTCAAATGTTTGTTTATATTTAAGCTTTTCTGATGCATACAGCTGAGTTGATTTACTTCTTCATTCATTATTTTAAGTACAACCAAGAATTTCTTCTCCTTTTAGTTGTAACCAGGCAATTCAATTTCTCTTCAGAATTATAGAACATGAAACTTCTCTATGCCGTATATTCAATGAAAGCTCCAAGCATGGACGAGTGTCCTGATGAAGGACGTATATTTCACCTCCTAAGAAAAACACCAAAGAGGAAGACTGGAAAGCTGTATTCCTTTGATTCCTGTGATCAAACATCTTACAAAACAACAGCTTATGGGAAGAAGACTTTATTTAGGCTGAAGGTCTGGGAAGGAATACCATTTGCCATGGCAGGGAAAGAATGGTAGCGGGAACAGGAGGCTTTTGCTAACAATATCTTCAAAGTGGACAGGAATTGGGGCTGATCTATGAAACTTCAAGGCCCATTCCCACTCGATTCATTTCATCCAGCAAGGCCTCACCTCCTAAAGGGATATAGCCTTCAATCCTAGCACCTTCAGCTGGGGGTCAAGTCTTTAAACATACAAGCCTGTCTAGTCTTATTTATGTATGTATGCATGTATTATGTCTTTATTTATTTATTTATTTATCTATTTGTTTGTTTGTTTATTTTTCCATTAAAAAATTTACACTTCCTCCTCTCCTCCCATTCACCTCCTGCTCCCCCACTCACCCTCCTCCCTCTGCCTCCCTCCTTAAGAGAGGGCAGGGAACCCTGCCCTGTGGGAAGTTCAAGGTCCTCTCCCCTACATCTAGGTCTAGGAAGTTTTGCATCCAAATAGACTAGGGTCCCAAAAAGCCAGTACAAACATTAGAAACAAGTCCCAGTGCCTTTATCAATGGCTTCTCAGTCAGCCCCCATTTTCAGCCACATTCAGAGAGTCAGATTTGATCCTATGCTTGTTCAGACCCAGTCCAGCTGGATTTGATGAGCTTCCATTACAACAGGCACACTGCCTCAGTGGGTGGACCAACCCCTCGCGATCCAGACTTCTTTGCTCATCTTCTCCCTCTTTCTGCTCTTCAACTGGACCTTGGGGGCTCAGTCCGTTGCTCTGATGAGGGTCTCTGTCTCTATCTTCATCCATTGCCTGATGAAGATTCTATGGTGATATTCGAGATAATCAGTGTGATAGTGGGGCAAGGCCAGTTCAGGCACCCTCATGCTACAATGAAGGGGAAGCTCACAACACTATCTTGGGTAGTATTTTTAAATATTTACATTGAACTGACTCCTGAATGCATTACAAAAGGGACTAAAAGTTTTCTGATGTTTTCAAAAAAATATTTTATTAGCAAATTGCTACTTGAACAAAATAATGTGTTCCATAATGGCATTTCACACACTTATATAATTACTATATCCTGCTTTCTCTCTTACAGTTCTCCCACCTTTACCTTCAAGCCTTCCTTCCATTTTCACATATTATCTCCATTATTATTTTCTTTAATCTTTACTGTTACATGTATACATATAAATATACAATTACTCTCTGCTAAGTCCAGCTCATGTTGCTTACTTTTGTATGTTTTTAGGGTTGACCACTTAGTATTGGATGACTAATTAGGGGGCCTATCCTTGGGGAAGAATGATTTTTTCTCTCTCAGCAGTCATTAATTGCTTATAACTCTTCATCTAGGGATGGGGTTTAGTGAGATAACCCCCATCCATATTATCATGTTGACTAGTATTGTCACTGTTCAGATCTTTTAAAAATCTCTTGATTTTTAAACTTAGCGTACTAAAAATGTAACAGTGATCCATAGCCTTTTGACCAAATCTACAATCCTATATTTACTACACTGCAATTTATAACAGGAAAGATATGAAAACAGTTATACCAGCACCATTTGTTGAAGATATTTTTTTCCATTTTATGTTTAGCTTCTTTGTCAAAATCAGGTATTCATAGGTGTGTGGATTAATATCAGGATCTTTGATTTGATTTCATTGGTCTTCCTGTCTGTTTTAATGCCAATATCAAGCTGTTTTCATTACTATAGCTCTATAATAGAGCTTGAAGTCAGGGATGGTGATGCCTCTGGTTGTTCCTTCATTGTGTGGTGTTGTTTTGTCTATCCTTGGTTTTTAGTGTTTTGTTTCTCCACATGAAATTTAGTATTGTTCTTTAGAGGTCTGTGAAGAATTGTGTTGGGATTTTAATGGGTATTGCAGCATTTTTACTATGTTAAACCTACCTATCCGTGAGGATGGGAGATCTTTCCATTTTCTGATATAATCTTCTATTTTCTTCTTCAAAGACTTAAAGTTCTTGTCATACAGGCCTTAAACTTGTTTGGTTAGAGTTACCCCAAGATATTTTATGTTGTTTGTGGCTTTTGTAGATGGTAATGTTTCCCTGATTGCTTTCTCAACCTACTTATTGCTTGCATATAGAAAATCTACTGATTTCTTTTTGACTTAATCTTATATCCTGTTATATTACTGAAGGCGTTTATCAGTTGTAGGAGTTCCTGGCAGAATTTTTGGAGTCAGTTATGTACACTATCACACCACAGTGAAAGTGACACAAACAACATGGGGATGACCAACATGGGATTTAAGTTCTATGCTACATGATGAAACCTATACTTGGCATTATTATCAGGCCAAGAACCTAGAATTCAATATGTCATCGGCCCTAGATGAGAACCCATTACTATTTGCTGAGTGGACATAGTCATAAATTGATTCCTAATGACTTGTCATTATCTCTATAGTCAATGCAACACTCATCCGAGAAGCTTCTATTGGCAATAAGTGGTAACTAACACAGATTTACAACTGGCCAAAGCATAGAGAATTGGAGACTGACTGCAGTGCCTCAACCCTAAATGGATCATTGTGGAAGAGGAGGTGGAAAGAGTCTAAGACACAGAGGTGTTGTGTATCTTCAGGGAAATTGTCTCCTGGACATAGCTGGAGCAGGTACCTACCCACGTGAGCTCATAGTTGTACCACAGCATGTGCAAGATCTGTGCAAGCCCAAGCTAGACAAAATTCTGACATGGAGATCTGAGCTGGACATGAAATCCCACTCTTAGCTTAGTGATGGTTAGCTTCTGAGAGAAACAGTTTCTATAAAAGTGTGGGCCCTTCTATTACTAGCAAAATTTCATTACCGAAACATGTAGTTAGACAGCCTTGTGTGGGATCACAATCCACAATTTCATAAGCTAAGTACCCAAACATCATAACTTTTCAGCTAATTAAATTCAAAGATACTGAAGTAAGTACATTAACAGATTAAGGCATCAGAAGTTTATTTGTAGAACTGATTAATAAATTCACCAGAAAACAAACAGATTAATGAAGAAATCAGTTTAGAATCTTGAGAAGGAAGCCAGCAATACGAAAGATAAAGCCAAAAAAGTGATTTAAAAAAGGCCAACAAACCAGAAAAATGCAGGAAGAAAATTAAAATTAGAGAAAGCCACAGTTGTTGTAATAAAAATCTCAATGAATTGACTAAAAATAAAAGTAAATTATCTTCCCTAGACCAAACTAAGCAGAAGAAAGACTACCAGGGATGGAGGACAAGGTTGAGGAACTATTGTATTTAAATATTAATGAAGAAAGAAATCAAGTATCACCATAATGTACAGGACATCTGAGACATAACCAAAGGATTAAATACAGATATTAATAAATCAATATGGCAGAAGAAGGAACGGCAGAAAAATAAGGCCTAGGAAAATCAATACAATGAAATTATTACAGAAATACTTCTAAGTGAAGAGAAATGAATACCTAAACACAGGAGACATTACACATGAACTCTAAGCAGACACAAACAGTGAAGAGTCACCACATGACACACACAGGCAAGATGAGAGAGTTAAAAGAAAACAGACAACATTAAGAGCTTTATTAAGAGTTGTAGCACTGATTTTTTCTTCTGACCACTCCGCTGCTGTCTTGGGATAGATGCAGTACTGGCCCAGTAACCAATGAAATATGCAGAACAATAGATATGTCTTTGCTAATGATGATGCTTTTACTGACATTCCCTAGTAGAGGTGGGATGGGCTGGGAAATAGTGGTGCAGTAGAGGGTGGGATGAACGAGTGGAGCTCATGTACTCTCACACTGGATTCTAGCAATCAACCCCTTATGCCCTCCAGATGTATCTGATCTTGGAATATACTAGACTATGTAGCCTGCGGTAGGTCATGCTTCATGATGCAGTTTCCATATCGTATTCATAGAACTATGTAGTGACACAGCTGGTTTGACTCATTCACATTACTGTAAGCAACTCTTTATCCTGTAAGTGACCCCAATAAACTTGGTTCACCAAGCTGTTTTGGGGTAGAATTGTTACTTTGAACTGTTGTTGTTGCCATATCTGGGGTGAAAGGGTATCTGTTGGCATTTCTCCCGGTGAAGTGGCATGGAATTGAAAAAGGAATATGCCAATTTTTTTTATAACAGTAACCATATGAAAATAACATAAGGCCTCTCATAAGAAACTGTGAAAGTCATTTCCAGACTGATAGTGAAAGGGAAGTAACTTTACTAAACAAATGAAAGCCCCAAGTAAATTGATATGGCTATTCTAATATCTGATAAAGTAGACTTCAAAGTGCTACAGTGGTCTTGGAGGTCATGGAGGATGAATATCAGGGGCCTGTTAAGGCCTATTGAGAGATATTTACTTCCTACTGGTCAGAAGAATGGGGTACCTCTTGCTATTGGTGGAGTCATGACATTCTAATTTGCTCCAAAGATTAAAGCATTACATGCTATTGTCATCTTGCTCAAGAATTAATCTAGCTGGGCCTTGGTCAGGAGAAAGCTTATTCACCTAGAGCCATATTAAAGATATGGGAGGAATATTACTGCTTCAATGAGATAATTTTTCTTTCCTGTCCAGACAACCCCCCTCCACGCAGTAGTTTGTAGACCTTCCATCACATAACACTGCAGCCTTCCTGCTTTTCTGCGTTACTTTGTGTTTTCCTCCCAAGTTATGTTTTGATACTGGCAAAAACATGGGCATGTTTTCTCCAAGTCAAGTCTCTGGGATTTCTTTTATTTTCTCTGATGTCACTGCCCCACTCCCTCCACACTGTCCTTTTGCCATGTGGCTGCTTGCAAGTGGTTCCCACATGCTCTTCTCCACCAACCTCCAGGTGGAGCTACCAACAACAGAGACTGACCCTGCTGGTTTTTCACTAGATCTAGTAAAATTGTCCTTGAACTTTTTTTGGAATCCCTCTTAAATTTGTTTGCTAAAAAGAAAGACTACGTACAGAATGTGGGAACCCTGACTTCCCCAAGAAAAGCTAAACTAGTTCTAAAAGACCAAGATGGATACTAATACATTTTAATAAAAAAAAGAAATCCACCCAAACGATAAAAATTTGTGACTTTTTATGGACTGAATGCTGGAACTCTTTGTTTCATTATGGACATAAAAGAAGACATAGATCCCAATACAATAACAATGGGTATCTTTACAACCTCACTCCTGTTAATATAGATAGGTCCTCCCAATTAGGTGTTAATAAAGAATCATCAGAGTCAATCAGTATTGTGTATCACATGAACGTAAGAGATTTCAATAGCATATTAAAGTGTTGGGATATACCATTTTCAGTATGCAATTGAACTGTCTCTAAAATAAATCACATTTTAGCCTTAAAGCAATTCAGAGTAAAATGCACAGTGAAAATAAGGTCTTACCAAGTCACAGTGGAATAACACTAGAAATCAATAGCAAGAAAAATCACATGCACTGTATGTGTCCTTGAATGACCAATGGTTCATAGAGTTGAGGAAGGAAATGAAGATGTTCCTATAATTAAATAAAAGTCGAAGTACCCCTTACCAGAACTTTTGGGACACCTGAGGCTTTTCTAAAGGGAAGTTTATAACTATGAATAATTACATTTTAAAAAAGAGACATTTCAATCAAATCATGATATACTCACAGTCTTAGGAAAGCAAGAGCAAGTCAAAGTCAAAAGCAGGCTATAGAAGGAATGAATGATGATGGCTTCCTAGCACAGACTCTAAAGAGAAATATAAACTTTGAGCCAATTACTAGAGAAAGAGAAAAGTCAAAGTAATAAAATTAGTAGTAAAATAGGGGACATTATAACAGATACCAGTGAAATCCAGAGGACTATTGAAGAAGACTTTGAAAACATTTTTTTTTTCTTTTCCAGACAGGATTTCTCTAGATAACCTTGGCAGTCTTGGCACTCGCTATGTAGACCAGGCTGGCCTTGAACTTGGAGATCCTTCTGCCTCTACCTACTAAGTGCTAGGATTAAAGGCATGTGCCACCACCACACTGACTTTAAAACTTTTCTAAACCTGGAAAGAATAGAAGAAATGGATAAATTCCTGAACACACATGTCTTAAATCAAGGGTACGTATCAACTTAAGCTAATCAACAAGCAAGAGATCAAGGAAATAGTAAATGTTATTCCATTGGGACATTTTAAGAACTAACCACGCCCATCCCAGCCACTTTTGACCCTCCTCCCGCTGCCATCCTCTCTCTCTCTCTCTCTCTGGTGCGTGTGTGTGTGTGGGTGCATGTGTGTGTTTGTCTCGTCTCGTGTGTACGTGTGTCTTTGTTTTCTCTCTGTTTTTCTCTTCTTTAAGCAATAAATCTCTCCCTCTTCTTTAAATAATACTATGTCCTATGAGCCTTTTATCCTCTGTAACCGCCCGCCTGACTCCCCTGGCCGCATGTCGCTACAGGGACTCATGGCCATCTTTGTTGGACTCCGCGAGCCGCGGGGCCATCCCATCATCATTATTTTAAAAAGAACAATAGTAAAGTCTCTAAGAAATGAAAAGACAGGGCTGATTCTTACTGCCAAGTTCTAGCATCAGTGTTTTCAGACTGCTCCATAACACTGACAGGAACACTATAAAACTCAGTCTATTCAGCCAGTATTACCCCAATACCCAAACCAGATAAGAACACAATGAACAGAAAATAGGCCCAATGTGCCTGATAAACATAGACATAAAAATTCTCAATAAAATTCTTGAAACCTGAATCCAAGGACACATTAAGAGGATCATATACTGTGAGCAATATGACTTCATTCCAGACATGCAAAGATGACTAAATATATAAGAATAAGTATATATAAAACACTATATGGACATACCTGAGGACAAACACCACACTATTACTTTAAAAGATGCAGAAAACATCTTTGACAAAGTTCAGTAACCCTTTCCGCTAAAAATTCCGTGAAAGAATTTTCACGGAAAATTCTGGATAGAAGGAAGCTATTGCAGCATGGTAGAGGATATATTTGAGAATAATCTACTAAGTGAAAATATTTAAAGCATGAGATAAAACCTACTCACTCTTACTAAAACAGTACTTGAAGTCTTTGCTAAACAATAAAGAAAAAATAGAAGTGATATAGAGGAAAGGAAGGGGTCAAGTTATCCAAGTTTTTCAATGACAGGACACTAAAGGCTGTTCCAAAAGTTCTAGACTTATAAAACATTTTCAGCAAAATAACAGAGTAAAAAATCAGCATACAAGACACCCAACAGCTTTCCTATAGACTAACAACAAGTTTGCTGAGACAGGAAGCAAGGAAAAATTCCACTCTCAAGAGCTTAAAAATCTATACATAGGAATGAACTTAACCACAGACATGAATGACTTGTGCAATGTAAATGTTAAAGCACTGAAGAAAAGAGTTTGAAAATACTAGAAGACAGGGAGACCTCTGATGTTCATAGATTGGCCAATTTAACATTGTGTCAATGGCTACATTGTTGATAGTGATCTACAGATTAAACAAAACTCCATCAAAATTCTGATGACATTGTTCATAGAACTAGAAGAAACAGTTCTAAGATTGACAAACTGAAGCACAAAACTCCTTAAATAGCCAAAGCAGTCCTAAGACGAAAGAGCAATATTGGACAAACCATAATACCTAATCTAAAGCTATGTTGCAGAGCCTATCAATAAAACCGACCTGGCATTGCACAAAAATAGACATAGAGGCCAAGGGAATGGACTGGAAAATTCAGAAGTGAACCTGCCAAGAAATGGCCACCTAATCTTAACAAAGGTACAAATCACACATTGAAACAATGGTAGCTCTTCAGCAAATGGTGCTGGAAAACTCGAAAACCACATGTAAGAGACTGAAACTAGATCTGTATCTCTCACCCTGCACAAAGGATAAATTCAAGGCAGATCAGAGGCTTTATTGATGTAACCAGACCTCTGGAACTGCCAAAGGAACTACAAAGATACATCAAGTTACAGGTACAGTTAGTGGCTCTCTGAAAAGGACTCTAATAGCATAGAAAATAAGCTTAAGAATGGGCAAAAGGAAATAAACACAAATAGGAAGTAAAAACTAACAAAGTGAGATAACCTACAGAATGAAAGAAAAATCTCTCCCAACTGTCTACTGAACAGAAAATTATTATCTAAAATCTATAAAGAACTCCAAAATAAAATACCCAGAACAAACAATTCATTTATAAAAGGGCAGATATATTGGATAGATGGACTGTTTTCCAAGAAATAGAAATGGCTAATAAACTTATGGAATATGTAAATTAAAATTACATTAAGGTTCATCTCACTCTGGGCAGAGCAGGGTTATCATGTAGCCAACAAACATCAAAGGAAGATGTCAGGGATATAACTTATCCCCTGCTGGTTGTAATGTGCTAATTAGTATGGAGGGTCCTTAAAAACCAAAAATAGCTATGGCATAAGATCCAGCTCTAGCACTGCTGAGTGTACACTGAGCGAAGTTTAATTCCAGCCCACGACAGATCTTGCACATCTACATTTATTATAACAGTATGCACAGTAGTTGTTGTGAAACCAGACTAGATGCTCATCAGGAATTATTGGATAGAGAAAATGTGCTTAATATTAATTACATACTTTTTGATCTATTAGATCAGGCTTATTAACTAACTCTTACATCTTAAATTAAACAATTTCTATTATTTTATATTCTACCATGAGTCTCATGGTTTGTTACCTCACATCTTGCTTCTTGGGCAGCTACATTGCATCTCCCTGACACCACTTTCTTTCTCCCTGCATTCAGTTTAGTTTCCTATCTAGCTATATTCTGCCCTGCAACAGACCAAAGCAGTTTCTTTATTAACCAATGGTAATAAAACATATTCATAGATACATAGGGGAATCCCTCATCATCTAAATATCTATATAAAAAAGGTTTTAACTTTAACATAGTAAAATTATATATAACAAAACAGGTATCAAGTAAGAATTATAATTATAATATTTATTATAGTCTATTTGTATCTGGAAAATTAAAGAAAATATTCTATCATCTATTCTATCTTTGTGAGTCTAAAGTTTTATATCTCATTTATCTTTTATCATAAATAAGAAAAACTCTAATTTTAACTATTTAATCTTCAGTTCCATCAGATATTCTAGGATATAATATTATCTAAGTAAACAGGAAGTGCATTGTAAGCAGCTTCCAAAACTCTAGAATTGACAGAGATATTTTGTTGCCTGGACAGTCATCCAAGTTCTTCTTTAACATTGGGGCATCCATCTTCAGCTTATGGGCCCATAGTATCCAGCAGTCATTTCCATGAAGCAGGAAATTTGAATATCTGTTCTGCCTTGTACTGGCAAGTTCATCAATTGCTTTCTTTCTGTGACTTGCACAATGACTGGCAGTTTTCTCTGTGAAGCAGGTATCCTAAAGGACCACCCTGTCTTATCTTGGCAAGTTTTGCAGTCACTTTCCTGTGGGTCCTGTATGTCCAGTTTATATAGCATACAGTCAAGCATTCCAGGCAAGAGCAGTTTCTTGACCAAATTTCAAGCAAACTCTGTTTAGCAGACTCTTTGATGCCCATCCTCTTGAAATAATTGGTGCTGCCAGGGGCAGATGTGTCTCATTGTCATGAACAGTCTAAGTTCTTAAAACATTTTTAATGCCATATTCTGCAGGCCATTGAAGTCTTTGAAGGTTATCTATCTAACTGAAATATATTTCTGTATATCTAGAAGGTCTAACTAACATGACTAAATGTCTAATTATTATAGATGACTATCTATTAACCTATATTTCTTAATTTTACATTACATTTTTAAATGAGCTGTTTAAACATAGTTCCTTAATTAAGAGTAGAAATATACATATAACAAAAGTGACCTTAAATTTGTATCAATAAACCAAAGTCCATACCAATGTAAAATATTTATTTGTATATCATATCCCCCCCACCACTTTTTTTTCAAAGAAAGAAAAAAAGAAAAAAGAAAGTGGCTGTAATCACTAACCATTTATAATCAACCCCTTTTAAATGAAAGCAAACATTAATAAAGAATCATTTTGGGAATTTGGGCATAGTTTTCTCCAAACTGCTTCCCATTGGTCGTTGGGTAAAATATTTTTAGGCTTCACAGAGACCTTTTGATCTTGGTCCATTGAACCACATTAGCCAGGAAGGAATCCATAGATTCCCATCCTTAGACTCAAATTTTGAAGTGAAGATACCTTTAAAATGTATATGTTGGCTTAGCTTAGCAGCCCCTCCCCCAGAATCAAATGTCTCTCTTTAGGCAAAACACAGAAATATACATAATCCAGACTTTCTGTGTATTTTCCATCTTTATGTGGGTCAATATGCATAATTTTATTACTCTATTCCTTTTTAAGAATTTTTAAATAATTATTTTAATCTATGACTGTTTCTACTTTTTTTTCTCTTTGCCAAACCTATGCACATTTATCAAACTAAACTAACTGTGGTCCATTCAGAAGTGTGTTTTTTTTTCTTTTGTCTGCATCGTCTTCACTGTGGATTTGTAATCCTTTTATGATCAGGAACATTTATATTAAAATGCTAAGCCATGTGGTTAGAACTAATGCTGTGACTTTCCTTTTGGTTCTGCCTCATCCAACATGATGGAGGTACTTTTACTGCCAGATTTGCAAGTCATGTTTATTGCCAAGTTCCAGGGATGCAACCAGTCTATGTCACCATCAAGCAACTTGTAACACTGCTCACAAAACCCTATTTAAGTGCTCTGTGGCAGAACCTCCCAAAAAACCCAGAGTCATTCATGCTTCCAACACAAACCAGGAAGCTGTCTCTTAAAGAAGATGTACCTCTGCTTGTGGCCAGCAAAAAACAGAGCCTATCTGAAAAAATGTGGCTACCAGGAAGCTCCAATCGACTCCCATTTTTGTGGGTCTATAAGTTCCTTTTCTAAGCTTTTTTAGACTTTATGTGGATGTATGTTGCTGAACATTGGTTGCCTGACTTGGCTAGATGTATTCTCTGTCCCATTGGTCCCCCAGACCAATTTTTCTCAGCCTCACTTTTTTAGAAGCCACTTATGAAATAATCACTCTGAGGCTTAATATTAATTAATATTAATTATCTTTGGCCTATTAGCTCAGGATTCTTATTAACTAACTCTTACATCTTAAATTAACCCATTTCTATTATTATATATTTCCCACAAGGCTTGTTGTTTGTTATACCACATCTTGCTTCTTGGGTTGCTATGTGGCATCTCCCTGACTCTGCCTTCTTTCTCCCTATATTCAGGTTAGTTTTCCCACCTAGCTATATTCTACCCTGTCATAGGTCAAAGCAGCTTGTTTATTAACCAATGGTAATAAAACACATTCACAGCATACAGAGGGGAATCTCACATCATTCTCCCTTGTCTCCTGTCTTCTTTACTACAGCATCTTAGCTCATTCTCACACAGATCTCCTCTTTTGCTGCTCATAAAAATTACACCTGCAAGGTCATTTGCTGTTGTTTTTCTGCCTGAGTCAGAAATCAGCCACTTTAAATTTTTCCTCCCCACTTAATAAAGAATCTCTCTGTGAAAATGGGTATCTGGATATTTGTGTCTAATCTAGGTCCCAGGAGGAGTCCCTGCTGTGTGCATGCAGGGGTAGGGGTAGGGGGGAGTTGGGAGATAGGGGTGGGTTGGGGGTGGTCTCCGACAAGTAATAAATGATAAAATTGATCAAACCAAATAATACTGATTTCTCAAGTTTCACAATTCAGGAAGAATAGATAACTGAATAAACTATGGATGATAAACATATCAATTAAAATGTTTGCCTTGTAGCAAGAATCATATCTACTTTGAGTAGAATTGCCAAATTTAGAAAATAAAACTGTTTTTTAAATTTAAATTTAAATGATAAATTATCAGTTTTAATTTCAGATAAACAGTAACTATGTTTGTTAATAAAGTATGTTGTTGTTTGCATAATATGTACACTGAACTGGTCTTCCAGTATTTTGTTTGGGAAACCTGAATACTGAGCTATACAGTCCTGCCTTCATTTTAAAAGTCAATGTTGGGTTCCATGATGGAGAATCTAGTGGGCATGGTGCTACTTTGTGGTTGCCAAGGACATCAACATTGTTGCTTTTGTGGTGTCCAGTGAATGAACAACTTAGGAGGTTAGTTCTTCAGTAAGGAGGCAGGCCTTGCTGTCATGACAACCAAAACAAGTATCTAAGCTAAATGTGACAATGACTGTACTTCCCTTTAACGATCCTCTTAGTGTACCCTGTTATCCTAAGTTGCCTAGATAAGATTTGGAAGACAGGAGACTATGACTTCAAAAGTGGACACTGCCAGAAACAATACTGCCAGTATCTCCTGTGACTGGCAGCAGTTTATACAGAACCACTTAGGAGAGTATACTGTGAGGAGCTGCCAAAATAACTCTGCGTTTCTTTAGCACTTAAACCCACATTTGTTTTCACTATATTTCAAGGAAAGTCACTTTTACGAGTGAAGAGAAGGAAGGATAAGCTAACTTCCTGATGGTTGCACACTGGGTCAACAAGAGAGCAAGAAAGATGAGCAAGACTCCACCCACTGCTAATGCTGAAGACATTTATGAAGGCACAATCACTATTACTGTTTATATGAACTTTTTGAAAAGACCCTAAAATCTTCCAGAATATTACCATACATGGGGAAGAGATATGCTTTTGGTAATTTAATATGTTTAAAATCAAGCCATCTTAAGGAAATCCAGAGTTAAAATTCCTCAGATATCTTCAGCATCTCCAAAGGAGACACAGTCTTCAGCCACTGCTTTTCCAGGTCTATTTTCTCCTGAAGAAAGAATTTATACTTTTATTTTTATGGTAGTTGGAAGAATGAGTATTATAGGGGATAGTGATCTTTTAATTTCCGTAAGAATACATTTAAAATTTCATTGACAATAAGTTACTAAATGCTGATTTGCTAATACTATGACATTACTTTAGCCAAGGTCAACTTTAGTGACTTACACTTACATATTCAGATCTTCACAATAAAGGCACTAGATGAAAGTTTAAAGATTTATAAATCTTTAAAGATTAATTAAATCTTTAAAGATTAATTAAAGATTAATAAAGATTGCTGTTCATGTGAGAAGCTATATTAGGTACAGCTCATTTGAAGTATTTGAAGCTCATTTGACTTCAGGCAAGCCTTTTAGAAAACTTTTTAAAAATGTCATCTTAATCGTATTACGCAAATATACAAAACCCCCTCATGGCATTCCTAATTGCCAAGCAGTGTCAACCAGAAACCACAGTTGGCACTAACATTAAGAGTATTTCAGCTTAATCTCAACGGAAGATTATCCAACAAATTACATTTTCAGCCATTTGTCTACAAAGAGCAGACACTAAAAATATGTATATGTCACAACTTGGTCACGTAGTACTTTGCCAAACAGGCCATGCAATCCTGTAATAAAAGAAAAGAAAGCAAGCATGGCTCCTCTTCTCTTACCATCTACTGGGAGCTACTGACCTTGCACAGGCTTGAGCAATGAACTGTGTAGTCCAAAAACTAGTGCTATGTCCATGCAAGGCCTCCAGGGATCGATTTGATTGGGGCGGCAAGGGAACAAAGAAAAAGACACAAAAACTCAGTCAGAAAGCTGGTATCAGGTGGTCTGGGCTCACTGCTGGAAAAACCACAGCACTCGGTAAGCTCAGAGTGTTTCTTATATGCAGTTGTTCACAGAGGGGGTGTTAGTGCAGACAGTTGAACAAGAAGTCTGGAGTTATTAGTACAGAGCAGCTAGGTGGGAGGGTGTGTGGTGGATACCCGGATGAAGCAGACAGGTTTAGTCAATCTCAGTAGGATTAGTCTCTGAACTGGAGTCATCTTCGGGTCACAGATATGTGGGAACAAAAGTCTATATGTTATTCCTTTCCTACACACCCTGTCAAGACTCACACTGGGTCCCTGAGGAAAGATTTTTGTCACTTCCCTCTGAGTCTCTGGGGTCTTTGACACAGACATGTGTAGCCAACAAAACACATTCACTCAGGACTTTGCTCACTCTGCTCGTGCCAAGGAGCTGCTGTGAAGAGAGACGGTGTGAGAGGCAGCGGCAAGCCATGTGAATGGCACCTGCCGCTCTCTTTCGGGCGTGCAAGGGCATCTGGGCAAAGATGACTGTACCGAATTCAGATAAAGCCAGCCTCCTTCAGGATACTTTACTCCAACACCCACTGTAGCACAAAGCATCTTAGTGGCGGTGTGGGACGCTTTTCTGCTGTAGGGGAAGAAAGCACATCCCACAGCCTCCTCCTTCTGCTCAGACACATCCTCTCATCTTGGTCTTGGTCTTTCTTCAGCCTTTCATGGAAAACTACCAGGGTTTGCTCTTAGTTTTCATTTGCTTTGTTTGCTTTTTATTTCTTGGTCATCGTCTTTGTGCAATACTCCCTCCACCTTCTGGGATGTCCAGTTCCGCTCTAACCACTTCCTTCCCATTCTTTACTCCAATGATGTCACAAAAACAGTTTGCTCACGGCCTGTTTTTCTGGGAATTCATGTAACACGGCATGGTGATTTACCCTTTCCTTGACAACAAAGAGAACTTGATATATATGGGTAATGTTAAGAATTAGCAGAAATGGGAGTCACTTTTAAATCCAGACTTCTTTTTGTAAAGTTGTAGTCCTGGGATTTCTGTTGGAACAAATTAAGAACCATTGAATAAAGTTTTTGATAAAGAGGCAAACAATAAAATTCAAGGTAAGAATATTCACTCAAAATGCATAGTTTTTTTCTGATCTTTAAATTTAATTTTTGGGTGATTATGTGTATGTTTTATGTGTCTGTAATTATGTGTGTTCCCATAGAGGTGGCCTTATATGTGTATGTGGGTGTGTGCACATATATGTGTATATACCAAGGTCCCAAATTAATGTCATGCATCTTTCTTGATCATTCTTGACTTTATTGAAGCAGGATCTCCCCTTGAACTCAGAACTTACCCATACAGCTCATACAGGTAGCTGAATGTCTGCCCAGGTTTCCAGAGGTCCTGAGGATTAGCTGCAAGGGCTTTATATACAGAGCCATCTCCATGGCATTAGCTTTTTATAAATTTATTTTAATTAATTTTTTTTCATTTGATTTACATACCTACCACATTTTTCTTTCTTTTCTCTCCTCCCATTTCCTCCCCTCATTGACTCCTCTGTCTCCATCCAGAAAGGGACAGTCTCGAATGGGAGTCAACAAAGTGTGGTACATTAAGCTGAGGCAGGGCCAAGTTCCCTGACCCCTGCATCAAGGTTCGACAAGTCAATCTAGCATGGGAAATGGATTCCATTCCCATGTAGATGGCCTTGTATGTGTATGTGCTTCCTAACCAACTCAAACTAGGAGCTCCACAAACAGACCAAGTTACACTACTATCTCATACATGCAGAGGACCTACGTAGGTCCCATGCAGGCTTGCTAGATGTTGGTCAATAATCCAGGTCCTCCCACACACTCAGGCCAGCTGTTTCTGCGGGTTCCCCTGTCATGACCTTGACCCTTTCTTCAACAGGAGCGCAGCCTTGTGCTCTAATCCTATCATTAAAGCAACAGAAAGGCAAGTGTTGAAGCTCCTAACAATTAGACGGCTGTTTTGATTCCTGGTTCACTTTTGATGGCACATGAATGCTTATTGCTTTGGGGGAAGCAAACACTGTGGGTTTCTGCTGTGGTCTACAGCTAGTTATTGTCAACAAAAAGCTAGTTACTGTCAACAAGAAATGGGTTTGCCAACCAGGAGGAGGTGGTACTGGTCAGACACTGCTCCAGAAGCGAAAACATTGTCAGGAGGTGCAGCAGTGGCTGCCTCTGCAGCAGCGCTCTGGTGGCTGGCATCGACACAACCATGCAAAGTGCCTGCTGCTGCTGCTGCTATCTGCAGGAAGGCAATCTACTACCAAGAGATCAAAGATCAAGCGTTGTGCAAGAGCTTGCGCCAGACAACCACCTTATGCCCATGGTTAGTCTATGGGTATCTCCTTGGACAAAACTGTCCACAGCAATGCCTTCAGAAACACAACTCTTAAACAGAAGGCCAGACAGGAAGCCAAGATCCAAGGCAGGCAAGAACAAGTTGTTCTTCCAGAAGCTTCAGTTTTTTCGATGCCTTTTGTTTGCATCACTGATTTGGGGGGGGGGGCTTGTGCTTGAAAACAACACGATCATCCGCAAACCTGCCTGGCCCCCGATCAGTTTACGTTAATTGCCAGTCACTAATATGAACAGCCTGTGGAAAGTTAGTGTTGGAATTGAAACGATTAAAAACCCACAGTGAAGAGTTTCAGAGTTCCGTGCCCCGAAATGCTGGCAATTTTCCTGGACCGATGCGATACCTCCAGAATTATTAATGTTTAAAAAGTGGTTTGGAACAAAAAAAATGTAAATGCTACTCAGAAATATAAAACAGACAAACCCTCTCCTGGACACTTTGCTTCTCCTATTGTTTCATCCAGTTCCAGTTTCCTGTAAAATCTGGTTTGCATGCTGCGGTTTTCCCTACCTGCTCTGGTACTCAAAGTCAACACTTTCTCATTCCCGTTCTTGGACGCACGGGGGCTCTCCCTGGATGCTTCCAGGGTCCCCAGTTTCAAATGGACACAAAAGGAGGTTGAGACATTGAAAGCCGCAGAAGAACAGGGCGGTACAACTGCTGAAGACACAGCTGCCACAAGCCTTATTTCCCTGATGACTCCTTAAGCTCCTGGAAGTGACTGGTCTTCTGAGTCTTTATTTGAATTTGGAGTGTGTAGATTATCAACTATGCCACAGCAGAGTTCTCAGGCCAGGTCGTGAACTCCATGGCATTGCCAGCTGAGAGAAAGAATGAACAAAAAGTTCTCCCAAGAACTGGGCTTGTCTCTATATCTTTGTGAAGGTGGTGACCAAAACTAGTCTTCAGCTAAACACTGAACGGCCTGTTTAAATACCCAGGTCTGAGTGAACTACAGTGAAGATAAAACTATGACAGATCAGCCAAGTGTAGTTTGCAATTCAGTTCGTAGGCACACATCTGCTGTGCTTACCCAGAGAGCACTGCTCTTCAGCCTTTCCTTGGTCCATGGTTTTCTAGGACGTGGGGAATGTGTGCCTACTGATTCAGGTCCATGTTCTTGGTGCCAAGTGGCAGAAATAAAGTAAAAAAATAATTCACTCATTTTAGTTCCATGTTCTTATTTTAATTCTCAATTAGAGGTTTCTTGTTCCCCAATAAATAACATTCTGTTTTCATTTTATCCCTTTTGAACATTGTAAAGGAGATTTTATAGGCCTTTAATGTTTGATACTACTAGCAAACTTACTTGTAATGATACTTATTTTCAACAGTGGACTGAGTTAATGGTTACTTTTTACAACCATGTCTCCGTGTGCTGCTTCATGTGATAACTGATGTACAATTCTTGTGTCTATGGAGCAAATCAGAAAAATTAGCAAAGATGGGAGCAGGGATTCAGTTAGTTCCAAAGAGGACCATGGCAGAGTTGACCGTGGGCCTCAGATGAAGTCAGCGTTCTCTCTTCTTCCTGCATTTGCCTGTCTCCATTTTCTCTTGCCATTCTTTGCTTTCTCTAGGAAGGTCATGTCTATTTGTCAGTGCTGGACATGATTTTAATACCTAAAGATGGAAGGGGTTCTTACCTTCTAGGTCTGGATGGTAACCCCAGAACAGTTTGTAGTCTAACGTATGTCCTGTGCTTCCTAAATCAGTCTTGAAGGCTACAGGGAAGGAGTTTAGTTGAGGGTTCATGTTCCACTTTGACAGGGAAAGATCTTTGGACAGAAGAAGAAAGTAAACACCCTCAAGGGGCAAAGGTAGCAATTACCATAGAAGGTTTATTAATTTTTTTATTCATTTGCATGTAAAGGATTTATCAATACCTATAGAAAACGCTTTACTGAGTGAGGTAGGCCAGACCCAAAAAGAGGAATATGGTATGTATTCACTCATATGTGGATTCTAACCATAATTAAAGGTCTTTGAGCCTATTATTCGTGATCCTAGAGAAGTTAAATAAGAAGGTGAACCTGTTGAAAATCATGTAGCTATCTGCCTGGAGATTGGAAATAGACAAGAGTCCCAGGTAACCTCGGGTGCATGGGGGGGTGGGAGGGTTATTGGAAGGGGAGAGGGTTAGAGAAAAGGGAGTAGGGGAGGAATGGGGAAAGCTAGGTGGACTGGGATGGGGGGAGGGAGGAAGGATGGATATGAGATCAAGGAAGAATATATTTCAACTAAGGGAGTCATTTTAGGGTTTACAGGAAACTTGATTATAAATGGACCCCAGGTCCAAGGAGAGATCCCCAGACTGTTCTCTAGGCAGAGGAGAGGGTGCCTGAACTGGCCTTGGCCTATAACCATACTGATGAAGATTTTGCTTATCACCATAGATCCTTCATCTGACGATGGATGGCGATACAGACGGAGACCCACATTGGAGCACCGGACTGAGCCCCCCATGGTCCAAATGAGGGGCAGAAGGAGGAAGAACATGAAAAAAACTCAGGACCGTGAGGGGTGCGATCACCCACTGATACAAGGGGACTGATCTAATGAGAGTTCACCAAGGCCAGTTGGACTGGGACTGAACGAGCACATGATCCAACCAGATTTTCTGAATGTGGCTGGATTCTCTGAATGTGGCTGGCCCGGAGCCTTTCTGAAAAGCCATTGACAATGACACTGGGACTTGTTTCCTCTGCATATACTGGATTTTTGGGATCCAGTCTGTTCGGATACTCACCTTCCGGGACCTGGAAGGAGGGGGGAGGAACTTGAACTTCCCACAGGGCTGGAAGCCCTGACTGCTCTTAGGGATGGAGAGGGAGGAGGAGGGGGAGGAGGGAGTGGGAAGGTGTTGGGAGGAGGGGCGGAAATGGAAACTTTCATAATTTAATAAACTTTGGAAAAAAAAGAAAAGAAAAAAAATAAAAAGAAACTAACCAGAAAAAATAAAATAAAAAAAAAAAGAATAGATGAAGTTTTCAACCCAAGTGCCTACCTAGTCTACCTAGTCTACAGGCCAACCATGGCAGTAGATACCAACTCCATGGAGACTGTTACCTAAAAACCGACAAGAGCTTACTGAATAAGTGCACCAGGTAGACTGGAACCTTGCTTCAAAGTGAGTTGTCAAGTAGGGATTCCTTCCAAGCAAGAGTTATTTATCACAAGCCATACTGATGGGGAGCCAAAGAATTGATTACCACAGCTCAGGTGTGCGGGCTATGCCTGCAGAAGAAGGGTTTCTTAAAATACTGCTCACCAAGGGTTGCAACAGAGTTGGCTGCTGTGCTGTGCTTTTGGAACTTAACCCAACTTCTAATATGTGAATGTGTATGTGTGCAGTGGAGTGCATGTGTGGGGGTGACAACCTGCTCTCACGGCCTTTCTGACCCGACTACTGCCACACTGATGCATGTAGAAGATTTGCATAGGAAGTCTGTCTAGACACAGATTAAGATAATATAGTACAGATTTCAGTATGGTGAACTAAATTTTTCTAATTCTCTACTTTTCCCCCTTTCGTGCTTTTTAAGAACAACCTGGGCCTCTCTTCATACTCTAAACATAAAGTTTCATGTTATTGTCCAGACTTGGCCGAGCAGAGTGTGCTGAAGATGTTTCTGTGTAATTTTCCTAGTCTTTCACCAGGATGGTTTCTTCACATTGACAAGCCATCCTTATTTACTATAATATCATACTCTGAAATCTTCTGTAAAATCTTCTGCTTAACAGAGTTCCTCGGTATTCCATTAGTAAGAATGATAAGATCAGAATGTATTTACATTTATTTTTAATTTTTTTGCCCACATACAAGCATATGGGTAAGCATTTGAACTATCACCACCTAGAAGAAACACGTTTGTTTTCAGATAACTAAGGACCCTCTGACCTTTTATATTCGCTCAAGAAGCACAGACTTGGGAAACGGCTCAGAGGTTAAAGTATTTTCCCTGCAAGCAAGAGGACTGGAGGGGATTAGACTTCCGGAATCCACATGAATATGAAGTGGGCACAGTGACCTATTATAATCCCAGCCTCAGAAGGTACAGACGGGGACCCCCAGAACAAGCTGGCTAGCAAGGCTAGCCATATCAGTGAACTGGGGGTCTGATCGAGAGCTCCTGTATCAAGGAATAAAGTGGCAGAGTGGTCAATTAGGATGATTAACATCAACCTCAGACCACCCCAGGCACCTGTATGGGCATAGGTGCCACACCCATACATGTGTACTCACATACAGGTGAACATGCACACATACCTGCATGCATGCCTACCACACACATATATGTATGAAAAGAAGAAAAGAGTAAGAAAGAATCAATTTGATATATAATATATTTGTATTATAAAGATGCAGACATTGTAATGACTAAATCCATATAGTCTCATTTACTTTCTTGCTAGAGATAGTTAAAAAGATAAGTATACATCAGGAATAAATTAAATAAATATGTCTAGGCTTATGGATGCTTAGGAGATCAATCTATATAAATCAAAGTACAAATGAAAGTCCACAGCCATTTAAAACGGAGTATGTGGGGCTGGAGAGACGGCTCAGCTCTTGCAGAGGACCCACGTTCAGTCTCCAGCACTGGGGCTAGGTGACTCACAACCTCCTGGAATGCTGCTTCTGGGAATTTGTCTCCCTCTTCCGGCCTTCATAGGCACCAGTACATATGTGTGGTTCCCACTCCATTCCCTATATGTCTACGCAGAAATAAAAGGATTTAAAAGACACTGGCAATTGGCTTTCACTGTAACTCTGGCATCCTCAGATTGAATTCACTTCAGTGGATAAGGCTTGTCCATTTATTACACCATTTAGGAAAAAAACACGCCTTAAATTAGCAGTAATTCCACAGAACACACCACTCTAACTGCATAGGCGACCAAGTAAGCCTCTAATCTCCCAAAATCTCAGAGCGATCGATCCAGTCACGATATCGGCATATGAACAATGCACTTTTCATTTGCAAGTGTAGAAAATGACCAGATATCATGACTGGACCATCTTTAACCAATTTGGATTAATGAGGGTGGTTTTGATTTGGCTTACTCTCATGTTATGAAAAGAAAACAGAGTGTGTTTTCTTTATACTTTGGTTTACTTTCCACGACACAGTTTCACTCTGGTAGTTCACCAAGGTCTCATGACAAACACAAAGTGGTAGGGCCTCAGCTGTCCATGAGTGCAGAGAGTTCAAAGACAATATCAGTAGATGGACAGTCTGCCAAACACACTCTGTGGACAGCTAAGGTCAGTCTGCCTAAAAACATGTCATGTCAAGTCAGAGAACACAGCTTCATGCCCAATATCAATCACACGTCGTACCATATCCCTTGGGGCACTGTAATGCTAGCGTATCACTTCCTTCTAGTTCATCAGCTCCAGAAGGATGCAGTAAACCAGGAGAGCACTTTAAAGAGCCGTTTCCCCATTTCCTCAAATTCCGAGACGATGTGGTTCATCTAAATGCAGCCCTGTTTAAAGGGAAGGTTATTCTGAACTCCAAGGACGCTCTCGACGGCTACATCCCTGGTCATTTGCTTTTCTTGTTTATTTGACTTTGAAGGCCTACAGACATTGCTGGCAAAATAAGCAATTTTCTCTTGAATTCCTAACCATGCTGCTGATTAACTCTCAGGATAGAGTTACTTCTGAGGTTCTGACAAACTCTGGAGATTTGGCGGTTCACTGCATGCTCTTCCTCTGAAGCCCCAGCAGTTCGTGCTTGTGACGTTTCCCGAGCTTCAGCTAAATTACTTGATATGGAAAATAAGCTACACTAATCAAATTCTTTAAGCATTCCTTTATTTCCCTATTTGGACAAGCTTGAAATCTTGTCAGCGTGTTTAGGACTGGAGTATTGGAACTGGCAGAGGACCCAAAGGGCACAAACAAAGCAAAGCAGACAGAGAAAGTCGTATTCCATTCAAAACTCGAACAAATGAGAACACTGCCATTCTGAAAAGTCTTCCTGCTAAGGGCATTGCATTTCCAGGACTTGTATTTTAGTTTTTTGCAATGCTGATTTTTCATATGTTCCTTTTCCTCTGTACGTTGATTGTAATAGAACCCCACGAGGACTAATGAACCGCAGAATCTCTGGACGGGTACGAAAAGTTCCCACCACAAATCACGTTGTGGAGAAGGTGATACCATCACGTCGCTGTAAGCATAAGCAACTCCAAGCCTAACTCAAGGCTGACATCTGAGAAACTGATGCAGTCACAGGTAACCGAAGGGCTTCTTAAACGAGGCTAGACATGTTTAGTATTTTCTCCCTGTATTGCAAATGAAATTGGACCTAACATCACCTACCTCCGCGTGACTTACAAAGGTCATGTCTTCAAGTAGCCTTGTCCTACATTCTTCTTTGAAATGAACTGAAATCATTTTCAAATATCTGTTCTATCCCCACTGTACCCCTTCTGTGTTATCCGTGCCTGAAAGGCTATGCTTGGTTCTTTTTTTTTCTAAGTAGGCTATAAAACATATCTTATATCCAAACCATTGTAAATCCTATTCTTGCAAATTTGCCAGTTTCAAAAATTCTCTGTTTAATAGTTTATTGTCGGTGTCCTCTGTTTCCTTTCTTGTTCCCTTTGAGAACCAGCCAAGCAGATACTACCAGAATTTATTTGTATTTATTAATGCGCCTTAGGCTAAACATTTCTTGTTGAAAGCAAACCTTACGGCCAGAAAGAATCAAACCCAGTTCTTGGCTGTCACGGCTGTAGCATGGGGTAATATTGGATGAAAAATCGAGGCTGCAGGAATGTAAACTCTAGTTTACACAGAGCCGGCCTTTCTTCCTATTAAGGTACTTTCTGTTTGCTAGCACGCCTTCCACTTGCTAAATAGCTAAACCCCGATATAGAAAAAAATGCAATTCACAACCAAAGACTAATGTCACCCAAAGACAGCTTGCTGTTTTAAATAAAATGGTGAGAGCATTGGGATGACAGGTCAGGAAACAAATTCACTTTATTTCAACTGCCTTGGATGTTTTCCAGGCTTTAAATGTTCAGACAGAGGAATGATAGAAAACTTACCTTTTTCTCTTAAATTACACTTACACAGATTATTATTTCTCGATCTTCATCACTGACTTCTTTGTCTTGCTTTGAACAAAATCGATTCATCTTTTCTTCTCAGAATAGCCTCAAGCCGAGTTCCAGAGGATCTTACCTCTGGGTCCTTTTCCAGAAGATTCCCCTGCGTGTGTTTTTAAGAACGAGTCCTTCTCTCTGGAGGAAGTAGGAGACACTGTCTTCTGGCTTGGCATCAGGGTTAAATGCAGGGATCCAGTCTTGTTTGGAAGCAGGACAGCACTGCTGGCCCAAGCCTGCAATAGGGCAGCATGACTTTTATGTACATCTTGTCCTTTCAAATGTTTTGGCCCTCATTGAAGCAGACAACACTGTTACTTACCAAGGACCGTGGTAAGGATTTTCCACTAGCATTTCTGTTAATCAGCACATGTATACACAGTGTCATGATGCCCTGCCAGTGGTTCGGTCTCCAGGGCAAATGAAGCCATGGTCATCAACAGTCAATACCTCCTCTCCTCGCCATCTGTTTATGGAAGCAGCATTAGCCATTTTTGGGTAGGTGCGTTAGTGAGAGCATGTTTTAGTTTCCCATGTCCTTAAACTATTTTAACTTCCCCTCATTCTGGAGGATATTGTCCCCTGATAGTGACTGCTCCGTGAATGGAGCTTTTCTTTTGAACCCTGAAAAACGTCATGCCATTCCCTCTGTGGTCCTGCGATCTCAGGGGAGACACTGTTGTGAACCCATCCCTTGTTCTCCACATATGCTGGCCTTTCTGTCTAGTGGCTTCCAAGCTTCCACCTTTGTCTTCCTCTTGCTGAATTTAATTTTGCTGCATTCCTCCTCAAGTTTCTCCAAGTGCATCCTTTTGGGTGTTAGATCAGCTTCTAGAATGTGTATTTTGGTGGTCTCTGTCATCAGATTTAGAGTTTTCAGTCATTATTTCTTTGAAATCACATTTGTTCTTGTCCTTTTGGAAGTCTGTTGCTATCCTTTGTTATAGTCTCACATGGTCTGGACATAATGCCTGTACTCTTTGGTCTGTCTGCTCTCTAGGCCAGCTGTCAAGTCCCTTGCTTCTGTCGTACATCATTTTTGTTCTTTGATCAAGCTTAAAAGTCTATTCATTAAGTTTTTAAATTAGTTAATTATATTTTCACTTCTCGTGTTTCCATTTGAACTTGTGTTACTATCATTTCTTTCCTATGGAATTTTTGTTTAAATAAGACTTAGCAGAAAGATTTGTTGATTCATTGTGTGTGTGTGTGTGTGTGTGTGTGTGTGTGTGTGTGTGTATGGACATACACTTCTGTATGAACACATGTAGAGGCAAGAAGAGCATAACACATACCCTGGTGGTGGAGTGTGAGGCAGTGTGAGCCACCAGAAGTGGGTGTTGGAAACAGAACTCTAGTCCTCTACAAGAACAGTGAGTCTGTGAGTGCACTGAGCACTTTCGCCAACCTCTGTTTTGTTTTATAAACTTATGTCAGGGCAATGGATCATTGTAGCCTAGGAATGTACGTGGAATAGAGCATTTACTGCATAATGTAAGACACTGGGTCCCTTTCCCAGAAATGCAACACATATGTATGTATGCACACATGTACGCATGTGAATAAGTAACTGTTCAATGAAGTATTTTATTTTTATTGTTTTGAAATCCCTTGGCTTGGACAACGGCACTGGGTTTTGATTCTACTACTTCATGGACTGGCTTTGTGGGAGTCTGGTTTGTTTGGATGCTCACCTTCATAGACCTGGATGGAGGGGGAAGGACCTTGGACTTCCCAAGGGGCAGGGAACCCTGACTGCTCTTAGGACTGGAGAGGGAGAGGGGGGAGGAGGGAAAGGGGAAGTGGGGAGGAGGTGGAATTTTTTAATAAATAAATAAATTAATAAAAAAAAGAATAAAAAAAAGAAATCCCTTGGCTCTAACACCTGATTCATTTGAGTGTCTCTCTATTGATTGCTTGCTTTTGTTCAAGGTGGGATTTTCCTCTAATTGTTTTATTTTTATTTGGTTTGAATCTGAAATGCCCCCTCAAGGCTCAGTTGAATTGTTGATAGCTTGTTTGGCAGTTTAAAGGCTTTGGACACGTGATAGTATGTGGGGGGGGGCTGTGCTTAGTGTCATCAGTGATTTAATTCCTTGATGAATTCATTGGTAGGAAAACAGTAGAAGCTATACAGAGAGCGCAAGTCACCTGGGCTGTGTCCTGGAAGGGCATGCCTTGTTCTTTCCTTTGTTTCCCGGCCATGAGATGAGCAGCCCCCCTACTACATACTGTTTGGATGGAAGCCTGGCATCCATGTATCCAAAGGTTCTGGGATGTTTGGGTGAATGGTTCACTTCAGCCCCTGGTATCTATATATCCAAAGGGTCTAAAATGTTCCAATGGAAGCTCCACTCCAAAAACCCTCCCCTGGAGCTGCCTCCATCCATGTTCCACCCCTGAGAAGGCCCGCCAAATGATGACCCCTCCTCAGGGATGCTCAAGACCACTCCCACAGGGTGTTTAAACTGCCCCCCCCCGGAACAAACACGTGGTTTTCTCATCTTTCTTTTCAATTTCCTCTTGGGGGGGGGTAGAAAGCCATCTGAGTGCCTTGTATCCATTAAATCTGTGCATTTTCTAATTGGGTTTAATTTAGTTTGATTCAGATTATTGGGTTGGTGGAGGGGGCTTATTGGGTGCAGAAACTTTTCACATACTGTCTAGCATGATGTTCTACTTTACTACAGATCAGAAACTACCAAACAGAAAAACATGAAAAGAAACCTCTGAACTGTGAACCAAAATAATCAATCAATCTTCCTTCCTTCCCTCCTTCCTTCCCTCCCTCCCTCCTTTCTTTCTTTCTTTCTTTCTTTCTTTCTTTCTTTCTTTCTTTCTTTCTCTTTCTCTCAGGTTTTGTCATAGTAAAGGAAAGTAACTGTAAAAAATCTTGTTGAACTCTTGTAGTGTAGTGTGAGGTAGTGCATATACATGTTCAGTTTCACCTCTTTCTTACTAAAGAACCAGATGGATCAGCTCCCCACTGAGCCCTGATGATACCACTGTATAAGAGGAGAAGAGTGTTTTCTAGTCCTGCTTCCTACATCCTACCACTAAGCCCCGCTTCATTAAGACTAGATGCAGATGGACCGTCAGCTCTCCACTGTACCTGTTGACAGCAGGATGTGGGGGATGAAATACTGACTAGAACAGCCTTCCATGGAAGGCCCTTTTCAGAATTCTTGCTGCTGGTCTTCAGCTTCCTCCCAGGCCTGTGGACACCAGCAATGTCTCTAGGCTCTGAATATATAGCCTCTTCTCATCTTATTGATCCTGGTTGGGAGCAGCTCAGGTTCCTGTTTAGAAACACTGACACTCTCCAGGGAAAGATAGAGCAGCTGTTTGCATCGACAGGGTACAGGGGGAAGGGATCTTTGTTCTGCTGAAACCATCCGGGTAGTGATGGAAGGTTCTGTTAATGTTTAGTGGTACCAATATTTTCCCCTCCACACTGTAGTTAGGGGAAATAAGATATTCTTAAAGTTTAATTTAATTTAGTTTTATTCCCGTGTCTGTTGACAGTCTAGAATTGTAGGCTTATTTAGTGGCCAATCTGTGATATAAAGAGGCAAAAGGAAAGCCAGGTGATTCTCCAGTGTGGTCTCTCAAGTCCCGTGGTCCCTGAAAATCTGTTTCTGTGTCTTCTTATGCCTGTTTATTTTGGTATATTTAGAGTCTCCGTAATTTTTCATGAGAGAATCTGAAAGGCATGTGGTTACTGCTTATTTTCTGGAATAATAAAAACTCTTCATTGTGATCCTTTACCCCCTCTCTCCCATGTCATAGGAAATATATACAAAACCTGTGTCATAACTTCAACTCTAACAAAAAATTTCATGTTACACTTCTAGACAAGTTTTTCATGCATAACCCTGGAACAAAATTCATACACAGAGATTATTAGTTTCCATAATTTGAAGGTGTATAGAAACCAGCTCAAGCCTGAATGTTTTCTGCCTTCTTTCATTAAATAAACTTACTTTTTGCTGTATAAGCAGAACTATATATATATATATATATATATATATATATATATATATATAAAGAAATATTTTGTTTTATCAAATCCTTATCATATCTTATAAATTATTTCATGATAAAAATGTCTTCAAGTATATGGATCTGGTGAGCAGTTCACCAGAAGAATTGGAATGCTGTTGTCAGAACAGACTGTTGAGAGTTAGATTAGCTAAGCCATGTTTCAGTGGGAAATACTGATGTGGTTCCTGAGTTCTGATACGTATAGATGAACGGAGACAGGACGTGATGCACATGTGAGTGAGTGTGAGCTTCTATGGAGTTTTTTGATGGCCCCGAGCGAACAAGGAAAGCAATGGCAGTTTTGGTGATGAACACGCTGAAAGCTGGATCTGGGCATGTACAGATCATTTTCTACCAGAAATCAGGGTCTCTTGGATAGTGAAAAAGCCCACGACTAGAATACTAAAAACAAACAAGATATTCGAATCTTTTTCATGTGAATTCGGTGATTGCTTACAGAGTGGCACAGAACCAGCAGAAGCAGCTTGAGTTGAAGGGACTTTTGCTCATCACAGTTAAGAAGATCTTAGCTCTGAAAACGACCCATGGCTTAAATAGCAAGCTGCGAGTGTGTGCAGGCCAGTGAACGAATAAAGAAGAGGAGAAATTATTGCCTTTGATTTGTGTATCAATTAACAAGAGATAATGCATTTTGAAGTTAAATTTTGTCAGAAAACAAAGAATTAGGTTTCATTTCAATATGGCATTTTTCAAACAAAAGTTGTTTCAACTGTTTTCTCTTCTCCTCTTCCCACCCCCTCCTCCCTGTGGTCCTGCCCCTCCTCCCTGTGGTCCCACCCCTAGTAGTGTCATTTCCACTTTCTTGCTACCTGCGAACCCCCTTTCACATCCTGTTGTCTCCCCGTCATGGTCTCCCATCTAGTTTCATAGTTTGCCTAGACTCTTACCCCCTTTTATTAAAGTACATGCTAACATTAAAAGTTGAATCTACACATGAGAAAGAACATGTAATTTTCGTCTGTCTGAACTAGGGTTGCATATTATAATGCTTTCCAGATACATCCATTTTAATAACTTCATTTCCCTTTATGGATGTATATGTGTAAATGAACACAGTTATATGCACTTCATGTATACATGAGGAGAAGGGAGAAGACAGAGGAAGAAAGAGCCAGGATGTGTTAGCAGCCTTCCTGTTATGGTATCATACCTCCCAAGATACCACCAAGCTTGAAGGGGATCGACTCATTTTCTCAGTTTTGGAAGTTTTAGCCCAGGGTTGACCCTTTGTTTCAGACATGTAGTAAAGACGCACACATTGGCGGGCTCACCAGGAGAATTGCTCCTCACTGGGGCTAGGAAAGAGAGAGGAGAGGACTAGTCCTGGTATATTTAAGGACACACCTCTGTGCCCCGATTTCTGTCCACAGTGTTCTAACTTCTCAATATTGTACTACCTCCCAACGGGAGGAGGAAGCCTTCCTTACATGAGGCTGTGAGAGAAACTCAGACTCCATACTGTAACTGGAGGTGAGAGGAAAGAGGTGGCAACCATGACAACATGCTTCACGTAGGATGCTTCCAAGAAGAGTACCTGAGAAATGGAGCTTTTGAGGGGCAATTGTCCCTCAGTTTTCACTATTGATATCCATTTCCAATCTCTTGCTACTTAAGTTTGGAAATGTTTGAAATTAGGTAGTGAGGGAGTTGTATTTGCTACCATAAAACATTTGTTTATAATGATTTTATCGAGCACTTACTAAGCAGAATTTAGGTTTCCATCCCCCCTTTTTTGTGTGTGAATTCACAAGCGAATTAAAATAATCAAAACTGTGATTGGCTGTAGGCATGAAAGGCACACACAAATTTGGTGGGGCCATGCAGGTTTCTAAGTTGGTAATGTGTGAGTGGCAGCACCATGTTCTCTGTCAGGTGGAAGTTCTGGCAAGTTCTCCTGGTTTCTCACTGAAGTGGTTGAGAGAGCATGTGTCACACTGGAAGAGCTCAGCTCAGAACCCCAGCTCAGAAGCCTGAGTTGGCCTTTTCTGAGGTTAGCTGCCCCATGACTGACATTTCCCCACACGCCAAGTGACCTTTGCAGCTTTCAGTCACTGATAGCTTGGTCGTTCCTTGTAGAGCAGGTGAGTAGTCATGTCTACAGTCACTGTCCTAGACTAACCTTTGTTATAAGATGGCGGTCCTGCTGAGAGTTCACACCAATGGCTACCACATAACAGTTTATAGACCAACTGTATTGCTTCCATTTCCCCTGTGAAGAAAGTGAATCTCAGCAAGGTGAAAGAATTGCCTTGCAGACACATGTAGCCAAGCCATGACAGAACCAGGCAAGATGTCTGAATGCCCAGAATAATATGATCAGCTGTGAAACATCCTATAACTAAGAATTTTTAAAACCATCTCCTAAATATCAATAATAATTGGGGTTATGGTCAGGTCATTAAGTTAATTCTGGGGAGATTTTCTTCTCAGTTTTTAGTGGCTGGAATACAAAGTAGGGACTGTCCAAGGAACAAGCCAATCTGGATTTTTGTGAAAAACTCCACCTGTAAGTTTTGCCTATCTTTGACTTGACCTTGAACAACCTATTTGCCTCCCTCTTTCCCTATATACACAAGGCCATGGAGGATGTCTTTGAGATGTTGTAAATTGATTCCTTATCCAAGGCAGTGGTGGTAGGATGTTTTCTTTCCTTTCTCTCTCCTCCCCTCCCTTCCCTTCTCTTCTCCTTCCCTTCCCCCTCTCTCTGCTTGCTTCTAATCTTCTCTATTTACCTCCCCCTTCCTTTTGCTGTGATAACTGGTTCCAAAACATCCTGTTACAGAATCTTCAATGACTCATAAAGTTTCCAGTTACTTCTAATGAATAAGGAAAAAAAATTAAGGTTAGGAAAAGAAAAAAAAATTCATTTGAAATTTCCTCATGAAACTTACTGCTTAAACATCATAGTACTTACCAGTTGGTATTGGATAACCAAGTAGGGGCTCTTCCCTGGGGAAAATGGTCTCTCCCACTCTGAACATGCACTAATTTCGTGTAGTTCTGTGTTTGTGGGTGGAACCCTTTGAGATTTTCCCTTCCCTGTTAATATGTCTTTAGAAGTTGTGCTTGTTCAGGTCTTGTTTAGGCAGCCATATTGTTGAACCATCACGAGTGAAGGGTTACTGTTATATCAACAAGACACAATCTCACAGCTGATTTCCTGGTCCTCTGGCTCTTACAATATTTTCTCATGTGTGTATGTAACAATAACAAAGAAAAAGAGACCATGAATTTGAGAGAAGACAAGGGTGGTGGTTGTGGTGGTGGGAGAGGTTGAGGGAGGAAAGGATGATGTAATTATATTTTAATTTCAAAAAATTGAAAAAAAAACCCTATAACACACAATCAGGAAAAGGAACATTCAAGACTTAAAGAGCTGAAATGTGAGTTTTAAGAAATCCCAGTCATAAAATTTTCTAATTGCCCAGTGTGGACATTGGAGTCGCTGGGATCCTCTTTGTCTTGTACAAGGGAATGGTGCTCTTCTCTGGGAGAGTGGACTTTTCCAGGAACTTTTCACTTGCAAACGATGGCAGGAAAATCTATTTCTGGCAGATCCCCTCCTTATTTTCATTTGAGCATATTTGCCAGTCGATAAATTCTTACCTCTTGCTGTCCCTCCAAAGATCGGGTGTTCTGGATGAAACAACGCGACGCCCATGCGTCTTTCCCTCTTTTCACTTCAGCAGAAACTCCTTTGGCAAAGCGTGAGGGATGCTCAGCCTGCCCTTAATGGCTCAATGAGGAAAAACCATTGCACGCAGAAGTGAATTTCCCCACGCTTCCATTTGTGCTCACAAACACTGATGGGTGCTTTCATTTTAGTAAGACGATGGTTTCCGATACTGCCCGTGATTTGATAGCACTTGACTCTTTGTTTATGTACTTACCAGGGATCTCACCAGAGATTCCGGAGCCGGGGCTGTGTTGGCCAAACTGAAAGAGTCCTTGGAATTCTAATAACACAGGCTGCTGACTTTCCCCATTCAATGTTTATTTTTCGTCTTTAGTTTGATTAGATTAAGTTTCCTTTATTTAGACTTCAGCAAGAACAACAGACATAAAGAAATTCAGGGGATTTGAAACTTAATTTGAAAAGGCAGTAATTTAAATCACTAACATAAAAGTATCAGATCACATATACAGGCTCATTCACCCCATGAGCTAAATGGCCCTAGTGATAGCCCAGGTCTGCTGTGTCCACTGGTCGACAGATACAGACTATATGGGTATTTTATTTTTGTTTTAATAAATAAAGCTTGCCTGAAGATCAGAGTGCAAAGTTATCCACACTAGACAGCCGTGTAGACCAGGCAGTGGTGGCACACACCTTTAGTCCCAGCAGCCCCCCCTTGTTATCCATAGAGGCCTGGAGGTAATGGTACATGCCCTTAATCCCAGCACTAGAGAGGAGCATAAGATGGGAGGAGTCAGGAGCTCAGTGTCTCAGTCTAGTCAGTACAGTCAAGCTGAGGACAGTTTCGCCTGGGCATGGTAGAGATGAGAACACACAAGTGGCTGGCTGCTTTGCTTTTCTGATCTTCAGCTTGAACCCTAATATCAGTCTCTGGGTTTTTATTGTTTGTGCAACAATGAACATTCCAGAGAGACGGTGCACATGGACCCTGCTTGGCACACCACAGGTTCACTGCCAGGCTTCAGCTTGGGAGAATGCTTGACATCAGATGGGATGCAGGCTTTCAGTCAGCTTTACTCTTGCGTGGATTTCTGTTGACTGAGTGCATGACTATGAACTTTTCTCTACAAGAGAAAACACAAATGAGTACCATGTCGTAGCATGAACTTCTTGCAGGATTTCATCTGGTCCATTGTTGAGACTGCTCAGCACGAAAATGAGGTCCTGTAGCAAAGGTTACTCTTATATTTCAGGAGCAGGAAGTGAGGGAGGCCGAGTTTTCATGATTCTGTCATGATAATAACATCTTGCAAGTATCCCCACTTTCTATTCCTACAGTTTGTCTTTGCTTTATTTCTTTTATTTAAAGATTTTAACAGTTCCTTGAGGATTTTGTACAATGCATTTTGTTTTAATTTACCCTTTATCCTGCCTTCCCTTCCCTATGCACCCAACTTTATGTTCTAAAAACCCCATCTGCTTCAATTTGTGCTGCCCATATAATATTGGGTATATGGTCACCTTCTGGAGCATGGTCAGTTTATGTTCAGTCAGTCAGTTAAGGGTCAGGCAACGAGAAACTATACCTCTTCTTTTCACTGGGTTACTCACCGTTCATCAGTCTGTATCTGGACTAGTATAGCAATATGAGACATCTCCTTACTTTGACTACTCAAACATCACAATCACTTTAACACTCTCAAGGAGCAGTCAGAGTATCATGTACTCACCTATTCAAGTGCTTAAATACTTCCTCCAGGAGTTTCGTAAGAGTGGTACCACATAAGCAGCATTCAGATCCTCTCCAGTGCTGTCCCAGCCTACCAATGACACCATGTCTTCCTGCCAGGGACAAATATGGCAATGCAGAGCTGCCACACATGCCCAAATATCCCGGCGCCAGGCCTTTATACTCTCTGACCCAGGGTCTTTTACACTGAGATTGTACACGGCTTTCACCAGTCGCTCGAATTATACCTCCTGTATGAAATATTTATCTATATTCAGAATTTTTCAAATTTCCTCCCCTCTTGCCCTCTTGTAATAGTTGTCTGTTAAAACTAGTAAGACTTTGGAAATAGATAAATTTTGTTGGAACTCTTTGAAGGAACTTTAGGCATACTTTTATAATTATTTGTGAAGTATAAACACAGGGAATATATCCACCTTTGTCATTTAGGTTCTTCATGCAGTATTTTTTAAAAATTAAGTTTTAAAAATTATCTCCTTTCAGGCTGAGCATGTGTCACTCTTCTTTCTAAAACTGACAATTTGATTAAAATATTTGTTTACTTACTTGGGGCAGGGTCTTGCGATGCAGTCCTAGCTGCCCTTGATACATCGACCAGGTCCATTGAGTTTGCAATGGCATTGCTGCTTCTGCTTCCTAAGTACTGGGATTTCAGGCATGCTGTGTCATACCTGGCTCCATAACTCGATTTGAAGTACTTTCTTCTTGATAGCTTACATGTGCCAACTTCTGGTCATTCTGTGCTTATTGTCCATTGATAAATGCAATAGGTGTATATTTTTCCAGTTATTGATTCTTTTAACACTGTATCATAATAATTTATATAACGTATTAACATATTGATGTATGCCTACTTCATGTTTGATTTCCTGAAATTCAAATCATATAATTTTACATCATTGGAGAGCCAAATTCTTTATGAAACGTTATGCTTTCTCTTCTAGAACAACAATTTAAAGTCTGTGTCAATTTAGGAAGTTATTTCAAATGAGAGAAGGATTGCAGTGGCGAAAGACACATAGCTCCTATTGCTGAATAGTTTACAAAATCCTGTTTTCTTTATTTTAAAACAAGAAAATCAGGCACTTCAGATTTCTCCCCAAAAGCCAATATCTAGAAGAACCTCAGTATGGAAGAATGTAATTATTCAATATTTTTGGTTTTAAGAATTCAGTATCTTTGTTCTTAGCTTTGATGTTACGTTTTGGATGGAATCCTAGTGTATACATGGACATTTAGATGGATATTCATAGTTTTGACAGCCTAGAGGGCAGAATAATTGAGTTAATTTTTTCTTCCACATATGAAGGGGCTTTCACCTGTGTTAATTAACTCTATAGGTGTTATTGGAGTTAATGGAAGAGGAATGCTAGGAGCCCAAAGTTCTTAATCTAAGAAGGTGAGGGACAAATGTGAATCAGTAATTATTTTGACATATTTTAGCCTTTGTGTTTCATTTTCTGTTGCCACTCTCTCCTTTTAGTCATCGTCACCAAGCAACTGGCCAAGCAGACCTCCCCTACAAAACAGAAGCAGAGATTCTGTGTTTTGTTGAACCAGTCTCTAAGAGCTGGAACTGTTCACTGAAGGTGCTATAGGGTAGAGCTAGCTGTATGTGGAGCAAAATTATTCTCTGTCCTTTTAATACCTAACAAAGAAATTTTCCGATGGAACAGACTCAAAACCAGAAAATAACCAGCACACCACATTGCAAAAAGCAGAGGTTAAACTCCCGAAGCTGGTGGTCTTTGTCTTCCGACTGTAGAATCAGCGCCAAGACAGCCTTCTTGTTCTATTGGATAGTCAGAGAGAACCATGTAAGAATGACAGAGAAGAGGTCAGGAAATTATTGTTTTCAATTCAAAAGCATGAAATGAGTCACAGGAACCAGAAACTAGTGAGCTCAGATTTCACAGTTTGGTCTTGGGGCACAAGGGACCAGCAGCTGGGAGTGTATGTCCAAAGTCTTCCTTGTTGGGGCAAAAGAAAGAAGCTGCCAGGGATTTTAAATATTCTGGAAAGTTGCTTTTTACTTTTGTTATAAAATGGTCAAGTGATGTCAGTTTTGATGGAAAGAAAAACCTTTCAAAGTGTCTACAAATCTTTCCATCAAGGGTTAAACCTTTGAGTGTTTTAGATCCCCTGCCAGCCCTTCTTACATGGAAAATAATGGTAAGAAGATCACACATTCTGTGATATTTCTGCAAGCCAAGAAGGAAAACGTGGCAGAGGCTCTCAGGGTCACTTGCACTGACAGGTGACTGTACTCTGTGGACTGGACTGGAATGGGTCCCAGAGGTAGTTAAATGTTAAAGGTTCTGTCCAGCCAAGTCTCTGACCGGGGAAGGGGAGGAGGAGGAAGCCTCCAGAAGGACTGGTTTGGCGTATTGTTTTTTCTTCCTGATTGCCGTCAAAATCTAAAATATTTATTAAAATTTCAGATACAAGACTTTGGCTTATTTATTTTTTTGATAATTAGCCAAGATCTTTACTGTTGAACAATGTCTGAAATGGAGGAAATAGTGGTTAAAATGCAGATAAGGTTGCTCATTCTCTGTCTCTCTGTCTCTCTCTGTTTCACTCTGTGGTTTACCACAAAGAGTCTATAATAAAGAGTTGCTGGGCCTTGTAAAGTCCGTAGCTGAGACAGATCAAGGCCTTTATTTTTCCTGCAGTAGACTGTGTGTCATCATGCTGGAAAAAAAAAATAAGGCCTCTTTTGGATAGCAATAAGACGGTTGTTAGTTGTTCTGTGTTGGGTAGGGGTAATTTATAGTGCATTTCCCATTCCGCAATTATCCTTTCACACACTGCTTTAGTCTGAGACTGTAGATGCATCTCTGAGAGCCTTCATTTTTAGAAAGTAATTTAATAAAACCTCAAATTCTTTCTACTAATAGCCATTATCACAAAATGGAAAGCATTCCTCTAAGGGTCAATCAGGAGTTACTTTTAGCACATTTCCTATCATCTGTGTTTGGTCATTTGTCATACATCATTTGGAAAACAGAAATGCAGCTGCAACTGATTTTTCCCAGAGTTCTCAAACCTTCCTCTCCTACTTAAGGTTAAAGAGTTGTAAGTTTCAAACCAGAAGCAATACATTGGAGGCAAGATGAAAGTCAAATGGATTTCTACTCTCTTTCAAATGTTTCATTATTCATAAATATTCTGACAGAATTAAGAGACGTGAGAAAGTCAGAGGCCCTGCGTCCCCTATGCTTCTGCAGCCACGACCCAGGATCACTCTGGAAGCAGTTTACAGAGCCATCCTCAGCCTTGCTCCCCACTCCATCTCTAACCCACTCTGTAGTCTGTAAGTTTGGAAAGAAAAACATTATCTTCAGATAGTACTGTTAATTCAGAAGAAAGCACTGTACTTTATAGAGTCAGAGTTTAGAGGAGCAGATGAGACCATGCCCTTCAGGGTTGAGGATCCCCCCGAACCTGGTTTGCCCTGCAATCATCTTCTTTCCAAAGATATTCAGGATGCTCCTGTCCCTCAGAACAGTGGGTTGCACCTGGGATGAAGTATGCCTGGGATGCAGTGAAGATGGACTGAGGTGTGCTGGGATGCAGTGTGCTGAGATGCAGTGTGCTAGAATGCAGTGAAGTTGGGTTGAGGTGTGCTGGGATGCAGCGTGTTAGGATACAGTGTGCTGAGATGCAGTGTGTTAGGATACAGTGTGCTGAGATGCAGTGTGTTGGAATGCAGTGAAGCTGGGTTGAGGTGTGCTGGGATGCAGTGTGCTGGGATGCAATGAATCTAGGATGCAGTAAAGCTGGGATGCAATGAAGCTGGGATGCAGTGAAGCTGGGTTGAGGTGTTCTGGGGTTCAGTGTGTTGGGATACAGTGTGCTGGGGTTCAGTGTGTTGGGATACAGTGTGCTGGGGTGCAGTGTGTTGGGATACAGTGTGCTGGGATACAGTGTTCTGGGATGCAGTGCACCTGGGATGTGGTGAACCTGAGAGGCAGTGAACTTTGGATGCAGTGCTGTATTGATAGAAATCCTTTTGACTCTCAGAGAAGCCACCCTGAGTCTAATTCTCATCTCTGAATCTGATATGCTGCCATTCTGTTGTTCCCCTGAGATCGTCCTGATTCTCTCAGAGTCTAATGAAAGTGTTTTTCTGCCTGCCTTGTTTATTGTCAAACTTTACTATTCACTCAATGTCTTCTGCTCTGTGCCAAAGTGTAGGTTCTTCCTTTCTTGTATTTACCTGAGATCTTGTGAGATCGACAAGCTCAAAACCTAGCATTATTGAATCCTTTCTCATATTTACCTTGAGAAGACATGTATAGAAGTGATATTCTATTTATAGAAGTACCATCATTCAATTATAATGAAAGTGATTTTCTTCACTATTTCCTATTCGATTCAAATTTTGTCCTAGAAACATCGGCTACCACTAAAATTTGTCCACAGATCTACGAGTCAGTCAAATGTCAATATTTTGAATAAAAATAACGTTGAAATTGGATAAGAGTATCTTTCTCCTTAATTTTAAATTGCTCATTATCATTCAATTTGCCACTTCTTCATTTCCTGTGAAGAACATCGAAGACCGGAAATCAAAAGTATGCATGACCACACAAAAATTTGGAAGGAGGTTGCATGATTGAGAAGTCTCTCCAGATTACAAAAATCATTGCCATACTCGTCTTAAAATGCACTTATCAAGTTGCAACTTGCATGTGGCACTGTAGTAAATACAGTGAAAACAGAATTAAGAAAGCTCTGCCATGCCTTTTGGATGAAAAAAGTTAAAATAAAAAGTTATCATTTAGGTATTGGTCTTTTGATTCCCAAAGTGGGGTGTGGGCACCATTCAGGTGAAGTCCAAGTTCTGGCTAAAGTGGATCAAGCCTGTGCCACCAGTTACAACTGAACACCCTGGGCAGAATTTGCTAAGTCACTTTCTAATCCTGCGGGGAGGAAAATGGCAGCAGATGAATTTCAGATCAACTGAAAGAGCCATATAATATTCTGCCTGTTTTATTTGTTTTTCTTTTATATATCTTGACAGAGAATTTAGGAGAGCTCAAACTCTTGGATTTCATGGCAGGCATGGGTGCAGAAAAATCTAAGAGAAATTCACCAGCTTTTCTTCAGCCATAGCGGAAGGGGAGCTCTGTAAGATGGAGACTTGGGGAAGCAAAAAACAAAAGCAAACAAAAACTTCACCTCGTGTTTTGACTCCTGACTAATATTAGTCTTGTACTTAATCACCATACAGTCACCTAGAACTTCAAATGAAAATTCTAAACTTTTGCTCCAACCAGTAACTCCCTCTGCTCCAAAGAAGGAAGAAAGACTTCTTTATTTCTCTCTCCCTCAGTCTACTGGCTCCACTCTCAAAGGTCAGAGAAGGTCCCATGGAAGTTGGTATGTGTGGGGGAAAAATCACAGAAATTGGCAAACTGGAAAAAGCCCCTATATATCTATAAAAAAATTCTGGGCTGCTTTTCAGACTGCGCAGGGGTTGAGGCGAGCTGGTCCAATTCATCATGACAAAGGCCCAGAAGTACATGAAACAAACAGTGCCAAAAACACTGAGAAGCCTTTAAAGGCGTGCAAAGCCCACTGCGACAGAAGGTGATTTGATGAGTGACCCTAACCACACATACTGCAAGCCAACATTCTCCAGAGGATTTTCACAATACCCAGAGTCTCAAAATCTATTTGTTAAACCCATCCATTTATAATCCAAAGTTACTTTACATCCGAAGAAATAGGAAAATCCTAAAATACTTTGAAAAAATTAATGGAAATATTACCCTTTGAAATGTAGTAAAATGATAGGAAAATACAATAGAATCTAAGAAGCAGCAATGATAGTCAGGTTATCTCAAGTGAGAATAAACACAGTGAATGGAGAGCAGAAACTATTAGCTAAGAAATAAACAACAAAAAATAAAATAAGAAGAAAACTTGCTACTGAAGACAAAATAAATGAGAATAGATTCTACTGCAGAAAACCAAACAGCAGAGAGGTAACCATGGAAGCGGCAGGTAGCTTTGGGGGAGAGCCACAGAAATGCTTACAATCTGAGCAAGCAAGAAAACAGAAAAAATGAGCAGGACAAACAGCAAAGTTGTGCATTGTGTTATGAAAGGGTATGGCGCAGGACATAGCTGGAAACTCTACAAATCTGGAGAAAGATGTGCAAACATGCATATTCATGAAAAACGGAAATCTGAACGTGGTAGATCCAAATAAAAGTATTCCGAGGTGAATAATAATCAGAGTGAAAACTGAAGAACAAACTGTGAGAGTGAAGAGAGAACGACAGTGCATCACACAGGAAACAAAAGATTGGAACGATCTCATGTATCTCACCAGAAACCATAGAGACAGAAGAACTGAAAAAAAAGTCTGTCAGATAGATTTCTATATCAAGCAAAAATATCCCATAGGAAGGAATGATCATTCAAATGCTTCCAGGTATAACAACCAACAGTAAAAAGTATGAAGAGTTAAGAATAAATCATAAGGGATATAGCAAATACTGCTCTAAATGTTACTACCTTATTTTTTCTTCGGCTCCTTAAGCACTAATCCTAGCCTAAAGCAAACATCTCCCATCATGTCTTAGGGCTGTCTGTGTGCACAAAGCCACTGTGTACATCAGCCAAAGTCTTTGTCTCAATGCTTGTACCTTCTCTACCTTGCATTTGAGGTGGTAAATTTCACCAAATAAGTGGTAAAAAGATAAGCATATAGTAATCCCTTGGGCAATCACTGAAAAGCTCCACCAACAGAAGTATCCAAAAGACAATATTGTTAATAAGTGGAAGACTATCAAAAAAGAAGAAGAAAGAAGCAGAATTATGAAAATGAGGGGTGGGGTGAGGGGAAAGAAGGAAAATAACCAGAAAATAGTAAGCCAAATGTAAATATACATATTTTTATATCAGGTGCGGCTGTATACATATACTACTTATGGTAGGTGAACATAGCTTAAATATCCTGAACTTAAAATACAAGAAATTTGAGACTGCAAGAGTTTAATTCTAATCCTACTCTCACAATTTCCTCTTTCATTGAAAATAGAATCTTTTCTCATACAGTATATCCTGATAACAGTTTCTTCTCCCTCTACTCCTCCCAGTTCCTATTCACCTCTCCTCCCATCTGGATCCACTCCCTTTCTGTCTATCATTGGGAAGAACGACTTCTAAGAATGATAGTAAAATATATCAAAATAAGATATAATGAGACAAAAAGAATCACATCAAAGTTGAACAGGAAAAACCAACTGAAGAAAAATAGCCCACGAGAAAGTACAAGAATCAAAGAACCACTCATTTGCACGCTCAAGAATTTCATAAAAACACTATACTGTGAAACCATTTTATACACACACATACACGCGTGCGCACACACACACACATGTGCATGCATGCACGCAAGACCTGGTGAAGATGTCTGCAGGCCATGTGCCCGCTGCTTCAGTCTCTATGAGTTCATATGGGGTTTCCTCAGTTGGTTTCGAGGACATAGCTTTCTTTGGGTCCTCTATCCCCTCTGACTTTTATACTCTTTTGCCTCCTTCTTGGGTGGGGTTCCATAAGCTCTGAGGGGGAAAGACAGGAAGAAGATATCTACATTTAGGCTGAGTGCTCCACGTTCTCTCACTCTCTGTGTAATGTTTTAGCTCCCATCTGCTGCAGCAGGAAGCTTCTCTGATGATGGAGAACAAGGCACTGATCTATGAGTATAGGACAATATCATTTTATTGCTACTTTATTTTTTCTTAGAGCAATAGTATTTAGGTTTACCCTAGGTCCTTGGGCTATCTCAGCTCTGGTCCTTAGTCTTCCAAGCAGTGTTGGGTGTGGGTTCCATCTCACGGAGGGAGTGGTCTTTAATTCAAACCAGAGATTGATTGGTTACTCTCGCAAACTTTCTACCACCACGGCCCTAGCAGCTAAGTACATCATACAAGCAGGGCACCATTGCAGAACAAAGGGTTTGTGACTGGCTTCGTGTTTATGTATGTCTTTTGGTAGCATGCAGAGCACCTTCCTGTACCAAAGACACAAGAACACAGGGGTGAAAGCACCAGCTTGACTTCTCTGTTCAATGAGTTGTGTGGATGTTTTCTTTAGCAATGGGGTCTTGCTGTCAGTTTGTGGAGAACACTGCTTGGGTTGTTTGGGTAATTCCCATGAGATCTGTTTGGCCAAAAACTCAATTAGATGTAACTCAGTCCTGGTGCAGGAAGTTTCATTTGGTGACAGACTGCTCCCCTGAAAAAAATTACCCCAGCAAGGATTTCCTGCTGGACACTCAGCTGTGATGACTTTGGGGCAAAACAAGTAAACATGACCTTTCTGCTGTTGCGTCATGTGGACTGTAATCAGGCCAGTGTTTTCCCCTTTCTCCTAATGTAGGAAATGCAGAGGGGTCAAGCTGAAGGCGAAGAGTTAACGTCATGATTTGGCTTAGTAAAAATTGAGAAATAAGAGAGTTACTTGATTAAGTAAGAGAAGCCCTGACTGTTAAAAATTTGTCTCCCTTTCTTCTGAATGGGGGACAAATTCGCACCACTTATATTTATACAACCAAAGAAATAATTTCTCTTTCTTATAGAAGGAGTTGGAAAAGTTTTCTTTAAAAATGTAGGAGGGAATCTATGTTTGGCCCTGGTCTGCCAAGGCAAGCGTTCTAACACTATAGCCAGATCTCTAATGATTTTAATTCTCTAGAATTCTCTATACCACGTCCAGATGTCTACAACCTCAGACAGCCACCACACTTTATGCTTTCTTGCATAGCAGGCACTGTGCCTGTTCACAATACTATACTATTATTTCATTTAGACAAAAGGAGTCTTTACCATAAGATTTGTCAATTATTCAGGGAACAGCCTCTGCTTTATTGCACACGAATAACTCCTTAAATAGTGGAATCCTATTGACCCTGATTGGTTAGCCCATTACCTCGGAATGGACAGTGAGCGCTCTTATCATGAGGATCTCTGTGGAAGAAGCACATTAAAGGATACATGGGAAGTACAGGCTAATCCACAGGCCAGCTACCAGTTACTTCAGAATTCAGTGTTCTGGAGTCTGGGACGTGCTGTGCCACATTTCTCGTTAGAAGCTCAATGTGCCAAGCAGGTTGGCTGCCAGGTCCTGCCTGCATTTTCTCCTACAAGTGTTATATTATTTTATGGTTATCAATTACATTCCAAAGCATTCTAGTTCATCTTATTTAAATACTATACATCATCTTTTAAACTATTTATCTTTGCTATTTTTTTTAACTTTAAACGTGTTCTCCTTAATAATGTTGTGACAAATAAGGCTTTGAAAATCTTATGTGCATTCTTCCTTTTCTTCACACAAGTTATTAGGAATGGATGTGGTAAGACAAAGGGCAGAAGTGAGTCAATCTGCTTCTGCTTGGGGGAGAGAATGTAAGTAAGATAAGACCTAGAAAAGAGTACTATTCCACACAAGAATCAGACTTTTGCTCATATGTCTATGATGGTACTTTTTGAAATTCATCAGAAAAAATGGAATTGAACTAAAATGTTCAAAATGCTCTTTAGTAGGATTCTGCGAACCGAACTCCCTTTTGTAAATAAAAGACACGATATGGTCAAAAGGTCCAGATATTAAAACATTTGAAGAATAAGCCAGCATTCATAAAAGAAATTATACAGTCTTAAAAAATTAAGTTAGTACTTTTTTGGTTTCTGGGTTTTGTATTTTTGAGACTTGGTTTCTCTGTGTAGTCATGGCTGTCTTGGAACTCACCCTGCAGACTTGGCAGACCTTTAATTTGGATATTTGTCTGCCTCTGCTTCCTGGGGTCTGGGACTAGGGCATGCACCACCACCACCCAGGCAACTTAATACATTTAATTAAAATACATCACTTTCTCTCTCCAACTTTCCATATTCCCAACTCTAAAATTGTACCTTCTTTGTTATTATTATTGTTGTTACATATATATGTGTAAGTATAAGTAAGTAGGTCAGTAAAACCTACTGAATCTGCTTTCACTGTTGAGTGCATATGGTTTCAGGACTAACTGCTTCATACTAGATAACCAACAAGGAGGCTTATCTCCAGGAGGAGTTAGTTCTTCCTCTCTCAACAGTCATTAATTGCCTATAGCTCTTTGTTTAGACAGAGGAAGGACCCTGTGAGATTTTTCTCCCCTTCTATGTTAGTATGTCTATCGCTATTGCCATGATTCACATATTGTTTTTGCAGCCATTTAAAGAAGAGATATTTTCACTGTGGACTTCCTGGTATTCTGGCTCTTGCAAGCTTGCTATCCCCTCTCCAGGAATGGATTCAGGATCTGTGATGTAGATGTATCTACTGGCGTTGGTGTTCCCACATCTGTTTATCTGTGCAGTGTACACAACTGTGGTTTTTTGTGAAGGTTTTCATGAACCCTAAAGAGAGGCCTCTTTGATGAGGGATGGTAGCTAGACTTACCTTTGGATGTAAGCATGCGATTTAGAATATAGTAAGAATTATGCTGGTCTAACAAAGGGGCAGTAGTAGATTCTCATCGAAGGTTTATAGCCCCATTCGCCCGGGAGTCTGGCTGCATCTCTAGTACCAGTAATGACTTTCCTCTTGTTGAGTAGGTTTTTAGTCCAACCAGACAGTTGTTGGTCGTCACCAACATTTGTGTACCACTTATTGCACCTTTATGAATACTTACAATGCTAGACATTGTTGTGTTGTTGCTGGGTAGAATTATTAATTGCTCCCCTCCCCTATCAGCTTGCATAATATATTCTGGTACTATGAAATTTAGACCAAGGAAAAGGCTTTCAGATTAGGTTTAGCTTAAATCATCTGTGTCCTATGTCTTAAGTATGTGGTTTCTTCAGCAACCTTCAAACTCCGGGAGGCAACCAAAGGGCTATGTCCATAGTCTGTGTTGTTTTCAGACTCATTTGGAGTGCCCTAATCAACCATTCAAAAGAAGATTTACCACACTTGATGGGGAGCACGGCAGCATGCAGGCAGACATGGTGCTGGAACTGAGAGTGCTACATCTTCCAGGCAACAGGAAGTCAACTGACTGTCACACTAAATGAAGCTAAAAAAAAAAAAAAAAAAAACCTCAATGCCCACCTTCACAGTGACACACTTCCTTCAACAAGACCACATTGATGTGGGATGTCTTTCTGTATGTGTGAATATCTTATCTGTTGCTTTATTGGTTGATGAATAAAATTGCTTTGACCTATGCAAGGACAGAATATAGCTAGTCAGGAAATTCAAGCAGAGATACAGGGAGAAAGAAAGTGAAGTCGAGGGAGATGCCAGCAACTGCCGGACGAGAAAGATGTCAGAGCATCTCTGGTAAGCCACAGGCCACATGGTGATATACAGATGAATAAAAATGGGTTAATTTAAATGTAAGAGCTAGTCAGTAATAAGTCAGAGCTCTGAGTGATTGTTTTATAAGTGGCTACAAGACTGGGCAGGACACAGAAAAGTTTCCAGCTGCACTACATCTCCTAACAGTGCCATTTTCTTTAGGGGTCATTTTCTTTCAACCCACCACAGGTATGTTCCCTCCATTCCTACTCTCTTTAGGAGTTTTATCATGAAATCATGCTGAATTTTGTCAGAAGTTCCTTCTATATCTATAGAGATGATCATGTGACTTTACCTTTAAGACCCTTCATAAAATTTATTGTATTTATTAACTTATGTATGTCCAACCAACCTTGAATTTCCAGGATAAAACTAACTTGACCATGGTGGGAGGTCTTAATGTGTACCTGTTTTTTAATTTGCTAGTATTTTATTAAGGATTTTTATGTCAGTGTTCAGAGATATTGGCCTGTAGAGTTTTGCTGTGTTGTTTGTTGTATATGTATATGTATACGTATACGTATATGCATATGTATATGTATATGTGTTTTCCTGTGTTTGGGTATTAGAGTAACTCTAACTCTGCAGAATGAGTCTGAGGTCAGTGCTTCTGTTTCTAGTTCTTTCATTAATTTATAATGGATCAGTTGTAGGTCTTTGAAAGTCTGGTAAGATGTTTCTGTGAATCCATCTGGGCCTGGACTTGCGTGCGTGTGTGTGTGTGTGTGTGTGTGTGTGTGTGTAGTGTACGTGTGTTGGTGTGTTGTTGGTGGGGTTAGCATTGGAAGCTTTTGTATTACTGTTTCGATCTCCTTCTTCATTATGGATCTGTTTCATTTATGTGGTTGATTTCTTCTTGGTTTAACTTTGGTACTTTGGATGAGTCAAAAAATTATTCACTTCTTTTAGATATTCCAACTTAATGGAGTACAAGTTTTAAAAAATATTCTCCTATAAATGTCTGTATTTCTCCAAGGTCTATTGTAATGTTTCCCTATTTATTTCTAATTCTGTTAAATGGATTAACTTTTTATTTTTTAGAGTTGATGGGTCAAGGCAAAAAAATCAGTTCTAGGTTTAATTGATGCCCTGTATTGTTTTCTTCATTTCTATTTCATTAATTTTTACCTTCATTTTTATTATTTCTTGTGATCTATTCATTTTGGGTTTGGATTGTTATTATTTTATAAATTCTTACATTACATCATTAAATAATTCACTGGTGTTCTCTCCAATTTTTAAAATGTAGGCATTTAGGGCTATAAACTTGCCTCTTAGAACTGATTTCAGTGGTCCCTGAGGTTTTGTTGTGCTGTGTTTTTATTTTCATTTAGTTTAAGGGATTTTTTGATCTCTTATTTGAATCATTCATCATTCAGTAATGGTTTGTTTAACCTCCATGGGTTTATACACTTAGAGTTTTGTTTGCTGTTGGTTTTAAGTTTTATTGCATAGTGACTGGACAGGATATTTGGGACTATTTCAATTTTCTATTTTTTTATTTGTTTTGTGCACTATTTTAAAGAGGCTTCTGTGTGCTGCTACATAGAATGCATATGCTTTGGCTTTGGGTGAAATATTCTGTAAATATATATTAGGCCCATTTAATGTAAGATGTTTTAGTTCTGAGGTCTTCTGTTTATTTAATTTTTTTTCCAGATGATCTATCTTTTGAAGATAGGAAGATATTGAAATTACTTACAGCTATTAGGTTATATTAGTCTGTGACTTTAAATCTGTTTGTATGTTTTTTTTTACGATGCTGGGTACACCAGACTTTGGGCTATATGCGTTTAGTATCATAATATTTTCTTCATTAATTGACCCCTTGTTAAGAATGAAATTACCAGTTGGGCAGTGGTGGTACATGTCTTTAATTCCAGCACTTGGAGGCAGAGGCAGGCAGATCTCTGTGAGTTCGAGGCCAGCCTGGTCTGCAAGAGCTAGTTCCAGGAGAGGTTCAAAAGCTACAAAGAAATCCAAAGGAACAAAAAAAAATGAAAAGAAAAGAAAAGAAAAGAAAGAAAGAAAGAAAGAAAGAAAGAAAGAAAGAAAGAAAAATGTTCCCTTCTTTCTTCTTCTGGTTAAGTTTAGTTTGAAGTCTACTTTGTCAGATATTGGGGGAGGGGACAATGCTTGCCTGCTTCCTGGTAACCTTTGCTTGAAATGCTTTTTTCATTCTCTCCCTGTAAGGTGGTACTTATTGTTAAAGCTGAATTTCTTGTAGACAACGGAGAGATGGAGTTTGTTTCTTACTCTTCCAGCTAGCCTATGGCTTTTGATGGGGGAGTGGAAGCCATTAACATTTAGAGTTAATGTTGAAAGGTATGTGTAGAACGCAGTCATTTCAGTGATTTTGCTGGTGTCTGTTCTTAACTTTTGCTTTGTTTTTCATTAAACTGCAGCTTTCCTTGTTTTCTTTCTAAAGTCTCTGGGCTGTGTTTAATCCTTTCCTGGGTTCAAATTATTTCTCCCAGTATTCTGTCTAGGGTTTTTGCTGGATGTACATTTGTTTCAGGCTATTTGTAGCACAGGAAGTTTTCCTTTCTACCTCAAAGTAGCAGGGAGTTGTTCTGTGTACAGTAGTCTAGATTGACAGGTGTGGTCTTTTAGAACTTGGAGTCCATTGCTCCAGGCTCTTCTGGCTGCAGAGTTTCCATTGAGAAATCACCTGTTATTATTGTGGTTTTTCTTTTGAAACTTTACTTGTTCTTGATGTTGTTCTGCATGTATTAAATTTTAACTGTGATGTGTCATAGGATGTTTCTTTCCTGGTCTTGTTTGGTTAGCGTTTTATGTGCTGTTTGCTCTTGTTTTCATTAAATTCCGGAATTCTTTGATAAAGCTTATGATTACATTTAAACTTTTTCCTTTGGGTTCATCTAAGTAGTTGTCATTAGATACCACTTCTATAGGGCTAGTGGGTTTGGTGAAAAACACACAGTCTTTGACATTGATGTTTTGTTTTTGTGATTTAGCCTATGCATGAGAGTTTCTTTCTTTGGTTGTGTGTCTAACATGATAATCCTACTGGGACAGTGCAGTAGATCCGTGACCTGTGGAAGGTCAGGTAAATCTGACAGACAAGTTGTTTAATTTGGGCCAGGCAACAATGACTCCAAAATCACAGGTCTGGATTGAGGCCCATAGATGTAATCATGACATCTGATAGAAAGAAGAGGCATATCTCATCAGTTAACGGTGGCAGACACCTGGATGTGAAGATGGCCACAAAACTGGTAGAGGTACAAAGCTTACCTTGTAAAGGTGGCTCAAATAAAAAGGCTTTGCTGATATGGGTCTGGTCCTTAGTAGTTTTTAAAGATCTATTCCTCTTTGTGTTTGTATATGTAGGTGTACACTGAGGCCAGAAGGGAGTGACAGAATTTCTTGGAACTGGTACCCAGTTGTGAGCCATTCAATGAGGGTTCTGTGAATCCAACTCTGGTCCTCTGCAAGAGCAGGGAGAACTCTTGCTGAGTCACCTCTCCAACCCCAAATTACAGTTTTAAAGGCTCATTTTTTAAACTAGTCCGTGCGTGTATTCACTAAGTAAATAGCGTGGAGCAGGTTCAAACGGAAGCTTGATGCAGCCACAGCCTCTTGTCCTTTATTTGCTACGTTAAAAACATACAGAGCAGTTGAAGAGAAGCCTTTAATAGTTCTTACTTTACCATAAAAACTACGAAGGGAGTACACTAAGCTTGAGCATGAGTTTAAGAATTTTTGAGAAACTGTCTTCCATATCTAAGATCCTATTAATATCAATATGACATAGAAGTTGCAATTTAATTAATGTCTTAAGTTTCTTAGCATTTTTACATACCAATTAACGAAACTTGGTGCCTGGAGAGGATTTAAGTATTACCTTTAGACAAATGGTGCAAATTCATATATGAGAATTGAAATTATCAATTTTCTTTAGTACATATTCTGTTGGCAGCTAACTAGGACATATTTTTTTTCCCCTGGGAAAAGAGGTATTTTCACACAACTTTAGCTTGGAATAAACATTCAAAAGAGGTAAAGATTATGAAATTGTTTAATTATAGGAAAGGGGGTTGACTTCATTTTAAACGACAGTATAAAACCTTCCTTTGATCTATCTGCAAATGTCATGAAGTTTGTTACTGCATGTTCTAAGAGCCACATATACAATAGTTAAAGAAAAAATTTTTTAAATCGTCATTGTTTTATTTTTTAAACTATTTGTTATACACATGAGCAATTTTTACTTGGTGGTTAAAAAAATAATAATCCAAAAAACAACAACAAATACCTCAACTTGATTCAGTTGCCTTACTGTGTTTAAATAGATGAAAAATTTCAGTTAGTTGTAAAATAATTAATATTTTGTCGCTATTATTACAATTATATTTTTAAAGTTAAGGTTCTAAGTTAACTCTATAGCAATCAACGCAAATTTTATTTAGTCCTAGGGACTTTCAACAACTTTATCTTTAAACAGATTATTTTTGAATGGAAAAAAAGAAACAAATTTTATCTACTACTGGCAAATCCAGAAAATACATGTTCAAATTTGGACATATTGAGTTGAACATATTGGACATTATAAGATCTAGAGAAAATAGATTTAGAAACTAAAATGGAATGAGCTTTATGGACAATTTTAGTTAATTCAAGCCATTTTAAACATAATTTCTTCATTCAAAATACTAATTGAGGGCCAGCAAGATGATTCAATGGGTAAAGTTTTTATTGCCCGCCTGCCAACTTCAGGACCTAAGTTTAATTTTTGGAACCTGCATGAAGGAAAGAAAGAGCCACCCATCCCCCATAGTGGTTACCCTTGGACTCCACATGGGCATTCTGACAATGTGTATGCCCATGCACAGAAGCAAACATAAGTATGTAAAAAAAATGGTCTTAGAAATTGTTTCTACCTCTTGAAATTATTGAGTATTTAATGCATAGAAAATAAAATTCTTCACATACTGAATGGTTCCAATTAATTGAAATGCCCTTTGATTCCAATATCATATTATAGCATTTTCTTTTATGCAGCCATATTTCTATGATTACTCTAATATATATTAAATTGTGGATCATTCTTAAAATAACATCATTGTTTATTGACTAGTAACAAAAATTCAGTTTCACTAGCAATTCTGGAGTCTTTCTTCTGTCGGGTTACACAAAAAGACTACAGCATAATTGGTGTAAAAGCTTGTTGGAGTTATTTGGATATTGAACAAATTTCCTCAAATAGTCCCAAATCTGATTAGCTTTCCTTGGTAGCTTCTAATTGCCACAAAAATACTGCAAAACATTATCTTAAAAACAACATAATGACACGGGAGAAAAATCTACATCCATAAAAGTGAATATTGATAAGATAATCAATGTGCTTTTAAAAGTTAATCACGAACTATTGGCTTGTGAAGATAAGTAGCCAGAAGTACTCAGCCCACACAATCAACTAAGCAGGGCTCATAGGGGCTCACAGAGACTGAAGCAGCAATTACAGAGCCTGCCTGGGTCTGCACCAAGTCCTCTGCATAAACGTTATGTTCAACCTGAGTTGTTTTGTAGAATTCTTTCTCTTTTGTCTAGTTTGTTTGTTTTCTAGCAGGGTTGCTCTGTGGAATCCTGACTGTCCTGGAACTCGCTCTATAGACCAGTCTGACCTCGAATTTACAGAGATTCACCTGCCTCTGCTTACTGAGTATGTCCCACCACCTCCTGGCTCTTTTGTGGGACTTCTAACAGTGGGAGTTGGGGGTGTCCCTGATCCTTTTCCTGCTCTTGGGAACCTTCTACTTCTAGATTGCCTCACTTAGCCTTAATATGAGGGTTAGTTTTATTGAATCTTGTTATACCAAATTCGGTTGGTGTCATTGGGAGGCCTACTCTTCTCTGAAGGGAAACAGAGGGGCAGTGAATCTGGGGGAGAGGGTTAATGGGGAAGGGGACTGGGAGGAGCCGAGGGAGGGGAGTCTGCAGTTGGGATATATTGTATGAAAGAAGAATAAAGAAAAAAAAGGGTGAATGAAGGAATGGAGAAAAAAAGCTATTGTGTTGAAATTATGGAAAGCATTTCTAAAAGCACAAATGGGCTAGAATTCGAAGTTTGAATATAAAATTTAGAGCAAATTCAGTTAGATAATGTGGTTCTGGAAAGAGAAACTGGGGGCAAATGGAAGTCCATACGTGCTGAGTACCTGGTGGTGATAGCTGGAAAGTGGAGGTGTGATACAAATTATATTGATTAATATATCAATATGTTAATACTCACTTGTCTGCACTTGTTAAACATGAGCTCTGACAGCAGGGGAGCCCTCATCAGAGCCAACGATGTTCATCTCAAGTGTCTTCTGAGTCCCTTTCCTGGGATAGACTGGCTCCCCTGTCTCTCTGACAGGGGGACAGGAGAAGACCCAACAGCTCAGGGTACTAGAAGCAGTGCACCCCAGAGAGCAGCTATTTCCAACAGAGCCTCTTTTGCCTATCCAACGTTATACAAATGCTTGCAGTGGGTGGAGAAGCTGAAGGGCATCCATGGAGATGCTGCTCTCCTTCACTTGGGTATCTATTCAATGAATCTCCCTAGTCAGTTTCTGCCAAATGTCAGAAGAAGGGATTTGTTGGTGATGTTAGTTTTGATTGCTTTCTCAATTGGGGTACTCAAGGATTCCTATCTCTGTTGGACATTGTAACATCTGAGTTGATTACATTTTCATATCTCTATTTTTACATTTTTCCCACTTTTGCTTGACACATGTTTAGTAAATTCACTCATTCAAGACTCATTATACTGCGCTATTGTCACTAATTTCTCTGTAAGAAGAAATGAGCATTGGGATTGATCTGAATGTCCATCCATTCCCCTTAAGAAATCATCAGGGACTTTCAGAGGATTGACTAAACGAAGGTATCGAAGCCTGGCAGCAAACCACAGCCTCACAGTTAAAGTGTGGACAAGAGGCTGCAACAGGGTCTCTGGAGCCTGCAACGGTAGAGTGGAACAGATAGTTGGTGTTGGATGGAGACATGTTTTATTAAAAAAAAAAGAGGATATTTTGTCCACAATGAAACAAAACAGAAGCACATACACAATTGAACATCCTTAATATGAAAATCTGAAATCCAAAATACTCCAAAATTTAGAACTTTTTGAATGCAGATATGATATCAAAGATGGAAAATTCCACACCAGGAAGCTGTTCATACACCAAATTACTAAAGTTAGTGTATAAAATAAAGCTTCAGGCTATGCATAGAAAGTCTCTATAGACTATAAATAAATTCTTTGTTTAGGCTTGGGTTTCATCTCCAAGGAATCTTATTAGGTATATCCAAATATTTCTAACTCTGAAAAAAAGTCTAAAATCCAAAGCATTTTTAGTCCTGATTGGTCGGGGTTAAAGACACGCCTTCTGCGTTACATTAATTCACTAGTGCTTCTGACTGGTTGAGTGTCTCCCTTTAGTTTTGCTCCCTGGGGACTATCTTCCACAGGCCCGTAGAGACACTTCCGGCTGTTAAAACAGAACTGTGGATCATGAAAACCCTCCCTAACAGCAGCAATTTAAAAAGACCAGGTGACGTGAGAAGAAACCAAAAGGAGGGGCAGGATGACCAGCCCAGGGACAGATGCTAGGAACAACACATATGCCAAAGAAGTATTGGAGACTGGCGGACGCCGATTCTGGTTGCTGATGGAGGCCAGGAGTCAGACGGAGCAAGGCGGAGGAACCAACTTTGTAAGGAACTGTAGCACACCGCAGAAGGCCACGCAGGCGGCTCTAATTATTCCACAGACGTGTGGGAACCCTCTTAATGGATCTTTCAGTGGACACACTTCTCCTTACATTTAGTTTTTAGCCATATCAAACTAACCCTGAAGCTGTTGAGTATAGTAGGGTCCTCCTGAAATGTCATTACTTGGGGATGAGGGCCAGAGGTAGATGGGTCGTGAGTTTGGGGCCAGGTGGGATACACAGAGAGAAGCAATTGTGAAACAAAGCAAAGTTACAAAATCTAAGTCCCCAAGTATTCTACCAGAAATAATGCATTCTGTCCTTGATTAGATCTTTTCTCTTCTTCGGTCTTTATGCTTTTCCAGCAGATTTAGAGTTACCTTGATTACATTTCCAGGGAGCTTGTCACCTTTGTTTCAGTTTTCTCTAGGTAAATTCTGAAGCCTTCCAGAGTGCCGAGTATATGCCTCTGCTGAGGTTAACTGAAAAGTATCTCTGGTTTTGTTTTGTTTTTGAGAGATGTTCTCACTATGAATTCTGGCTAGACTTGAACTCACGACCTTCCCGATTTAACCTCCTGATTCTTGGTTTTGTAGATGTGCACCACCCTGCCTGGTTTGAAATTGCGTATCTTCTCTCTGAATTGTGCATCTTCACTAGACTGCTTCAGAACAGAAATTTGCTCATTCAATTAAAATTTAGCACAGTATCTGGCATGAAATAAGCACCCAATAAATGTTTACATAAATTAGGTTGAATTATGCTTTATATTTTTAGTTAGATCTTAAAAATCTAAAATATTTAATTATCTCTGCTATACAAACATAACTAGCCATATGCTTTTATTTTTCTCATTTCTTTCAGTGAGCTATGTTTTTAATTGGTGTTTACGAATCTTAAATGTCATGAATAATTTTATATTCATTAGTATGGTTTTTTTAAATCAGTTTGCTGTGTTCTAAAGTTTATGCAGTTCTGAATTTCTCACCCTCATGAAATATATATTCAAGTAGAAATCTAAGATACCTATAACATTTAATTTATCAAACATTGAGATTCTTTGGTTCTCTCTTAGCACAGTCAAACATATATTTGACCCCATGAGCCTAAAGTCCTACCTCTGACAATTTGTAACTTAACCTGCTGATTAAAGTTCTAGTCTTTCTGCTGGCTCTGGGTCTTCGTTAGCATCTGCCGCAGTACTGAACAGGCAAGTGGGTTCCCAGTTGCCTTGCTTACGGCACCAGGCTACAGCTTGCTGGGCCACATGTCACCTGCCTCCTTCATGATGGCATGATGTCACTTTCAGCAGCTGAACTTAAGTGGCCTGATTTAGTGACTTCTTCTCTGCATTGCTTATTCAACTTCCCACATGCAAGTCTTTTTCTTGCCAGAGGAATTTTTTTTTTTTTTTTTGCATTTCTGGGTTTTTGAGTTTAAGAAAAAAAGATACAATCTAGTACCTGTTGATAACTAGTTCACATGAAAACAACCCTTTTTTACATAATTGAATGCTCTATTTGGGAATTTCACATCATGAACCCCCTAGCACCCTCACTTCACAGTCCTCCCAGATCTACTCCACACTTTTAGGACTGTACCTCCAAAGAAAAGAAGAAAAAGAAAAAAAAAACAACAAAAAAACAAGTCCAATTTGTGTTGCCTAAAAACTCACTAGCACAAGGTCAAACTCCTAGTGGCCAGGCCCTTACAGAAAACTGAGTCCTTCGCCAGTAGCATCCCTTCCAGGAGCCATCAGTTAGCGAGAGCAATGCTTCAACACCCTTATCACAACTTTTTAAGAGTTCTCTTTGATGGCTTTTTGTCTAAGCTGTTACTTTTCAGGGGTGAGGTGGGAATAAGGATTGTCCCCGATGCCTTCTTGTCCCTCTCTCAATTGTGAGTTTGTAGTCATCAGTTCCACGGCAAAAGTAGCTTCCTTGCTGTTGTGAGGGGCTGCGGGAGGCCTGCTTTTCATCCTGCCCAGCTCCCGCACGGCTAGCTTAGCCCCAGAAATAATAACACATAAGTTGTATTCGTTTAAATACTGCCTGGCCCATTATCTCTAGAGAGTTAGTTACTAACTAACTCTCATATCTTGATATTAACCCATTTCTAATAATCTGTATAGCACCACGAGCTGGTGGCTTACCGGAAAAGATTCAGCATGTCTGACCTGGTGGCTGGCTCCATGGCATCTGCCTCATAGCCCTCTTCCCAGCATTCTGTTCTGTTTACTCCACCTACCTAATTTTCTGTCCTATCAAGGGGCCAAGGCAGTCTCTTTATTGACCAATGAAAATAACACAATAGACAGATAACCCTCCTCCATCACCTTGCCCTTTACAGTCAGAGAGAGTTTTGTATTTGCACATGGTTTCTGCTGTCAGCGTGTGCCAAGGACCTCAGCATGGTGTCCAGTGACGGTATAGACCACGTACATTAACACTGTACTTCTGTTCCACAGGCCGTGGACACCATCAAGGTGCTGGGCAGCAGCATAAATGTGGACATCACTGACTTCAGGGGCAGCATAGGCCACTCACATCAAAACGTCCCCTAGCAGAAGCACAGTTATAAACAATCAGGATGGTCTCGGGCAGTGGCCCTAGCCAAGAACATCTGTATGACCTTTGATGATACCTTGAACCAGAGACATCATGGCTCCCGGTTGCTGTAGGATCATGGACATCCACATGAACCTCTGGTTTCAACACAGTCTGGGCAGTGAACCATGGATACCAGAATGTGCATATCAGGGGCATCATGAATCTCAGCGGTCTTTCAAGGAGGTCCAGTCCAGTAAAGGAACCATTTTTCATCCTGGACATTTTGTCGTTGGTCAGAACCAGGGCTGTCATGAAGCAGGCCGGGCATCGTGTTAGGGGGTTGAGCCAGAGTGCAATCTCCAGGTTGCTGAGCACCACCATGTCTGCCAAGCACTGCTGTGTCTGCCCTGCTCAGCAATGCCATGATCCTCCCTGATGTAGGAGAGTCTTCTATCAATCTGTTGCTTTCATTGGTTAATTAATAAAGAAAACTGCTTTGCCTGATAGGTCAGAATATAGATAGGCGGGGAAGACAGAACAGAATGCTGGGAGGAAGAAGGCAGTGAGGCAGACGCTATAGCTCTCCTCTCCAAGATGGACGCAGGTTAAGATCCTTCCTGGTAAGCCACCACCTCGTGGTGCTATACACATTAATAGAAATGGGTTAATCAAGATGTGAGAGTTAGCCAATAAGAGGCTGGAACTAATGGGCCAAGCAGTGTTTAAAAGAATACAATTTGTGTGTTGTTATTTTGGGTGTAAAGCTAGCTGTGCACGAGCAGGGCGGGAATGCAGCCCGCTGCTTCTTTTTACACCTCCCGTCCACTGTAGCCTTTTCTCGCACCTATTGTCACTGTCACATCTTCAGTTCCACCTCTTTCCACCACTCACTCACTCACTGCTTTATCCGTCCATCTTTCCTGCCTCCCCAACTCATACTCGTTGGCCATAGTGGCGCTGGAAACTGCAGTGTGTCACACAGCACAATTTTGTTTTGTTCAAATAGCTTTACTTGCAAATAGTCACTGCAATGACTCATTGGTCTGGTTCAAGGTTTCTGGTCTCTGACACACCATAAATACTGGATCATGGCTGATATTCGTTTCAGATATCCTACTGGTTCTTACTCAGGATCAAGGTGATCTTATGGCTAGGCAGGGCATCTGGAGGAAAGTTCTGTGAGCGCTCCAGGTGGCTGCACACCTCCCTGCCCTCTAGGTTGGCTGTCCGAAAGATCGCTGGATCTTTGTGCTCAAGAGTGCACACAGCACCCCTGGCCCTAATTCTCTATCCAGGATCAGTCCTATTCAGTAATGATATCTGGTTCTACAGGACTGGTTCTTCCACTCTCTCCAGCAGCTCATAGATGGAGTAGATGCTGTGGTAAGCGGTCTCAAAGTGCTGTATCTGAGCCTTGATGGCAGCTGACTTGGTGAGCTCAGCCCTCTTGAAAACAGTTCTTAAGTATCCATGAAAATTTGCCATTTATTAAAGGTTAAAGAAAATTTGCATAGCATTTGCATAGTAATGGGATGGATTGTTTGTCTGGTTTTATGTAAAGGACTAATTCCAAAAATATTTGGTAATGCAGAACACATGACATCTTGCTATTGTTCAGAGTTCATTAATAATTTGACTTTATAATTGTCAATGCTGAGAACATTGTTTTTCATAAGCATATAATGGTGAAAGTATGCTTAGGGTTGGATCTCTAGGAGATTCTTCCCCTTATGCCAAACTTCATTGGATGACTTTTTTTTTAATGAAGCCAAGTCAGCAGCTCGAACAGCAATTCTCGTGCATAGGTGTGATCATGCGGTGTCCGCTGCAATGTGTAGGTGTGATTGTGAAGTGTCGGCTGTGATATGTAGGTGTGATTGTGCGGTGTCTGTAGTGATGTGTAGGTATGATTGTGAAGTGTCTGCTGTGATATGTAGTGATCATGTGGTGTCTGTAGTGATGTGTAGGTGTGATCGTGAAGTGTCTACTATGATATGTAGTGATCGTGTGATGTCTGTTGTGATGTGTAGTTGTGATCGTGTGGTGTCTGTTGTGATGTGTAGGTGTGATCACACTATGTCTGTTGTGATGTGTAGGTGTGATCGTGTGGTGTCTGTTGTGATGTGTAGGTGTGATCACACTATGTCTGTTGTGATGTGTAGGTGTGATCGTGTGGTGTCGGTTGTGCTATGTAGGTGTGATCATTCGGTGTCTGTTGTGATGTGTACATGTGATTGTGAGGTGTCTGCTGTGAGGTATGCACAGGTGTGCTATGGACTCATATGTTTGCCCCTGTGCAGTGTTCAGATGAGGACAAATGTCTTGCTCTGTCAAACTCCACGTTATTTCCTGGAGGCAAAGTCTCTTACTGAAGTTGGAATTCAACCTGCTCCAAGCTAACCCAGTGACCATCCTGGGTCTACCCCTAAACCCTCCACAGTGCTGGGGGCATAGGCACATGTGGTCACATCCAGCTTTTTATGTGAGTGCTCAGCGTTTGAACTCATGTCTGCTTGCTCAACATACATGAGCAAACGTACACTGAACCATGTCCACAGTCCATCAACCAGTACTTTTAAAAAAATCAAACGTTCTGACACAACATAATCTAAGAGCATACCAACGTGATACTCAAATGCTGAGGAATGACAGTAGGAAAATATTTAACGTGCTTGTTTTCTGTAATTTAAGCCACAGGGGTAGGAAGAATTAAATACTGCTAGAGTAGACAACTTTGTATGGAGAGTAAAGATGCTGAAAGTCATGTATGTGGTAGTCTCCTATTTGAGCTTATGTGTTGCAGGCAGCGTTCATTGGTGCTCAGGGAGAGGTACACACCATGTGCTGAGAACCAAGTCTGCATTAGGAGCTCCATGCTCCCGGGAGTGCTGCCATGAATTCCTTGGATTGAGTTCCTTGACTTTGAATGAATTGTTGCTGTTGCACATGTAGAAATCATGGCTATTGTCAACTCTTCCATACCCTCCACATTCAGTAACAAGACACCATAGCAGTTTACTACCCGCAGTTGGAGACGCTAGCTCTATATGTAGCATGGGCAGAACAAGATTTCTGTTGTCTTCCTCTGTCTTTGCAAAAAATCAAATATATGTCAGACTTTAACACAAACAAGGTATGTAAGTGGAGACTGTGCTTTTGTTTCATGTCTACTGAGACCCAAATAATCACACAAAACTATATTAATTACAACACAGTTTAGCCAACGAATGGCTCAGGCATATTCCTGGATAACTCTTACATCTTAAATTAATCCATTTTTATTATTTTATGTTTTACCATGAGGCTCGTAGTTTATTACCTCATATCTTGCTTCTTAGATGATTACACAGCATCTGGATGACTCTGCCTTCTTTCTCCCTGCATTCAGTTTAGTTTTCTTGCCTAGTTATATTCTGCCCTGCCAAAGGTCAAAATAGCTTCTTTATTAACCAATGGTAATAAAACATATTCATAGCATAAAAAGAATTCAAGATCAAAGGTATTCCACACTTGAACTCCTTAAATCAAACCCTTAATGTTTACTAACTTTTCATCACATTTATTTTTCCTCATGATTGCCTTCTATGTCACCACTAACAAATAAGAACTCAGGATAGCGACCAGTTCTCAGATCAGAATAAAATCTGGCCCTCTAGCCAGGTCAGAGTCATTACCTTCTTTTCAATACCCAGAACTCACATCCTAATGCCTGGGAATTTAAGTCCTGAAAACCCACAGAATCTAGCATGGCTATGACTATTTGGAAACTGTGCTCTCCAAGACCTAGGCTTCTGGAAAAAGCTACCTTCTCTTAGAAGAGCTGTTCAACATCCTGAAATGCCTCAACATTGCTGTCTCATTGAAGGTCCTCAGATGCATGCTTAGCTAAATGTGCACAGGTCATAACTAACATATTGTCTTCATAGGCATTTTCTTGTTTTGGCTTCTTGTATTCTTATAATGGTTTCCGCTTTTCTTTCTGTATGGTGCTATTATTGTGTAGTTTACCCCATCTAGTCTCCCAGATTTACAGTTTTAGGGTTTTTTTTCTATCCATATCTATCCTGAAGAGTGGTTTGTGGATCACCTCATCTTTAGACATCATGTTGACCTGAGAGTCATAAGATAAATGATGATATTATCCATACCCTTGCTTCCCTCGGATTACCCAACTCTGAACTCCCTGGCACCACTAATCAGCATAGCTTCCCAGCCACACTCACCACAAACCCCAGATTGCATTTATTTCCCGTTTCACTCCTGTGACTGATCATAGTCTATGCTGACCATAATACAGTTTTAGACTGGATTTTGGGCACGGAGTAGAGATGACTGTGGGAAACAGATTTCCTGGCACAAAGCCACGAGAAAATTATCCCTTTTGGAAACTCACGGACACTCCCTGTTTTTGTATTTTCCTGTTTCTCTACTTAGACCTGCTTCTTGCTAGCAGACTTAGATTAAGGAACAAAATCCTTCACAGCATCCTTCCTATGCATCCACCCCTTTCGCTTTGTCTTGGTTGTCTAAATGAAGCAAGCCTACCATGTTCAAAATTTTGAGTTGCAAATACGTGACATGGTTTTCTAAAAAAAAGTCAGTGAAAATGAAAAGTGCTTTGAAATGTATTTTTAAAAATGAAGTAGGAAGGGGCAAATGGGGCAGTTCTGCCAATAGTGCTTACTTGCCTCGCATACACAAAGCCCTGGGGTCAACCCCAGAACAACAAAAACTGGGCATAGTGGTGCCTATCGTGAATCCCATCACTTGGAAGACCAGAAGATCAATGCCATCTTTAACTAATTAGCCAGTTCAAGACAAGTTTGTCTACACAAGACTGTCTCAAAAAAATAAATAAATAAATAAATAAAACAAAATGAAGAAAAAACAAAACAAAACAAAAAAAGAGATTCATTTCAATTGGGCTTATTTTCTGTATGAATGAGCTCAAGAACAAAGCAGAGAACAAGTCAGAAGTGATTTCATTTGAGCTTAAATCTTCACTCAGAACCTAGGAAAACCATGAGAGAGAAGGGCTTGAAGAACAGAGGTTTTGAAGACTCTGAGGCCAATAAGATTGAACTTTAAAATAACTACAACTCACTTTGGAAAGCCAGGCCATAGCTCTGGAGTTTTTGCATGGGCCACCCTGGCTTCAAGAAGAGCTGACACTTGCTGGTCATTTACTCTGGGAGAGTCAGCCCCCCACCATCATGATGAGTGCCTACAAACAATGACTACTCATAGCTCTTTTCAGGAAGAACACTGGGCAGAGCTAGGCTCTGTGCCTGACTCAAGACTGCATTGCTGGTAAATGGTAGAGCCAAATGTCAGAGTAGGTGTAAGATGAACAGCCTGTTAGCAAGCAACCTAATTTAGAGCCCCACCAACGAGGATGATCATAACAATATGTAAGAGTATAATTAACATGTGTTATTAGAATTCAAATTTATGTGAAATCGTATTTTTATATAAATGCTATTATTTAAACAAGTAAGACTAGTTAATCATGATAGTTAGTCATCGTTTTAGTTTGTTTTTTATTGCTGTGATAAAATATCACAACCCAAAGAGACTTGGGGAGAAATGGGTTTATTTCGCTTACAGATGCAGATAAAGGAGGAACTCAAGCAGGGAAGGATTAGAGGCAGCAACTGAAGCAGAGATCAGGAATGACGGCGGCTTGGTCTGCTGCTCGCGGCTTGCTCAGCCTACCTCCTTCTCCTTTTTTTAGATAGGGTCTTTCTATGTAGTAATGGCTGGCCTCCAACTCACAGAGATCTGCCTGCCAGCGTCTCCCAAATCAAAGCAGTGTGTCACCATGCCCAGCTCAGGCTGCTTTCTTGTCAATCTCAGAACCACCTGCACAGGGATGGCAGGTACTGCCCTCAGTGGGCTGTACCCTCCAACATCATCAATAATCAATAAAAAGCCTCCTACGGCCAGTTTATGGAGGCATTTTCTCAACTGGGCCTCCCTCTTCTCAGATGACTCTTGCTTGGGTGAAACTGACCAAAAAAACCTAACCAGTATGGTAATGCTTAGTAGTTGGAATAATTAAACAACTGCAAATTAATAAAATATAATCACTTAATAATCTTTTCATAGCTGTGATGCAGTAGGCTAATCCCTTTGCATGTACGTGTGTGTGTGTGTGTGTGTGTGTGTGTGTGTGTGTGTGTGTGTGTGCGCGCACGCACGCACGTTAATAACACCACCCTGGTCTACCTTCAGTCTAGCACATTTTCCACTTCTTTCATGAAGTGATCAGATGGAGTTGAGTCAAAAGTCAAACGCCCAACTGCATGGAAAAGTACTCTGCAATGTTTCCCACAGGACGACTTACAGCTAAGCAGCTTCTTAGCAACAGCATCCAGGAGCAGAACACTTATGTAGCAGGAGGTGTATAGACTTGGAAAGAAGTCTATACAGACTTTTGAATCTCAGGAATCACCAGATCTCTTTCTGGGTCATGTTTTGCTGATCAGCTACTGTGAGGTGAGTCTTAGTGTGTATCTAATTGATCATGTTGACCCTCTCATCTCTCTTCATTGGCTTGGAACATTAAAAACTACATTGAATGACAGCTTAAACCATACTTCTCTTTACCCGGGGAAATGAATTTTATATTATAGGGTTAATTGACCTTGTCAAATTGAATTGGAGTTTTAGAAAAGATATCACGAGCATCCTATTCACCTTGGGTGTCCTTTGCTGATGATAACGGTTCCCTGTATTCTAAAGATTTCTATTTCCTCCCAAAATGTTAAGATTTTTTTCCCTGTGTGCACTTAAACCTGTACAAGTAACACTGGACAATACTCAAGCAACCATTTCTTGTTCATGTTAGGTCCTTCATGTTCTCATCAGAAACCAAGAAACAATCCTGAAATACATTTTCGCTTTATCCTCTTTCCTGAATTTTTCCTGTTCTCAACTCCAGCATGACACTCTTCGTGACCCTGGTTGTGAAAACTGTATACCATATCAGGCCTGGATTTTAATCTCCTTTCTGTCTGCAGCAAATGACGGCTAGCTTTTTACACACCGTAACACTACTTTCTAGTGGCCCAACAATTGTCTGAGCACAAATCACTAGCATAGGTAGTAAACCACACCCTTCTTTGGCAGTGTTCTGCTCAAGGTACACAGGGTACAGAAGGTCACATTCTTCTTGTTGGGAAGTGGATGGACTGCAAGGGAGTTTCAAACATCCATAGTTTCTCTTCTTGCCGGCGTACAAGCAGGTCAGTGGGCAAAGTTTAATGTGTTTTTAAAATCAAACATCAGGGTTTTTTTTTTGTTTTTTTGTTTTTATTTTGTTTTGTTTGGTTTTGTCATATATTTCCTGATATTTCACTGAAACCTTCATGGAAATCAGAGATACTTTAAGACTGTTGCTCAAACCTAGTTTGTAAGAAACAAAAGAACATTTTTCACTTCTTTGTTTTTTTTGCAGTTCTTACATGTTACATACTACACCCTGTATAAAGCACAGCACAGTTGGTAGTAGCATCAGACGGAATCAGAGCTGTACTATTGGGCAGGCGTATCTCTTATTGTACATGTCTTTGTGTTTTCCCCCAATTTTATTTTAAAGAATAGCTTGTGTCAGTGGAAGAGCCTCATTCAGCAGCAGAATCAGCTGCCACCTCTACCTCCACAGAAGAAAATTACCATGCATGGGCATTTATCTACATGCTCATCTTGCCCAGTCTGGACAAATCAAATCATTCTAAAACGCTGCTAAGATCTGAGCTTCAGTTTGAAGGGCAGAAGGTGAGGCTTAATTTCAGGCATCACTTCTGCTTTTAACCGAGAATGATTCCCACGAACTTCCCATTGTGTCAGTAATGTAAAATCCTTTGGGGTGGAGAGGTTGCTCAGTGGTTAGAACTGCTCCATACGCTTCCCGAGAACTGGGTTTCTTTCTCAGCACTGACTCAGGTGGTTTACCACCACCTGTCACTCCAGTCTCCAAAGGACTCAGTCGGTACCTTCTTCTGGCTTCCACAGGTACCAAACGCATGCACACACACATAAATAAAAGAAAATGCTTTTTAAACTTTTGTGAAAAAATATTACTAGATTGTAGTGAGGGGCTGCAGGCAGGCCTGCTTTTCGCCTCACCCGGCTCCCGCACGGCTAGCTTAGTCCCAGAAATAACAACACACAAATTGTATTCATTTAAGCACTGCCTGGCCCATTATCTCTAGAGAGTTAGTTACTGACTAACTCTCACATCTTGGTTAACCCATTTCTATTAATCTGTATATCACCACGAGGTGATGGCTTACCGGGAGAGATTCAGCATGTCTGACCTGGTGTCTGGCTCCATGGCGTCTGCTTCATAGCCCTCTTTCCAGCATTTTGTTCTGTTTATTCCGCCTACCTAATTTTCTGTCCTATCAAGGGGCCAGGTCTCTTTATTGACCAATGAAAATAACACAATAGACAGATAACCCTCCTCCATCACTAGATAAAATTTCAAGTAATAATACTGGTGATAGTTTAAGACAATGTTAAGGAATACTATTAGTTCGTTTTCTTGAAGTTGCGTGCATACTTTTAATCCACTTAACTTTGAAACTCTGAGACGAAAAAATTTCTTCTATATAGACAGTCAAATGACTAAACATAGACCCCTTTCTTTGTCTGAAAACAGTTGACTTTCATCTTGCACCAGCATTTGTCTACAGGTTATTGTTAGGTAATAAAACAGAGCCAGCAAGGAGAAAGACAGCGTTGGTGAATATGTTCACATTGTGCCTGTACACTCCACGTACTCACAACACCAAGATGCCTATTTTTAATTCGGTAAAATTCCAAGCTGACAGAAACTTTCTTTGTGCTTACTTTAACATTTCTGCTACTCAACAAAACATCCACATTTGCTGAAAGTGGGAAAGAAGTGTAGCTTACGTTTTGGAGGAAAAATAAATTTGTTGCCAAATGTTTTCATCATTCTCTGAGTTGTGTGCCTTGTAGAACCACTTAATCTACACTTATTAACTAACACACTTCAAATTTTATAAATACATTTTCAAACTCAAACCCTTAAGACCTAACTGGCTCACTGTTCATGTTTGTCTATTTACTACAATCTAGTGTTGAGGTGGTGGCTGCTCCCAGTTGGTGGTGCTATTAAGTATGGACTTGCTGGAGAATTACATTGCGGTGGGTTGGCTTTGAGAGTTTAAAGGCTCCCGCTGTCCCTCTTCTCTCTACACTTACTCTGTGTCCTCAGAACCACACCTCTCCAGAAGTCTCACCTTTTCTGCTGGTCCTGCCCCCAGGTGCTCTCTCATCTCCATTTCTTAGTCCTATTCTTTCTGACCAGCTCCACTCAAATCCTTCCCTGTCCTGTCCCCTGCCACCCCAGTATGTAATTCTGAGCACCAACTGTACTTAGGCGTGGCTGTGCCTCTCTCCACAGCGGTCAGGAAAGTGATTTGAGCATTTTGACACGTCCTTCTGTCTTTCTTGCTGCTGTGGGGACCTGTTGAAGACTGAGATATCACAGAATAAAAGCCTGAAATGTCTCATGCATGTATTTCGTGGACCAATCCATTCTAGTTCACACCCTTCATTTTGTTTTTGCTTGTTGTTGTTTTTACAAATACTGAATTACTTAATATAGAAACTACTTCATTCTAATCCTCACAGTGACTTCAGCCCCCCTAGGAATGACAAAATGACAATCTTTTAGTCACCCTTGTAGGCATTTCTATTTTATAATCATTTGACATTTGAGTTTTGTTTGAAGTCTCCGTCTGTCTCTCTGTCTGTCTGTCTCTCTCATCACTGGCTGCAGAGTCTCAAGTTCAGTAATGTTTGAATAGATTCACTCCCATTTATATTACCTACTCACTCTCTTCTCCAGCATGTGGCATCGCCATAGAGGAGGCTTTGTGATTAGACACAGTTTCTCTCTGAAAGTTTGCTCTCTCTCTTCAGCCATTAGCAAATCAGGCCGAGGAGCCTTACACTGGCAGGTTAAGAAGTGACTTGGATCCCTCAAATTTATGGGATTATGTTGAATAGTTTTCTTATTTCAGCATAATTATTTTAAAAAATTTGTAGTCTCGTTTCCTCATCATCTGATGAGGCTATCAATAAGCTTTCCTTTTTAAGATTTAAAAAACATTTACTTTTACCTATGTGTATGTGTCTTTGTGAATACATTTGTGTATACGTGTGTGTGTGTGTGTGTGTGTGCATTCATATAGATATGTATGTGTGTGTACATGTGTGTGTGTGGCCACAGAATTTAAAAGAGGGTGTCAAATCACTTGGAATTGGAGTTACAGACAGCTGTATGCCCCAGTGTGGGTGCTAAGAACTGAACTCAGGTCTTTGGAGAATAATCACTCTCTTACCTGCTGAATCATCTCTCCATGCCTACTTTGAGAATTCTTAATGGGACTAACTGAAGCAATGTATCTAAACTGCTCTGATTTCTCTTGGATCATATTGTAGGCCTGATAAATGATAGTGTTATTAATAAAAATTATTTCATATTATTTCTCATCCTGAATAAGTTGAGTCTAGTGCCAAACAAGATTGTCTGAGGGTCCCTGAGATAGACTTATACAAGACAAATTCTTTTAGGGTTATACAAATGCCTACAAGGGCAGGATGAAGCAGAGCAAGGCACAAACACAGAGGCTCATGCCCCCTTCTATGGCTCAACACTTTCGCAAGCCTTTTATGGCCCTTAGGATTATGAGATGTTGACAATTGTTCTGTTCAGTTAGGAAAGATAGAAGCTCAAATCCAGAAACAAATGGACTTTCACTCTAAACACTTAACTTTTCACTTTGTTTACCATTATAGAAAGCTGTGTGTGATAACTACCTCAGCCAGATTTGCCTTTTTGTTTACTTCAAATTTATTTACAAATTATAAAACTACATGTCAATGTTATCCTGTTCTACTTTGCTTTTTGTTGTACTGATAAACATTATATTATCAAAGTCTGTAGTCGATTTTTTTTACTCTTTGGGGGCCCACCACCCAGTTTCCAAATAAAAACATAGAAACTTATTCTTACTTATGAATGCCCTGCCTTAGCTTGGCTTGTTTCTAGCCAGCTTTTCTAACAAATTATCCTGTTTCTCTTTAACTATGATTTGTCTCCGGACTTTTTAACCTTTCTTTATTCTATGTATCTTTCTTTCCTTCTTACTCCATGGCTGGCTGTGTGGCGCTGGCTTTCTCCTCTCCTTTTCTCACTCCTCGCTGCTACTTAGATTTCTCCTCCTGTTTATTGACTCTGCCCACCAGTCGCCCCTGTTTCTCGCTCCTGCCTGGCAGATAAACAGTTGACTTTTGCATCGAATTATTCTTGCCTAATATTGGCAAGAGTTTACCACCTCAGACATTATTGTTGAGCTTTGATAGCCCTTCGAAACTGACTTGAAATGTATTGCATTTGTTTGGAAAAGCAGTTTCTTTTCCTCTCTTTTCTTTTTCCCTCACCCCTGGTTACCCACAATGCTTTTCATGATTGTGTTTTAGGTATTCTTCCCGGGTGGATCCTTGTGCCTCAGGCTTTTTGTTCTTCATTCAAAACGTATTGATTACTGTCTCCTGCCTCTGCAGGCTGAACCGGTGATCTCCTGATTGGAACCAGCAGAACGATTGATGAAATCAAACAGGTAGCATGACAGCTGCGTTGACTGACAATGCAGTCAGTGGTGGCCCAGAGTCTAGCTCAGTGCCAGGAGCGGGACTTCTGACTGCATTTCGCTTTAGTTGTTGAAAATAAGTAATCTTGTTTGAGTTGGTCAAAATTCTTTTTATTGACATGTTTTCCACAACCTCATATTGAGTGGGGGATGATATTTACAAGTCTGGTGTGATTCATGACTTGGTCTGTAGGGAAGAGGCACATTTCTCCCCATGGTTGTCATAGGGAAGCCCAGAGAAGAAAAGAAAGAAAGAAAGAAAAGAAAAGAGTTCCAGTAATTGGGTAGAGAAAGATGTGGGCTTAAGATCTCCCTTAACTATTCTACAAGAAGTCAATTTGGTTGAATTAACTAATGTTGGCGGTGGGAAATTGGTCCTCAGTTTTAATTTTGAGGGGATTTACAGCACATTCTTCCTTCTTAACAAAACAGTGGCAGGAAGAGGGCATTACCTGCCAGTTTAGCTGATGTGAACAGAGGACCAGCACTTCCCCCACTGTCTGCCTCACAGTACCCACCCATTCCACAGTTCAGTGGTGACGAAAGACCACATTTTGCCAAATGTCAGCCAAACCCTGGTTTGTTTTTTTCCCTGCTGGGATTTCAAAGGTTATTCAAAACAATGTTTCACAGGAATTATAAAGAGGAGGATGTTTTGTTAATGAGAATATGATCTGTGGTCTCGCTTTTTATTATAGTGCACGTATTATATGCAGACTCCACGAACCCACCCTTCAACAGTTAACTGCCAAACTCAGCATTGAATGCCTAGTTTACATGTAAGCTAATACCAATTTGCTGCGTGTAGAGCAGAATTCAAGCTCAGTGACTTTGTTTAAAAAGCTGTTTTTCTCCCCTTAAAACTGGAGTGGGGGATTCCATAAATAGAATGGCCAGTATTTTTCTGTATTTAAAATATCAATGCACCATTTTACAGCTACTTAGCTCTTTACATATCAAGTCTCAGTACAGATGAGGGCCCTGATGGGTTCATTCATGGGAAGTTGAAGCTGTAAGGAAAGACAAGGCCTTCATCCTGTAAACAAATGAAATCACTCTTTTGAAGTGCATGTATGTGTGTGTATGCGCGTGTGCACACCCGCGGGTGCGCACACGTGTGGATAAGTTTGTTTGTGTATGCTTGTGTATGGGAGGCCAGAGGCTACATTGTTTGATTAACCTAGAGTTAATTCTTGAGTTGGGGCTGCTCAGTGAGCCTGGAGCTCACTGATTGGCTAGACTGCTTGGCCAACCAGCTCCAGGAATCTGCCCATCTCTGTCCCACTAGTGTTGCTTGAATTGCTGATGTGAGTTTGAGAGATGCAAGCTTGTGTCCTCCGGCTTGTGTAACAAGCACTTGATTGATCAGACCATCTCTCCAGTTTCACTACTATTCATCTTTTTTCCCCTGATACTTGTACCATGTTTTCTTTCAGGCTACCAAGCAGCTCCCAAATCATGACATGGAGACTTATTGTTAGTTATGAATGCTCAACCTGAGCTTAGGCTAGTTTCTTGCTAACTCTTATAACTTAATCTGTTTCTTTTCATCTACGTTTTGCCTCAGGTCTATTTTATCTTTCTTTCCTTCTGTATATCTTACTTTAACTGTTTCTTCTGTCTGTCTGTCTGGTGACTGCCTGACTTTTGGCCCTGGGCATGTCCTTCTCTTTCTGCCTCATTCTCTCGCCCTTCTCTCTCTGACTAGATTTCTCTTCCTACATATTTTCTCTGCCCACCGGCCCCATCTTTTCCTCTCCTGTCTAGCTATTGGCTGTTCAGCTTTTCATTAGACCAATCAGGTGCCTTAGGCAGGCGTGGTGAAACAAATGTAACACATCTTCATATCATTAACAAAGGTAGCATAAGCAAATGTAACACACTTTTACAGTTAATATTCTGGAACATAAACAAATGTAATAGTCTTTGCCTAGTTAAAATAATATTCCACAGCAGTTACTGTCTTTGCAAGTTCTTCTGAGTTAATAGAAGTACAAGGAGCAAGCAACATGCAAGGGGTTAGGGGTGAGGGAGTAAGGAGAGAGAGAGGGTTGGGGGTGGGGGAGAAAGATTGACAGAGGAGTGGAGAAGAGAGGAGAGCAGAGGAGAGGAGGGGGAGGAAAGGGGAGGAGAGGAGAAAGGTGGTGACCTTTAAACCTAAACAAAGTAAGAGCCTCTGTACCCATGTTCTTCTGATATCACTTTTAGGTTTTAGATAGTGCGGACAGTTCAAGAGGACAGCGATAGATTCCTTGAGACTAAGGAGTTTATTAAAAAGAATTTCTAGTGCCATGGGCAGACAGAGAGAAAGCTGCATGGCTGGGTTTGGAGGAGAGTTAAGGTCCAGCAGCACCAGAGGCAGAAAACATGCTTGGCCTCTCCTAAGAGAACCAGAGCCCATGTGATACAAGAGACAGCCTCTCATTATTCCTTCTGAAGTTCAGGAAACCTTGGAGTTGGCCTGGCCTAGCTGCCTTGAGAGGCATATGTCGAAGGTTTTAGGTTAGAGACCGTGGCTCCTAGGTCGCAATGTGTCTTCCAGTTCTTGAGCGACTGATGTGCTCCCTAAGGTAGTGAAGCATTTAGGCTACTTTGTGTTTCTCTGTGTGTTCCTTAGTAGTTAATGAAGCATGAAGACTTGACAGAACAATCGATCTTAGAAATTAATCTTGTGTACCTTGTATGACTGCGAACTTCATTGTATCCTGGGAACTACAATTGTATTGATTCTGGCAATTGCCATTATTCTGTTTCTGATAAAGATATAAATGTCCGATTGCTCTCAATCAAATTGTTACAGCCTCACTTGTGCTGTGGCTCCCTAATCTGGACTGATTTAACTCCTCAAGGCTGTATCCGGTGACCTTGACCTGGCAAGTGAACTGGCACTTACACTGAAGGTGAGAGAGGTTCATGGTGAAAGGCTGAAGCCAGGCTTTCTGTCCCAGGCGGGAAGCAGAGAGGTGAGCAGGGGACAGAATGCGACACTCTTTGATGTGGACTCTGTAGACAGACTTCCAGTGTTCTGGTACTGTCAATTCTGCTGCCTGAAATTACAGATAATGGCCCAGCAAGGACTCAGTGTCCTAGAGAGGAGGCCTGTCAGTATCTGGGCAGAGGCTGCATTCTTGTCACCATTAAGAAGAAAAGCGTTTTAACCGCTGAGTAATACTCCATTGTGTAAATGTACCACATTTTCTTTATCTGTTCTTCTGTTGGTAGGTGGCTAGGTTTTTTTTCCAGGTTCTGTCTATTTTGAATGATGCTGCTATGAAAATAGTTGAGCAAGTGTCCTTGTATGATTGAACATATGTGTGTGTGTGTGTGTGTGTATGTATGTATGTATGTCTTGTGGTAGCTTGATTCTCAGTTTCCTGAGAAATCGCTGTATAGATTCCCATAGTGTCTGTACAAGTTTCCACTCCCTTCAGCAATGGAGGAGCATTTCCCTTGTTCCACATCCTCTCCAGCATGAGCTGTCGTCAGTGTTTTTGATCTTAACCATCCCTACAGGTATAAGATGAAATCTCAGAGTCATTTTGATTTGCATTTCCCTGATGGCTAAGGATGTTGAACATTTCTTTAAGTGTTTCTTGGCCATTTGAGATTCTTCTGTCAAAAATTCTGTTTAGATTTGTATTTCGTTTTTAAATTGGTTTATTGGTTTTTTATGTCTAGTTTCTTGAGTTATATATGTGTTTTGGAAATCATCCCTTTATCAGATGTGGGTTTTGTGAAGATATTTTCTCATTCTGTATGCTGTCATTTTGTTCTATTGAGGATGTACTTTTGTCTTACAGAAGCTTTTCAGTTTCATGAGGTTCCATTTATTAATTATCAATCTTAGTGTCTATGTGAATGGTGTTTTTTTCAGGTAATTGTCTCCTGTGCCAATGCATTCAAGACTATTTCCCATTTTTTCTTCCATCAGGTTTAATGTTTCTGGATTTATGCTGAGGTTTTCTATCCATATGGACTTGACTTTTGTATAAGGTGTTAGATAAGGATCTATTTGTATTCTTCTACATGCCAATATCCAGTTATGCCAGCACCTTTTGTTGAAGATGTTTTCTTTTTTTCCACTGTATAATTTTGGTTTGTTATTGAAAATCAGGTGTCTCTAGGTATGTGGATTTATATTTGGGTCTTGGATTTGATTCCATTTTTTATTTGTCTGTTTTTATGCCAATACCTTGCAGTTTTTATTTTTATAGCTCTGTAGTAGGGCTTGAAATCAGGGATGGTGATACTGTTTTAGCTATCTTGGTGTTTTTTATCCACATGAAGTTAAGCATTATTCTTTCAAGGTCTGTAAAGAATTGTGTTGGGATTTTAATGGAGATTGAATTTAATCTGTATATTGTTTTTGGTAAGATGACCATTTTTACTATGTTAATCCTACCGATTCATGAGCGTGGGAGGTTTACAGGCAAATGGATGGAACTAGAAAAAAATCATCCTGAGTGAGGTAGCCCAGACCCAGAAAAACAAACATGGTATGCATTCACTCATAAGTGGATATTAGTTGTAAAATAAAGGATAATCATGCTACAATCATCCACAGACACAGAGAGACTAGATAACTAGGTAATGTGAACTAGGGTTCATGGGGGGAATTCCTGGATCTCCCTGGAAAGTGGAAATAGAAGAGATTTCATGTGTGGACTGAGGACAGTTAGGGATGGGAACATAGGCGATTAGGATGCAGGGGGAGTACTGAAAGAGACTACTGGAAAGGGAGAGCATTTGGAAGTCAGGTAGAAACCTGGCACAAGAGAATCTCTTGGAAACTACAAGGATGAGCCAAGCTAAGAGTCCTAATAAAGGTGGATGCATAGACTTCACTGGCAATCTCCTGTGACCAGACGAGATGGAGTGATGGGATACCAACCCAGTCACATAACCTTTCACCTACAGTCTATCCTGCCTATGGGATGTGCTGGGATTGGTTCTAGCCCAGTTGTTTTCAAAGAGGCTTCATCCAGCAACTGATGGAAACAGGTTCTGATCCATAGCCAAGCATTAGGTGTGGCTTAGGAAATCCTACAGAAGAGGGGGAGAAAGGATTGTAGGATCCAAAGAGATCAGAGATAGGACACCGTGAGAAAACCCACAGAATCAACTAACCTGGCCTCACAGTGGCTCACAGAAATTGAACTGACAACCAGCGAGCCTGCATGAGACTGACTTAGGCACTCTACATGTTTGTTACAGTTCTGTAGCTTGGTCCTCTTAAGGGACACGTAACAGTGGGAGCAGGGGCTGTTTCTGATGCTCTTACTGGCTTCTCATACTAGGTTGCCTTGTCCAGCCTTAAGGCATGAGAAGGTACTTGGTATTACTGCAACTTGATATGCCATGTTTTGTTGCTATCCGTGGAAGGCCTTCCCTTTACTGAACAGAAACAGAGGAGGAGTGGATTTGGGAGTGAGGACAGAGAGGAGGTGAAGGGAAGGACTGGAAGGAAAGGAGGTGAGGGGAAACTGTGCTGTGGCCAGGATATAAAATAAATAAGTAAATTAATTATTTAAGGAGAGAGAGAGAGAGAGAGAGAGAGAGAGAGAGAGAGAGAGAGAGAGAGAGAGAGAGGCACTGGCTACCAGAATCATATGCTAACTGTATTTTATGAAAATTAATGATACTTTTTGGACTTGGTGGGAAAATAAAAAGGTAAAGTTATGAATGGATCAATCTTTTCCACTCTTTTTCAAGTCTCTTACAAACAACACTGGCCCCAATGATAACATCTTCATGGCTTTTTATGGCTCAATGGTTTTTTACTCAATATAAATTTGTTCTTGAAGTATAGACTATTTTTTTCCAGCACAGAAAAGCCAACGGGGACTGTTCTAAACATGTTACCTGAAAAAAATTCAAGATTGTAGAAGAAAATAATGTGATGAGATTCTAAAAGAAAATAATACTAGAAGATCCTTTTTGGTAATTGTATTTAAATAGTGAAATGCAGATATAGTGATGATGTATTGTTATAGGGTAGCTGCTGGCTTATTATAAATAAGGCATAGTTCTAATTGTTAATCCTTAGGTCATATCCATTTGGACCTTCCATCCACTACTCAAAACAATCCTGCAATATCCATTTAACTGTTTATCATACATGTACTGAGTCCTTTCCAAACCCTTCTATTGTGATAGATTTCCTATTGTAAAGTGTCAAGAAAAAAGAGAAAAAAAACCAAGCAACTGGGAACACATAGCATAAATGTTATGAGAGTCCATAGGGGATTTTCAGATATTTTAGGACAAAGGGCTTTAGACAACATAACATGTGCATAGAACACTGCATTTTGCTATGAAAACTTAGTTCATCAATAAAATCTTGTAATATTTTTTTTCATGAATACTATCCTTCTTCAATAAAAAATCATAATTTTAAAATGGGTTCGGGGGAAACCAAACAAACAAATACAAGAAAATAAATAAATTTATTTTGAGGTAAATAGATGGAACCAGAAGTGTTATAATGGACTGAGGTAACCCAGACCCAGAAAGACCAACACAGCGTGTTTTCTCTTTTCTGTGGTTCCTGGCTCCAGATCATGACATGTGAGTATATAATCCAGAATAATTACAGAAACCAGAAGATTAACAATGTACTATGGAGTACAAGTAATATAAAGGGACCTTTAATTGAGTTGAGGGACAGAAGGTCAATAAAACAGAACGAAGGAGGAGAGAGATGAATAACACTAAGAATATTTGAAGACATTATAAGGCTCATACTACTTTTATTTAGCCCAAATCACATATAGTATATATATTCTATACAGTTTAAATGATGTTATTTAGACTGACAATGTTACTCACAAGAACCATAGACTATTTAACAAAACCCCAGCATCAGGCACATGAAATCTCTTTTGAACTGTTTATCAGGGGAGACCAAGAGACTCCAGAAACAGTACAGGGTCTACATTATAGGTCATTGCTTTTGTAACCAAGAGCTACGTAATTGGAGTTTTGTTCCACTCAGCAGGAACAAAATCATGCCTGGTACTGGAAACCTAGCCAGCTACATGGGACTAGTGAAGTCCTGGATCTTAGAAGAGAACTTACTATTGCCAGTTTCCCGAGCCAGCCTTATTCCTAGCTGCATTCTAAATGCCATGGTTATCCCCACAGATAAGTGTGATTCTCACTCCTGTTTACTTTACTATTCTAAGCTCCTACTGTGATGAGTTATCAAGCCCTGCCTGCAGTGTTTAACAGTTTTCCAAGTCCAGAGTCTCAAAATCTTCTACTTTTATCCAAAATTAGAATGGACTTGTCTGCCATGGCCATAGTTCATACCCTGGTACCTACTTCTGTCTTCATTACTTTTCTGTTGCTGTGTAGTACACTATGACCAAGGAAACTGATAAGAGTGTAGTAAGGAGGAGCAGGCTGCATCCCGCCACCCAGCTAGCTTAACCCCCAAAATAACTACAAAGAAATTGTATTAATTAAATTACTGCCTGGCCCATTATCTCTGGCCTCTTATTGGCTAACTCTCACATCTTGATTCAACCCATTTCTAATAATCTGTATGTCACCGTGTGACTGTGGTTTACCAGCAAGAATCTAACCTACGTCCATCTCAGGCTGGAGATTCATGGCATCTGCCTGTCTCTGCTTTCTTCTTCCCAGAATTCTGTTCTGTCTTCCTCGCCTACCTGACTTCTGCCCTATCAACTAGGCCAAGGCAGTTTCTTTAATAGCCAATGAAAGCAACACAAATACAGAAGGACCTCCTACATCATAAGAGAAAGAGTTTATTTGGTGTATACAGTTTTACAGAGTTAGATTCATGACCATCATGGTGAGGAACATGGCCCCAGGCAGGCAAGCATGGTGCTGGATCAGTGGCTAAGAGCATACAACTCGAGATGCAACCACAAGGCAGAGAAAGCATGGACTTTGAAAACTCAAATCCTATTTCTAGTGGATAAATTTCTTTGATGAAATGTTAAAAAAAAGAAATCAAGGTGCTATAGAATGAGACGAAATAAAAATGAAGTATAGTTGGTAAGTGGTCATTTATTTATATTTTCTGGGAACTACAAATGTTTTTCCTTTAAGGAAGGCTGTAAGTAAGAAAATATGAGCAATGTTGTCTGGCTGCCCTGCCTGTGCCTGTGGCGATGTCTCTTACTGTTCAGTTTTTCTCACAGAAGTAGCTGTCATTAGGTGACTTCACAAGTGTTTGAATGATGTAGGCAGAAGACAAAACTTGCTGTTAGCTAAAACTTCTCAGTGCTTCCTACTAAATCCAGAGTTCTTGTTAGTCATGTATGAGCCACACAAAATCTCAAATGATAAACACTTTTTCAAGCTTTCCAGACCCTGAATCTGCACCTTCTTGTCATGTGATCTTGTAATATCGATACTCTGGACCTCCACCAGGGGGATGTCAATATTAACTTTATTTCATTTCTCCAGAAAGTTGGAGTATTTTTAGAAATGGAGAACATTACACCAAAATAATTGAAAACAGTAAAAACCAAGACTCCCCCCAAAAAACTAAAAGAACAACAACAAAAAACAACTCAACTATGTATTTTGATTTGTTTCTAGAAAGAACATTTTTCACAATCTATTCTAAATCTGTTTTTATCAATGTATGGATTTCCAAATCCATCCCTTGACTCTTTACTCTTTGTTCACTCAAATGAGAGCAAACAAATACAAACAACTTTTGACCCCAGCACCCCCAGATACCCATCCAGTGCTCTAGTCTTCTTATCTTTCCTGTAGGAGCTGCTTGTAACTTGGAGACAACCGTGAGTTGTTCCTCACACCCCAGCTTTATTCCTGAAGATTGAAAAAAGATGGTGCAACAGCACTTGAATTTGTATATAACATTCTGAAGGCTGAGTGCAGATAGGGATTTTTCTGAATAAAAAGCAATTCTCTTCTAATTTAATTTATTTGACCATTGTCTTGCTTCCTCTCTTTCCATCTGTCACTACCAAAACACCACTCAAAGGTTAAGTAGATTTTTATGGTTTTTTTACTGTGTTTTTATTGTGTTGTATGTGCTTGTGATGGTATGGAGGTCAAAGGAAAACACAGAGTTTGCCCTCTCCTTCCACCATCTGGGTCCTGGGGACCAAACAGGAACTGTGAAGCTTGAGGGTAAGCGCCATCACTGCCTGAGTCATGTCACCAGTGCAAGAAGTATAATTATAAGTAAATTTACAAACAATAGGGACATATTTTTTATAGGACAAAATAGGAATATAATTTTGGAAAATTATATTGTTAATACTGGCTAGAATCTCGAGATGTTTCTGTATGCCATTTTTTTTTTTTGGCAGGCTTTGGTTTTCTTTTCACCTGCTTCAAGAACTTTTAACAATTTCCCATTTGATTTGTTGTTGTTGCTAACCTGTTAATTGGCCAAGAATTTTTGTTGAATTTGCATGTATTTTTGTAATTTTTGAAGTTCCTCCTGTTCAGTTCAAATTTTATTCCACTGGAGTCAGAAGAGGTGCATACCTTGATTTCAGGGTTTTGAATCTGTTGACAGTTGCTCTGCGAATCAGCATCTGGCCTGTTCTGCATGCTGTTCCATCAGCCAATGTGAAGAGCGTGTATTCTACAGCTGTTGCAGGTTAGTGAGGGGGTGGCTGCCTCTCTAACCAAGACGCAGCTTCTTAAAGTAGGGCAAATTCGCTGACAGCTCTGGGTGTGGGGCACCTGGATAATGCCGAGCCTGTCTATTTCTGTGGGCCACGTGAGAGCTGGCTACAGTGGTGGACCCAGGTCATGGAAAAGGCAACATGTCTGATAGAAGAATCAGAGGGTTTTTGGTGTCGTCATCCCAAATGGAGGTCTAGGCATCGGAAGGGATAACTTTCAGTGTCAGGATTCAGTCAGTGACATTGTGTGTGTGTGTGTGTGTGTGTGTCTGTGTGTGTGACTCCTACTTGCTCAGGGCCTGCCAGCGTCTTTGCAGAGTGAAAGTGGGTATCCAGGATCAAGCAGTTGCCTCTCAGGGCTATTCCAAAAATAGCTGCTGAGCCGCTTGTTGGGTCTATAGGAAGCTGGAAGGATAGCTTGTTTGCTTCTCAGGGATCCCAAGAAGAGCTGGGCACCCAGCAAAGGATATGTGTGGTTGAGAACACTACTTTCGTAGCTTGTGGGGAGGATGAGCAGGGCTACTTAAGTGCTGCCATGTCTGGTGATGTGGGGACTTGTGTGCTGAGCTCTCTTTGCTGGCTCTGGCCACCCAGGAGCTTCCAGGGCCATCATGTTCCTCCTTGCACTGCAAAACCTGTCACATCCACACTCCACTCAAGGCCTTGCTTCTAGTCCTCCTATGGTAGAGTTTTAGTATGTTCTTTTTTCCCCCTTTCCTTTGTTTCCTTTCCTTGAGAAAAATGCAGTAGACCCAGTAGTTGAACATCTTGCTAACATCAGTCCCGTCATTTCTTGTTTTCTATTTCCACTTTTGTTTGGGCATTATGTTTTGGAATATTTTTATTCCCATTTTACAAATATTCTTACTAGCGCATGTAAGGTTTTTTTTTCCAGTTGTGATTTTTTTTTCTCAGTTATAGTAGGGATTTCTCTGCGTCTCACTAAAGTGTTGGAAGAAGAGGGTCCCTTTGCTTGTCCCAGTAGAACGGCTAGCTTACACCCAAAATAACCACACAGAAATTATATTAATTAAATTACTGTTTGGCCATTAGCTCCAGCTAAATCAGTTTCAGAAAATTATAGCTTCGACTACTTGACTTTTCTTTAATTAAAAAAGTTTCTGAAAGAAAATTTAAATAGTCTGTGTTCTCTGGAAAAAGCTTATTTTCTATATAACGTAGTGATGCCAAGAGCCTTGTCACTTTCTCACTATAGTTACTCACAGGTTTTTCTTTAAATTGCTTAATATTACTTATAGAAAACATAACATTAGTTTATTTATCTGCCATTTGTATATTGTATCACTATATTGTCTTACTTGACTTCTCAAATAAATAAATCTTTCTGAAAATGATTAGTTTTATATAAAGGGTTAAAAAGAATTATACCCTCTTACCTCAGTGAATTTCTAGTACTGACTGTGTTTCTCATAAAATGTATCTGTTTTTATACCCATCTATATGATTTAAATATAGACGTACCACAGTGAACATAATTAATAAGATTTAATATAAGCATATATGTAGATAGATAGATGATGATAGAAGATAGTTAGATAGACAGATAGACAGATAATATATAGATAGATATATAGATTTAGTTTCTAAAATCCAGAAACTACATCATTAAAAAGTTTATCTCCAGAGTGTTTTAAAACTAAAGATATTAAGGATATTTGTACAGATTTGGTGTCTTCAATGTTGTGATTACTGATTACATAGTTTTCTTGTTAATGATGAATCTTTCTGATATGCATGATGTATTTCTTACTATTTGATTAGAGATGATTTTATTTTGTGGTCTTGTCTTAGAACGTTGTAAAATATGTAGTCTTCAGTGTTCCAGTAAAAATAGTATGGAAGTAAAAAGCAGAACACTGAAGACTTTGCGTATTTTACTTAATCATATATCTGTATTCTTTGCTTTGTGTTTAATTTTAGATTTATTTTTATTTTTAAATTATGTGTATGTATGTGTATCTTTGCTATGAGCACACTTGAGTGCAGTGCACACACAGCTCAGAAGAGGCCAACAGAGATGCATTGCAGCTGGAGTTACAAGTGACTGTGGACTGCATTATATAGGTGTTGGGAACTGAACTCTGGTTCTCTGCAGAAGGAGTGCATGTTTTTACCTGCTGAGCCTTTGCTTCTTTTTCTGTTTTAAAACTGAAAACATGATGTTTTATATTTAATCTTTGTTCTCCTGTTATCTCTACTGTTATATCCACTACTGGTCATTTGTTTTTATCTAGCAAGAACTCAATGGAATCATTAAACAAGTTATTTCAAAGTTATCTTAGCCTGTTAATTAAAAAAATCAACTTATTATAATAAAAATAAAAAGCATCACATACCACTATTGATCAGGTCCATTATATCCAGATCCAACCAGTCTGCATACTTCAGGGAGCTTCTCTCCAGTTAGAATAGGCATTCTAAAGCTTTGGGAATTCATATTAGACTTTTACACTTTCACTATTAAATATATTTTTTATCTAGGTATCTACCATCAAAATAAAAAACTCTATGAGAGTTAAAAAAGCAATTAACATATCCCCTCTTTCATCACTCATGACGATTATCTGCATTCCATCATTCCTTATTCCCTAATATTTAGTCCTTCTTACTTTCCTTTCTACCAGCATCCACATGTACATTTGTTTACAAAAATACATATATTATCAGCCATGTTCCATGAATGAGGCACACAGTGTGGTCTTTTGATTTCTGAGATTGCATGACCTTGCTTAATATTATACATTATAAGTCCAAAAGTTTTCCTGCAAATTTTGTGATTACAATTTTCTTTGAAGCTGAATAGTGTTTCACACACACAATATTTTTATTTTCCATATTTTGATAGACATCCAGGCTGATTCCAATTCTTATATGTAGTGAAGAGCAATGAGCATGGGGGTGACCATATCACTATGATAGGGAATGGAAGGAAACAGCTGAACCATACTCCAGTTCCATTTTTAACTTTCCTAGAAATGTCGAAATTGATTTTCACAATGACAGTATTAATATGAATTTCCACCAAAACAAAATAATCCTCTGCAAGATTTATTGTCAGATTTGTTGATGATATCCATTCTGACTGGGATGAGAACATATCAAAAGTTTCAACTTGAATATCCCTCGTAGCTAGGGATACTGAACACTTTAAAATAGTTATCTATTTGTGTTTTTTAGTAATTTAATATAAAAAAAGGGGGAAGTTGGAAATTAAGTAAATCAGAGATAAAAGACAATTGGAGTCATTACAACTGACTCCAGTGAAATTCAGAACTCCCAAAATTCTTATAAAATTCTGTACTCTGAAATGCTGGTAACACAGAAGAAATAGATGAATTTCTAAAACCTATCACCTTACCAAAGCAAGCCCAGAAGACATAAATAATTTAAACCCAGCCCTTGCAAATGAGGAAGCAGAAGCTGATATTATAAGCCTCCATTCAAAGAAAAGCCCATGACCAGATGAATTTATTGCTGAATTCTAGTAAATTTTCAAGGAAGACCTCATACCAATTAATCTTATGTGTTCTATAGGCTAGAATGTGAAGGAACATTGACAAATTTTTATAAGAATTCCGCATTATACCAATCTAAAAACCAAGAAAAAGAACTAGAAAAAAGAAAGCTACAGACCAACTTCTTTGATGAACATAAACAAACATTTTTTTTCTCTTTTTTTCTTTTTTTTCTTTTTCCATTCAAGTACTTACACTTCCTTCCCTCCTCCCAATCCTCTCCCGCTCCTGCACATTCCCTCCTTCCTCCCCCTCCCTGCTTGAGAGAGGGCAGGGAACCCTGCCCCAGGGGAAGTCCAAGGTGTCCTCCCCGCCCCCCCCCCCCACCTACATCCAGGCCTAGGGAGCTGTGCATCCATATAGACTAGGGTCCCAAAAAGCCAGAACATGCCGTAAAATCAAGTCCCAGTGTCTTTATCAATGACCTCTCAGTCAGCCCTCATTGTCAGCCACCATCAGAGAGTCCGGTTTGATCACATGCTCTTTCAGAGGATTTGGTGAGCTCCCATTAGAACAGTCACACTGCCTCAGTTGGTGGACTAACCCCTTGTGGTCCTGACTTCCTTTCTCGTCTTCTCCCTCCTTCTGCCCTTCAACTGGACCTTGGGAGCTCAGTCCGTTGATCTGATGATGAGGGTCTCTGTCCCTATCTCCATCCATCACTGGACGAAGATTCTATGCTGATATTCGAGATAATCACCAGTGTGATAGTGGGGCAAGGACAGTTCAGGCACCATCTGCTGCCCAAGGACTTAGCTGGGGACATCCCCTCTAGAGCCAATTCTCTTGCCAACCCTAAAATGGATCCCTTAATGTAGGTAAAAATTCTCAATAAACAAACATTTTTAGCAAATACCTGCAAGCTTAATTAAAAAACACAGTGAGACTGTACATTGCGACAAAGTGGGCTTCATTTGAGAAAGGCAAAATTTGTTCACCATACGTAAGTCAATAGATATAAGACACCCTGTAAATAAAAATTTAAGGACAGAAAAATGCATAATTATTTCAATTGATGATGTAAGGTATTTAACAAAGTTCAGCATGCCTTATGAATGTTCTGCAGAATTTATGAATAGATGAAACATATCTCAAAATGATAAGTCCTATCTACAACGAACCCATTGCCAACATTAAATTAAATGGAGACAAACATCACGAATGGAACAAGAATATTCACCCTCTCCTCCCACACTTGAAATAATGCTTGAAGTCTTAGCTATAGCAATTAAACAAGAGATAAAACATGAAAGGAATAAGAGTCAGAAAGAAAGAAGTCAAGCTATATTTGCAGACAACAAGATTCTTTACTTAAATGTCTCTATTTAGTTTACTAGACAACTCTTGGACCTAATAACCCACATTAAGCTTGCAGAAAATAAAATTAGTTGAAAGACAAAGCAAAAACCTTCATTTATACTAATAGTGTACTCTTCAAAAAAGAAATTATGAAAAAAATATTGCTTCCAAAATAACTTTAAAAGATAAGTATTTCGGTACATAGCTAACCAGATAAGTGAAAGGCATTTGTAATGAGAGCTTAAAGGAATTGAAAAGGAAATCACAGCAGATGCTAAGTGGTGAAAAGACATTGCTTGATCTTGGATTGGTAGAATTAATATTGTGAAAATGGACATGCTATTAAAATAAATTTACAGATTAAATGAAATACCTATCAAGACTCCGATATTCTATTTCACAGGTTAAAAAGAACAAGAATTCACATAGGACCGCAAAAGACTATGAATAGTTAAACCATCCTAAGGAGTAAGAATACTTCTGGAAACATTACATTACTGGACCTCATACTGAAAGAATACGGTGATAAACATTTTCTGAAGCTGACCTAAAAATAAACTGGTAGACCAATGGCCAAGTTGAATTTCTACATGCATTTTTCACCTTGTATAAAAAACAATTAAGAAATGGACCAGAGACTTTAATCTAAAATGTGAAACACTGAAATTTCTAGAAGAAGACAATAGGGGATACCCTTCAAGACATTGGGGTAGGTAGGTAGGTAAGTACTGTTTTTTCCTTTTTCAATACATGCTGAGCAGAGTTTCTCCTCTCTCCATTCTTCCAGTCCCCACGCCACACTCTTTTTAGGTACATTCCCCTTCAGAAATAAGCAAGCCTCCCAGTGACGTCAACCAAATACAGCATAAGATACAATAAGACTAGGCACAACCCCTCACATGAAGGCTGAGTGAGGCAACCCGGTAGGAGCAAAAGGGTTCCAAGAGCAGGCAAAAGATTCAGAAACACCCTCACGCTTAGTGTCAGGAATCCTACAAAACCACCAAGCTACACAACCATAACGTTCTTGTAGAGGACCTAACATAGACCCATGCAGGCTCTGTGATTGTCTCTTCAGTCTCTGTGAGTCACTTAACGCCCTACTTAGTTGATTCTGTGGGTCCTGTTTTTGTGGCACCTTTGACTCATCAGGCTCCTACAATGCTTTCTCTCCTTCCTCTTCCGAGTTCCTGACCACCAAAGAGAGGGATCCAATGGAGATTTCAACTTAGGTGATCTCTCCACCAAATGTTTGACTGTGGGTCTCTGAAGAAGGACACTTAGAAGAAATCCCACACTAGCTCCGAATTGAGAATAATAGAGGGTTATTTATTTAGGTAGACTCACAGAACCCCACGGCAGGAAAAGAGGCTGGACACATGCTTTACATCAGCATAAATAGTATCACGCCCAAGTGAGCTAGTATCTTAACGGCTATTGGCTGAAGGAGCAGAATGTCTCCCACAGCAGGTTTCTGCACTTGTTCCTACTAGTTGCCGCTGGAAATCTCTTTGATGCCGATTGAGCTAGGCCCAGGAATCATTTTAATGTTTTTTTTCTATTCTAGGTCTCTGGGTCATCCAATCTCCACTTCCTGGATATCCAGGCATTGTTGGGCATGGGCTTCCTCTTGTAATAGGGCTTCCAATTAAACCAGCTATGGGTTGACTACTCCCACAAGTTCTACACCTTCTTTGCCCAGAACATCTTGCAGGATAGAATGTAGATTTAAAGTTTTGTGGTTGGGTTGGTGTCCCAGTTCCACCACTGGAAACCTTGCCTGGTTACAGGGGATAGCCCATTCAGGTCCACAGCTTCCATTACTAGGGGTCCTCACTAAGGTAACCTTTCTAGAATCCTGGGAGTTCCTACCGCACTAGGTATCCACATCACCCCCTAAATGCCCTGCAGTTCCAGCTGTTTCTTCCAAACACTCCCTCCATTTCTCTGCCCACCCCAAACCTAATTTTTATGTTCCCACCCCTACATTCTCCCAGTGCATCCACAAAATTTATTCTAGCTTCCTCTCCCAGGGAGATCCTTGTGTCCCCGCTTGAGCCCTCCTTGTTATTAAGTCTTTCTAGGTCTGTTGATTGTAGCATGATTATCATTTACTTAACAGCTAATATCCACTTATAAATGAATATATACCATGCTTGTCTTTCTGGGTCTAGGTTACCTCAAGATTCTTTTTTCTAGTTCCACCCATTCACCTCCAAATTTCATGATGTCATTGCTTTTAACAGATGTGTAAGACTCCATTTTGTAAATGAGGTGCATTCTACCAAGAAAAGACACAGGTTAGTGTTATGTGGTCTACCATTCCAGATTATTTCACTTAAAAATAAATCAAGAGAGAGAGAGAAAGCAAGATTACTGATCTAATGACTAAATGTAGAATCATTCCTAGATAAAGAATGTCCTTCCTCATAAGGTTCAAGGATGGCTGGATTTAATATTTGGAGATGGTCCCAATGGAGGACAGCGATGATGACTTGGAGCCTAGGAACAAAGATTAAAATGTCCAATTTCATAGCTTTAGCCTTAATTTCCAACTAGTGATAAAAGTTCCTAGACAAATCAGTTTCCTCTGGGTACCTCATTTACAAACTAACATGGAATTCTGGGTGTGATGGTACAGGCCTGCAATCCCAGCATTGGCAGTACTGAGGCAAAGAGATTGAGACTTTGAATCTCATTAGATAGCAAAACCCTGTCTTAAACAAGAGAAACAATGCAAATTAGACACCTGGAGTTCTTTGGGGAAAAAGGCTAAATGAAGGTCTAAGATCAATGATAATCTGATAGGTGAGTTTGCCAGTCTGTGTAGCATGTGTGAAATACAGTGCCTGGCAAAAGATATTAAACAGCATTGCATCGTTTGGGAAAAATGTCTCCATAGTGATGATGCACACTCCAGGCATGAACAGGAGGTAGGAGAGGCGACTATCATGACAGCAGATGTGAGTGGATATTGCTAAGGAGTGGATCTAGAAATTGTATGGTGCAGCTCTTTTCCCATGGGGGTGTAGCTTCTTTTCCAATACACTTATCTATTCATATTTCTTTGTCTTATTACATAAATTTGAGAATACTCTTGTTTAAATCTACCAAAAAGTATTCCTGGGATTTTGATAAGAATTTTATTAAGCATATGTATCATTTTGGAGGAATTGATGTCTTTATTATGCCTTCTAGTCTATGAGTGTGGTGTGTCTCTCCATTTATTTCAAACACTTTTACTCTTTGCTTAGCCCTAGCAGTCACAATAAGTTCTCCTAACTCCTGGTACATGTGACTCTTTTGCTTACATTGTAAGAAGGACTCTATAGATCTGATAGCGTTTGTATGTTCAGAGGGAAGATTATCTTGGACAGTTGTTCCAAGCCAAACACAATTGTCAAGATTTCATGTGAAGGTGTCACAGGTTTCTACACAAAGATGAGATCATGGGAGCAGAGGTGGAATAGTATGTTTGGAGTTACTGCATACCAATGAGGGAAGTGGCTGTTAAATGCTGGAAAAGACAGTCTCCTGAGGAAAGCCAGGAAGAAATGCTCAGAATTTGATTTCATACTTGTGAAACACAATTCAGATATCTTACCTCAAACATTGTTAATGGGCTGGATCAGCAAGTGAGCTTAACAGGCCTACAGCCAAGTTCAAGGATCAGAGTTCAATTCCTGGAATCCAAATAGTGGAAGGAGAGAACGGACTTTCACAGGTTGTTTACCAATTTCTATGAGTGCATACACACGCACACACACAAAATAAGTAGTAAGGAAATAATTAATTCTAATAGATTTGCATTGCTTTAAACCACTTTAGGCTATATTGTAGCAAAAAGAAAGTAACAGGTTGCAGAGTTTTAATAGAAAATTTCTATGATTAGTTTTGAGGTTTTCACCTAGACATTTTAGTTGTTTTCAAAAGATTGCAAGTTGTATTTAAGTCTTGTTTTTTTTTTTTCAAATGTAGTCATTGTAAATGTATGGAATTAAAGGTGACATTTGCGTGTGTGAGTGGGTTTTGTGTCTGTGACCTTGTTGAACTTATGTTATTTTCTGGGGAAGATTTTTGTCTCTTCATTTGGACTTCTTATGTAGGCACTTGTTTCATACACAGTTTGGGGTGGTTTTATCTTGCACATTATTCTATGCTTGTCTTAACTTCTTTCTATTTACAGCAATGATTGAGACTTTAAGAGTTATCCAGTAAGAGTGGTAAGAGCTGACGTGATCATTCTACTTCTTACCTTAGGAGAAAAGTGTTAATATTTTAACATTTCCTGCAAGCCTAGGATTTTAGTAGCCATTCTGTGTCAAGTTGAGGAACTCCTTGTTACGTTGCTAGTTTTTAATTGTTAATCAATACTGAAGTTACTAAAGTTCAACAACGTTAATCAAACTAGTGCAATGTTTTAAGAATGGGATTAAATTAGAATCATTGTGTAGACTATAGAGAAAATCTTTAATACTTTTCTCCTTCCATGGTTTTCCCTAACATCCCTTGTACAACATCATAATGTTTTTGTTACAATTAATGAGCCACTTATTATTAATAGTCTTTCTTTCATATTGCATCATTTTTGTGAGGCACACTTTTATGGATTTTGAAATAATCTTATATATTCATTATTACATTATTAAAAAGCACTACTTCACTATTCTTAAAATCCCAGTCCCATTCCCACCTCCCAGTACTCTATTTATATTTCCTTATCTTTATACCCACTTACTAGCCACCATCAGCCAGCTTAGCATCTCTGGTGTTGCTTTCTGAAGAATTCTCCATCAGAATTGTGTAGTGTGTTTGTCAGCTTCTGTTGCTGTGACAAAACACCATAACCAAAAGCAACCTGGAGAAAAGACTGCATTGTGATTCAAGGTTCGAGAGGCAAAGTTAATATTGGTGGGAGAGATATAGCAATAGGTGGCCAGAGCAGAAAGCTGAGAGATCACATTTTAAGCCACAAGCAGGCATTAGAGGAAGTGAATTGGAAGCGGCGCAAAGCTATGAACTCTTGAAGGGTGTCCCTAATGATGCACTTTCTCCAGTCAGACTGCATTACATCTCTAAGTAGCACCATTAACTGGGGACCAAATGTTCACATACATGAACCCCTGGGGGACTCTTTCTCATTCAAGCCACTATGTATGGTAAGCAGCATTTTCTTTAATGTTGGTTTCTCTCATTTAGCAATATACATTTGATATCTCTTCATACTTTCCTCATGGATTTATAGTTCATTTTCTCCTGTTGCACCACATAGATATACACGGTTTATTTATGTGATGAATGACACTTAGTTTATTAGCTTTCCATCTGCAGCAATCACCAGCAAAACCAACATAAAGTGTTTCTATGTACGCTTTCCCACAGACGTTAAGTTTCAAGTCATCTGCTTAAATCCAGAGTAAAACTGCAGGCAACCCTGTGGAATTACGCTCAGCTTCATCAGATGCTGATAACATTGCTCTCAGAATAGCTCTACCACTTTTCATTCCTATAGCAGTGTGAGCTCCTGCAGTTGCAGACTCTGGCGGCCCTTGGGATTGTTGTAGAATTTAAGCTTCCCCCGCCTTTGCCGCTTTCTATCACTTTATGTACTTGGACATAAAGAACCTCTCGTGTGCATGGATGTCTGTGCTTCCTGTTCCCATGGTCTCCACTGATACTGCTGTAAGTAGTCTTACTGTTACAGAATGGCGGTGAGATTCTAAGTGTTATTAGGCTTCTCTGACACCATCTGGCTGGGGGTAGAGAAGAATGCCTTGTTTCTTCCAGGTGGCATGGCAGTCTGGGCTTGCTATATGGTTTCTGTTTTGCTGCAACGAGGACTTTGTCCTGTTGGAGGAAATGAGAGTTTTGGCTCTCTACGTGGTACCCACTGACATCACCCCTACAGGGGCTCTTGGGACATCTCTTCAAAACTTTATGAGGGTGTACGTCTAGACTTCTTATTTGGGCTTTGCTAGTATGGGTGGAAAGGGGTCTGGAGTGGGGGCAGTAATTGTCGACATTTCCCGTCTCAATGGGCTGCCCCTTTCCTGCTTCTTTGCCAAGCCTGCAATATTTTATTGGGACATTTTATGCACCTGTTGTTCCTAGATTACTGGCCTCTTAGTTCTAAGTCTGGAATATACGATGGCAAAAGAAAACCTGAGAATATCACTGTGTGTTTTACTAGGACACAGGCAATAGTTAGAGTCTGTTCTTTTCCATTTGTTTGTGTTTAGTAGAGGAGGAACAAACACAAATATACAAAAGAATAGAGAAAAGTATATATCTACTTCACCTTCCCCATGCATAAGTCATCTCATACCTGCTATTCAAATCTCTATTTTCTGACAATTGCATATATGTAAGTATAATTAAATAAATATTGAATGTGTACATTTCAACATAACACATATGATACAATTCTTTTGAGGGAAACTTTTATACATTAAGCTTTTCAAATCTTTGGACAAATAAGAGCGAATAAGTTTCTGAAATATTTTATTTGACTATAAATTTTGTTTGCAGTATTTTTTAGGCCACATTAAATTTCAAACTCTCTGAGGGAAAACTCTCTCTGATCATTATCCTGTATGAGTTCTTCCATTGTTTTAAACCAACATGTTGCATGGCTAGTCTGTAATTCAATAAAGTTTTGTAAATACTTGTGTTATATTTTTCTTTTTGATTTATTTGCGTTGGTTTAACATTTACATTTCTTTCTCAAATTCATGTGGAATTTACTTGTGGATGTAGAGGAGGTTAAGTTATAATTTAATATTTTATATTCTGCAAATAGTTAACAAGCCATGACATTATCCTTATGAAATAATCTTCCTTTTCTTTAAAGTTTAGGATCGGCTCCATGGGCTCCATGGGCTCCATGCTCTGATACTGCTTTCCTCTGATAGGCTTTCCTTCATTGGAATTTATAGCAACATCATTGCTCCACTTGACTGCGGGCCTTAATAAATTTCTTCTCACCCTTTGTTGTTGTTGAGAAAGACAATTCTACCTCAACTGTTGATTTATTTATAGTCATCATCGCTTGTGCATCCCATAGGACAGCTGACAAGGGAGCTGACAAGGGAGCTGACAAGGAGACAAAGGAAGCCTGCCTCTCTTCTCCTTTCCACACAGGCCTTGCCCATGAGGCCGTGGGGGATGCTTCATGTGTGCTTAGGGGAGTGGTTTCTAGAAAGAGTATTAGTGGGTGTCTGAGCACAAAAGCAAAATTATTCAGTGGTTACAAGGCTCATTTATAGACATTCATCACGCCAGGAGTTCTCACATTTCCTCCCATTGTATTGTCTTATTAACTAAAAATGACGCGAAGTACAGAATAAACAATCAATTATTTCACAGAACTAACTTTGGAATGAAATAAAAACGATGTTGAAACTATGTGACTTTTTCCCATGTGGAAGTTATATGTTCAACTAGGACTAAATTCATTTCTTTTTTTCTTTATCAGTAATGGTGGAATAATAATGTTTACTTTATGTTTTCATTAAAAATACTTTTTATCTATTTTTATTTGTTTAAAATTTCCATATTCTCCCATTTCCCTCTCACTCCCCCCATTCCTCCCCTCCCCTTCCCCCTCACTCTCCAATCCTAAGAGAAGTCAAAGTGCCCTGCCTTGTGGGAAGTTCAAGGCTCCCTGATCCATCCTAGAAAGGTGTGCATCCAAACAGACTAGGCTCCCAAAAAGCCAGTACATGCAGTAGAATCAAAATCAGTGCCATTATCATTGGCTTCTCATTCCACTCTCATTGTCAGCCACATTCAGAGAGTCCAGTTTGATCACATGCTCATTCAGAGCCAGTCCAGTTGGCTTTGGTGAGCTCCCAGTAGATCAGTTCCACAGTCTCCGTGGGTGGATGCACCCCTCGCAGTCCTGCCTTCCTTTCTTATAATCTCCCTCCTTCTGCTCTTCATCTGGGCTTTGGGAGCTCAGTCCAGTGCTCCAATGTGGGTCTCTGTCTCTACTTCCATCCCTTGCCAGATGAAGGTTCTATGGTGATATGCAAGATATTCATCAGTGTGTCCATGGGAGAAGGCCAGTTCAGGCACCCTCTCCTCTGCTGCCCACGGACCTAGTTGGGGAAATCTCCTTGGACACCTGGGAACCCCTCTAGACCCAAGACTCTAGCCAACCCTAAAATGGCTCCCTTAGTTAAGATATCTTCTTCCCTGCTCCCATATTCACCCTTCTTACATTACAATTATCCCATTCCCCCAAGCTCTCTCCAATCTTCCTTTTTCTCTTCTCTCTTCCCATCTCCCCTTTCCCCCAACCCATCCCAACCCCCCTGCTCCCAACTTTTACCCGGCAAACTTGTCTACTTCCAATATCCAGGAGGATAACTATATGCATTTCTTTGAGTTCACCTTCTTATTTAGCTTCTCTAGGATCACGAACTATAGGCTCAATGTCCTTTGTTTATGGCTAGAATCAACTTACGAGTGAGTACATACCATATTCCTCTTTTGAGTCTGGGTTATCTCACTCAATAAAGTGTTTTCTATTTCCATCCATTTGCATGCAAAATTCAAGATGTCATTTTTTTTTCCCGCTGGGTAGAACTCTAAAGTGTATATGTGCCACACCTTCTTTATCCATTCTTCTATTGAGGGGCACCTAGGTTATTTCCAGGTTCTGGCTATTACAAATAGTGCTGCTATGAACATAGTTGAACAAATGCTTTTGTAGTATGATTGGGCATCTCTTGGGTATATTCCCAAGAGTGGAATTGCTGGATCCTGAGGTAGGTTAATTCCCAGTTTCCTGAGAAACCGCCACGCTGATTTCCAAAGTGGCTGCACAAGTTTGCATTCCCACCAGCAATGGATGAGTGTTCCCCTTACTCCATATCCTCTCCAGCATAGGCTGTCATTGGTGTTTTTGATTTTAGCCATTCTGACAGGTATAAGATGGTATCTCAATGTTGTTTTGATTTGCATTTCTCTGATCGCTTAGGAGGTTGAACATGACCTTATGTGTCTTTTGGTCATTTGAACTTCTTCTGTGGAGAATTCTCTGTTCAGATCAGTACCCCATTTTTTAAGTGGGTTAATAAGAGTTTTCCAGATAAGTCTTTGTGTAACAGCCCTAACTGTCCTGGAACTAGTTCTGTAGACCAGGCTGGCCTCTAACTCATAGAGATCTGTCTACCTCTATGTCCCTTGTGCCACCACCACCTGGCTTGAGAATACATTTTAAAAATTCTAGTTTAAATCAACATGTGCATAACAGAATCTTGAGAAACTTTTATTGATTAATAATTACCAAGTCCTTTAGTTTCTTTGAAAAGTTGCAACTTGTCTGATATAATAATAAATGTCTCTATCAATTATTGAATAACGGCTACTTGGGTAACATATTTAATTTTCTTTTTTATTCTCTCTAAACATGTGGAAATCATGTAGCCTACTGAGTTTATCTGGCCCTGTACACTGGCGTGTAGTAGAAGGTTGCTTGTTCGTTCCCCAGCCACCCAGACTCTCAAAGTAATAAAACAGAAACTATATTATTTAAATCACTGCTTGGCCCATTAGCTCTAGCTTCTTATTTGCTAACTCTTCCATCTTAATTGAACCCATTTCCCTTCTTTTATATTTTACCACAAGGCTCGTGGCCTACCAGCTAGGTTCTGGTGTGTCTGTCTCCTTTACTCCGCCTCCTTTCTACCAGCATTCAGTTTAGTTGTCCCCACCTAGCTCTACTCTACCGTATCATAGGCTTAAGACAGTTTTTTTTTTAAATTAACCATTGGTATTCACAGCATACATGGGAATCCCACATCACTGGTGTGTTGTGTCTATTCGACATCTACCTGTATGAAGAATTGAGGAGCATTTCTAGACAGATGTCAAGAGACACAGAGACAGTCAAGTCTGTTCAGACTAATCAGGAGGAAAAAACACTGTTTCAGGATACCTGGCCTGTGCTTCTCTGGGCGTCAGGGTAGCCTGCTTTGGAATTGGGCCTGACCACGGGGACAGACTTTATAAGCTCAAATCACAAGGATTAGAGTTACTTTGATAGAATAAAAATACAAATTGGAGGATGGGGGGTGGGTAGAATTGTCACTATTTGAAGAAAACAGGTTGTGTTTCGGAAAATCTTAAGATTCCACTTAAAACTGATAAAACCATTTTAAAAAGTAAAGTGGGGTGATAAAAAATCAACAACCCAAAATAAGTAACAATTTTCATCTATCAATGATGCGCTAAAAAAAAAAGAAGAAATAAGAAGTAAAGGATAAAAAAGGAGGTAAAAGTCTTTACACTGAAGGCTAGGAATCTTAGCACTCATGTCAGTGATTGCAGAAGACAGGACAACTGGGGAGGTGTGCGTGTTCACAGGAAAGAACTGGCTTCACTGAAACCCCCGGACTCCCTGATGTCCTGCAGAGTCAACACGATCCTCGTCAAAATACCAAAGGCATTCTTCACCAAGAATGAAAAAGGAAAGCAACACGGGTTAGCCTGGAGGACAGTACGGTAAGAACTGTAAGAATAGTGCATAAGTACTATTCTTACTTATGCTTACATTAGGTAGAAAAGACTCTGAATCGTCATAAAGTCTAAATGATCAGGCCCGAGGTGTCGTCAGCCATTCTTCAGATGCCCTGCAGAACTGAAGCAAGTCAAGCCGCACAGCAATGGCCGTGAGTGATGGTACATACCACTCACAAATCAACCCATGCACGTAGACAGCTAATTGGTTTTCAACCAAGGCACCAAGAATGTGCAGTGGAGAAGGGAGAGCCCTTCCACAAATCATGCTGGGTATCTGCAGAAGAGAGACTAGACCAATGTCTCTCTAGTAAAGAGCACAAGCCCAAATATAAGTCATAAAACTATTGAGTTACCAGGAGGTAATATAGAGGGTACACTATAGGACTTTGTTCTTTCTGAGCAAATGTCTCCTGGATAAGGTCCTAAAAACACAGACAAGAAGACTGAAAGAAAAAAGGAACCATATCAAACTCAAATGCTTAGAAACAGCCAGGGGACTTCAAGAAATCATTCGCAGACTGTTCGTCTTAGAGATTAGTTTTCTCACTACACGAGAAACTTGAACATCTCAATAAGAAAACCCAAATAGTCCAGTCTTTAAAAAGGCAAATTATCCAAACACACACTTCTCAAGTGAACATACAAATGGTTGACACATGTGGGAAATATGTTCACCATTATCAGCGGGCGATGATCCCAGTTAGAGTGGCTATTGCCAACAAGAAAAAGGAGCAATCCCTGGTGAGCTTGTGGAGAAATGGAGGCTCTTAGACAATGTTGATGAGAGAGTAAATTAATACAGCTTTAGAAAAAATTGAATTTTCTTCAAAAAGCTGAAAATAATAGTCTCATGTGACCCAGCAGTATGATCCTGTTCTTGGGTATGTCTCCAAACAAAAGTGAACCTCCAGGTCAAAGTGTGCAGGCTTCTTGTGTTCATAGAGGCCAGTATATGGAATCAGCCTAGGAGCTAATCAATGAATGAATAGGTACATGAATGTAGTGTATATCTGTAGCATGATTAATAAAAGCTCAGAGACAGATATTGGGGTTTGACTTGAAGGTAAAAAAAGCAAAACAGCCAGCCTCTGACTCTCATTTCTACCTCAGTCTGAAATGACGATCCTGCCTCTAGGAATCTCAGTTTGAGACTGAGACTAATGCCATCTCTTCCCATCTTACATTCCTCTCTAGGCCTGGAATTAAATGTGTGCACTACTACTGCCCGTTTTCTATGGCAAACTGGTGTAGTTACTGGGATTAAAGGTATGTGTCACCACTGCCTGGTTTCTAAGGCTGATCAGTGGAGGCTGTTTTACTCTCTGATCTTCAGGCAAGATTTATTTATTAACATTCAAATGAAACATCACTACATATACCCTCAAGAAGAATTTAAGTATATAAAAGAGTCTTGTCACATGCAGCAACACAGGTTAGCCTGGAGGACAGTACCGTAAGAAAATACAACTTTTACTTACGCTTACATGGAAGTTTGATCTCACAGAAGTTGATAGTATCATAGAGTTTACCAGAAGCTAGGAAGGGCCATAGAGAGGTGGGAGAAAAGGAGGAAACTAACTAAAGAAATGGAGCCACAAATATTGCAGCAAGGTTGGATGATATAGTCTAACAAACAGCATGGATTTTAGGCCAACTGAGAGGAGTGTAAACATTTCCAGGAATAAATGTTTAAAGAAATAGTTAATTGCACAAACTTGGTCATTGTGCCATTTGTATTTTGGAATATTTCTGCTTTTCATCAATATATACAATTGTTGTATCGAGTTAAAATTCAAGGCAAAAAGGGAAAAAATATGTAGGAGAGGTAAGCGTCACTCCTCAGACTGAATTGATATGCTCCGCTTTCTGCAGAGGGGAGGAAGCAGAGGCAGCAGCAGGCAGGATGCTAAGAAGTGGGATCCAGGTAAGTAAGCACAGCAAGAGAAGGGAGGAAGCATGGGGGTGATGAAGGATCTACTTCTGGGAACACACCAGCATGAGCACTGGGTTTTTCCATGACGAGGTGATCAGAGACCTGGAAATAACATGTGTTAATTTTGTTAAATTTCTTTACAACAGGTAATAGCAGATTTTTTTTTGTCAGAACTAGAGCTCAGAGTAATTATTTGGATTTCTTATGGGAAAATTAGGTCCAGCCAATTGTTTCATTTTTTTTGTGAGTTAGTGTGTGAGTTTTAGATCTCAAGCAACCACAGCATAAACTGTCCATCCATAAAAAGATCCTCCCCACCTCCTCCCTTTCCTTCTTATCTCTCCCTACTCCCCCTGCTTCTCTTCCTGTCCCCTCTTTTCTATTTTCCTCTATTATTTGCAAGTATTAGAAACAGCTCTGTAAGAAGAGGCTAGAGCAGGCAAGTTGGGAAAAGCAATTTAGTCACCCATTAGCTTGAGGCTGAGGTGTGGAAATTGGCCATTTTATTCTTCCATTTATTCTCTAGAAATGTTTCTTTAAGCCATTAGTCCCTTTCTTCTACCTTAGCTCTGGCAGAAGAAGTAGGTCAGTTCAAAAGCACTGTGTTTCCAAATAACTATGGGAAAGAATAAGAAATTGTCTTTAATTTGATATCGCAAGTGCCTAGCAGCTTAGCAGGATTCTCTAAGCCCGCTTTTTATAAGCAGTTTACCTCAGGAGGACAAGGGAAGGTACGACTCCATGCAAACACGAGCATGTAGACAAACGACAGTAATGACAAAGAGCTAAGTCCTGTTTGGTAGGTATATAGAAGAAAGCATTTGAGAGGCACAGCAAGATATGAGCTTTTCTGGGGTAGGTTTTCCTGGTGCCAATTCAGGCAAGTGTGTGTGTGTGTGTGTGTGTGTGTGTGTGTGTGTGTGTGTGTGTGTGTGTACGTGTATACGTATGTGATGTATGCCCACTTTTTTGTCTTGGGGACCTGCACTTGCCTGTGTACAGAGGCCAGAGGGGCCCAGCTCTATCACTCTTTGCCTTATTCATTTGAGAGTCTCTATTTCTCTCCTTCCTTCCTTCCTTCCTTCCTTCCTTCCTTCCTTCCTTCCTTCCTTCCTTCCTTCCTTCCTCCCTTCCTCCCTTCCTCCCTTCCTCCTTTCCTCCCTTCCTCCCTTCCTTCTCTCCCTCTTTCTCTCTCCCTGAAACTGAACCTACATTTGCAGCCAGCAATTCCCAGCAATCCTCCTGTTTCCACTCTGCCCTCCTTCATGTATATCCACTCTGCCCTCCTCCACGTTTCTGGCATTATGTTACTGATGCGTGTGAGGAGGTGTGGCTTTCTTCCTGGGTTCTGTTAATCTGCAGTCAGTATCTGAGGTACATTCGGTGATCCCTCTGACCAGCCTTTCACTGCTTAGCTATGAGAATCCTAGAGAAGATGCTTAATATTTCCTCCCAACTCTCTTTCCCTTTCTTACCAGTAAAATAAACCCAACAGCGGGGGTGGCCCTGCAGAAGTGTGGGCTGGACCGTGACGGAGTGTTCTGTGAATAAGAAGTATTTCCGTGGAATCTGAGCCCTTGAACTCAGTGGCACATTAAGAGGGAAGAACAACTTGGCAGCCTCGGCCCACTGCTCCCATTTCCTGACGTTCAGTTCACCTAAGGTGGTGGCTGAATTCTGTCAGGGCAAATACTTCCCACCAGGAAAATGAATTCTGCTGTTTGCAAAAATTAAAAATTTGTTTAATTCATAAATCACCATGAGGCATGTCTGATTTCGAGACATGGAAATCTAAACCAGACAGATCATTGAGAATGACATTTTAACACACGCTTCTTTCTGCACAATTTGAATAATTAAATGTGAAGATCTAACACATGTTGATTGTGCAGATGATATACAAAAACAAACCAAAATAAAAACCCCACTTCAAAAAGGAACAAATCCCATTGTATTCCAAAAGTACTCAGCATACCACCATTTCTCCTGATGTAACACGGGGTCATCTTCTGGGTGATAATATTTTCAGCAAAAGTAATCTGGTGTGGAGAATAAGTGGAGCAAGACATTTTCAATAACTGGGAGCAGGGACAACTGTTCCAGAATATAGACTTGTTTCTTCTTAATGTGGGATATCAAGTCAGGGACATTTCTCCATGACTGTGTGTCAGTCATTCTTTCTGGATATACCATTTTCCCCTGAGAAAAGACAGTATGCAGAATGAACAGACCTTTCCCGAGGGCCTTGGGTTAATTTTCTGGAGCTTGGAGAGGAAGCAGTGATCAAGTTCTCTGGAACCATTGAGAATAATGCTGTTTTTGTCACACAGAGTTTATTCTGACTGCAATCACATGCACTGACTTTAGACTATGGGCAGGGCAGATCTGTCAGCAACATGAACTGTCACTGTGTTCCACTGTTAGCAAGATGAGCGGTACCATGAACTGTCACTCTATGTCCTTAGCAAGCTGACTTCATGTCTTCAACTTGATCTCGTTTTTACCATCTTGTAGACTTCACAATGGACTGCATTCAAATAAGGTGATGGCATTTTCCAGGCTCTCCATTTTATTGTTCTACGAACAGAGGTAGGTGCCTAGCTACTGCTTTATGGCTGTCTATTTGTCTGTCTATTTGTTATTCTGGTGACAAAATATTTATATATACTTGAATATATTTATGCTTAGGGGGCTGTTAATTTAACACCAGAAAACAAAATGTCACCATTTAAGTAAATGGTTGGTATAACAGGAAGTGGTTTTCTATGCTATTACCTGAAATGTGATTATAATGTCTAAATTTACTGTGAGTCTCACCAAAATAATTGAAGTGTATATATAGCCTTACTTAAAAACACTCCATTGCTATCCATGGAACTCTTGTCATTTTGAACCTTCTATGTATTAGATGCTTATTAAGTCACAGATGTCAATTCTTGCACATGCTACTTGCACATTTTAAATTCCCCACAAAGGTGGAATCATTCCCAAAGTAGACATACCAGGGACCAAGGTCTGCAAACCTCCATGACTGCTTTTTATGTTCTACCCATTTGGGGGGAATAAACGCTGCCCTTAAAGGAGCCATGCTTACTGTGGTGCTTTATGTAGACAAAGTCTTTCTCATAGTTCCTGAAATAGAGCTCCTTGCTCAAAGCAGAACACAGTCCAGGGGAACTAGATTTTCTTTTTTCTTTTTTTTTTCCAGATTGAGAAGACAGAAATGCCTCTTTCCCACTTACATCTGAACAACGCTTTCTGGTAGTAGCTCAATGAAGAAGGTCTTAGGCGGAGGCAATGCAGGAGAAGCTGGGCAGACAACTGGATTTCTCTAGTTCTTTTATGAGCCCAGAATTATCCTATTTCAGTGTAGTCATATCCCAACAGAGCTGTCCATGGGTTCATATCTATGACATTACATTGGTTTATCATGGTTGTTCCCTTGACTAAGATTGAAATCAATAGAGACAAGCCTTTGAAAACATTTGTGAGGGTTTTCTTAGGTCAATTGAAGTGGAAAGACTCACCCCAAAGATGGCAACGCCTTCTAGTGGCAGACAGATATAAGGAAATCTATGGGAAATCATTTGCTTTTTGCATCTTTGTAGCTTGCTGAGGTATGTACCTACTTTGATGTAACCTCTGCAGCTGCTGTCATTTGCTTATACTGAAATCCAGCTGTTGCTGCTGTTTCTCCTTCTTCTTCTTCATCATCATTATCATCATCATAATCATCTTCTATCTCCCTCCTTCTTCCCTCATTTCTTCCCTCCCTCCTTCCCTCTGTCCCTCCCCCCCCACTTCTTTTTGCAGAGTCTCTCTGTGTAGCTATGGATGTCATAGAACTTTGTATACAGACCAGACTGGTCTCAAACTCATAGAGCTCTGTCCCAGCCTCTGCCCCTACCTCCTCCCCTGCCTCCACTTCAGCCCCCTGCCCCCATTTCCACCCCTGCCTCCACTTCTGCCTTCACCCTTGCCAGATCTTTGACTTTCCAACGTAGACTGAAGGTTGGTAACTGTCAAAACTCCTCTAGGTCATCAGAAGCAGACTGGACCAGCCAAGGCACCCAGACTTACAGACCGAGCAGTTACTGGTTCTCCGTCTCACAGTGTAAGACAGCATTGGTCAGACTACCCAGCCATACCATACAAACCGTCTGACAGATCCTGCCCTTAATAGACATTCATTTTCATCATATCTGTTACCTTTAAGAACCCTAACACAAAAGCTCAAAGCAACAATAACAAAGCTCCAATTCTAGCAAATACCCAAACCAAACACCCAGACAACCCAAAGGGACCACAAATAATCCCCCAAAGTTTATTAAGGAAGTATTAGGCATCCAAAAAGCAGAAGGTTCAAAATGCAAACAGGGGTTCCATGAATTCTAATGAGAAATTAAGAAAAAGTGGACTGCCACTTTATGGGTATTCACATTAACTTCAGTGGTTTGAACAGCTTTAAGATAGCTGAGCTCATGGTGGTCCTTGGAAGGTGGTGTGCCTAGGGAGAGCATGGATGCTCCAAGTCCCATTTCCTTTGCCTCATCATCTGTGTGTTTTTATCTACATCTTTTTTTCTATAATAAGACAGCAAATATAGAAAGTTCTGTGGACTGCCTGAGGGCATTAGACAAAGTCGAAGAGAGGATCTGTGGATTGTGATGATAACTGGGATGCCAGAAACCCAGCTGAAACCTACTCTAGGGCTAGCAAATGACATCTTAGGTGAGGAATGGGGTGGGGGCTTTAGGGACTAAACCCTCAAACTATGGGACCTGCCATTGCCTCCAGGTAGGTAGTGTCAGGATAGAACTGTGTAAGGAGACGCCCAGCAGGTGTCTGCTTCTGCATAACTGCTTGCTCAGGATGTGGGAAACATTCATGCATCTGGTGCCCGGGGTGATTTGTGTTATGAGAGTAGAAAACATGAAGTTTTGTTTCCTTACTAGGAGAAAGCGGGTTCTCTTAAAAGCTTGTGGGAAACAGGTGAAAGAGTATCCAGGATGAGATGGATTCTGAGTACAGACCTTGAGAGCTGTAGGTACACAGGACAAGAGCGCAGCTTCCCCTGTCTGTCCTTCTTCTGTGGAGCAGTGGTGGTAATCTCATCGTTCGCCTGCCAGCACTGAGACAAGGGAAGATGCAATTGATCTGTCTTCCTACTGCGATGAACATGCTGCTAAGTGCTTGCAAATAAACGTTGTGTTTTGCACAATAATTCAAAGGTTGGTGATAATAAATAGTTATATACAGAACTTGAAATTGTGTATGACTAGTTAAAAACTCGGTGGTTGAAAGTAATAAGTCAACTGTTCTCTGTGGGTTTCCCCATGTCATGATTTTGACTCCCATTGCTCATATGATCCCTCTTCCCTCTCTTTGACTGGACTCCCATAGCTCTGCCTAGAGCTTGGCTGTGGCTCTCTGCAACTGCTTCCATCAGTTACTGGTTGAAGGTTCTATGATGACAATTAGCTAGTCATCAGTCTGATCACAGGGGAAGGCCAGACAGTTGACCCGAAATTGTGGGAGCTCACAGATTTTAACCTGACAGCTGGGGATCCTGCATGGGACCCAATCAGGACCTCTGAAAGTAAGCGACAGTTTTGTAGCCTGGTCTGTTTGTGGAACCTCTGGCAGTGGGACCAGGATCTGTGTCTAGTACATGAGTTGGCTTTTTAAAGCCTAGTCCATGTGCTCAGCCTTGAAGGGGGTGGGAGTGGGGTTGGGGTGCAGTAGGAGAAGGTCCCTTTGTTTTGTCCCTGCGCCTGGCTAGCTTACACAGAAATAATCACAAAGAAATTGTATTAATTAAATTACTGTCTGGCCTATTAACTATAATTTACCATTGGCCAACTCTTACATCTTGATTCAACCCATTTCTAGTAATCTATATAACACCACAAAGCTGTGGCTTCCTGGGAAAGATTCTAACCAGCGTCAGTCTCAGGCAGGAGCTTCATGGCGTCTGCCACTCTGCCCTTTTTCCCAACATTCTATTCTGTCTTCCCCACCTATCCAAGTTTTGCCCTATCAAAAGGCCAAGGCAGTTTCTTTATTCAACCAATGAAAGCAACACAAGTACCGAAGGCCCTCCTACACCAGTGGGGGAACTTGGTCCTTCCTCAACTGAAAGTCCCAGGCATTGTTAACTCCCCATGAGGCTTTCCTCTTTCTGAAGAGTAGATGGAGATGGGGTTGAAGGAGGTGGAGGAAGGGGAAGGAAAGGAGGGAGGGAGAACTGTGTTTGGTATGTAAAATGAATATATATATATATATATATATATATATATATATATATATATATGTAAAATATCATGTAAGGCATATTGTTTTGTGATTCCCTGCTTCATCTCAGTGGCTTAAGTATTTTAACCTTGACCTGATGATTAAATTCTCTCATCTACTACTTTGCAACATTCTCTGTTTAGATCACTGCTATCTATACCTCATGTTTCATGGGATTTGACACTTCTGGATTTCATAGGCACTTCTGCTCATGTACACACCCCCAATACTCACTCCCACCCCAATCCCTGCCACACGCACAGACACAGCATATACACCCTGTTTAGGGAGTGAATTTAGCATGCATGTTCTTTATGGGAATGTGCTCGCTAGTGCAGGATTGGCCTGAAGTGTGTGCTAAGAGGTCCTTCACTCTTGTATCCCAACCTACCCTTACCCACACATTCAGCTGCCTAAGCTTCGTGGATAGCTTCGATCAGTTGAAAACTATGTCACCATGAGAGTTGGAACACATCTTTATTCCAAGCATTCAGGTGGCAGAGATAAGTGGATCATGATGAGTAAGTCAGTTTTGTCTATACAGCAAATTTTAGTTCAGTGAGGGATACAGAGTGAGATGTTATTGAGAAGGAGAGGAAGGGGGGGGAGAAGGAAAAATAGCAAATTGTCAACTTTTAAAGTAAGATAATTAGAAAGGTAAAACTCACTGGAGTTTTTGTGACAAACTGTAATAATACGAGAATAAAAAGGAAACTTCAGAAATTGTATGCTTGTTTTTTTTTTCAGTTGAAAAATGTAACCAAACTTGGATAAACATTTCTAAGATAGAAAACATAAGTCAGAAGATCTGTAGACAGGAAAACTAATATCTCTAAATATCCACAGATATTTGGTGTCCATTTTAGTGGGATTAGTAGAAGACACTAATCTACACCTCAAATGTCGATGTTTTCTGAATTTAAAAATTTTATTTGGCATCTTCTTGTAGGTTGAAGAGAGATTATTTTCTTGATTTAATGCAATAAATTTATAAACTTTTTTCTTATTAGTTGTATCAATCTTTCTTTTTTGCTTCTTACCCAACATTCTGTTCTAACAGGCCTTTCTTGATTTTCTATTTTACTTTTAACAAGTTGTATATACTGTGTCTGTGTGTATGGCAGGTATTGGGGTGCGTGTTGGTATTGGGGAGTGTGCACATGAGTAGAAATGCCTATGGAATCCAGAAGTGTCAAATTCCCTGCAGCCTGAGGTGCATCATAGCAGTGATCTAAAGGTTGATGCTGACAATAGAACCCATGTCCTCTGCAAAATTAAACTTGCCAAAGGATGGAATGGTTCTTCAGAGTTTCTGCTTCACAGAGGAAAACTGCCAGACATTCTTCAGAACGCAAGAAAGTGACTGACTAACTGCTAATATAGGCAAAACAGTCTTTCAAATTTCCTGCTTCATGGAAAGGTCTTTCAGATACTATGGGTCTTTAGGCTGAAGATGGATGCCCCAATGTTACAGAAGAACTTTAGGTGGCTGTCCAGGCAGCAAGATGTTTTTGTCATTTCTAGAACATTAGAAGTTGCTTACAATGGACTCTCTGTTTACTTAGGTAATATTATATCCTTCTGGGGTCTTCAATAGAGTTGAAGACAGATAGTTATAATTTTCCTTAGTTATGATAAAAGATAAATTATATATGAAACTTTAGACTCACAAAAGTACAGTAAGTGTAATTTTGACTTGATACTTGTTTTGTTATATTTTATTTTACTATGTTAAAGTTAAAACCTTCCTTTTTATTTAGAGAGTAAAGCGGAAATTAAAGGGGAGATGATGTAGGATTCCCCTCTGTATGCTGTGAATATTTTTTTTTTACCATTGGTTAATAAAGAAGCTGTTTCAGTCAATGACTTAGCAGAGTAAAGCCGGTGAGAAATCTGAATATATATATATATATATATATATATAGATAGATAGATAGATAGATAGATAGATAGAGAGATCGAGTAGGCAGAATCAAAGAGATGACATGTAGCTGCTGAAGGAGAAAGATGCCAGAATCTTACCTGGTAGTCCACAGCTTCGTGGTGATGCACAGATTAATGGTACTAGAAAGTGGTTAATTTAAGATATAAAAGCTAGGTAGGAATATGTCTAAGCCTTTGGCCAAGCAGTGTTGTAATTAATATAGTTTCTGTGTGATTATTTGCATCTGGGCAGCTGGGAAACAAAGAAGCAGTCTTCATTTACAGTTCTGTGGCCCCCTAGCACAGCCAGGATCTGTTTTGATGTCCATGGCTCCTGATACCATTGAGGGCAATGCTGATGCCAGATGTTTGAGTCACCACCTCTGGCCATGTCTGTATCCAAGAGGCTTGCTGACATGGGGCCCATGCCAATCTGAGTGACTTTTGCAACTGTAAGGGGCTAGGCCCAGGCTGCTGCCATGGGTCATGTCTGAGTCTGTGACTCAACAGCAGTCAGGGTCTGGGCTGCTGTCCATGTCTCATGTTATCATAGGGGGTCATAGGTCATATGCGTGTTGAAATACAAGGGTCATGCTGAGACAGCCCTTTCCATCACTGGCCCAGTGTAGCTGGTCCTGTCCCATGCTGGTCACTGTAGCAGGAGAGTTGGTGCATCCGCCTATGTGAGAGCTGATCCCAGCTCTTGGGAGGGATGTCCCCATCCCACACCACAAACGTGAGAGTCCTGGCCCTGATGGCATGGGCCTAGGAGAGCTGGCTCTGCCTCTTGCTTGAGGAGGTGGCCCCAATGGCCCAGGCCAATCAGTTCAGCTGCTGTCCAGACCCACATCCTGGGCCTTGGATTGGCTTATCCTACCATCTGCCCCATCTATGACCTGCAGTGAAGGGACTGGTCTCGCAGAACAATCGCTAACCGCAGGAGCTCCATGACTCTGGTCAACAACAGAATGTCCGAGAGGAGCTCCCTGTGACGATGGTGTACCAGAAACCACAGGCCTTGAGCCAGACCAATCACTTATTGAAATGAACATTTTGTGGGTAGGACTATATGACACATCCCAGCTCCTGATGCTGCTGGGAAGAATGAATAGGTGTTGGAAAGATGGAGAAGCAAGGTGGGCTTTTTGTTTGTTTTGTTTTTAACTAATCTGAGAGGCATACTACAGGGGCAAGCGGCAGATGTGGAGGAACTTGGAGGTGAGTAGGTTCAGGGGGCGTGGTGTGAGAGAAAGAAAGGTCCACACTCCTGTTCTTCACAGACAGCGCGCCGAAGCATGTTCTCCTTGGGCCAGTTATTTATGTAGGATCACCTTCCAGCTGCGCTGCTCCCTGTCACCTGGGAAACATTTATCTCCACGTGCTCCTAAATCTCTCTTAGATGATTCATGCTGGATTTCAGGCCAACCACCTTAAAAAAATAGAAAAACAAACACTCCCCAAGGTGCCCAAGTTCAGGCGGTTCCAGTGCACCATATAAATGGCCATAAACCATATGTTGTGGAGTCGAGAATAAATAGCCCCTTTAAAAAGCGGAGCTGCCAACAAAGTTGAGATTCCATTTTTAAATGATTTTCTGCAAAGCAAACATTTTCCAAGCTTGATCTTTGTGTAATTTTTCACTGGCATTTTTCAAGCTAGGAAGGAAAAAAAAAGCGCTGCACATGTTCTTTTTGTAGAGAAAGGTTTAATACTCCGTTGTGTCACCAAGTCCCAGCGAGCTAATTTGTTCTAAAGACAACATTACTACATCAGTCCAGCACAGCTGAACCTCCAACTAACCTTCCTCTGTTTGCTTTCCATATTCCTAATGAGGCTCTCCACCGGAATGTCCCTGCGATTCTGGGTTCGTTTCTTTCTAGACGGAAAATCTGTGCGTATAAACTATGCTGGTTTTGCATGTCAGAGGAAAGACGGCATTCTGACAGTCTAAAACTCATTACTCATACCTATATACACATACTCACATGCAGACACAGTTGAATACATGCATGGACGCACACATACAGGCATACACACACACACACACACACACACACACACACACACACACACACACACAGAGTTCCCTATCTTATGAACTGGGGAATCTTTTCAGAAAAACAGATGCTCAGAATTCAGATCAGAACTCCACATTAAAGCATGGTCCCTAAAGAGCAATTGTGAAAAGATAGAACTAATCCGAATCCCACTGTTTAGTGTTTGGGCCCAAGTCTGTTTATTTCTTTAGTTTCAGGATGTCTTGCTTTAACATCCTTGTCCACTTGAGTACACGACTGCAGCTCTGCCTAAGACCGCCAGGAAAATAACTCACTTTCATCTGTTATTTCTCGCTCAGCTCTCCCTCCCAGCCCAGCCAGAGAGATCAGAGGACACACTCTCAAGCTATTCATTTCTTTCATGTCTAATTGATTTGTTGACATTTATACATGCCAGGCTCAGCTGCTCCTCTGTCTTAACAAAATGAGATTTTCCTGTATTTCCCTAGACAAACCCTGAAGTGTTGGAAAACTGAAATAGTTGATGTCTGTATTATTATGTATTCGATGTCTATAGTCTTATGCAAACTAGAAGCTGAAGGGTTTTTAATTGAATTTTCCTAGTTAGGAATTATTAAGAAAAAGGCAATGTGGCTTTCATTTTAAGAGGACCATTCTATTATTAATGATTTAAAAAGTGTCTAATTCAATAATTCTTAATGTGTAGCATTTTAGTATTCATTTTATATAGAGAGAAATGATTAGACAACGTATTAAACACAGCTCCATAGCAGGTTAAGAGCTGGACAATTGTCATTTCAGCCAAAATTCAAACCATTGGATCAAATTCTAATTTCGTAGGCATTGACAATATAGGTGTTATCAATATTAATACTAAGAAAAGGAGATCAGTGATGTTTGTCTTGCATTATATACTCCCTGACTTCATGCTGATGCCCTAACCCATTATCCTAGATCATGACCCTATTTGAATACAAGGTATGCTTTTGTTTCTTTCCAGATGCAATCATGTAGTGAAGTCATTGCAGTGGGCCAAGCTGGATATTACTAGTTCCCGTTTAAAAGGGGGGAATTTGGATACACACACACTTAATGCTAGAAGAAGACATGAAAAGATAATCATATATCTGTAAACCAAGAAATGCTGAGGATTCCCATCAAACCCCTGAAGCTAGGGGAAAGACAGGAAGAGGTGGTCTTTCATCACCTAACCACAGAATCGACCACAATGACCCTTTCACCCCAGCTTCAAGACCAAAGAACTGAGATGAGAAGCTTACATCTGCAGACCTCTGTTTCGAAAACTTCAGTAAGCCCACAAGTCCTTATTTTTCTCACCCTAAACTCCTAATGGACTAAGTTTGAACACCTTAGATCAATGGCTTTGTCTTTGTTTTATAGTATGTCTTCTCCAAACATAAGTGCTCGGTCAGACCTCTGAAGCCACTGAATAGAATCCCTGAAACAGGATCAAAGATACAATCAATAGAAGTTTTCTGTCAAAGAGATGTACCCTTACTTTGCTGACCTCAGGTCCTGTTTATGGGTGAGGCAACAGCTTCAAGGGATGCTCCAATCTTATTTGGAGGTAAACATGCCCTCATTTTTGTCATTTACAGAAGCCTCATGAAAGTGACTTCAAACTTGGCTGCAGATCAGATTCATCTGGGGAACTTCAAAACAAAACAAAACAAAACAAAACAAAACAAACAAGTCACCCACACAATTGCAGGCTGCACCCAGATCAAATCAAAGAGAATCTCTATGGGAGTTCCTGACATTGGTACTTTCTGAAATGTCCATGTGGTTGCAATGTGTGTACTCAGGTCTGAGAGTTTTAGGCTTAAGCTTAAGAAAGAAAAGTTATGGGCAATGACTAATCGCTAATTAACATTCAAAGACCAGATATTTCCACATGACCCAATAAATCAACCACCATTCACCTCAAACCTTCCTTCCTGAATGAGTGTTCTGTTCCTTTGTTCTCCATTTCTTCTCCTGAATTGGCTTTTGCTTGTTCTTACTCCATGCCATCTTTTTTCCACCTGATAGCTTTCTTGCTCACTCCAGTTATATTTTAATAAATTATCTCACATCATCTAATCTTTTTGGAAAAATAAGTAACAATTTATGCACATGGAGCACATTTTTGAGACCCATCTTTTGAAAATTATTTCAGTTCAAACTTTTAATAATTATTTGAGGCATTCCATTTCTGAACTCAAGATGCTTTGACACATATTTCCTTGAATGTTCACCTCTCAGCCTCCAAACTTTCACTCCCTGTATTCTGATAGTACTTCTGAATATCACTGAGTATAACACCAGCTCAGAGCTAAGCAACTCTTGATATCAGAGATGCATATCAAGATTAGCATATATGGATATATATATAATAAATCCATACACATGTATATCATGTGTGTATGAGATAAATGTTCATATGGCTAGTCCTTCTCTGAATACCGAGACAGGAGATGTTAGAAGGTGGCAAAGAAAGTACCATACCTGAAACTTAGAGAACACAGTAGAGGAGAAAAATGGCTTTGGCATTATTGATGGGGCTTTGAAAGGCACCAAGAATGAAGAACTGAAGAACCTATAACTTGGGAAGATGGCTCAGCAGTTAGGAGATCATACTGCTTTTGCAGAGGACCTAAGTTTTGATTCCAGCACCTATGTTGGGTAGTACAACCACCTCTAACTACAGCTACACGTGATCTGATGTCTTTCTCTGGCTACCATGGGCACCTGCATTCATGCATACATACCCATATATAGACACATAGCACATAATACACAAAGACAAATAAAAATATAATCTTTTTAAAAAAACCTTAAGACTTAGGGTAACACATGGTTTGTTCTGGACTGAATTTGATTTCCTGAGACCCTCTTGTAGGAAATTTTAAGCATTGTTTCCTGGAGTTGATGCTGTCTCACTCTTCTTTTGTCCTGGTATAGTTCTGTCGGGGAGCAGGTTCTGTTTCACTCAGATTTTATCGGGTTACAAAAGGAATTTTATGGTTTCTTTAGGGAAGGGACCACAGATATTTGATAACTAAAAAGTAAACTAAGTTTACTAGGAAAGTAAAAGTGTGCAACAGGTCAGGAAGAGAAATGTCCTAAGTTGTTCCTTTACTTTATTTTTGCTTGCTTTTAAAAACTCTTTTCCCACTTTCCCCTTTTTTTGCCTCATAGTTATGGTAAAAAGTTTAAAATAAAAGCCTACTCCTGTAATGTCATGTAATTGTTTGTATAAGCAAGTCAAATTTTCTTGAAAGATTTTGCAGAACTTGGCTGTCTAGAAGTTCCAAGAACACAGACTGGGACACATTGGTTTGGGTGGGTTTCACATATTCTTACACACATTAAAGATGTTTAATAAGTGAACAAGGTTTCTTCCAAACTGCCATTTGTCTGAGTATTATTGCATTGCCCTGGTTTGCTACACAGGCAAGATGCTCATTTGTTTGATCAAAGGTGCTGGATTTTTCTCTTCCTTCATGATAATTGTTGCCAGTCTTAAAAATAAAAACAGAAGCTCCAATTCTAGGATTTTTTTTTAGAACAGCAGGTCCATTTAACTATTTAACAGAGATCTTATTTTCTGATGGTGATTATGCAGAAACAGAATGAATCGCTTGTATATCCCAAACATAGATAAAGAAGCACCAATCCTAATAAGCTCAGTTAGGGTATTAGTTCCCAGTAGCTGCTGTAACACAGTGCTATAATTCAGCTGACCTAAAACAGCAGACATATTCTCTCCTAGACCTGAAGGAGAACATCTGAAATCAAAGCATCACTAAGGTTTGTTCCTTTGGAGGGCTGTAATGAGGAGAATTCTATGCCACTTTGCTGAGTTATGAGTGCCAGCCATATTTTGAGAGCTCCTTGGTGTAACTCCACTCTTTGCCTCTGTCATAACATGGAATTCTCCTAGTGTCTCTGTATAAGGTTCCCTTCTCTTGTAGACACTAGCCTGACTTGACTGAATCAGTGAAGACCCATTTATAAATTTGTTCAGTCACTGTTACTGGGTTAAGACTGTGCATGTAATGGAGAGAACAAAATATCTCAGTGGGTCACAGAAACATTTGTGTGTGTTTGTGTGTGTGTGTGTGTGTGTGTGTGTGTGTGTGTGTGTGTGTCAAGAAAAATAAAAACCCAGAGACAGATACTGGGGTTCAACCTGAAGATCAGAAAAGCAAAGCAGGCAAGCCACTAGAGAGCTCTTACCTCTAGGAAAGAATGATCCTGTCTCTATGAATTCTCAGATTGAGACTGAGCTGAGAACTGTTTCCTCCTGCCTTGTATTCCTTTACAGTGCTGTGGTTAAAGGCATGTACCACCACCATGCACCTGCTATGACTAACTTATATGGCTGCTGGGATTAAAGGTGTGTGCCACCAATGCCTGACTTATATGGCTGACTAATGTGGCTGCTTTGCACTGATATTCAGTCAATATTCATTTATTAAAACACAAATAAAATACTACTTTATTACCTTCCTTTTGTCTAAAATAAAAAGGCTATAGCTAATATAAGTAAAGCTATGCATAAGTACAATAAATTTGTACAATAAATACAGGCAATAAATATATCAACAATGTCTAGTTCGTTCACATTTGACAAGTTCAGAGAAAATACTCCATATCTAGTCTATCTTGGTGAGTCCAAAGTCTTATACTTGATTTAGTTTCTATCATAACTTGCTTTCTGCAACAGGAAAATTAGGAAAACTCTAACTATCTAACCTTCAACTCCCTCAGACACCCACGAAGGAAGTAATATTAACTGAGTAAGCAGGAAGCAAGCAAGCAAATTCCAAAGATGGGAGAAATGACAGAAACAGCTGACTGTGTGGACAGTCACCCGAAGTCCTCTGCAACGTGGAGGGATCCATCTTGGGCCCACAGGTTTAGCATATTCAACAGACTTTTTGTAAAACAGGATATTCTGAAGGGGTGTCTTACTTTGTCTTGACAAAGTTTGGCAGTCACTTTCTTTTGTGTCCTGCTTGTCCAGTTAGAACAGTATACTGTCAACAATCAAGGCAAGGACATTTTCTTTCCCATTAGCTTGTTTTTGTCACAAAGAATTTAAACTCCGTGTGGTGTTTCTTCAATGCCCATTATCTTCTCTGAAGTAGATTGGTGGTGCCAGGGGTACATGTGTCTCATTGTAATAAAAAAGGACCTATGTTATTAAAACATCTTAAATGCCATATTCTGTAGATCTCTGAAGTGTTTGAAGATGATCTATCTAAAAGGTATCTTTGTTTGATCTTGAAAACAAATGTGATTTTAAGTTCAATTATAACAGGTGATGAACTACTAACCTGCATTTCCTTATTATCCTAAAAAGTTGGTAATAATAATTTTCAAGGACCAGAAAATTGCATTACTTTGTTAAATGACTTGTGTAGGTACAGTATCTTGAACAAGAGTAGAAATGTCTGTACAGTATATTCTAACAAAATTGATCTCAATATAAAATTTTATATATAATATATAAAAGTTCAATCCAATGTAAAACATTTAAAACTAGTAATTACATTTTAAAAATAGACTCAATAATCTTCATTTTTATCCTATCATATCTATATCCCCCTTTATTCTTTTCAAAACAAGAATGTTTAATCTAATTTCTTTTGTTCAACTTTTCTCCTGGCCACAACCAATAGCAACTTGTAACCAACACCAATAAATAATGGCAAATATCCATAATCCATTGAATGACCAGAAACCACCCCTCTGTTGTTCACCAGAAACAACTTACCTCTTGAAAATGTGGGCATCCTATTCTTAAATTTAATTCCTGCTGTCTGGAGGTGACGGCATCTTTAGGGGAACCTGAAATGAACATTTTGGATTAATTGTTAAGTTCTGGGAGTTGTATCTCTATCATCTGTTGTTCAGTCTCTGCATAATGGGAAAGTGCAGGGCTTGTCTCAAGTCCTGGCTAGAGTAGTCTGTTAGGCTAGATCATCTCAGCTAGCCACCTTGAAATTATTCTGAGCTGTCCAAAAGTTGATCATTACAAGATGTTTTTCAGCTTAGTGGTGTTATCATAGTCCTGGAGAAATCGTCATTGTGGGGCTCTATCCTCCTTTTGGAGACTCCAAAGGTCACTGTTAGGCATGTTCATGGTTCACTGCAGAAAACTGATGGAGACTCAAACGTACAGGAAGGTAGGTGAAACCTTTTTCTAGAATTAGTTAGTACTCTATATGACCATTAATATCATGACAAATAGTTATATATATATATATATATATATATATATATATATATATATATGTGTGTGTGTGTGTGTGTGTGTGTGTGTGTGTATGAATCTTATACCTTAAGAAATGTTGTTAAAGAATCAATATAATATCAAAGGATTATGAGATTAGTAGCAATAAAATAGCCCTTAAATTTTTGTTTTTCTTCTTTCCCATATCAGGTAGCTTTCCTGACATGAAATATTTTGGATTTCACTTAAATAAACATGCTTGGGTTTAGAGAAAGAAAGAGCCATACTTCAACTCTCAAGTCAACTTTAATCTTTAACTGGACTGGGACTACAAAGAGACCATTTGTATTATATGTCTGTAGAGAATAGCAAAACAAATATTTGGTAAGACTAATGAAATTTTATCCTGTTGGAAATGTGATACACCGTCAATTTACTCTTTTTCTTGAGAGATCGTTTTTAGGATGATTTGTCCTTTTCCTTTAAATGTCTAATTTGTCCTGTGGTCTTCAGATTCCTTAGCTGAATACCTCTATTCTCCTGAAAAGACAGAAACAAAGCCCTTCCCAGTCTCAGTTTTGGAGAGATTCTCTTTTTGCAAGTTATATCTGATTAAATAGAAAGCATTTGTTAGTTTTATAGGTTAGTTTAAATGGCCATGGTGCTTCATGAACTATCATCTCTCCTAATTAAGAGGTGTCTCTTGTTCAAATCACATCTTTATCAATTTTGATGGTATCCATAGCTTTTCTTCTCCTGTAGAAACAAAAGCAAAATCCCTTTACCAGTGAAACACATGTTCTGATTTCCATTCTGTGGTCAGTTCATTTTTAAAGTATATCAGCTAATCTAATTCTGTAGGTTTTTTTCCTACTATCCAGTGTCTCTCTGCAGCTGTTGTTCCTTTCGCATTAGCATTTAGAAAATTCAAAGTTAAAATAATATTATGCAATCGATTTCTGGGGGCATTTATCTTCCCTTTCTGATTATTTAACATATCCGTTAGAGTTTGATTTGATCTTTCTATAACTGCCTACCCTGTAGGATTGTGTGGTATACCTGTGATATGCTTCACATTCTAATAAGCAAAAAACTGTTTCATTTTCTTAGAGACATATGCTGGAGCATTGTCTTTATTTGTGAAGTTATACTCATGATGGCCAAAATTTCTAGCAAATGTGATTACTGAATCAGCCTTTTCTAAACTCAAAGCAGTTCCCCCTTGAAAACCTGAATAAGTATCAATGGTGTGGTACACATATTTTAACTTTCCAAATTCTACAACATGGAACACATCCATCTGCCAGATTTTATTCCTCTGAGCATTCTTTGGGTTACTTCCTGTAGGTAGTGCTGTTAGGTTGTATAAAGGCCAAGTGAGATATTTCCTTATAATTTACATGATAGAAAACCCTTTTTTAAAAAAATAAAAACCTTTGCTATTGACATGATGTTTTTAATGAAATTCTTGGGCTTTTAGCACATTTTCAAACAATAATTCATCAATTTTTATATTACCTTGTGCTAGAGGATCTGGTAGACCCATGTGTGATAGGATGTGTGTTATGTATATGGGTTGATTACTATTTCTGATTGTATCTGTAACTGAATAAATAATGAAGTCAATTCTGTATCATCTGGTATAAATTTGGCAGTTTCAATATACAAAACAACTCTTTCTGAATATTGTGAATCAGTAAGCATGTTGAGAGGTTCTTTAAAATCCCCTTATACCACGAGAATAGATATAATTCTGACTTTTGGGCAGAATCATAAGGAATTTCATTCACTTTATTTAAATTTTCTGATTTGTAACCTACCTTTCCTGATTTATTTGCATCAGTACAGAAAGTTGGGGTTTAAGTTATTGGCGTGTCCTGTACAATGTAAGGAAGTACCAGCTAGTTGTCTTTATAAGTTGGATTCTCTTGCTTTGGGGGTAATTGTTGTTAATCTCTCCCCCAAATCATTAGAAAGTTCTATGTCAAATTTCACTTTTTTCCCATAATCGTTAATTTCATCATTATTAAAAGGCCTATAATTTCTGCTGGGTCTATTCCTGCTAATTGACTAAGTCTCAATTTTCCTTTTATGATTAACTCAGAGAAATTTTTCATATGTTTTTAATTTTTTACTCAGTTTATGTATCTTCCCTTTGTGTCAAAATTCATGTAGGGACAATTCTATTATAAACAGACCACAAATGTAACATTTGCTTCACAAAAGGTGAAGGCATGCCTTATGAGACTATTGCTTCCTTGGATTTCCTTAAATCTAGCAATGATACAAGAGTCCAGTTATCTGTAACAGAATCTCTGCCATTTGAGAGTTTCTACAAGATTATTGGATATATTAAGGTTGGTTGTCTGAAAAGCTTGGGCTGTTCCTCTCTATTCTTATAAACCAATTCTGAAATTTGCTATCCATTAAATTCTTCTGTTCAGATTTGAATATCTCGGTGATCTGTTTTTCTAAAGCCCGTACCTTAGCATTAAGATCAACCAACTGTTTTAGTGATAAGACAAAAATAATAATGCTGATAGTGGTTACAATTGACATTAAAATTCCATCTAAATTAGACATCCTCTCACTTAATTGTTCAATTTTCATACTGTCTAGCATATTATCAAACAGTAAGCCAAATCCCTCTATTGTAATGGTTTTCCCCATTTTTTAATGTAGGGGAATTCTCTGTCTTTTTAACTAACTCCTCCTTTTAAGAATTACCAATTATTTTACCAAATCTCTTGACCATGTTGAGGACATGAGGCTGATTGGTGCTGCATAGAACAGTAAAAGCCTGACTGGATTTCAAGACAGCTACCTAGTTTGGAAGCAGCCTGATTAGGACATCAACGGAGAGCCTGCAACCCACAGTGGGGAGAGAGAGAGAGAGAGAGAGAGAGAGAGAGAGAGAGAGAGAGAGAGAGAGAGAGATATGACTTTTTGAAAAACGTATAGAGGATTGTTCAGAAAAAAACGTGCATGCTTGTAGGATGGGCTGCCTGAAGGCAGAACCAGCCAGTCTAGGGTGATGAGTCATGTGGTGTTTGGAACACAAGTGCTTCTGGAGTTTGGGTGGGAGTTGGAAACTGTTTCAGAGAGACTACAACAGGAAAATCCCAAACTCATGCAGAAACTTGGGGATAAATGAAAAGAAATCCTAGTCGGGTGGGTCTGGAGTCCCATGTGCAGCTCAGGGAGGGACCCCAAGTGCCTCCTAGCAAGGCCTGTGTCTGGCCTGTGCTAGTGGCTAAAACGTCACAGGCAAATGGCTTATTTTTTGTGATTTCGTGTCCCAAACATTGAACACCAAATGTATAGCACAAATAATAAAAATCCAGAGACAGATAAAGGGATTCAACGTGAAGATCAGAAAAGCAAAGCATCCAAGGCTACTGGCTCTCACCCCTACCTCAGACTAGAAATGGATAATCCCGCCTCTATGAATCCTCAGATTGAGACTGAGATGAGACCTCTCTCCTCCTCATTTACATTCTTGCTAATGCTGGGATTAAAGGCTTGCACCACTGCTAGCTAGTCTCGATGGCTAACTAATGTGGCTGCTGGGATTAAAGGTGTGTGCCGCCTCTGCCTGACCTGCATGACTGACTAGTGTGGCTGCTTTGCACTGATCTTCAGGCAAGCTTTATTTATTAAAACACAAACAATATACTACGATTTACATACCATTATACAACATCTAAATTTCAATGTTAGGAAATCCAGTTTTCTGGCAAAAAAAAAATGGTTAATTTGTTCCCAACATACGTCAAGTTTTTATTAACTATTCCTGTCTATTTGAAAACTATTCAGTGCTATTTTGATCTTAATCTTAGTTTTTATTTTCTACAACCCCTTCGATTTTAAAGAAGTGAGATAAATTTATTGATTTCAAATGTCTTTTGGTTTTAATTTTAAACTTTTATTATGGATAATGTCGATTTCCTAGACAGAGAGAATAGAGAATAAGAGGATGAAATTGTGTGTGTGCACCACCACTCAATCAAAGTCTACCTTGAGTTCATTCACTTCTTCCATTGCTCTATAGTCTTGAAGCAAATCTAAGCCTTTCTTCATTTTATCCACAATACCCCAAAGCCTATCTCCAAACAGGAAACGCAATGACTGCATTATTCCGCTCGTAAATGCAACAGTTTGTTAGTATTAAATGCTAATCATTATTCAACTTCTCTTAATTTTATTTTACATTTTTTAGTGAAGTTGCTTTTTAGCTTCAAGGTTTTATTGAGAAATAGGGAGGGTCACACCTTTGTTTAGGTTTTAACTTTTTTAAGTGCTGGAAATTAAACTAAGGGCCTCATCTATACCCAGCATGCATCAATAAATTTTTACTTCTTCTGCTATGTATATTTCAAACCACACTTTATAATTTATAGATTCTCAGTTTATAAATAACTCATAATATATGTTACACATTACATATATGTTTATATATTCATGATTATAAATTACATATATATCGCTTTAAAGAGTCAAGCTGTTCTGCAGAGTAATGCTGTGTGTTTGGCCATGCTGGTCTTTGTGAGAAGGAGAATTGTCCCAGACAATGCAGCTTCTGTCTCCTGAGCAGAAGCATGTTAGAGCATGTGGCTAGGGATATAATTAGCTTAGATTCTTCCATAAATTGTGATCTTATTGTGGGCTGGTGAAGGGCCATTCTGAGTTTCTTGCTACAAGGACCCTCTCTCCTTGAGATGTGCTTCTCTGCAGTATATCATTGTCTGGGCATCCCCAGAATGATACTTACCAGGTATTCCACCTACTGCTCTTCTCGTGAATGAACAGACTCTGTAAAGCTTTGTAGGGTTCAGAATTAATGTTTTAACACAGTGATATTCCTGGGTGTTAGTGCATACTTCCACCAGTCGGCATGTGTCATGGCATGCCACTTAGGGTGGTGTTAATTCATATACAACTATCATTTCTTAGATATATTAGCATATAAGCGATGGCAAATGAATAACAATGTAATTCTTCTTCTTTCATTCACTCGGAAACATAGCAGCTTTTTTTTTTTTGCAGCTCTTACTCTACTTTGAGTCATTCATGAGAAAAGTCAAGAGAAGTGTTCATTTCCTTCCGTTATCACTGTTCATGCTGCGAGGATGTGGTATCCTCCCAATGTGACCAATGCAGAAATGAAGACAGCGAGATGTGCACACGTGTGCGCATGCGTAACAGATGTTCTCATGGATTGAAACTTACCTATGTTGTTCTATGATTGTGAACATCTCACAAGGGACACTCAAATTACTCACTGTTTGACCAGTTAGAACCTTTTCTTGGTTCCCAAGTCTCTGACAGAGTTCTTCACCTACTAGCAAACATCACACTGAGGTTTCCTGTGTTTCTGTGCCAAGATTTGGAATCAATCATATTTTGAAGAAGCCAGGGCATTCATGGCCTTTGTCTTCTGAGTGAATTTAGTCAAGGGCTTTTTCTGGGACTCACTTGTTTTTGGACAGTGTTTTCACCCTTTCTATATTTTATGAAGAGTGCTTTCCCTCCAAAATCAGGATCATGCAAGATATAGCAGCACTCTTGTTTCTTCGAGTGCTCAGATAAAACCCAGGAAGTTGTATGTAACAACCACAATGAAATTTAATTTTTAGATGTAATAAGGGAACTAAATGATGGAGACTAGAACCTTGTAATCTCACAAAATATATCTGGAAGTCTGTGAGATTTGATTTTCTTTAGCTATGATGGTAGGTTCAACTATAAGCTATTCTCTATGATCTATAGAGAATCAGTCAACAATCTTTCAACAAATGATTGCACAGCAATGTTCTTGTTTGTTAATTTTAAATTACAGTATTAAGCTAGCTTTAAGAAAATCACAGTTCCAAATGATGCATTTTCTTGGTTTCTAGTTGTCCATACATCCCTTCTCCCTTTCAGCACACACCTTAAGGACAAGGGAGATGTGTAAGATGTGGGAATTTTAGGACACCAAGGCTGCATGGAAAAGTTTTCAAATAACCTCTAAGATTTATAACCCACAATCTAAGCAACATGAGGGAAAATGAAGTATATTTATTCTTCTGACCATCTGGTAAAAAGTAATTCAAATGTACAATAAGCTATGATTTTCTTGTTGTTTAGCTGGTAATAACAGAGTATGGAAAAAGAGAAAAATCACATTAATAAAAAGGAGTGTATAATTCAATGGAAATGGTATTACTTGAATTAAAGAAGGAAAATTGGGGCTTTATCTGCAAAACTGTGAGCCCTTTAAATGTTAAGTGCCAGACATCTGGTTGTTACAGCCTCTGGGCCACAGCAATAAGTCGGCAAGGAAAAGGACTATGTTATTCTCACAGACCCTGACCTCAGACTTGACTGAAAGCCAAAGTGTTTTAGTACTTGGCAATGTTATTTTATTGACACTTGTCAAATAATTTTAATTTATGGCCATATAATCCCACATCTTGAGGCTCGGCTTTGCAACACACAATGGGATCCGATGCAATAGCAGTGTGTCATGTTTGTGCCAAGTGAGATTAAAACTGAACCTTAATGTTGAGATTTATGTGCTAAGAGGAGAATGTTTAAGTGTTTTCTTGTTTTACTAATTCTATGGCTTGTGAATGTGCTTAAAGACTTACTGAACTCTGTTTGAAAAAAGTAAATCATCAAGAATGAAGCTTAATTTTATAAATAATGAGAACAAAATGTATCATATACAGGAGATTGAAACCTCTTTAAGCTATAGATGTTGTTGGGGACAATGCCCAGTGAGAGAGTATATGCCTGCATATGATGTCATCACTGTTGACCATTGTTATATTCATTCTCATAAAATGACTAATTTTACATATAAATTGATAACAATATTACTAGTAATAAATGTGGACTGAAAAAAAATCATCTTCCCCAGGGAAAGCAAACCAATTGGTTATCTAATACCAAATGGTCAGTCTTGAAAACATACCCAAACTAACATTATATAGTCAGAAAAGTTTGTATATATATATATATTTAGGAAAATATTACATATATGTGTATATATATATATATGTGTGTGTGTGTGTACATATATACACACAAATATGACAACAGTTAATGAAAAAAGAAAACAAGGATGAGCATAGGAAAGGACTGGAGTAAGGGAAAAGGAGAAATGATGTAATTATAATTTCAAGAAATAAAAGAAACAATTTTAAAATACACAATGCGATCTACTAAAATGCAATCTCATTTTCGAATGCCAGGGTAAAAATTTCAAGACAAAAAGAGGAACAAATGGCCTGCGGCGGAAGAGCTAGGAGGAGCAGGCCACAAAAGCTGTGTTTAACAATCCAAGTTTGTGGGTTGCTCAGCCGCTCTCCAGGCAGGCCTCATGATCGAGAGCAGTTGCATCTACACAAAATTGATATTTTGGCCTTTTTCTTGCACACCACACATACACATGCGCGCGCGCACACACACACACACACACACACACACAGAGAGAGAGAGAGAGAGAGAGAGAGAGAGAGAGAGAGAATGTGAAGCTGGCTGTGTACAGCAGTAGAGAGGAACTGGGAGGACTCAAAGAATAATGAATACGACCAAAATAAATTTATGAGAAAATTTGAAAATGATAAAAGCATAATAAAGTTAAATGAATTGACGAAAAGATTACAAAGATTACAAGTGTGTTTGAACATGAGGGAATGCACGGGTTCACTTCACTGATGGTGGGTTTGGATGAATGTCACCTCAGGTGCTATGTGTTTGATGCTTGAACCTTGGAGTGGCGCTCCTGAGGACTCATAAACCTCCCTAGCAGAGCATCATGGGAGGCCCTTAGATTATCTCAGACAGTCCCTACAAGGGAGTTGGTGAAAGCAAGGTCTGTCTTCTTTCTCTGTGTCCCAGCCCATGGTAGGAATGGATTGCTCTTGCATGCATTCTTGTGATGACACACTGTCTGAAAAGCCCAACAGCAGGGCTGTGTGATTCTGGGAAAGAACCTCCAAAATCATGAGCTAAATTAACCTTTTCCTCTTCATATGATAATCGCCTCATTATAGGTGACAAATAGTAATCAAATGACTAGTTCCACAAAGAAAAATGACTCATTGAACCTGAAGATACTGACAAAATATTCATAGCTATACCTTCTAGAGTATAATAGACCTTACCCCATCTCAAAGCACTTCACAAGTATGGGACAACTGGGTACAGTGAATGACTCAGAAGTACAGAATGTCACCGCAAATTGGAGATTTAAACAATGCAGGCAGGAAGATAGTATGACAGCCGAAACCTAAAAAATGGATTTTGGGAATATCATCTAAAATATCACTCACATCGTTTCAAAACCATCTTGTGTGCTTCTGTAGCATATGTGTACTGGGAAGTGCATCATTCATGAGAGAGAACATGCAGGTAACAGACAAAATAAGTAGGCTTTATGGTGACTCATTAATAGACATTACTCATGATAGTCATTATTTGTAATAGTCATAGACACATGACAAGGTATTTTAGAAAGTGCTTCAGAGTTTAATGACGAGCATTTGAATTTATTTTACAGGAAACATACAAATATTACCTTTCTTAGAAAGAGAAATCACTCTCTGAAAATACTCTGAAGTAGAGGAACACAGCTTAGAGTGAGGGACGTGGAAACTGTGAAAGCCAAGGATTGCTGACTACTGTCTTCTAACCCAACGTGATTTCCTGCGATGACAATGTCTGGCGTCACTTAATGACATTGTCATTTCAAGTCCTTCAAGCTGCTCCCACATTTTAAGGTGATAAAAAGTCATGTGATTTTCACAGTACGAAAGGTTTTATCCTCAGCTTAGAACAAATATAGAGCAAAGAGCAGACAGTGGACACCTCACTTAAGGCAATGCATCAAACCTTTCCTGAATCTGCAATAGGACTTGAAACACTTTTTGTGGACAAATTATGGCTGTGAGAGGTCATGAAACCAAATCATTAATCACCAAAACCCTTTTCCCTAACCTAGCGTGGGAGAAGTGTTTGAATAGAATATTCTCATTTCAAATCTTTTAAAAGCCACCAAATATAGGGAAGGGATTTTTTCCTTTAATATTTGTCATGCATTTTTCCACAAATAAATATTTCTACTTATTTAATACATATTTTTTGATTTTCCACTGTGCCAGGCACTATTTTATGCTCTACGAATCCGCAGACACTGAGAAGGATAATGCTGTGCTAAAGGGCTTCGGGGCCAGAACCAGATGGAAAAAAATGCTGCGTGAAGTATTGAGAGGCACCAGAGGTAAGAGGTCTCATGATGAGGGGGCAGAGTGGAGAAAGAGAGCCCCGATGAAATGCTTCTTGACTTTGTTTTCCAGGGTGAAGCATGGTTTTCTGGCATGCAGCAGAATAAGTTGCATGTCAGATAGCAGTGATTCAGTATGGTAGAGAGCAGAAGAGATGGCTCAGGGGAGTCATGAAGGCAAGTCTGATGAAAAGACTCAGGATTGTAGCTAGAAATCTCCAAGATTGACATGTTGTTCTACTTGGAGCATCCTACTCCTGATGACGCCCCTTCCTCTGCACCTCCTACACAGTCTGTGAAGTACAATAATCTCATCATTGAAGGCACTACCATATCAACACTTAAAACAAGACATAGTCACGTAAATCCAGTCAAGTAGACTAAAGGGCAGATATACCGGGGGACAGCAGAGATAAAATTTCATCGAAAGACACCATATCCTTGGTACAAACAAAGTAATTACTGGGCTGGAGCAATTAAGTTTTACTAGTACTTTCATTAAGTAGGTTACGATTGACTAGCTTTTAGAAGGACATTTGCTTCCCACCTGCTTTTCAGATCTGCTTCAAAGATCTATTTTTCTTGGCACTGTCACAAGCAACGGTCTGGCTCCATATGCAGTTTGCATTTCCACTAATTCTTTAAAAATGCAGGCAAGTTTAGCACATGCTTAAACGTTAGTTAGGGTTGCACGTTTTATAGGTCGCGAGCACAGGTGCATTCAGTTTGCACTGGTCATTAAGAATGACACACTGTTATTCTAAGCAAAGATATTTTTGTTGCTGAAAATAGATTAAAGATGTATAGAAATGGTTTCATGTACTTTCTTTTGGCAGAGATTCTTCAAATGTTATAAAAAAACCAAGGCAGTCCCATCTTCATGAGTTACAATTCAAAGCGTTGCTTGTGGTATCATTTGTTCTCTCCGTCAGAAAAGTTTAACTAACAACATTTGTGCTGTGTAAACAAAGATGAGCACCAACAGAAACTTGGACACATGTGTCCACTCTACCTAGAAGTCAGATTTACTGCATCATCGGGGAAGCTCGGCTCTTCCATAATTTTCAGCACACGTTACCGGGGTGATGTGTCGTGATATCTCCTGGTAGACACTGCGGAGTCTAAGATCTCTCTGTGGAGCTGAAGCACGGGTACTATGGAGACGATAGAAAGTGAAGAATTCACTCTCAGGCAACAAGATATGTTTAAAAAATGTCACCCAACAATAAGCACTGGATTCTAGACAATCTGTGCAAACTCTTCATTTCCCAGTTGAGAAAACATCAGCCCAAGGGGAGTGACTTAAGTAAAAACGGCTATGACAGCAAACATGGAGGGACCTGCTGGTCTCCAAAGGAGGAAGAACAGGGTAAGTGCCATCAAAGGAAAAAGGTAAATCCAACTGAGTTAGCTTTTTAAAAGTATGCTGAGAAGATGACTCAAGTGAAAATATGGAATATAAAATAATAAGATATGGAATATAAAACACAGTGATGCTGGCCAGCCATCAACCACACCTTCTATCCCCCGGTACCTGTGCAGTCACGCTAAGAAGCACAATCTTTCCGCTCACATTAAAATTCTTCCCAGCCGTTGTGATGTCAGTGCTAGAGTCAGGCAAAAGTCTGGACTGGAAATTAAAAGCCAAGCCGAGTGGTAAGGCCACTGCTGTATGTCTGTCTCTATTATCATCTTCTTTTCAAGGACAGAAATCTAACTGCCAGCGTTTAATTCTGAGAGTACAGAGGGAATTATTTTAAAATTTTTCAAATGAGCATGGTGACACACACCCGTAATCTCAACACTAGGGACACTGAAGCAGGAAGAAAGTCAGCTTAAGGCTAGCCTGAGCTACAGGATGACTTCTGAGCCAGCCCGAGCTACATCATAGTGGTCACAAACACTTACAAAACAAAAACAAGACCGATTGAAGAACTTTTGTCACATGCTGTGTGACAGGACCTTTTCTTGAGAGAGGCAGCACTCGTGTCTACTCACCCCACACAGAGAGCCACAATCGATAGAAGTATGCGTGACACTGAGGTTCAGCTTGATGAGCCGTGAGTTTTATTGGGGTCACCTAAAGGGATATGGGTGAGGGGTTACTAACAGGAGCAGAAATGACTCAACGACAGCTGCATCCCCAAAGACTACCCCAGCACAGGTAACGGGTCACAAACGCTGAGAACCTGGAGCACGCTGCACAGCCTATATAGCTCAAAGAGTTGACAAATACCCTTTTGAGGTGAGTAATTGGTCTAAATCTTTTCCAGGCAGCTTGATTGGTTTCTTATTCTTCCAGGCAGCTGGTCTGGCCTCAGAGTCTTCTTTGCAGCTCAGCTTCCTTCCATCTGAGGGGAGGAGTTAACTATTATTGCTTACTCTGGCAGGGAGAAGCCTAGTGGATCTGTTCAGATTCAGGGACTTCCTGAAGCTATTTTGAGTTGTTTACCTTCCTGCTTAAAGAGCTTCCCAGGATAGAACGTTCAATCTTGGGGTAGTCTGTGACATATCATCATGGTCTTTGAACTTTTATATTGTACAATTTTTATAATAAAAATATGGAAGAATAATAAATCATCATACTGAAAAATTTAATCAGTTTGAATCTACTGCCTTAAACTTTCATAATCCAATGATACACAGCTTTTGGAAAGTCATGACAGGCTTCCAAATGATCTTTATTTGGTAGAAAAGTTAGTACCATGTAGTGAAAACCTCTATGGGAAATATTTTTCACATTTGCCAAAAAAGACATTAATTTTTATATAAATAGTTATTATCATTTTTTCTTTCTTATAGATATCCTGACAAGAGGAAATACTAAATGCCTACTACATGGTAAACTAAAAAATATTATAATAAATTCAAATTGTGTGTTTATCATTTTACTTTTTAGCCACCTTTCACCTGTAACTCAGCTTTACCCATGTTTGGTAATGAGTTGGTAGCTGCTGGAATTTCACTGCGTGATTAACCAAGACGAACAACATGGCCACCTGTCCATTGCTATGGCCAGATGTGAAGGGCTGGGCATGCAGATGCTCTTGTCCAGGACAACAGCCAACTTATCAAAATCTCTGCTCTTGATGCTGGTTCAACTCTTGCTCAGGGTTCAGCCCTTTCTAGGAACATGCCTGGTAATGGCATGTGAGGGTTTTCAGTCCTTTGGTCTGTCTTTTGACCTGTTGAAACTGATATAGTAGAAGAAATAGGAGCTTTACACTTAAGAGAATCCAGGTACAGGGAAGGATTTTCCAAAAGGGTCTCCAAGTGCCCTGAAAATCATATGAGCGATCAGCAAGTGAAAGGGAAAAGCTTCTGCACAGCCGGGCAATGGTGGTACACGCCTTTTATCCCAGCACCCGGGAGGCAGAGACAGGCAGATGTCTGTGAGTTCAATGTCAGCCTGGTCTTCAAGAGATAGTTCCAAAACAGGTTCCAAAAACTAGTGAAATCTTGTCTCAAAAAAGAAAGAAAAGGAAAAAAAAACGTGCACAGCAAAAGAAACAAAAGAGTGAGGAGTCCGTTACAGGATGGGAAAAAATCTTTGCCAGCTGTACATCAGAAATGGGAGTCTTACTTATCTTATTTAGAATATACCAGGAATTCCAAAACCTAAACAATAAATTGAACAATCTAATTAATTAGTGGTCTAATGATATGACTAGACAGTTCTCAAAAGTTGAAATACAGAAGATTAATAAACTTGAAAAAATGTTCCTCATTTAACCAGCAGATAAATGCTAATCAAAACTATAAAGAGATTTTATCTGTAGTTATTTTACCATAGCCACAATGATAATAACTAAGAAAAGAAGGGTCAAGGGGCATTTAGGTTGTTTCCAGGTTCTGGCTATGACAAACAACGCTGCTGTGAACATATTTGAGCACATGTCCTTGTGGCACGATTGAGAATCCTTTGGATATATACCCAAAAGTGGGATTGCTGGGCTTTGAGGAAGGTTGTTTCCTAATTTTCTGAGAAATCGCCATACTAATATCCAAAGGGGCTGTACCAACTTGCACTCCCACCAGTAATACAGAAGTGTTCCCTTTTCCCCACAACCTCTCCAGCATAAGTTGTCATCAAACAAAAAAAAGTTGTTTTTGATCTTGGCCATTCTTACAAGTGTAAGATGGAATCTCAGAGTTGTTTTGATTTGCATTTCTCTGATGGTTAAGGATGTTGAGCATTTCCTTAAGTGTCTTTCTCTGTTGAGAGTTCTCTGTTTAGGTCTGTACTCCATTTTTTGGATTCTTTGTTCATTTGATGTCCATTTTCTTGAGTTCTTTGTATGTTTTAGAGATCAGACTTCTGTCTGATGTGCGGTTAGAAAGATCTTTTTCCATTCTGTAGGCTGTCGTTTTGTCTTGTTGACCATGTCCTTTGCTTTACAGAAGCTTTTCAGTTTCAGGAAATATTTATTAATTGTTTCTCTCAGTGTCTATGATACTGGGGTTATATTTAGGAAGTAACCTATTAGTTTCTGTTCTATTGATGTTAAGAGATATCATGATCAAAGCTACTTAAAAAAGAAACCATTTACCTGGGGGCTCACTTCCAGTTTCAGAGGGTCAGTTCACGATCATTACAATGCAGAGTACGGCAGCAGGCAGGCAGGCATTGTGATGGAGCAGAACCTGAGAGCTTACATTCTGACCCATAGACAAGAGGCAGGGAGTTAACCAGGATGGCTTAGGCTTTTGAAACTTCAAAGCCCATACCCCAGTGACACACCTCTTCCAACAAGGCCATATCTCCTAACTCCTTCCAAACAGTTCCAGTAACAAGGGATCAAGCATATAAATATATGACCCTATGGGAGCCATTTGTATTTAAGTTACCACAAGTGGTTAGTCAGTTTTCAACATTTCTACAATTTGTGTATATGCATGTGTGTCAAAAATTATACTATACCTCACAAACATAGATAACAAATTACTTTCTCAGTTGAAAAAAAGAGAAGGAATGACAATATAGAAAGAGGAGGGGTAAATAACACTAGGAATGCAAGAAAAAGTCACAGGGAGTCACAACATTTTCTATTTATCCAAAATTATATATAATACATGCAAGTTATGATACATATACATAAATAATTTGAATGAAGTTATAGTATTTGAGGTGATAATGCTTTCTTCAAGATGTAGACTAACCAAAATCACCTCTCTCTCTCTCTCTCTCTCTTTTTAAGCAGACAATGGTCATTAAAGAATGGTGATCAAAATGAAGAAAAAAACTGACTGTGTGGTGCCCAGCCTCGACAGATACAACAGAACTCCTACACACAGAGTCGGGGAACATGGTGGAAAAAGGGGTGGAAAAATTTAAGAGTCAGAGGACCAAAATAAAATCTGAGGAAAGACCATGTTTTCTAGATAAAATAAAGAAACCTACACCCACAAAATCTAAACTAACAGCATTACTGTCTAAACAAAAAATGAATAATTCCAGTAGTTGTTGATATCCCAACATAAATGAGAGAAATCTCATGGGGCTTCACCCCTAGATGAACTACAGGAAACTGATGACTGCCAAGAGAATTAGTCTCTTCCAGGAATGTTTCCTTTTGTTGGTTATTCAATACCAAGTGGTCACCCCTTATACAAGCAACACTGAACAGATTTGGAGAATTATATGTATATTTTTAAACATAAGTGCATACACATAACAATAATAACCAAGAAAAGAGGTTATGGATTTGAGAGAGAATGGGGAGGTTTGGAGGGATAACAGGGAGACAGAAATGATGTAAATACATTACATATATATGAAATTTTAAAAATAAATTTAGGAATGAAAAATTGAAAAATACAAAAGAAAAGAAAAAGAAAGTGAAGATTATGCTGTCAAGGATGTGGACCAAAGCAAACACTTAACTTCCATATTGCTAGTAGGGCTATACAGGAGCCCAGTTTTTATGTTTGCTAATTGGGAGGCCTTTCAAAAAACATACAATAGGTATACCATATGACGGTGTTATACTGCTCTGCCTCAGTCTCCTAATGAAAGGATCTCAGAGACACTTGCATATTAATGTTTATTGCAGCACAATTCAAAATAGCTACATTAACGAACCAGGCTAAATGTGCAAAGACAAAAATTGATGAGGACAATATAAGATGCATAAACACTTTTTCAACTATAAAGATAAATGAAGTTTTATGTATTTGTAGAGAAATGGATGTAACTAGAGATAATCATTTTAAGCTAGAAAGACAAATACGTGTTTTCTCTCATCTCAGCTTCCTAGATTTTATAGAGTCATAAATCATGTATGTATGCACAATTTTTAAGACATCAAATATGATGCTTATTCTATTTATGCTAATGAACTTGAAGTAACAAACATATATACTCTTTAATTCTATCTATCCCTTTTAGTCTTCTTGACCTGGGATATAACAAATATCCCAGGCTTGGTATGTTACACACTAGTAACTTATTTTCTTTTTGTTCTTGCACCTAGAAATTCAACTGAAAATGTTGGTAAGTTTTACTGCTCCAAAGGCAGTCCTCCTTGGCTCACAAGAGGTGGTGTGCCAAGTCCTTCTGTGTACATGTTGCTTTTATTGGTTAATGAACAAAGAAGCTGCTTGGGCCTATGCCAAGGTAGAACAGAGCAAGGCAGGAATTCCAAGTAGAAATAGACAAGAAAAGAAGGCAGAGTCAGGGAGATGCCATGTAGCTGCCACAGGAGACAGATCCAGGAGAACCTTACTGGTAAAACCATGAGTCTTGTGGCAATACATAGATTAATAGAAATGGGTTAATTTTTAAGATGTTAGAGCTCGTTTAAAAACCTAAGCTATGGGTCAAGCAGTGTTATAATTAATATAGTTTCTGTATAAATTCTGGTCTGGGCTGCCAGGAAGCAAATGAGCGGTCTCTGCCTACAGTGATGTTTATTCCTTCTTGGGTGTTTCAGTGGCCTTTCTTCCATGTGCATGACTCTTGGGTGCTTCAGTGGCCGTTCTTCCTCATGCATGACCATCCCTAGTGTCTCTTGTTTTTCTCGGAAAAAGAATCAAACCATCTTGGGTAGAGACCCACTTTTGTCATATCATCTTCATTACTTCCGTAAAGGCCCTATAAAAAGCACAGAAAAGCCAGGTGGTAGTCACACACGCCTTTAATTCCAATATGCAGAAGGCAGAGGCTCTTTGAGGCCAGACTGGTCTACAAAGTGAGTTCCAGAACAACCCGAACTAAACAGCAAAACCCTATCTTGAAAAACCAAATAGAGACTCAGGTTTCAACATATGAATTTGGGAGCATATGATCTAGTCCATGTAACCATCCTGCTGGATTTTATCCTAACCTTTGCTCTTCCTGAGGCTTTTAATGCAAATGCCAGCACTGCAGGCATCTCCTGCCACAGGGTAGAAAAATATTTGACTAAAGATAGTAGAGAAAGAAATTAAACAAGAACTGCAGGTGGAATTAAAACTAGTGAGCTGAATGACTAATGAAAATGTAACAATTGAAGGTTAAATAAATTTTAAGAGAATTAAGTAGCAAGTTACTGTTAATTATACCAAGCTTGCTATTCTTCCAGTATAACTGGAAATGAGTTCAGGGAATTCAACTGAAAAAGCTGCACATTTTAAATTCAGCTACTTCTAGGTTAGCTAGATCATAAAGTAAACAATTTCTCTTTGTGCTTTAAAATAGAATTTAAGCACTTTCAACACCAGATGATCTCAATACCATCTCATAAAATAATAAACAGATGGCTTGCTTTTACTTCTTTTAAAATAAAAATGTAGGGAAGGAAGAAAGAGAAAAGTCTTTGGATTTGTTTAATTTTGGTGTGTGTGTGTTTTAACTATGATTTTTGATAAGCTTCAAAAAAATGGAGAAAGGAAAATAGAAAGTAAGAAAGAGAGAAAACAAAGGAAAAAAGAAAGGAAGGAGGGAAGAAAACATACGATGTGATTCTATGATAGAGAAATAGATCAAATCAACATATCCATGAGTTATCCAGTGTATTCATCAATGAATCCCAGAATTGGTAAAAATTGGTTGGAAATAAATGAGGCACTACCCATTGCAGTGGGATGTGAATTATTTAATAAGCCCCAGGGTATTGACCAAATATTTAAAGGATAATTTGTGGAGTCTCTAAAAATTAAGTATAAGTGTAATGGTAAAATGTAAAATATAACATGGAACTGATTTAAAGAAAGATTTCTGTGCAAAAAAACAAGAGAAGAATTCTTAATATTAACAAACGTCACTTTACAAAAGTAAATGTTTTTCTAGATCAAACACTAGTGTTAAGAACCAGAGACTAGGACTGGAACAATTCCATCCATTTCTTTCCAATATTAAATAAAATCATATCATTTCCAATATTAAATAAAATCATAGCGAAAGTCAATATAGACAGGGAGAAGAGCACATGCTTTAGAAATAATATTTGTATTCTATCAAGCAAAAAGATTATTGATAATGGATAATATATAAATTTGCCAGCAGATGAGGAATCTAAGGCACAGTTTTATTAATTCTGTAGGCTTCCAACCTCAGGTGTTAGAGTATCAGATAACTCTCAAAATGGGGGATGAGTTGGAGCAAAAACAGAGGGATGGAGTCAAGCAGTCCGCTGCACATGTGGTGGGGATAGCACTAACTTCACCCAGTAGGCTGAAAAAAAAATCAGATTGCAGGTGATTTGAAATTTTAGAAGCCTCTTAGAATATTAAAATGATAAAATTTTATGATTATGTTTTGACTTTTCGAGACAGGGTTTCTCTGTGTAACAGCCCTAGCTGTCCTGGAACTAGCTCTTGAAGACCAGGCTGACCTGGAACTAACAGAGATTCACGTGCCTCTGACTCCAGAGTGCTCAGATTAAAGGTATATACCTTCTTTATTTCCTAGTGAATTATACCTAATAGAGATGTAAATAAAAACAAAACAACAGATAACTAACTCCAGAAGAAGCAAAAATATTTAGAAAGATTAAAAATAATACATATTACTGACATATGGCAAAGCTATGGACACCTCCACACATCTGTGGCAAAATAGGCCCTAAATAATGACCAATGCAATATTACTGTTGTGTTGGTATGGACAGAAATGTCACAGACAGATGGGAAGTGTGTGATAAGAACAAAATATTTATCTTCATTGTAGACAGTTGAAAGGTAACAACTGGTATTGCATAACAAGAATTATTAACATAAGCATATAAAACTGTTTTTAAATGTGAAAATAAATTCTAGAACAAATATTGCTTCTAAAGGAGAGCTTTGTAGGGGAAGGTGGAGATTACTAAACAGTCATGGTGGGTGCTAGCAACCAGGCACTCTTCCGGCCTTCTTCATCACCAGCCACCAAGACACATTCACCCTTTCAAAGGTCTCCGCCATCACAAAGCACCCTCTCGCTCTGTCGGCCTCTCTGTCTCTGTCTCTCTCTTCCTGCTCTGAGATGGCCTCTGATGTCCCCATTCCCACTAAATCTCTTGCATCAGGTCTGTTTTGTGATGTGGTCTCTGTTGATCAACCAAGGTACCCTCCCCTTGTAACCCTAACAGAGGGCGGCAGAGAGAGCAGAACTAACTAGATGAAAGACAGATATAAAGTTACTAAACTCCATTAAATGACTAAAATATAATGTATACAAAAATAAGAAAGACAACTAAAAGGGAATACAAAAATTTCTAGAAATTAGAAAGCAATAGAATTAGAAAAACACTTCAAATAAGAATTCCTCAAAACTAATATAGTTCATATATAAACTGTGCGTAAATGTAAAAATGGCTAGGACATTGTCTAAAAAAATGAAACAACCTGAGGAGAGAGAATTGGTGCATCAAGATAGTAACAAAAATTCATTTTTGAAAGTGATACAAGTAATAACAAAAATGAGATTTAAAAATCAAATTGGAAGTTATTGATACGGCAATAACTGCCCTGAGATGGCTCTATGTGATCTTTTATTAAAGCCATGAAATGATTTTTCCCATAAGGCATTTACTGATATTTATAAAGAACTTTAAAAATTCTTATGTTATTTAACCCATAACTCATTTTCTAGGACTCTTTCCAAAAGAAATAAAATCGGAATTGTAAATAAGGTTTAGTGCACTGGGAACATATACTTACGTTAGTGTTTCTTGGTCTGGGTTCTCACTGCAACAGTGCTTTTACATTGTAATTGTTTCTCAGACTGTAGAACAATGATTTGTGTGCTATTCCACATGTAAATTGTTGATATAAAATGAAACTGAAAGATGAAAATAGTTAAACACTGAAAATATACTTTTATTAGAAGATCAATAAAATAGAAAAGTTCTTAAGTGAAAAAACAGGACTTGTGAATTTGTTTTTATAAAACAAGCCCTGCAAAGACTCAAACCCTTCATTTTATCCTCCAGAAGTGAATGACATTTGTTCTACCATAGCATTTCTAATGATGACATTGAAAAAATGATGTTGGCGTACAAAGTGTGGACAGTAAAATTTCAGAATCTTATTCTCCCCTATGGAAGATGTGCCTAACTTGCTTCAGTGAGGGTCCTCTGCATAGATGTTGGTTGCCCAATGTTGTGCCTACCTGTCCCTGTTGAACACATACATGTAATGAGACTATAGTGGAGTTCAGCAACTTTATTATATCATCAAAACAAACCCAATGGAAACAAATAATACAAAGGTCAGAAGCAAGTAAAGTATGAACAAAAGGAACTGAAACTTAAAAGAACACAAAAATGTCAGAAACAAGTCTTAAAAATCTCCGTAACTACTGTCACACAATTGGTAAGACTTTGATGTGGAGTAGAACGGAAAGATGACCCACAGCTTACTGTGTAAGTGTGGAGTAGCCAAATGCCTGAAGGGTCCTTATGTTTGTCTGTTTTTACAAAATTGTCACTCAAATGTTTATAAATACAATATTCCAAAGAAATTTGCTCTGGAGATAAGGCAAAGCAAGAAAGTTTCTCTAGACATATGGACACAATATAAAGTAATTGGTTCCCTGGACCCTGTAACTGGAAGACAGGCCTGACAGACACATAGAATTCAGGGCCAGTCTTTTGCATGTCTGGAAGGCGAACGTAGTACCAACAGCATTAGCTTTGGAAGAAACTATTTCATAAAAGAGCTGGGGAGTAAATTTATAACATGCAGAAGATATGCATTATAATTCTCAGTAAGAGAAGTGTGCACAGCGAGCTAATGGCAGAATAAAATGAAATACTTACTCTGGGATCATACATAACCACGGCAAACATTCTGGAAATTGCCAGTATCAGAACTACACATTTTATTCAACTAAAGACATCAAAGGGAAAAACTAGGAGATGGGTATCAGAATAGGACTTTGCAATCTCAAAAACTGGAGACCATTCAAAGGGTAAAGTAAGTAAGTTTGGTTGGTTTGGCTTTTCCTTTGTTTTTGTTATGTGGGGGTGTTTACTTTTGAGGTGAATCTCTCTCTGTAGCCCACACAGGCCTTGAACTCATGGTCCTCTGGCTTCAGCCATGCACATGCCACTGTCTCTAGCACACTGTTTTTCTTCTTTTCTAAAGTTGTGAGGATGGAAGGCGTAGGTTTGTGCAGACTATGTAAGCCCCAAGCCTCTGAGCTATGTCCCTAGCCTGAAACCAAGGAAGACACATGGTCTAATGCGAGACTTTGTATGAAAACAGAAAAAAAAATGGGAACTACTCAAGAAATTATATGGCACGGAATAGTAAAATAAATTATATTCCACTAGAAATGAAATAGATGGATTTTAAATTGTGAGATTCCTTTTACCATCACCAGAGCGGCAAAAGGCCGGTGCTTCCGTAACTACAAAGGGAAAGTTCCCAGAAAACCAAATGCTTTCCACTTCCTTTGATGGGGACTCTAAAGACAGGTTTGACCATATTTAATAGAACTGGGCCACAGCAATTCCACTCCTCATAAGTATCCCAAGGAACCCGTGAGGGAGGGAGGAGGGGATGAGATTGCAGACGGTCAAGGCAATCCAGATTCCCGTGCCTGGGGAGTGTCTGAGTAGAATGTGAGCTCTACAGGACTGACAGTTAGCTGTACTCAGGAGCTGAGAGCGATCAGTGGAATACACAGAAACCAAATAAAAGACATGGTCCAATGCCATTTTTAAAAATCCCTTGAAAGACTCAATAAGTCACCATGACTCTTTCTTGAATGTGCACGTATTTAATGAATACTTGCCGAATATTATGAGAATGAGACATATGAGGAATAACTATGGTTGTGGATCTTGAGAGTACCAATGAAGATGGAGGAAGAAGAAAATTAATATGACACAAAGGAGTTATTATCTGACTCATCTCCTCTCCTAGGTCAAATAGAGGCAGTCACTAACCCATAATAGTACCACAAAATCTTTTACAAAAGAATTATATTAAGAATTGTTTAATCAATTACATTAAATTATTCTTTTATGTTTTTTACCCTTAATCTACAATTAAGTCTCAAATTATTAATGACCTAATTAGACTTATAAAATGTCATTTTTAAGTGTGTGTGTGTGTGTGTGTGTGTGAGTGTGCTTGTGTATATGTGTGTGTGTGTAAAGGAGCATTTGACCATCCAGAGCTAGAATTGCAAGTAGTTGTGAGCTGCCTAACACAAATGCTAAGAACTGAACTCCAATCCTCTGGAAGAATAATGATTGCTTTTAACTGCTGAGTCACCTCTCCAACCCCGAGAAAGTTAGACTTTTAAATTGGGAAATATAAACATCTATCATCAAGTAAGAAGTCAGAATAAAGTGAATAAAAATTTTTAAAATGTAATATTTGAAAGTTATGAGTTGAAACACCTTATGGACTTGTCCCAGTGGTTTAAACCTCAGCTTTAGTTTCCATGTTAGCAAAAAAGTATTCAAATTCAGTAAGGTATACGTGTAGCTCATGAAATTAAAACTGAATGCAGAATATGTCCAAAAATTTATATGGAAGACAATTCTGATAAATTTTAGAAATGACGTTTAGTAGGAAAAAATAAAATAGAAACTTTAGGTAAAATTACAGAATTTGCAAATCTGTGCCTCATTTAATGGAAAAGATTACTCTCATAGTATACAGTGTTGGCACAGAGACGAACAACTGGACAATGTGTAGATCCTGAAAGACTTTGCAGCATGCAGTCTTAAATGGGATGTCTCCATGAAATCTCTAGCCCTGGAGACTGGGGGATTGATGTGAAAGCGCAGCTGGAAAGAACCTAAGAGCCAGAGATGATGGGTGACTGCAAGAAGCAGTGTCTTCTAGACACAGTAGAACTGGCATACGGGGGAACCCACAGAGACCGGCAGCAGGCCTAAGATCTGCACAGTTCCAAGTCAGAAGGCATCCAGCACCAGGAAGGGAAAGTGGACACGGCTTCCATCTCTACCCAAGAAGCTAATTGCAATTGATAGCTGCAGGCAATGGGAAAACCGGTTTTCTCCAAGGAAGTGTCAGGACAGCAGCAATTAAACTCCAGGGCAGGCCCCAAGATCAGGAGCAGGTTTCCAACAACAAATAAAATCAGTGAGTGAGTGTGCCGGCGCATGCGCGTCCGCGCTTCATGTGTTTTTTGCATAATTAGTCTTAATGCTTTTTTTTTGTCTATTTGTTTTGAGATTTCATTTATTTGTGTGTATTTGATAGAGAAAAATTGAACTTAAAGTGGCAGGTAGAGAGATGGAGAGAGGTAGGAGATTGGATTGGGGAAGCCATGATCGAATAAATTGTATGAAAACAAATTTTAATTAAAAAAGAAAATTTAGGTAAAATACAGCCCAGAAACTTATTTCACAGTCTGACTTTAAAAAATGATCCTAATTGAGGCTAACTTACAAAACTGGCCTCTGGTTAACATGTAGAGTTTCGCATGACTGGCTAGTTAGTCAGCTATCATCACCATGGTGGGCTCAAGTTCAAGCTCTGCTACTTCTTAGCTTCTTGGGCAAATTATTTAACCTTTCTAAAGCTCAGAATTTTCTTTGAAAAATGAGGTTAACAGTGACTTCTACTTCCAGATCGTTTGACTATTAATTTAGACAGTTCGTGAAAAGAGCCTACTGTAGTTTGGCGGTTAATGTCAAACATTATGAATAACGATCATTGCCATCAATCTTCCCAGGACAGAGTGGCATTTCAAAGCCTCCGCTTCCCTTTTTGGCAAATTCTTGCATGTTTGCAAGCTTTTACTTTTGATATTTCAATTTTGTCATTTGGTAAAAATATCAATGCTTTTTAGATTTCTTTTGTGAACAGCATATCTCTAAGATGTAAAAGAGAGTGAACGGATGGTTAGAGGTTCTTGGAACTCACTTCCTTGAAGCCCAGCAGCTCTCTGCATGAGTGCTTTGGAAAATGTTAGATCAAAAGAGAAAAGAAGGACATTTCATATTAATGACAGAAAAAAAATTATCAAGAGTATTATCTCAATACTGAATATCTATGCCTCAAATACAAGGGCACCATCATATGTTAAAGAAACATTTCTAAAGCGTAAATCACACATCAAGCCTCACACACTAATAGTGCGAGACTTAAACACCCCACTCTTACAACTGGACAGGTCTGCCAGACAGAAAATTAACAGAGAAATAAGGAAACTAATATGTTATGACTCAAATGTACTTAACAGACATCTATAGAACATTCCATCCAAACATAAAAAAGTATATCTTCTTCTTAGCACCTCATGGAACCTTCTCAAAAATTGACTACATCCTTGGTAACAAAGCAAACCACAATAAATACAATAACATTGGAATAACCCATTTATCTTATTGTATCACCATGCCTTAAAATTGTAATTCAACAGCAACACTAATTTCAGAATGCATACAAAGACATGGAAATTAAACAATACTCACCTGAATTATCAATTGGTCAAGGAAGAAATTAAAGACTTCCTAAAGTTCAATGAAACTGTTCACATAACATACTCAAATTTATGGCACACAATGAAAGCAGTCTTAAAAAGAAAGTTCATAGCATTAAACACCTACATAAAGAGGCTGGAAAATCCTACACTAGTGAGTTAACAGAACATTTGAAAACTCTAGAACAAAAAGAAGCAAAATCACCCAGGAGAACTAGACAGCAGGAAATAATGAAATTGAGAGCTGAAATCAACAAAGTAGATACAAACAAAAAAATGCAAAGACTCAATGAGATAAAGAGTTGGTTCTTTGAGAAAATCAACAAAATAGATAAGCCTTTATCCAAACTAACCAAAAGGCAGAGAGAGAATATGCAAATTAAAAAATCAGAAATGAACAGGGGGACTTAACAACAGACACAGAGAGAATCATAGGTCATACTTTGAAAACTTGTAGTCCATAAAATTGGAAAACTTAAAGGAAATGGAAATTTTTTTTCTGGAGAAATATCACTTACCAAAATTAAATTAAGACCAGATAAGTAACTTAAATAGACCTCAAACTGCTGAAGAAATAGAAACAGTCATCAAAATTCTCCAACTGAAAAACGGCCAGGACCACGTAGTTTCAGCACATAATTCTACAAGATTTTCAAAGAAGAACTAATACCAATACTCCTCAAGTTGTTCCACACAATAAAAACAGAAGGAACATTGCCAAACTCTTCTTATGAGACTACAATTACCCTGATACCCAAACCACACAAAGACGTTGTTAAGAAATAGACAGATCTCACCCATGAACATTGATGCAAAAGTACTCAATAAAATAAATGAATCCAAGAACACACCAGGAAAATTCATCTACCATGATTAAGTCTGCTTCATTCCAGAGATGCAGGTATGATTTAGCTTATGAAAATCTGTCAGTGTAATCCACCATATAAACAAACTGATAAAAAAACATGATCATCTTATTAGATGCTAAAAAAAACCTTCAACCAAATATAACACCCCTTCATGATAAAGGTCTTGGAGAGAGTAGGGATACAAGGAACATATCTAAACATGATAAAGGCAATATACAGCAAGCCAACAGCCAAAATCAAACTAAATTGGAGAGAAACTCACAGTGATCCCACTGAAATCAGGAACAAGACAAGATTGTTCACTCTCTTCATATCTATTCAATATAGTTAGAGCAATAAGACAACAAAAGGAGATCAAGGATATACAAATCGGAAAAGAAGTCAAACTCTCACTATTTGGTGATGATATGATAGTTGACAAAAGCAACTCCAAAAGTTTGACCAAGGAATTTTTACAACTCATAAACACCTTCAGTAATGTAGCAGGATACAAGAGTCACTCAAAAAAATCAGTAGCCATTCTTTATACAGACAATAAATGGGATGGGAAAGAAATCAGAGAAATATCACCCTTCACAGTAGCCACAAGAAGCATAAAATATCTTGGAGTAACTCTAACCAAACAAATGAGAGACCTATATAACAAGAACTTTAAAGCTCTGAAGAAAGAAATTGAAGAAGACACCAGAAAATGAAAAGATCTCCCATGCTCTTGGGAAAGTAGAGTTAACAATGAAAATGGCAATCTTACCAAAAGAAACCTACAGATTCAATGCAATGCCCATCAAAATGCCAGTAAAATTCTTCACAGACCTCAAAAGAACGATACTTAACTTCATATGTAAAAGCAAAAAGCCCAGGATAGCCAAAAAATCCTGTACAATAAAGGAACTTCTGGAGGCATCACAATCCCTGACTTCAAACTCTACTACAGAGCTACAGTATGGAAAACATCCTGGTATTGGCACAAGAACAGACAGAAGGACCAATGGAACCAAATTGAAGACCAGGATATCAATCCATACACCTACAAACACCTGATTTTTGACAAAGAAGCAAAACATATAAAATGAAAAAAAGAAAGCATATTCAACAAATGGTGCTGGCATAACTGGATATGAACATGTAAAAGAATGAAAGTAGGATCCATATCTGTTGCTATGCACAAAAGTCAAGTTTAAATGAATCAAAGACCTCAACATAAAACCAACCACACTGAAAAAGAAAGGTGCAAGTACACTTGAACACATTGGCACTGGGACCACTTCTAAATATAACCCCAGTAACACAGACACTGAAAGAAACAATTAATAAATGGAACCCCTAAAACTGAGAAGCTTCTATAAAGCAAAGGTCACAGTCAACAACACAAAACAGCAGCCTACAGAATGGGAAAAGATCTTCACCAACCCCACATTGAACAAAGGGCTGATCTCCAAAATATACAAAGAACCCAAGAAATTGGTCTTCAAAAGAACAAATAGTCCAATAACAAATGGGGTACAGACCTAAATAGAGAACTCTCAACAGAAAAATCTAAAATGACTGAAAGACACTTAAGGAAATGTTTAATATTCTTAGTCATCAGAGAAATGCAAATCAAAACAACTCTGAGATTCTATCTTATACCTGTAAGAATAGCCAAAATCAATAACACTGATGACAGCTTATGCTGGAGAGATTTTGAGGAAAAGGGAACACTTCTGAATTGCTGGTGAGAATGCAAGCTGGTACAACCCCTTTGGATATCAGTACGGCAATTTCTCAGAAAATTAGGAAACAACCTACCTCAAGGCCCTGCAATATCACTTTTGAGTATATAGCCAAAGAATGCTCAATTGTACCATAAAGACATGTGCTCAACTATGTTCATAACCAGAACCTGGAAACAACCTAAATGCCATTCAACCAAAGACTCAATAAGGAAAGTTTGTTACGTTTACACAATGGAGTGTTACACAGCAGAAAAAAGTAATGGCATCTTGAAATTTGAGGGCAAATAGATGGATCTAGAAAACATCATATTGAGTGAGGTAACCCAGACCCAGAAAGACAAATATCATATGTACTCACTCATAAGTGCCATTTAGACATACAGCAAAAACAAAACAAAACAAAACAAAACAACAGACTACCATTCACTCAATAATGGGGACCCTAAAAGAGACATACATGGGTCTAATGTACATGGGAAGTAGAAATAGACAAGATCTCCTGAGTAAATTGCCAACATGGAACCCATTGGAGAGGGTACAGGGGAGGGAAGAGAAAAACAGGGGAATGGAGAAAAATATATAGTTCAATAAAAACAATATTAAAAATTTAAGTAAGAGTGAACAAAAGAAAAAATGTAGCTTTATGAATAGATTGGAAAAAAAATCAAAACATGCCTTAAACTACTTGGCATCAGACTTGAAGTTTGAACCACCGTCGGACTGTTACTCTGCTGGCTGTGGTGTTTGCAGAGACCTACAAAACACGGCTGCATTAAAATCATGTCAGAGAGGTCAGGTCTAAGGACTTACCAGACTCTCCAGGTTGAAGAAAGGGCAAAACTCCCTCACATGGACTTCATAAAATGATGCCCCCTCACACTGCAATGGCAGGAGGTGGGGCAGAGCTTAGTGGTAGAGCACTTGCCTGGCATGTGTGGCAACTATCTAAAAAAGTAAAACCCTTTAAAAACAAACAAAACCACTGCAATGGCATGACTACACACCAACCTGTCATCTGATGCTGGTGTGTGTGCAAGAACTGAGGATTCCCCTATTTCTCTCTTTCCCTCCCTCACTACTGATAGAGCTTACTTGACAGGACCTGGACCTGACCCAATGCTGTTCTGTGCTCCTGACCCATTTCTCACTCTGGATGTGGTTCAGCCTTTTCATCTCATGTGAAAATTCTCCATCTTCGTTCTCAAACCTGATTCCAGGAGCAGTTACACCACAGTTCCTTCCAGACACGAGCCTCGTTCCTTATCTCTGTGGATCCTCGTTCCCAGCACACTGTTGAAACCCCTCGCACTCTGCAGTGGCTTTCTTTGTTTAACCTGTCTGTATGTGTAGAGATATATAGCTACATTTACAGCATGATGTCTGGTGTGAATTAATGTTAACAATTCAAATGGAAATAAAGCCAAGTACTGGGGTACATACCTTTAATCCCAGCACTAGGGTGCAAGTGGCAGGTGAATCTCTGTGAGTTTGAGTCCAGACTGGTTCACATAGCTAGTTCTACAATAGTCAGGGCTACATAGAGAGACTCTGTCTCAACATAAAGAAACAAAAAGAAACAAAAGGGATTGGAATCAAGAACCAAAATTTACCTTGGCCAAGCTACAAGGTGGGCAGACTTATACAAATTGCCATCAGCCAAACTGCTCAGCCTTACAACTTTAGTGTTATTCAATAAAATAAATTCTGGCATGGAGGAAAGATGTAAGTGTATTCTTCTGTGTGCGGTGACAGGCCAGTGACTGATGGATCTCAGTGGATTCTCCTCTTGACTAGCACAAAGGCAAAATGAAGACACCAAGACAGAAGAGAAGGAAGAAGGACCTATCAGCTACAGCCGGAAGGAGAAGCAAGGCATCGTCTCTACAGCCCAGCTCTCCCAAACCAAAGAACAGGTGTGACTTTATAGGGAGGCACTTGTTCCTATGGGGAGGGTACATTCCTGAACATGCCCAGTTTGGGCTTGAAAGCTTTATCTGGAAATAAAAGAACACTTATCGTTAACACAGTGACTACTCTTGAAAGTGCCAACTCTGCTTAGCTACTAACAGTGTGAATCACAACACAGGACACTGGAATATAGTGCCGTCTGTAGAGGCTCTCTGCTTCCTAACTGGGGGTGCAATGTGACCAGCCGTCTTCAGCTCCCACTGCCATGGCGGACTCCACCCTCCAACAGAGCTAAGGAAACCTCAAGTCACTGTTGTCTCAGCAACAGGAAACAACCAACGTACCACATTACTGTGTTGAACATGGGGTTTTCCTGATGTTTCCGAACATTTGGTGGCTGAGGACAATGCCTTGTGTTATCTCTCATGTGTCAAGAAATGACAACATAAAAGAACCTCCACTCTCATCCTTAGGGGAATAAGAGATGGTTTATTCTGGAGTCATTTAAAGTGAGCACGGCCCAGGAACACAAATTTAGGTTACCCAGAATTCCAAGTTTCAATATGGAAGCTGTTTCACAGGGTTTGTGCAGTTTTACAGAACAAAAAATCACAATTCAAGGCAACTTTAAAATATAGGCTCAAGAGGCAATCTGATGACATTCATAGAGTTCTCAGGTTGGGGAAGATAATGTTCTGCTAAGTTAATTGCTTCAAGAAGGTTTTTGCTTATTATGATGAGGTGCTAGTTCCTATACAGTGGCAGCAGGATGATGGTGGCACACACCTTTAATCCCAGGATACAGGAGCCAGAGGCAGGTGGATCTCCAGAGTTCCTGGCCAGCCTGGTCTACAGAGTGAATTCTAGGACAGTCAGGGATAAACAAAAAAACCCGGTGTATTTTGAAAAGGCAAAGAAAATTGGGAAGAAAGACAGGAAGAAACTGAGTGTGGCAAGGAGCTAGAACTAGCACAAGATAAAGTAATTAGCCTCTGGACCTTTCACATTCAAACCTCTCCACAGTATTGAAATTCTACCTAGTCTGTCTGTCTCTTTAGACACAACACAGACTCCTTCCAGGAGCAAAGTTGTTGTTGTTGTTGTTCACAGCCAGACAGCTTCTTTTCAGAATTTTTGCTCATACAAACTAAGTGAACTATTTTCTTCATAATGCAAAGTAAATTAAACCAGGTATGGAAAAATATACTTGGAATACCTCCTTACATGCTTGTTGTCAAACAATTTTCTCATGGGATTGTCGTAGGATTCTCTGTTGAACTTACTGTGAACATGAAGCATCCACACTGTCATGTGTTGCTTGACTTTGTGTGAAGAAGCAAGGAATCTGATAACAGATGTGCAAGTGGATGTTCATCAAAGACATTGGAGTATATGGAAGCCTCTCTGTCTCTCTTCCCCCCTGCCCCGTGTGTGTGTGTATGTGTGTGTGGTTGTTGTTGTTGTTGTTGTTGTTATGGGTCGGTCTCAGGGTTCTACTGGCTTTCCAGACTGTGTTTGCAATGATCTTTCCTCATGTCTTTTTTGTAGGGCCCAGGTCTACCCTTGCTCCTGGGGTGCATCTTGAGGACAGTTTCTGGTCAGCCAGATAAAACATCCTGTTTGTTCCTGTGCTCCCTCTGCCTTGCCTGGTGATTAGCTGTAGGGCATTGTTTCATCTTTGGTATGGTAATTTCCCACCTACCTGGGCAGAAATCCTTCTGCAGCAGCTAGGTATAATAGGATTTCCCCAAAGTTGAATAAAGGGCATTCAGCTGATCTCCTTTCGAATGACCCAGGTCTCTTGTGTGTTCTTTCAATCTCCAGGCCCTTGCCCGACTCGCATACAATGCAGTGGCATGCACACTGTACCGAGGGGGTAACACAGAATTGGGTGTTACACTTTTTGATGCTTCCCGAGGAGCACTGGTCTCCGTTATACGGTAAGATCCATCATGCACTCTGTTGGTCCTGGGATGTCCTTGCTAGCAGAAATTGTTTCTCTTTCCATCTAATCCCTCAATTGATCACTTTGTATGTTCTGTAACATCCAGAATTAATCCTCACACCCAGGGTGGAGTAGCTGGACGACAGCAAGTGGTACATAGGTTTAGTAACATCTTATCAATGTTAGTGTCTCTTTTATGAGTCAAGAAAACTCTTGCTTACAGGAATATCAGCTCTAGTGTCAGTTCACATCAAACACATGCAGGGCTCCCTAGGTTCTACTTTTCCTTATTTTATACTTCAAAGTCTTGTCTCACATTTCAAGAACTTGTATTTTCTCTCTAGATGATGCAGGTCAAGCCTTTGTCAGACTTCATCCTTCCAAATCACAAGATCTTTGTTTTGATTTTTGTTTCTTTGTTTTTTTGATTCAAACTCTAAGGGACCACTTATTTCATCTCTGATCTTTCTAATGCTTTCTCATAATTGCTTTGGGGTTTGGGTTGATATTTACTTCTTTATAATCTCTGACCCAAAGATGTATCATTAGGTAGTTTAAGGTAGCTGTGATTTTCATGATGTAGAAATTGAGAGCCATAAACTTCTCTCCTAGACCTGCTTTTGTCTTTTTCCTTCTAGTGTCTTGTGGTGGTCCCATCCCCCACCTGTCACAGTGGGGATCATGGAGGAAGAATTTCAGTGTAAAAATCTCTGCGATGGAGAAGTATCGGCATCATCCAGAGAAACTGGCCCCAGACTGTCCATCTCCACCATTGTAGATGCCATGTGTTGCTTAGGCCACGTGGCCAAGGAGACCCTGGTACTCATAGGAACAAACAGGCTTGAAGGTATCCTGGCAACAAGCAGTATGTTCAGCTGGAGAAAAAGTAACATATTGTATCAGGAGTCCTACAGGTCCTTCCACCCTTGGTCCCACCCTAAGGAGGGGAGGAAGTGAACCTGCTTTGCCCACCTTCTTGGTATCTGAGGATAACAATGGACAGGACATGAATGAAGTGAGGGATAACAAGAGTGCCTGTACATCATCCAGGCACTTCTTGTTATAGCCAGACAAGAAGCTGGCTATAAACTGGCTGTGTTCTTCTGCCCCGCGGTTTTATGCTGTGCAGGCCTATAACATCAATACAAATCCTGAGGAGGCAGAGAGTACTGTAGGGTAAAAGGGACAACTGGAGCAGGAACCCGACCAATCACCGAGCACCCTGACTCTAAACCCAGAGTCAGAGAAAGAAACACACCCTGGATTTGAGACCTAAGCCAGGAAAGAAGCCTCATTATTCCTGAACTCAGAACTAAAGATATGTGCCCTGGCTCTGAAACTAGTGTCAAAGAAATACACTTTGTCCCTAGAATCAGAGCCAGTGAAAGAAATATGCCCTGGTCCTAAGATTAGAGTCGAAAAGCTAAAAAGGACCAGGGAAAGAAACACAGTTTGGCCAAGAAGTCAGAACCATCTCTGCCCCTGATCAGCTAAACTGACCAATCCCTGAAAAAGGAAAAAATAACCAATCCTCTCTCTCCCCTGGAAAACTCTGCCCCTAAGAAACCCTATATAAGCTTCTCCATCACTTTGGTTGAGAGCTGCCTTTAAATGGCAGAGGCAGCCACTTCTGAGCTCCTCCATCCCAAATAAATCTCTTTCTGAAAAGAGTCTTGGGTGACGATCTTCATTCACCAGAGCAGAGCAGAAGAACCTGACTGGGATGTCCCTTAGGAGACTGAGCTGAAAAACCTTGCCGAGAGGCTCTCTAGGGGACCTCTGCAAGGCGGAGCGGAGCAGAACAGAAGACCCTTGCTAGGAAGCTCAGTCAGGCTGAGCAAAGCCCATAAAGGAAAAGTAACAACGGAGGAGATTGCTACATTTCTGCCTGGGGTTTCCCTTTAGCAGAGTGTTAGCAGAAGAAACATTTTGGGCTAGAGAAGAAGCAGAGAGCTCTGCTAGGACGCTTCTGTAAGGAAACAGAGCAGAACTCAGCTGTAGCAGCTCTCCAGGAGAGGAGCAGGAATCTTATATCCTGCAGGGAGACCATCCCCCATTGCACCCCAGCTTAAGGCAGCCTGTCTCCCCGATAGTCAGGACACCCTTCCCTCTAGGGCTGAGCTGTCCTATTGCAGCTCTAGGTTGCCTGGTTTCTAATAGTCAGTACACCTTCCCTCCAGGGCTGAGCTGTTCTATTGCAGCTCCAGCCTCTAGGACTGTCCTATTGCAGCTCTACCTGTCCCCAGACAGAGCTGTCTTATCGTGTGTGGCTCTACCCCACTAGAGCTATTCTTTTGAGGCCGTACCTCTCCAGAACTGTCCTATTAGAGCTGTCTATGAATACTGTGGCTTCCCGATAAGTCACGATATCCTAATACCACTACTGTACCACATTCCCCCACAGGTGCTACCTCATCTGATACTGATAGTGATAATGATAGTGAAACCTCTGAGGACTACCTCTCCTGTCTAGAGGATTCTGACTCAGAGCCGCAGGATGACGGAGAGGCTGAGATCCAGGAGACGGGAAGCACCATCACACTCTGTGCTGTCTCTCTGGGAAGACACCAACTGCAATGCCAGCCCAGGACCACAGGAGGATGCTGAGGTTACCAAGAGCATCAGCACACCTAGAGACCTGAATGAAATTTCTCTCTGTGAGAAACCATCGACTCTGTGGTCTCTCCCCCAGATCAGAACATGGAATATGAGAACCATGTGGATGCTACCCAAAATCAGAGCACTGGATATGAAAAGAGATAACCCTTGAAGAGTCAACTACCCACCTCTAGCGAAGAGCAGCCCCAGGAGGCAGCTGAGAAGGTGCTGGAAAGGGGTGAGAAGATAAATTCATTAACTGTGCTGTTGTTTATTCTACTGCTTCCTCATCCCAAAGAAAGGAGACCCAACCCCCATGTGAGGAACAGGAAGACATGGGAAATGGAGTCCCAATTAGACCCGAGTAGGCATTCACAGTGACTTTTCCTTGGGTATTTGATCTTTGCTTTTGTAAGACCCTTTGCCACTGACACGCTGCATCCATTTATAGGCCATGAACCCTAATGTTTGTGACCCTAAAAGGAGCTTTCCCACTGTACCCCTTTATGTGGATTCTGGGGAAGTTGAGCCTGAAGGAGACAAGCAAAGCATGCAGCCAGAAGCAGTGGAGGGAAGGAGAGGGGTTTGGGCTTGGGGAAGGGTGATCAGGTTAGGCAAGAGGAATCACGTAGAGCGCTGGGGGACAACAGGCTAGCCCAGTGGTGAGTCCTGCCTATGTCAGAGTCACTAACAGAGTTCTTAGCTTGTGTCTCCTTTCAAGGACTGAAGAACAGGCCTGAGGCCATAAGTTTTAAACTATGGGTCTTAGTTCAGCCTGATATAGCCTACCAGCCACAAGAGGGAAGCCAGGTCAGAACTTTAATAAAGACCTGTGTATCCCACTATATAATGTTACCTATGAGACCCCTCCAGCAACATGGGCACAAGCCCTCTACCTCTCCTCTCCCTTCAGTGTGAGCTTTTAATGCCAACCAGGTAAGCTCATACTTGCTGCCAGCACTATGGCTATACAGAGAAGTTGGAAACATGGCCACCCCATTTTAAACAGCCAGTCAGCCAGCTTCTGCAATCCATGTTACACAACTTTCATGTTCTATATGACATGGGGTCTCCACAAAGTCGCCCCGTAATTTTGATCCTTATCAATGACCAGCTGTAAAGAAGTCCATGTACTGTGCAAGCCCGGGAGGTAAGGAGGCACAGTACAGAGAGGAGTGGGGGTGTGGAGCAAGGCAAGAGAGAAGAAAATCAGTGAGAGAGTGAGGGAGAAAGGGTGTGATGCTGGGAAAGGGGAGGAGTCTGCCCATAGGAAATTCCAGTTCCAGTCAGGCAGCTGAGAAAAAAGATGAGCATGTAAGATAGGGACAGGGACCTTGGTCGGGCTGATCGTGAGAAACTGCCTGAAGAAGAGATATATGGGGTGCAGAGCATGGGTTCCCAGGAGCAGAAGAACATGCCTCCCTGGGACGTTCAAGCCAACCCCTTCCCAGGAGCCTTCTTCTCTTTCTGCTCTAACCAACCCTGGGCTGATCTGGTAACATCTGTGTTCTTTTCGTGGCAGCCTTTTTCCCTGCCGCACAAGTGCAGCCTGGATGCCAAATCCGAGTGAAGGACGTCAGGATCAATGCACACCCTGGATGTTGCAGAATCAGAAGACTTTATTGTGCATCACCATGGGGGGTTTATACCTAACCCAGACAGGTGGGTCAACAGGATGGAGACCTCATAGCCGGATCCTCGGGTTAGGGCCAAGGCAATGCGTATTCAGGAAGCAGGGTTGGTAAACAACTCGGAGAGCACAGAACTGGCGAGTTTCTCAGAAACCCAGAACAACAAGGGCAAGAAAAGTCACCAACAGGGGAGGTGAGTAGGAAATCTCGAACTCCATTAGGTCCCAATGCTTCCCATGTTCCAGAAGTTCAGAAACTGTGGTAGTATTTTTACCTCAGTGAATGATTCTTTCACTTTAACTAAAATTGCAGGACTTCTCTGGCTACTGTGAAAAGGTAACTAGGACTTGAGGGGATCTGTGAAACATCGCTGCTGGATAAGGCCAGCATCTTTAGACGGCTTTATGTCCAGTAATGACATCTGGGGTCTAGATTGGGGAAACAGCCACTGTCATGGGGCTACAAGGTGTCAGCCAGTGTCATTGTGTACGTTCTTGCTGAGTGAGGTGTCTACAGAATCCTCATGGTCATCATGCGGGTTGTGAACAGCTCTCTGTGTCAGCGAGAGCTTCCCAACTGACAGGGAATCCAGGTTTCTTGTCTGAGGGGATTATTTGGTTCAGTGGTTCTCAATGTTCTTATTGTTGCAACCTTTTAATACAATTCCTTCTGTTGTGGAGACCACCAACAGTTACCTTTGCTGCTGCTTCATAAGTAAGTTTGCGACTGTTATGAATCACAGTGTAAATATCTGTGTTTTCTGATGGTCTTGGGTGACCCTGTGAAAGGCTCATTCAACCCCCAAAGAGGTTAAGACCCACGGGTTAAGAAGCACTGATTTCGATGAATTAGTTTGAGTTCTCTGAGTGTCTTTGTGTGGAAGATGAGTTTCTGAAATCTGATCTTAATTTAATATACCAATGAATCGGGTTTTCTTATGTCTGCTGAGAATGCTGGCATTGCTCCTTCTGCATGTGGACGTTGTCACCATAGCACACTGCAATACGTCACAGCCACAGATGACAAGAGCTTGCACACAGCAGTCTCTATGGCAGCCTTCAGTGTCGAACTCTACTAGAGGTGATGGTACAGCAGGTCAGTAGGTCATCATAAGGAGGGCTTGACACTAGCCTCCCTGTGCCATGAATCATTTCTCAGATACCTTAGAGCCTGTGAGATAGGAACTTGGTGCAGACAGACATACTTTCTGGCATTCACTTACTGAATCTGCCCACCCTTGCTCTGTTTCTACTATATTGCCTTGACAACGTACTGTGGCCAAGGCCACTTATGGGAGAAAGCATGTTACTTAGGGGTCCACAGTTGGAGAGGGAGATAGCACATGACCCTTGTGGGGGGAATCTAACAACACTCAGATGAGCATGGAAATGGAGCTTGAACTGATAGCTTACATTGATTTTCAATCAAGACAAACACACACACACAGAGAGAAAGAGAGAGAGGTGCATTACTTGGAATGGGTTTGGCTTTAGAGTTCTTAAAGATCTGACTACTTACTGACACCTCCTCCATCAAGGCCACACCTCCTGTTCCTTCCCAAGCAGTTTCACCTACTGGGAATAAGTATCCAACTATGTTCATCCATAGGGCCATTCTCATTCAAACTAACACACATATTTACCACGATGGGAAGAGGAAGCTCTTGGGTAGCATCGCCCTGAGTTCTGTCTCTGTCCCCACCCTTCTGCTCTCCTTGCATTCTCAGAGAGCAGATGACACCAGTGTCTCTCTTCCCATGCAGATGTTTCAGGAAACATCCCCTGAGAGTTGCATACCAGCACCTCTGTAAACATGTCTGGAAGACAGAAGAGACCCATGCACTCGACTTTTATCCCCAAAGAAGCTTCTTTTGTGAAGCCCTTCACCTAGAGAAGCCCTGTTTGGCTCTCTGCACCGAATTAGATGATCATTACCACCTCAAAGGTCAGAATGGGCTGGATCATGAGACTATGTCTCAGAAAAAGAACAAATAACAGGCACACCCCACAATTCTCATTGGTAGACAGAGCACACAAAACTATCCGTGGTCTGCCTTATGTGACAATTATGTGACAATGGAAGTCTGACCACGGTAGCAGCCCATGCTACCAGTCCATGCCACAGCCTCTGTGTTCAACTTGATCGAACAGGTGGGACATTGAGCGTTAGTGTCTTCCAGCCCCTGACTATCATAGACACAGTAGTCAATGTGAACGTAAGTCCTGGACCAGCACAGGGCATTATGGAGTTTAGGGAGTGTCCTGTCAGTCAACTCCTTGTGCTGGGAAAGTCATCTAAGTGAGCGATGGGTGATTTTCACAGCTTTCTCATGCGGCCTTGGAAAGGGGGGTAATAACAAACTCTGTGTGACTCTTATGTAATAATCTGTTTCCTCTCATAGTTAAGCTGAATGGGGAACAGGTGGCTAGAGAATTCACCCTGAGTACCACGGAAGGAAGGCGAGAATGCGAGGCATGTGCCTGACCAGCTCTCCTCAAGCAAAGGCTCTCTAGCCAGGGAAAATGTAAAAGAAATCTGTCCCTGACAGACAATTTTACAGAATCCATGAGGGACACCATCCTGTAAGCCAGGCCACTTCCTTTCAAAGACTCAACCATCAGACCTCCTCTCCCCTAGAGTCTCTCTCTCGGGAAATCATGTGGTCACTTCTATGGCCCTTCCAGCCAGTAAGTTCACACTGCTCATCAAACAAATCAAGCAATTATTTTTGCCAAACTTCTTGGTTTCCTAGGCTGCTCACCATGGCAGGAAATGGATAATTTTTGTCTTCCATGGTTTGCAGGCTCTCATGAACATATCCAGCCACAAGCTTTCCGTGCTTCCCATATATTGCTACAACTGGGGATTGACCACCACCCAGGTTCAATATTTACTTGCTCTGTTGATGACATTAGGCTCTTGAGATATCTTAAGTTGAGAATCTAACCATGAAAACTGCCCCCTAGTGGCAGGGATAACTCACTCCACCAAGTGCTTGGTCTTCAAACATGAGGACATGAGCTCAGAAGCAGATACCACATGTCAGCCTTGCATGTCAGTGTGAGGACATCATCCTACCTCTATGGAGATGGAAGGGAGAAGGCCCCTTTTCAGCCTTGTGTAGATGGTCTAGAGTTATATTGACAAGTTCCAGGTTCAAGGAGAATGTTCAGGACACAAGGTAAATATGACACTTGAGACTCCCTCCTACACACACAAGAGTGAACACAGGCAGTACTCCAGAAGACACATATGAACCCCCCCCCACACACACAAGTTGGGAGGCATGAAGAAAAGGGAATAGGAAATAAAAATGGGTGAAGGTTTCATCTTTCATAAATGATTGTTCTTATGTGCGAGATCTATTTTTCAATTTGTGATAATTGTGATTTTGTCCACAGCATTCTAGTGAAAGGCTCCTGCATAACTGTGGCTTCAACTTCATCTTTGTTTCCTCAGATGAGTCTGCTGAAAAGCATGCGTGTGGCTCAAATTTGTGAAGAACAGTAGGGTAAGCTGTCATCAGCTGCCTCTGTGGGATCACAACAGAATGGCAGCTCATAGCACTGTGGAAGCCTTTCCCACAGTGACTCAGTACTGTGGACTCTGGCTACTTAATGTTTGATGTTGACACATTGGGACTATATATGACACAGGAGCAGTGTTCCACTCTTCATGGTTTGAACAAAATTTCCCTGGCCTGACATGAAATTTCTTTTATTTATTTTATTATTTGTTTTATTAAACGTTCACTTCATTTTTATCCTGAACCATCTCTTCATGTTGTTATAAACCTGTGATATCCTATCCCAAGTGAACTGAAACATTGCAGCCAGACTTCTCAGTCAGGATTTTCTAATCTTGTTTGATATTTACCGTGGCCTGTACCACCTGGAGCTGTTCCACACCACAGCTTCCGCATTGACACCTGTAGCAGCTCCTGCGTCAGGGCAGCTATGTATCATTGGTAGCTGTGTCTGACACTCACAGACATGTCAAGTCTGCAGCATGGCCACAGGGACACTCGATGCTTCTTGACTGCATTGACATGAGTTGTCTGAGAGGGAGCTAGGAAGGCCTTTTGTGCTCAGGGACACATGGTCAGAATAAAACATTTTCATTGGTGGGAATAAAACATTTTCTGGGATGGACAAATGAAAAGGAGACCTTAAGGGGTGTAATGCTGCCAACCACAGAGGAAAACATTTATAGGTCAATAAAAGAGGCCTGAAGGTACTTCAGTTCAGATATCCCTGCTTCAGCTGTCAGGTCATCAGAAAAGACCTGCCTTGGGAAATTCAGAGACACAAAAAGACATCAGAGCAACTAGGGAAAACATGAAAACCAAAGCAAAGAAAGCACACTCAAGAGGCAGAGGCAGGAGGATCTTCAAGATGGGCCTTGTCCACAAAGGGAGATCCAGGATAGCAAGGGCTATCCTGAAAAAGCAAAGGAAGCTTGAGAGAGTGGTGTCTGTACACTGCATGGTAGGCAAGCATAAAGCCCGACTCCCTGTTTCTGCCCCCTCCATTGACAAACAGGAATATGCTTGGCACCATTGGCAAGGCAGCTCTCTGCTGATTCCTGGATCTCACTGCTGATGCTACCAGCCTAGCAGAATCACTGAGACCTGACAGAAATGAATAACCCATCAAATAAGGTGAATGTAGCCCATCTAGTAGAAACCTTGAGACCCCATGTAAATGAGTGACCTGTGTCAAATAAACAAGGAGAATGTGTCTTAGGAATAAACACTGAGACTTTCCTGTGGCTTCCACATGCACATACACTAAAGGAACATATGTATACACACAGACACAAGTGTATCCGTATACATGTAATAAACACAGATATACAGAGAAAGGAAGAGAGGAGGAAAAGGAGAGGATCACTCATATTGGTTTAATAAAACACGGATTGGCCAGAAGCCAGGAAGGAAGTGTAGGAAGGATGACCAGACTAGGATTCTGGGAAGAGGACAGGTGGAGTGTCAGCCATAAGCAAAACATGGAGGAAGCAAGATGAGAATGCCTTACTGAGAAAAGGTACCAAGCCACATGGCTAAACATGGACAAGAATTATGGGTGAATTTTAAGTCATAAGAGCTGGTAAGTAATAAGTCTAAACAATAGGCCAAAAGTTTATAATTAAAATAAGCCTCTGTGTGTTTATTTGGTACTTAATGGCTGCTGGACTGGGTGGGACAGAAACTTCTGTGTATAAAATCATTACCACCAAGAGATGTTTGAAAGATTTTATTGGGAGTCCTATTACAATAGCAAAAGAAGAAATGCCCTCATCGGGAAAACACAAAACCCAATAAAGAGAAGATGTGCAGGAGAGGAAAAGAAAAGAACTTCACAAATACAATAACCCCCAAAATACATGGCATACCAGGAAGAATAAAACAAAGAATGTTCAAAACAAGTTGATATATAGTAAAATGAGAGCACTAAATCTTACATCATTTTGACAACTTTAAAAATGAAGAGATTGTTAATCAAAGACAATGATGGAATAGACACAGCAGCAAGATCCAATAGTGAGTTTCCTATTCAAAAGTCTCACCTTATATGTAATCTGAAAATGGACGGGAAAGATAGTCCATACAAACAGACACTAGAAGCAAACAAATAGTTACTCTATGTCAGACAAACTACACTCTAACACAAAAACCATGGAGAGATAAAGAAGAAAAGGAGTCAAGTGCTCAACAAGAGGATAAAATAATAGTAAATGTATATGATACAACTAAAAACACAGTCTGAAATTTTGTAAAGCAATCAACACTATGTGTAAAGGGAGAGATTGGATCTTCTATGATAGCAATGAAGGACTTCAAAATCCCATCTCTATTGATGAGAAAATTAACCTTATAATTTTTAAAACAATATCATTAAATTATAATAGAACTCAGGAGGAGCTACTAAGCATTTGCAGAGGATTTCATGCAATGCCTGCAGTATATGCTTGCTTCATCAGCATGTGAAGTGTTCTCTATAATAAACCACATGCTAGATCACAAACAGAATCTCAAAAGATCATCAAAACTCTATATTATGTATACTATATTTGTTTCCTTATCACAGTGAATTAGAAATAGAAATAAACAAAAGGAAACGATAACATATACAAATCCATGAGGACTTCATAGCAGGTTACTGAACACTGAGTCATTGAAGAAATTGAAAGGGAAGTTAGAAAATTCCTTAAAATAAAAGAAAATAGATATGCAATATAAAGGAATTCAATAAAAATTCTAATTGGGATGTTTATAGAAATAAATGGCCATGACAAGAAAATGGAGAGATTTAGAATAAACAATCTAATTATATGCCTCAAGGACACAGAAAAGCAAACGGAAAATAAAACGAAAAGCAGGAAGTGAAAAGAAAGAGAAGATTGGGGAAACAAATAAAGGAGAAACTGTAGAATAATAGAAAATACCAATGAATACGAAAGGCTAAAAAAAAAAAAAAACTCTAACAACAGCAATGTTCTACATAGTCCAACCAAGAAAAGAAGGCAGAAAACCCATGAAGACAAAGTTAGGGACAAGAATGGAACATTGCAACTAATACAACAGAAATACAAATGCACATTAGACCTTATAAATAGCTATGTTCCAATGACATAGAAAACCTAGAAGTAAATTAATTTCTAGCCACCCATACCCTGTAAAAATTTAACGATGAAGCAATGGAAACTCTGAACTAAGGCTTAGAAATGAGATTACAACTGTACTAAACTGACCAGCCCCCCTAAAGAAATTTCAAGACTATACAGTTTCATTAACTTCCATAGTTTTTAAGGGAAAGGGGATATTCTTATTAAAGTTCTCACAATATTTAAAGAAAAGCAATTCTAAACTCACTCTGTGAGATCAACATGGTCCTCATAGTGATACCAGACAAGGCTACAATGACCAAAATGAAAACCACAGGTCATTGTCTCTAATGAATGTAGGTGCTCAATAAAATAGTAGCAAGTTGAACCCAACAGTATCTGACAAAGATCACACATCACAATCAAGTAATCAAGTGGTGTTCATCTAAGTAATGAAAAAACAGTTTAACACACACACACACACACACACACACACACACACAAACAAGTCACATCACATGATCAACCTGCTGTTACGTTTCCTGGACCTATTTTCAACAAAGGGGGCATCAATTGTATGTTACTAGCTAGACTTGTGGGTTGATCGTCTAGTAGGAAAAAAAATCTTTATTAAGAAGTGAATAAACCAACAAATGGCAGCCATGAAACTGGTAGAAAAAAATTCTACAAGATCACGTCCAACGCTTTTGTGCCCACTTATTTGTGCTAAGCTCAAATTTGATGATGGATTTAAGAATTAGCTTTCCAAAGACAGACAGACACCTGACCCTTTTCTTGCTCTCTCCACTCTGGCTGTGGGTGACTGAATTTTAGTCATTCTTTGTTTTCTATGGAAACATCACAACAGAGTCAGTGTGTCTGGGCCACACAGGAGAACATTCTAGACATACCTACCCTCATTGACAGGCATGTCAGGTAATGATACAAAGGGCTTTTCAATACTGCATACCTGTCACTGTAAGCTCTTTAGTATTCCAGCGTTAATGTGACTGGAATCTAATTCATAGTTATGTGTGGTGCGAAGGAGGAAAACCGATTCCAGAAGCACATTGCTGTAACAAAAGAACTCAGGCTTGCAGTGAATCCCTTATTCCAGCCTATGTTTAAACTTGTACCAAAGGTATTAAAGTTCAGGAATTCTATTGAAACTCTTTCCAAAGTTGCCATCAAAGTTCCTACCCATCACTTCAATGGACTTAAAAATCTATTAAAATTAAAACTGGAGATGATCAACTAATGACTGAATTCATCAGATACTAATTCTGCAAAATTTATAGTGAACCTCTATAATTATCCCAAGTAATGATTTTCTCTTTCTGTGAGCTCTAGTGCTTGAGCCTGCTAGGCAAAAAATCTACAATGAAAACAAACCATTGCGCCTATCATGTTTACCACTTTTTGTTTTCTCACTGTGTCCCAGGACTATTTTATATGTGTTGATTCTTCTAATCCTTGCTAGTGCCCTTATGTTGTAGACACACTCACTAAATACTGCTTTTTTTTTTTTAAAAAAAAAAAAAACTTCAATAAATTCAATAAGTGCTTACTGAACATCTACCATATACAACAAGTGCTGGTTCTTTCTCCTAAATTAACAGTTGAATAAGAAAGGCAAGACATACTCACAGCAGAGGGACAAAGAATGTTCACTTTTAGTGGAAGCAGTGTTGAGAGCTGGCACACAGAGGAAGAGGTTTCACAATGACACGCCCTACATATGTATCATTGCACTCCTTAACTAATCTTCTATTCCTTTTTTACCTCCCCCCCCCACTTTCTTTCTTTCTCAACAAATTTCTGCTTCTGCTTTTATAGTTTTGTATCTCTGTATGGGACCCCAAATCCTTGTTAATATTTGCCTTTATTTTCTCCCAAGCCCTCCATTAATCACTCTCCTTAAAAATCTCTTCTTCCACGAGGCAGATGGTTTCTAAGAGCCAGTGGGAAGGGAAGACATCAAGGAAATGTTGTCCTTTAGAAACACCTATAACCATACTGATGAAGATTTTGCTTATCACCATAGATCCTTCATCCGGCGATGGATGGCGATACAGACGGAGACCCACATTGGAGCACCGGACTGAGCCCCCCATGGTCCAAATGAGGAGCAGAAGGAGGAAGAACATGAAAAAAAAAAAACTCAGGACCGCGAGGGGTGCGATCACCCACTGATACAAGGGGACTGATCTAATGAGAGTTCACCAAGGCCAGTTGGACTGGGACTGAACGAGCACGTGATCCAACCAGATTTTCTGAATGTGGCCGGATTCTCTGAATGTGACTAGCCCGGAGCCTTTCTGAAAAGCCATTGACAATGACTCTGGGACTTGTTTCCTCTGCATATACTGGATTTTTGGGATCCAGTCTGTTTGGATACTCACCTTCCTGGACCTGAAGGGAGGCGGGAGGAACTTGAACTTCCCACAGGGCTGGAAGCCCTGACAGCTCTTAGGGATGGAGAGGGAGGAGGAGGGGGAGGGGGGGAGTGGGAGGGTGCTGGGAGGAGGGGCGGAAATGGAAACTTTCATAATTTAATAAACTTTGAAAAAAAAAGAAACAATAGAAGTAATGACCAATGACCTCAAAGTGTGTGGTAGCATACAGGGCCTGCACAGGTCCAAGCCAAGCCGGGTTCCAATGCTGAAAGGAGGAAGCAAGCGCCCACCATAACCAAGAAATTATCTTCTCAGTGTTCTGAGTTACATAGGAGGTTTCAAGAAAGAGGGTCACTCCAGGATGTAATCTGGCTCTGTGACAGCAGGTAGGAACAGTCTCGATGAACTGAACCTTGGACAGCTGTGCAGAAGAATATTTACTGGCTGTTACACATAAGTTGTTTTTTTGGTAAAGCAAGTTCCTCATACCAAAGACCCTATCCTAATCTACGTGTTTTATGAAGGAAACCATCAGACTCTTTTAGTTCTTATTGTGCACTGTTGGTAGTACTTGACAATGCCAGACATTCCAGGTGTGCAGGTCTGTCTTGTGACCAGAGTCATGAAAGGCGGTAGAGCTCCTTCAGAAAAGTAGCTCTGTAGCTAACAGAGAGCAATCACTGTTTCCCACAATGCTTTCTTCGGGGTCAGAGTACTTCTAGAGGACAGCTGTTGATTCTTATGTTTACCCTGGACAGCATGAAAACAAGTGTTTAATTCTAATGTTCACTTTAGATACAATGACTCTACTAGATACAATGATTCTACTAGAATCCCACTGTTATCTTCTACTGACAATGGCCCATAAAAGAACTATTAGTTTTCTCCAATGAAGTCTTCTGGGTGTACAAGTCATACATAAGGGCAAGTTCCTCTCCCATAATAATATAGCGTATGACAACAATTTTTTCAATAAAAATATAATGCCTTTATTACAAGTTGTGGTCAATGAACACCACCACCACCACCAGATCTCTTCTTACCTCCCAATCTCCTTCCCAACTTCATTATATACACATGATCTTATTGGAGTTTTGAAACATTTTAAATATAATAAAATATACAAAAAATGCTGAGCAATGATAGCACACACCTTTATTCCAGGCACTCAGAAGGCAGAGGCAGGCGGATCCCTGTGAGTTCAAGGCCAGCCTAGTCTACAGAGCAACTATCACGACAAACTCCAGAGAAACTCTGTCTCAACCCTCCCCACAAAAACCCACCCCCAAAAAGACATCCTCTTTACTAATTCCAATTCTGATTTCTTCCTATCTCTTTTAAACAGATCTACTATACAAAGCTTGCAATACAGATACCACTATGTAGCCATCTGGGTGACTTACCTTTCTTCTTGGGAACTTCCCTGACTCACTAAAAAATCTGCAGGCAGTGTCCAACAACTCGGGACAAGTACGTTAATAAAAGGATAAAAGGTAAGGCAAGGTTAACTCAGTATATGTGTATGCACTGCATATGTGTGTGTGCGTGTGTGTGTGTGTCTATGTGTGTGTCTGCGTAGAAATCAACCATTACTTTTGTTTGGCAGCTATAGATTCTCTGCGAAAAGGAGAAAAACACAGAAAGTGGAAATTTCAATTCAGAGTAGGTAATAATTAGTTAGCGCATAAAACTTCCAGAGGGGGCCACTGAAAAAGCTTGAAATCTCAGTTTTAAAGCAAACAAATTAGGCATCCATTAGACAATTTGGTTTCACATCCAGCTGGGAGGACCCCAAATCAGAGGGTCTAAAGCATGCAAGAGACTGTTTAACAGCACACCACTCCATCAGTCCCAGGCCCCCAGTGCTCAGTGCCCTTGATGGCTGTAGTGATCTCAGCACTCGTGCGAAAGAACAAGCTCTAAAGAGTAGGTGTGTCTGTGTAGATAATCACCCTGAAATAGAAAAACCACACAGAAAGGGGGCCATCAGCTCTTCCGCTGCTTGTGCTAGTGAGCTGCCAGATAATTTTTTGTATGCTCTGGTTGAGTGAGATGTTTCACTTTTCCAGCAGATGTTAAAAGCACACCCACTTTCTACTCAATACAATGTTCAGCTTTCTGAAACCCTGGGTGTAGGGGGGTAGGGATGTTCCATCCATACAGCCCAAGTAGGAAAACTGAGAAGGAAAAGAAAGCCACAAGAATTGAGACCAGGATTACAGAGTCCCCATCACAGAACCAGAAAGTCTGTAGACACTGAAGATGTCACAAGTGATAAAAGTCACAGTTGCTATGCAGTTGGCTGCCTGGACTTTCCTCATACAAGCCCTTATGTTTTTATGCTTGTATTCCTATTCTTTTACATCTCTCATTTAGAAATCCTTCACGTCGAGTTTGTAAAAATCCTAAGACATATTGGCTACATTTTAAACTGATAGCGGACAGATTGGAAGGACAGGAAGTCGGATGGATTGTCAAGAAAAAGTGAGGACTGTTCTGTTTATATGACCATTGTGGTTTGAAAGAACGTGGCCACCAAAGGGGGCAGCAGTATTAGGATTTGTGGCTTTGCTGAAATGAGTGTGGTCTTGTCGGAGGAAGTGTGTCATTGTGGAGGAGGGCTTTGAAGGTTCATGTATGATCAACCATACCCAGTGAGACAGTTCACTTCCTGCTGTTTTCTGATTAAGATATGACCAGCACCATGTTTGTCTGTTTCCCAGCATACTACACCATGATGATAATGGACTGAACCTCTGAACTGTAAGCCAACCATCTCAGTTAAATGTTTTGTTTTTTAAGAGTTGCCATGGTCATGGCAATAGCAACCCTAAGACAACTGTGCATCAGGCCTGATCTGTTGTGCAGTACTCTGAGGCTAGTGTGATTCTTATTCACTGTCTGCCAGGCAGTCACAATGCATTTTTATTATGGAACTTGGCAAGTGAGGACCAATCCTAATTCAACCATGATCATGTTTTTTCTCTCACTGTTTATAGTTAGCATCCCAAGGCATTGTGAAATTGGTCTTTCAATGAGGATGTAGCAGGAGTTCTTGAGCTGGAGTGAGACTTTCCTGATAGCAACAAGTCACTTCGCAAAGGTATCAACCCAGCTCTTCGCTGTCTTCACTTTTGTACCACTAACCTCAACTTGGTAATAACCAGAGTTGTTCATATTTCAGGGAATTGAGCATTGACATAGACTATTCACACTAGAATCATTCAAACCTCTTAAGTCACTTTGCTTTTCTGGGTAGGAAAAGCTAAGCATAAACCAGTCTAATAGAGGATCTCTCTCTCTCTCTCTCTCTCTCTCTCTCTCTCTCTCTCTCTCTCTCTTTCTCTCTCTCTCTCTCTCTCTCTCCATATACTATAAACTATCTCTCCATATACTACAAACTTTTCTATCCATTGTACTCAGAATCAATAGTTTTGATAATCATTTAAATGTTTTTTAAAAGCAAGCCATAATAAAATGATACACAACACAATTTTTCCATGGAAATTTTGAGTACAACATCATATACTTGTTAAATCATTCTGAAGAAGAAACAGGCTTTCCCCATGACTGTCCTCTAACTAGAATAGGCAGTCTTTGTTGTAGAAACTAGTGCTGTATCATTTGCCAATTCCAGCACTGACTTCTGTCAAGAAGAGAGATAATATAAAGATACTTTCAAATTGATTCCAAACTTTTATACTTTTACACTTGGTGTATGTATACACACTCCCTCTCTCTCTCTCTCTCTCTCTCTCTCTCTCTCTCTCTCTCTCTCTCTCCTGTCTAAAGTTTAATGACAATATTTTCAAAATGACTTAATTATCTGTTAAGAACCTAATATTTAATCTAAAAGAAGAAGTTGTTGTTTACTTTTTTTTAACCTCAGAGTCCACTAGTTAATCTAATGATTAATTATACTATGTAGATAATTGAGTAGATTTGGAACCAAATACAAATAATTTTGGCAAACTTATTATTTGTAGTTCAAATAAAATTTTATTAGACTGAGTGTATGGTTTTTTGGTGGACTGTTGGGCTAGCATGCCCAGGGCCTTGTGTTCATTCCCTCTAACTATAACAAACAAATAAATAAATAAATAAATAAAGTCTTAGAGTGGCTTGCTAGTCATGACTATTCCGTGTATTTTATGATGTCAGGCAGAATCATGAATGTGCTATACTTTTTTCTCAACTTGCCTGAGTCTGATGAGGAGGAAGCATCCATTTGTATAAATTACATGAAATGGGTTTATGACTTTCCAAAAGGTGACATGGGACAAAGAAAATGTAGGGTTGACTGCAAAGTGGTCTACAAGGTTTAAGAAAGCTGCCCAGTGGTTTACGTGTGGGCTGTATAGATCCAACTTGCTGAAGACCTGTGGAAAATAGCTAGTTCTGAGTTTTATGTTACAGAGCACTAGGAATCTGAGAGATGCGAAGTAATGTTGGACCAGGTAAGACTGTTCATCTTCCTGTCTCAGGAAGATGTACCCATTACCTACTTTTAGTTACTATTGGAAACTATGTGTAGGAATGGGATGGGAAAACAGAGTTGGTCCACTAGAGAATAGCCCTCTAAGTATGTTTTGCAGAGTACACTATGATTGACTAGGGGGTTGGATGGAGTTGTGTGGCCAGGAGACCTCATGCAGGATAGAGAGCACACTGGCTCATCTGGCAAGCTGCATGTTTGAACAGGACTAAGAGTTGTTACAAAGGCGCAATACCACATGACGGTGATTTGATGGGCTCCCCATCACACTGATGGGTTCAGACTTTTCTTTCTGCCACTTAAAATTGCTACTTTCAGGTAACGTTGATTTATTTACTTTACCAATAGAGTTTCGTTTTGTATTTATACAGTTTAGTATTCGTAGCAATGAATTTTTTTCAGCATGGTATTTAGGAACTGAGGAAAGTTCTCAGTATCATATCTTTCACCTAACTGGGGAAACTAAAATTCAGGTATTCCTTGGTCAGAAATAACTGACATAGATATTTCTATGTATCTGCATAGATCCGAAAATACTCACACTCCATTCACTTAAAGTAAATAAATAAATAAAAAACCCACCAATCCCTGGCTGCAAGCCAAAAAGACATCAGAAAGTAGTCCATGAGAAATGTGTCTCTTACCCCAACCAAATCCTCTTGGGTTTCTGAAGTCAAGCTTAGCCCTGCCTGTGTTTAAGGTTTCACTCTGGAGTCAGCACCACAGTTAGCGCTCCTATACCGACTGTTGCCTTCTGTCCATAAAATGCTTTGGGTTCCTTGTGGAAAAGGATAAAATTTACATGCCGCTGGATACACTAACAAAATATCATATGAACAATTTTAATTCTCAACAGACAGTGCTTTTGATTTCTCCATGGGGCTAGATTCTACGAGTGAGCAATCAGTGTGGCCCCAGGACACAAATATCATGTTCGGCCACATGCTTTCCAATCCTACAGTCAGAGTAGACGTGATCACCTCTGCTCAGTACCTGCCTTGCACCTCCTGACTTATGCAGATAAAACCCCTGGGTTTCCCAGGCCCTCAAACCTCAGAGCCAGAATTGACATTATTCCATTTTCCTTTCATCAAAAGTGACATAAAAATATGAACCACAAGATTATAAATTCACATTGGGGGTTGAGAGTGAATGTTCCAAAAAGCCAGGCAAAATTTCTTCCCGGTAACATCAGACCAAGACTTTCAAGAACACAAATTTGGTTGGAGTGTTTCTGGATAAACAGAGCAAAGGTTTGTGGGATTCTGAGTGGTTGCTGCTTCTCATGAGTCTTCATGTGCAGTGCTTTCGTTTCTTCTCCTGTCGCTGTCATAAAACACCATGAAGAAAGCAACTTCAGGAAACAGGGTTCGGTGTAGCTCATACTGCATGGTACAGCCAGTCCAGTGTGATGGAGAAGTCAAGGCAGCAGGAACACAAAGCCCCTGGTTATATCGTCACCAGAATTAGGAAGCAGAGAGGGAGCAATGAATGCCCAAACCTGCTCAGTGTCCTTTATCCATCTATAGACTCTAGAATCCCAGCTAAGGAAAGTTGCCACCCACAGTCCATGGGGCTTCCTATCTCAGTTATTGTCATCAAGACGATCCCTTTATAGGATGTAACATGAGGGTCCAGCTTGTTGGGGTATCTGTCCCGCCCGGCACCCCACAGCTGGCAATTCCCAAAGAAAATCACACCCAGGACTCCATAAGATTATAAACTGATTGGCCCATTAGCTCAGGTTTCTTGATAACTCTTATAGCTTATATTAACCCATTATTCTCATCTATGTTAGCCATATGGCTTGGTACCTTTTTCAGCTGTCAGCTTACATGTTGCATCTTCGGTGGTCTGGGCAAGAATGGCAGAGGGAGCTTCCTCCTCCCTAGCCTTCTCCTATTCTCATTGCCCCGCCTCTACTTTCTGTGTGGTTGACCCGCCTATACTTCCTGCCTGGCCAATCAGCGTTTTATTAAAATACATGATTGACAGAATACAGACAATTCTCCCATACCAACAGGAAGGTCCAGAAGCCCATCTCCAAAGTGACTCTAGGTTCTGTCAAGTTGACAATCAACACTAAGTATTAAATCCAGTTAGCTAGTTTGAATAATATCGATTAATCTTTGGGGAGCTCTGTCCACTCATCTTTGCAATGGCATCAAGCTCCTTGTCTGTGAGCATGCAATTGCATCGCATCACTTGCTCCAGAAAACTTATCTCTTGTTTTCTGTCCACACATCTCTTTCAACAACCGATACCTACATCGTGTGAAGGAAAACATGTTTTCTTCATCATCCACTGTCTGAAAAGAGGGAGATGAATGTGTGCTCAGCTTGCCCTTTCCTTCTTATTCAGCCCAAGATTTTTGCCAAAGGAATGGTGCTGTCCTCATTTCCGGTGAACTTTTTACAATTAACAGAGTCTAGCAACCCTCTCACAAAGCTTTGTCTCCTACATGGCTCTACATCCACTCAAGCTGGCAGTAAATATCAGTCACCAGAGGTTAAGACCAATCTTTGTCAATTTGACATTCAAGCATCTCAATTGGAAGCCATAACTTTCCACCTATTTCTACAGATTCATGGCCATTTCACAGTGTTAAAAGCCTTGCATTGAACGTCAACACTCCTAACAGTTTCTTAGGTTAAGGCTGGGAATTTGTGCCCAATACCTCTTCTGGGAACTGTGATCTTGTCTGGCCTAAACTTGTGCAGGTCTTGTGCACATGGTCACAGTCTCTGTCAGTTCACGTGTGTCAGCCTTGTTGTTTCTGAATAAAATAAAAACACTGTTTCCGCGGAGATGTCCATCACCTCTGGCTCTGATAATCTTCCTGTCTCCATAGCAGGCCTTCTGCTCACCAGTAGTTGTCAAACACAACAGACAGACACGGAATGAGTCAGTCACACAAAACAGGATAGAAGAAAAAGCCACGCGGTAGAATGCAAATTAACAAAAAATATGGGTTAATTTCAGCTATAAGAGCTTGTTAGGAACAAGTCTAAGCCATTGGCTGAGCTTTCATAAATAATAAGAAATCTGTGTGGTTATCTATGAGCTGACTAATGGGATAGAATAATTCACCTATAGTAAAGGTTTCCATCTCCAAAGAGAGAAGATGAACAGGGATATGGCAAAGAAAAAAATTTCAACAAAGAAAGGTTGAAATTCAATATGGAAAACATCAAGTGATACCACCATGTTAGGTATCTAGAACTCATGATGCAATAATCATTTAGACTCCCGCTGGATTGAGCAGACCTACCTCTACAGGTCTGTAGCACCATCGCCATGTGTGCCGCTCTCATTGGTGACGATCCTCTAGTCACGGCATCTGCAGTGTCCTGGGTCTCTATTGCCACTTGGAATTCACCTTAATAAACTCATCCAATGACCTTTAATGGCTTTCCAGGCTGTCCAATCCTGTCACACATTGCCTTCCTTCCACAGCTTTCTCAAACACAAGCCTTCATGAACCATTCATTCCTGCGTCTATCAATCTTTCTTACTTATAGATTCAGTATCAATGGTCAATGCTGCCAAGTTCTGTTGGAAGCTTCAGAAGTAGCCTGACCTCAATGGACCATGGTTGTCATGACATCTGCCTTCCTGGGTGGTTAAATTCAGGCATGGTCCCCTGTGGGGATCCAAAAAAAAAAAAGAGCCTATTCCACCTTGTCTGAAGATCAGAGAGTTTGAGCTTATTTTTCTTTTCAAAGTTGTCAACAAAAGGTGTGGCTACAAAACAAGATATCCTGACCCAGGGTGTGGTCACCTGGTGTTGTGGACATTAAGATGGCTCACAGAGGTAGATCTACTCCACCCTGACCAAAGGTCAGAGAGTTCAAGCATACTACTTCAATTCCTTCTTTTGAAATAGGAGGTTTGACATAGAGACTGGATGCCTGCAGGATGCTTGGTCTCGGGTGGGTTCACTGCTTAAACGTCAAATACTTCACTTTGGAGTTAATGTATTGGAGCAAGTAACTGTTCAGGTTGTACTTTGTATCTTGTTAAAGCCGTCTTTTTCCTTCTTCCCCTCTTTTGTGTTGGAGTATAAAAGTGTATGGAAAATAAACGTGGGGAAACTTAGTATGCAGAAAGTGCTGATTTGCCCTCCTGATAATTATCCTAAGTCTCTGCTTCTTTCTTATCACTGGTCCACCTGCCTAACATTTTAATCCTCACGCCCCTACCCTGGAATGTACGAACCTGCTGCGGCTAGGACCACAGCAAAAGTCACCTCCTCCCTAGAAGGAGGCTCCCAATGGTCCCCTTGAATGGTTCTTTGAGTTTAAGTTGTCTCTCTTCAGATACATTTTCATCCTCACAAGGTAAAGGTATCACCGGTTGGGGGCGTCCCTCTGGATAGCTTCCTTGTTGCTGTGATCGTGCTGTGAGCCCGTCTTTAGCAACTGTAGGGGTTCTGTCACATGCATCCCCATCAGCAGCTTTAAACTTGTTCATCTTCCTGTCCTCATCGACCTCCATAGTTTGTCACATCTTTCCACTTCCACCTTAATAAGAGGAGCAAACAGTGTCTGTGCCATCGCCAGGATGCTGGGCTGTCTGGGAATTTCTCTCACCACACACCTCAGCCCATTGATTTGAACATCAGCCTCATTCAAGTTCTCAGGTCACTGATGGAAGATGCCAGAATCTTCACCAGAATATATCATGATGTCTAGTTCAATACGCAGTAGTGTTCTAGTCCCTCTCTGAAACCTCATAAGCTGGGCCTCTACCATCCACATTCCCTTTGGCATCATAATCTCCCCAGTTCCCACCAGACAGGCCCATTTGGCTCTGATTATAGTAGTCAAGGACCCTTCTAGTTAAAAATCTCAACCTCTTCCACTTTCCTCCCACAAACCAGTAGCAAGGATCTACAGATCACATGGACAGGTTTATCACAGAAAGGCCTTGCTTCTTAGGACTAATTTTCTGTCTCAGTTACATTGTTTGTTCCTACGGCAATGCATCTGGCAAAAGCTACTTAAGGGACAGAGCTCATTTTGACTCACTGGGGGCACAGTCCATTCTGGCAGGAAGACAGAAGGGACTTGAAGTCATACTGAAGTCAGGAAGAAGAAAGGGGGGAATGCCAGCGCTCTCTTGGTTTCCCCTTTATGTCCAGTGTGGGACCCCAGCCTGTGGGATGATGCTGACCTGATTTAGGAGAATCTTTCCACTTCATTTAATATAATCTAGGAAAACCCTCATAAACATGCCCCAAGGTCTGAGTTCTAGATGATTCAATACCAGGTCAAGCTGATAAACAATATTAAGCACTGCAGTTGGTAAAGAAATAAATAGCGAACAAAAATCTGCAGTTAAAATAAAATAAATACAAAACAAATGAATTAGTATAAAAAGTTCAGCATATAATTTTAGCTTAAGTAGGTAAAGGAATATTTTGATATCTATGAATTTATATAAATATGCATAGGTAATATTATATTTATTATATGCATCCTTAAATTACACATAAATTTTCATGTGACTTGATCACCTTCATGATGGAACATATACTGTTTTTCTTTCGGCATTAGTTATTATTTTGAGTTCTGTAGAGATGGCTCAGCTAGTAAGAACACCTCTTACGCTATCAGTGGACTCTAGTTCAATTTCCAGTACCTGCGTCCAGTGGCTCACAGTTGCCTGTAACTCTAGCCCCAGGAGAGCCACACCCTCTGTTGGCCTCCTCAGGAATCCTCATGCATCCCATAAATCCACACAAATGAAAAGAAATCTTTAAAACCATTTTTATGAAAAATAAATTATCACATATTGCTCAGTTGATAATCATTAAAAAATAACATGAAGGATTTTGTACTTAATCAATTGGTTCAGCTTCTAAAACAACCCCAAATTTAGCATTGGATTCATTTCAAATTCTGTAGCATGACTTTCCAGGGAACTCCAGCTTTGCTGTGTCATCTTTTACACATAACATAGGCATTAATCAAGCCGCAGTCAATTCCACTCTGAAGTGGACTTGCGTGTTCATGACACTTTCTCTCTGCTCTTAAGGTTTCTTCACTTTTGCTACCTCACTGAGCTATAGGGACCAACTCAAATGCTGTCTGGATGTCTGTGAGTGGAGAGACACTTTTCATTTTTTGAGGTGCACTCAGGCAAACTGAGTGAGAGGGAGCATTTGTGCAAGGCTGTTAACGTGTGTTTTAGCTAATCTTACCATTCAGTAGTTTTATCTATGTCACTGTCTGACTTATTTGGTTTCCAGTCCCTCAGTACATTATATGTGATGTGTTTCTTGATTTACTAGTTAATTAATTAATTAACTGATTTATTTATGCATATATTTGATGGTGGAGACACATGCATCCCACAGTACCTGTGTGGAGGTCAGAGGATGACGTTGTGGAGTCAGCTTTCTTCTTCTACTTTTACATGGGTCAAATTCAGACTGTTGGACTTGTTCATCTAGTGGCAAGTGTTCTCCCTATTGAGCCTTCTGAGTGACTACTAGTGGTTTTTTTAAATTTATTTATCTATTTATTAATTAAAAATTTCCACCTCCTCCCCACCTCCCTTTTCCCTCCCCCTCTCCACCTCCCCTTCTCTCTCTAGTCTTAAGAGCAGTCAGGGTTCCCTGCTCCACGGGAAGTTCAAGGTCCTCCCCCCTCCATACAGGTCTATAAAGGCACAGAAATTAGCATCAGCTAATAAAAAAAATAATAAAGATAAAAATTTCACTTAATTTTAAAAAATGTCTGTGTATACCCGAAAGGAAAATAGACGCTAACAACAAAGATAGATATGTTGGAGAGTCTAATATAATCTGCCATTTAGAGAATGTATAATGAGTCCAGAGAATGCAAGGATTGGAATCTGGGTTTAGTTTCAGTTTAGAGCTAATCATTTGAAAACTCCACTTCAGCTCTATCAGCTAAGACACTATACATAAAACTTAAAGAAGTCAGAATGCTAAAAACAAGACTGTACTTGCTGCTCCTATGGAGGATCCAGATTCAGCTCTCAGCATCCACATATTCTGTAACTCCAGTTTCACGAGATCTAACCCTCTTCTGACTTCCATGGCACCGGGCACACATATGCAGACACTCATACATACACATAAGATAAAAATATTTTTTTAAAGAAAGTAAAAAATTAAAGTGATGTTCAGATCATATAAAATCAATCATTTGAAAGTTCAATTTTGTGTCGTTTAGTCCTTTCCATTATTGTAAACCACTGACTGTAACTGAAAAACGTTTTCTCACATCAAAGAAAATCCCACACCCTTGTTACAGTCACTTTTGTCCCCCTCTCCATTCTAAGTCACCACCAATGTATTTCTTGTCTCTGTGACTGGCCATTCTAGGTGTTTGATATGAACAGAATCACAAACATTTGACATTTAATGTGTTGTTTATTTCAGTTAGTAGTTGGCTTGTGAGGCTCATGAGTATGCTGTATACATCATCTACAATATACCACTAATTTTTATGACTTCATAATATTTTATTATATAATACATACATATTATATATATACGTATATATATATATATATATTTGTGTTCATTTGTTGATTCATATGTCCTTTTCATATTTTGCTGCTTCAGGATGGTGCCACTGTGTCCATTTTTGTAGGTGTTTCATTTGATCACTTGGTTTTATTCTATTGGGTGTAAGTCCAGGAGAAGTATGGCTGGTGCAAACAGCAATTCCCTTTTGAGGAACCATGCCACTATCTGCTACCTTGGCTTGTCATTTTGCATGACAGTCACTGTGTGGTGTGTGTAAGAAGCTTCTGTCTCCACATCCTCACAACTGCCGACTTTTTTCTTCCTGTTATTGTTTTGTTTATAAATATGCCAATGAGTATGAACCATTATCTCTTTGCGCTTTGAATTCAAAACTTTCTAATTATCTAGGTGTGCTCTCTAATGTGCTTATTGTGTGCTTGTTGGCCATTTGTATTTCTAGAGGAATTTGTGCAGGGGATCAGAGAACAACTTTTGAGTTTGTTCTCTCTTTCCACTGTAGTTTCTGGTGATTGGGTTCCAGGCAGCAAGCCTGTACAGCAAGAGATTTTACTCACTTGGCTGTCTTGTAGGTTGCCATGTTATTGTTGATGCAAAATGTTGAGTTCATCATATATTCTACACACTGGAGCTCCATTGAACATGTTATTTACAATTGTTTTCACCATTCTGTAAATTTTCTTGATACAGATGATTTAAAGTTTCAAGTATAGATTTATTTAAAAAAATGTTAATTTTATTTTTAAAAATTTGTGAACATCCATGTGACCACATATGGTTATATGACCAGGAATACAGGAGACTGGGGTCAAAGGTGCCAGATAACCCTGGAGCTGAAGCTGCAGCTTTTATGAACCACCGATCATGGGTAATGGGAACTAAACTGTAGTTCTCTAAGAACAACATGAGCTCTTAACTGCTGGACTGTCTCTCCAGAATTTAATGTGGGGATCAGGATACCAGAGGGCTAGAGTCTATGAGCTCCATGGCAGGGAGAATAGCAACAGGTAGGCATGGTGTGTGTGCAGTAGCTGAGGGCGTACAACTTGGTCCTCAAGACCAAAGCAGGGAGTGAATTAACTGGTAATGGTGTGGAATTTGGAAACTTCAAAGCCTATTCTCAGTGACACATCTCCTCCGAGGTCACAAAACCTAACTCTTCCCAAACTCTTCTACCAGCTGGAGACTAAATATTTAAACATAGGCGTCTATGGGGAGAGGCCTTCTCATTCAGATTACTGCAGGAGTCATTTCAAATAAAAACCACAATGGGCAAGAGAAAGGTCACAAAGATCCACAAAATTAATTTTTTTATGAGTTTTATGTTTTTTATCATCTACATATATTTTGTCTTATTAGATATGAGCTAGTAACTTCTTGGTATCTTTGATATGGTTCAACTCCCATCTCTTGCATGTCAATAGCAATTTCTCTTTCATGTGTACATCAGCATTTCCAGAACCATTTGTCGAAGAAATTATTTTTTTCCACATTAACAGACATTAGCAGCTTCTCTAAATTAATTGGTCATGGGTATATAACTTTGATTCTTGGACTTAAATTCTGTTTCACTTTTCTATGATTCTGTTTTTATTCTAGTATCATGATTTGAATACTGTAACTTGGCAGCATGTTTTGAAACTTAGTGACTTTTCTTTGTGTTTTCTGAATATCATATCTCTCTCCCCTCATCTACCTACCATCTATCTATCTATTCTATCTGTCTTTCTGTCTGTCTGTATATCTATCTGTCTCTCTATCCTCTCTCTATGTATTTATCATGTATCTATCACCACCTATCTATCATATGTCTATCTACCCACCATCTATTATTCATCTATCTATCTATCTATCTATCTATCTATCTATCTATCTACCATCTATTATCTATCTACCTATTTACCATCTATCTATGATCTATGTATCATCTATCTACAAACCTAGCTATTATCTATCTATCTATCTATCTATCTATCTATCTATCTATCTACCTATCTATCCCATATCCATCCATCCTCTATCTGTCTACCATCTCTCGTCTTAGCTGCTTTATAAGTCTGCAGTCTGTTGCATTTTAACCTGAATGTAAGAATAAGCCTTCCCATTTCTGTAGGAAAGTTCTTGGAATTTTGACATGACCTCTAGATCACTTTTGGAAGTATTTCTCTCTTAATATTAAATCCCACTGTTTATCTAACTCCCTTAGATCTTTTCCAGTTTCTTTTTACAACGTCTCACAGTTTATAAGGAGGTCACATTTTACTTCATTGGTTAAATTTATTTCTAGATATATTATTATTTTGAATGCTATAATAAATGGATTGTTTTCTTGATCTTCTTCCAGATTTTCTTTCTATATATTTTCTGGTATATATAAACACAAGTGGATTTATATTTTTCTTGGACTCTGATCCTTTTATTAACTGGTCTATTAACTCTGCCCACTATCTGTCCCAATTTGTTTTCTGTTACTGTGATAAAAATCATGGGCATATTTATGTAGCTAGATACACATATGTATCTAACAACAATAAATAAAAAAGAAACAAGGAAATCGAAAGCAAAGAGGGGTATATATAGGTGGATTTGAAGTGAAGAAAGAGAAGTGTAAATGATACAATTATATAATAAGGCCCCCCCAAAAGAGAAATAATTCAAAAATGACATGAGTAAAAGCATCTTGGAAAGAAAGAGTTTATTTCACCTTACAATTTACAGTCCATCATAAAGGGAAGTCAGGACAGGAATGTTGAGGCAGGAATTGAATTAGAAGTCGTGGAAGAATCCTGCCTATTGCCTTGCTTTCATAGCTTGCTCAGGGCTTTCTCAACCCTGAAACCCCTGCCCAGGGGTAGCAGCGCTACAGTGGGCCTGACCCTCCTATAGAAATCATTAATTAAGAAAAATTCTCCCACAGACCTGCGTACAGGTAATATGATGGAGAAATTTTCTCAGTTGGGGTACCTCTTCCCAAACAGCTATAGTTTGTGTATAACTGATAAAAAGCTAGCCAGTACACCGTCTGCAATAACTCCTTGGGATTTACTGTGTATGGGATAATGGTATCCTTAAACAAATATTTTTATGTTCATACTAACTCATTTTCTCACTTTTTTTGTTTTTTTGTTTTATTTATTCGTTTATTCATAAAAATTTCCACTTCCTCCCCTCCTCCCAATACCCTCCCCTTTCCCCTACTCCCTCTCCTCCTCCCTCTCCAGTCCTAAGAGCAGTCAGGGTTTCCTGCCCTGTGGGAAGTTCAAGTTCCTCCCCCCTCCCTCCAGGTATAGGAAGGTGAGCATCCAAACAGACTAGGAACTTCGAATGGCCAAAAGACACTTAAGGTCATGCTTATACTTCAGTGTTTCTATTACCATATAGTAAAGACATGTGATGTTCTTGCTTATGACATTTTTATATATGCACATTATGTATTTATATATTAACTTCTGGCTACTCTGCCTTTTCACTTTCCTATCCCAAATAGCCCCACTTCTTCTACTTTCATGCCATTGTATTTGTGTGAGTGTCAGAGAGAGAGAGAAACAGAATGACTTTAATTAGTGTTGTTTATAGGAACAAGACTGGGATGTTGTTTAAAGAATCGTGACAGTCATTAAAAGTCTCCAAATCAAAGGAAAAAAAAAAACTCGAGGCCAGATGACTTTAGGACAGAATTCTTACAGACATTTTAAAAAGAGTTAATGCTAATACTCCTCAAATTATTCCACGAAATAGAAACAGAAGGAATATTGTCTAATTTACTTTTGAAGCCACAGTTATACTGATATCCAAACCAGAGAAAGACCTAACAAAGAAAAAGACTTACATACCGATTTCTCTTATGAACATATATGCAAAAACACTTAATAAAATACTTGAAAACTGGATACAAACAGTGTACCAAAAGATTATCCATCATTATCAAGTAAGCTTCAAAAAAATGTAAAATATCTTGGGGTATCTCTTACCAAACAAGTGAAAGACTTCCATGATAAAACATTTCAAGTCTTTGAAGAAAGAAATTGAAGTTGAAGTTGATGAAAAAATCAGAAGATGGAAAAACCTCCCATGCTCATGGATCTGTATGAGTAGCATAGTAAAAAATGCTAATTTACCAAAAACAATCTACAGATTCAGTGCAATACCCATCAAAATTCCAACACAATTCTTCACAGTTCTTAAAGGACAATTTTCAGCATCATATGGGAATTCAAAGACACCCAGGGTAGTTAAATAATTCTTGTATAATAGAATAACTGCTGGTGGTATTACTATCCCTGATTTTAAGTTGTAATATACAGTTATAGTAATAAACAGTATGCTATTGGCCAAAGAGAGACATATTGATCAATGAGGTCAAATTGAAGACCCAGACATAAATCTACACCACTATGGATACCCAATCATTGATAAAGAAGCCAGAAATAAACACTAAAAGAAAAGAGAACATCTTCAACAAATGGTGCTGATCAAACTGGATAGTTGCATATAGAAAAATCCAAATAGATCTATACTCCATACTTATCACCTTGCACAAAATTCAACTTCAAATGGACCAAAGAGTTCAATATAAAACCTGGTACACGGAACCTGGTATAAGAGAAAAGAGGAATAGCCTTCAACTTATTGGCACTGAAAAAGACAGTCTGAATAGAACACAGTTATCACAGACACTAATATAAACAATACGTGGAACTGTCTTAATGTTCTATTTCTGTGACGAGAAACCGTGACCATGGTAGATGTTATAAAGTAAAACATTTACTTGGGGTTGGCATGGCTGCACATAGGCAGACATGGCTAGAGAGGTAGCTGAGAGTTCTACATTTGTATTGACAGGCAGCAGGAAGAAAGTGAGCTACATGGCTTGACTTGAGCTTCTGAAACCCTGGAGTCTATGTCCAGTGACATTCTTCCTCTAACAAGTCCACATCTACTTCAACAAGGCCAAGCCTACTCAATTAAGGCTGCACCTACTCCAACAACTTTCTCATACGACTTCCTAAGGTTTAAACATACAAGTTTTTGAGTGTCAATCTTATTAAAACCACAATAAAGACGTCATGAATGTGAGAAGCTTTTACATGGCAAAGGACATTATCATTTGGACCAATGGGTAGCCTACAGATAGGGGAAATATTTTTAAACAAATACACATCCAATGGAGGGCAATATCCTAAATATATAATACATGGAAAAAAGTAGATTTCAAAGACACTAATGACCCAGTGCAAAAATATGATAGAAAGAATTCTCAATAAAGGAATCTCTCATGGCTTAGAAACATTTAAAAATGTCCTTAGCCATCAGGGAAATGCACATCAAAACTGCTTTGAGATTTTCTCTTCCACCTGTCAGAATGGCTAAGATCAACAAAATAAGTGTAAAACACATCTGTTGCTGATGGGAGTGAAGACTTCCACAGCCACTATGGAAATAACTGTGGCAGTTCTTTAGGAAGATGAGAATCAATCTACCTCAAGATCCAGTTGCATCATTCTTGGGCATATACTCATAGGTGCTTCTTCCTATCACAGAGACACCTGCCAAATCATGTTCATTGCTGTCCTATTTATAATATCTAGAAACTGGAAACAACTTATCTATCCATTAACTTTAGAATGGATAAAGTAAATAAGGCACATGTACATAATAAAATGTTACTCAGTTTTTAAACAAAGTGACATGAAATTTGCCAGCAAATGAATGGAACTAGAAAAAAATTTCCTAAGTGATGCATCCCAGGCTCAGAAAGACAAATATGGTATGTATTCAATTACATCTGGATATTAGCTGTTAAGCAATTGATAATTAAGTTTCAATCCATAGAATCAGAGACTAGGTATAGAGAAAGGGTCTAGACAGGATGGATAGATCTCATTAGGAAAGGAAAGTAGAATAGATATTATGGATCAGGATCTGGAATGGGAAGAGCAAGTGGGAACTGGAATGAGAGAGGAGGTATTGGAAGGGACTATGGAGAGATAACTAAAATTAAGGGGCATCTGAGGAGTAGTATGGAAACCTAACATTGTAGAAAGCTCATAAATATGTACATATAGGAAGACAAACTAAATAAAATTATCAAATAATGGAGGAAACAGAGACCCAACTGGCCATCGTTAGTACTGGGTTTGGGTTACATCTAATTGAGTTGTTGGACAAAGAGGCCCCATGGGAATCTCTAACCCAGGCTGTTACTATTGCTGCAGGTTGTTCTCTACTAAATGATAGCAAGGCCCAATTGCTGTAGAAAAATCACCTATGCAACTCACTGGACATGAGATGAAGAGCTGGCGCTTACACGAATCCTATGTATCAGTGTCTTTGTTATAAGAAGGCACTCAGTGAGCTATTAAAAGAGAAATATAGATACCAAGCCAACTAAAAATCCTTTATTTGTGCTACCTGCCAGAAATGCAAGTGCAACGGTGTACTACCTGCAAGGCTTACTAGTGCAATGGTGTACTACCTGCAAGGCATGCTAGTGCAATGGTGTACTACCTGCACGGCATGCTAGTGCAATGGTGCACTACCTGTATGGCATACTAGTGCAATGGTGTACTACCTACAAGGCATGCTAGTGCAGTGGTGTCACAAAGTTTGACACAGTGGTTCTGTTGGTCTGTCTAATCCAACCTCAATGTGATATTTTTTCTTTAATCTTATTATATTTTATTTTGTTACATATTTTTAAATGCATGAACGAATGATGTAAATTTACCCACTAAGGTAAAGGCTAACAACGGACCTGTCATTTATACTTGCTCTGAGAAGTATATCAGAGCAAGAAGAGTGAGAAGAAAATCAGTTTTCTTCATTGGAACAACACTGGGTTTATCAACCACACAGGGGTAGATCTCATGTTGGGAGCAGTTAACCAATAAATAATAGACTCTGGGCTGTTTCCCATCCTTTCTTCCTTCCCTGCTCCTTCCCATCCTCCCTCCCTTCCTTTCTTCCTTTCTTCTTCTACCCTCCCTTCTTTCCTTTTTCCTTCCTTACTCGTTCATCCATTTGTTTGTTTGTTTGTTTATCTATTTGTTTATGTGTGCATAAAAGACTTTTTATGCAAATAAAAATAATAATATATAAATATATAAATAAAAAATAATAATTTGCAGATAAGCATGACATTGCAGTTCCTAAGATACACGTATTAAGGAAAGGTAGAAGTATTCTTAAAGAGAAACTAAGACTCACTATGTGTGCAATTATCGGTAGTTTTACTATACACATTGCACAAAACAATTTTTGCTATTTTTAGTGTAAGAACGACAGACTTGTAAGTCTTGTTACTGAAGTGCCTAATAGGTAGGGCATCTGCTCTCACAGAGCAGGGCAAAGGAGAGTGTAGTATTTTAATCCAGGTCCATTCAAATGTTCAATGTTCAGTGCTTGACTTCAAGTCCTGACATCGTATTTGTATGTTAAATTTATGAAGCACACTTAAGGTGATAATGAAATAAATAGAAAGTATGAGGTCTGGCAGTAAACCCGAGATCACAAGAGCATGAGGACATAGGCGTGAAGCGCAGTGAGAACAATACCCGAATAATGGGCTTTCTCTCCCAGGGCAAATGGAAGGCTATTACATTTTTATGAGACATATAAAACTCCTACTATTTTCTCCCAACTATTTGGGGACCTAATTAGAAGAGCAGTCAAGCTGTACTAGGCAGACACTAATGAAGCTCCATCTTGTTATGTTCATTGAATGAGAGGGGATAACACAATGACTTCTAAAGCATTGCTGTTAGAACTCTTATATGGAAATGACTCTCCATACAATGCTTTTCCTCAGGAATCACAGAGCATAAGTTGGTGGTAAAGGCATTCTGGGAAGAACTAGGATGTTCCCCCAGACATTCTTTTGGGTTTATTTCCATTCTTATTTATTATAGTCACCCTACTGTACAATATAACACAAGACATAGATGTTATAAGAGCACACACATTCTCAGTACTTTAGTCATAATTAAATGATTCTAAACCCCACTATGTCTAGCATGATTTGAGGGGGGAATTAATCTTTTTCTGTTTTCCCATTAGTAATAGTTTTGGGGCTGGAATAAACTATACTAACTTTTTGGCTCATCCTTGACTATGCAGCCAACACCACAAATGTAAGCTATTACAATTCTTCTGTAAAGTACATAAACAATCAATACCAATCCATTCAAACATAAAGTATTTCTTTGTGCTGCAAATAGTCAAAATATTTTCTTTCAAGATTTTTGAAATTCATATTATGTTACTACTACCTACTGCTACTCTACCGTGCATCACAACACAAATTTTTTTCACTCCAGCTGCAATTTTCCAGCTATTGACTCACGTGATCCCATTCTTTCTCCTACTCTGAAGTCTCTGTTATTCATTATACTCTCAACTTCTATTAAAACTATATCACTTGATATTTTTTCATAGCGCTTATCTTCATCTAATATTTCTACATATGCATAAATCATTAATCTCTTTGCATTTTATGTATAGAGTATTTTATTTATTTGTTTTCTTTATATTTTTTAAAACTATGCATACGCTCCAAAAGCAAGGATTTGTATCTGGTTTCATCTGTCAGTGCTATTCAAGCTAGAGAATGGTGACTATTTGAAGTCACTGCAATGTGGAACTTTCCTCTGGGCTTGATATGACCACTGTCATCATGGAGCACAGAAGCTGTGGTGACCTGTTGTGAAAACGACCTGAACAGACTGAAAAGCAGCTATCCAGATCTATGATATCATGGATGTTTAGATTCCTTCTCTAGGGAAGAAAGAGCTGCACAAAGCCTTGAGAAGACATTCTCCTGAGGTTGCAACCACTGTTCCTTCTCACCCAGCTTGAAGCTTTCATTTATCCATTACCCATTTCATTTTAAGGCAAGAAACAATTAGAGTATATGTCCTATTCACTCAAAAGGCTAGACAGCTATTTCAGCCTAGATAACATACTAGACATGCCCCATATTCTAGGAAAGCCAGCATGTTGTTGAACAAATTGAAACACAAAAGAGTCCACTAATTAGTGGCTTTGTTAATATGAAGCACAAAAATTAATTTGTCCATTTTCTCTTTTAAGTGAAGTAACTCATTGTTTTGACATCCAACATATGAAACATTGTAGTTTAGCTGCTCTGGACGCCCTTTAACTCTAAACGTCTTATTTTTTTATAATAGAATTAACAAAGCTTTTCAGAATGTAGGACAGGATGCCCACATGGCCATGGCTACTGGGCTATGCCTTATTGTAGAATGTCATCTATGAGTCACTCGAGCTAATCATGCTGAGAGTTTCTAGGGCCTAAAGTGATAATTAACTTTCCCATGTCCAGATGATTAGCACAGTCAGAATTGAAGTACAGACCTTCTGACTCATTTCATTGCTAATTATATTTCTCACACATGTCTTTGTTTCAGTTGAAAACGTGTTTCCTACATGGCCAACAAAGGATCTAAAAACTGCAATGCTTCTCTGTGAATGAGTTTTGTGAATGAGTTTCATCATGGAATTTTGCCAATCTTTTCCATGGGTCTGTGGAATTCCAAAAATAACATGGGACAGCTGCATAATCCTCTTTAGCATGAGAAACCCACTGATAATACTAAGCCATGATATTTAGATCACCAGTAATAACAGTTTGTATTTAGGATACAGTTGCATTGTTTAGCCAACACAATTTCAAGGAGTCCAAGAAAAGCATAATTACCAAGCTCTAAGCTTCCATTGATCTCTCTGTAGGTTGAACTGCCAATGCAGACCCAATGTCCTTTCTTACTCTGGGGGAGAACTGGGGGAGAAGAGTGGGTCAGGGAAGGAGAGGAAAAGGAAAAGGTATCTGGGGGAGAGAACACATGAATTAGTGTATAAATTTCAATAGCCAACCTATATTTTCAGTTTTATTGACATTTTTGTCTATACTGACAGAGAAAGCTACTGCAATAGGACTGTAAAGAAAAGAACATCAAAGAAAGCAAGGGTTTGGAGACCCACAGTGAAGAACCCTCTGATTTGCTTGAGCAATCAGTGTAAGATTGGCTAATACTGTAGGTATTAATACTCCAGGTCTAAGGCTGTAAACTCCAAGGATGCATTACCAGGGCTGGATCCTTGGCTTCTTTATCTCATAGTTTTATTTGCTAGACCAAGTTTCTCTATCTTTCTGTTCTGCCTCCTGAATAGTGTGATAATGCACGTTCAATGCTATAGAAGTGCCACCTATCCTTAGTACAGATAAAAGGGAGATAGATATGTAACAACTATTTGCATTATTTAATTGTTAATTTTAAAATATTTTCAAATCATAAAATAGTTTGATGTTGACTAATATTACTAAGAATTACTGGCATATTCTCTGGAGTTTCATGACTTCAGGGATGCAAATAAGGTACACATAGTGATGGCCTACCCTCATAGAATCAACCTCAGAAAATAAGATGCTAGTGGTGACAAAGTTTTACTTATAAACATTTACTACAAGTACCTAGATATCCCCAGGAAAAATGGAGTTTTCCTTGGATCAAGATGTGGGGAGGTCATCCCTAAAAACCAGCAGTCAGGTGGAGTTCATAATCAAGCAAACAGAGGTGAGGAGAAAGGGGTAGATGTTGAACAGAAATTCCTCACCGTTTCCAGTTTCCTGCTAAAGGAATCAAGGTAGCCTTTGTTTCTAGTGAACTTTCAAGAGAAAGTGAAAGAGACTTACATTGGAGGAGCTCTGCTTGTTGGTTCCTGGTCGCCCAGCTAGCTTAAACCCAAAATAATCACACAGAAACTGTATTAGTTAAATCACTGCTTGGCCCATTAGCTCTAACTTCTTATTGGCAAACTCTTACATCTTAATTTAACCCTTTTCTATTAATCTGTGTATCACCATGTGACAGTGGCTTACAGGCTAAAGTTCTCAGTGTCTATCTTCAGTGGCTCCATTGCTTCTCTCTGACTCAGCCCTTCTTTCTCCCAGCATTCAGTCTAGTGGAACTGCCTGCCTGCCTTGCCATCCAAAGCAGTTTCTTTACTCATTAAACAATAAAAACAATACATAGACAGAAAGACCTCCCACACCAGACTTATGCCTTTTTGCTTGCTATCTAGTACTTAATGATGTTACAGGTTTGTCCTTTTCTAAATTAGTTTATTTCTTTAACACAAGTTTCTAATGTCTTCTTTTCTTTAATCTATGTGATGGTGTGAGTGTCCCATCTCTGCTTACAGTTTGTAAATTCTCTGAGAGTAGAGTTCTTTCCACTTCACTTATGATTTTCTTGAACAATGAAGGTTTATTTATTGAAGAGTCAAGCTTTTAAAAAAGGAAATGTACAAACAAGATGGCATAAAAAACAAACATTACTCACTTTCGATCATTTGTGAAGACTCATAAGCCAAGTTTACAGGCAAACAGAGTGGAGTAGTTTATTAGAGTTTGGGGAAAGTAGAAAAGGAAAAGATAGGAAGAGAGTGGAGAAGCAGAAGAAACACTCAGAGGGAGAGGAGTTGCTTAGCTGGGAACCTTGGTTACCAGAATCATTAAATGTTTTTCATAATGTTTAATGTGAATGTGAAAGGACCATTTACATAAAACTTATTCATGTTTGAGATGAGGGAGGTGTATCTCTTTATTTGATCATAATATATCCTACTCTGCAAGCAAATCCACAGGTATACTATAAACCCTGGAAGATACAAAATTTGAAACAAAATGCAGTTCTCCTCAGGAACTCCTGTTTTTAAGGCAAAAATTATCCCTCATGTTTGTGAGTCACTGTGTACCATAAAAGTTTCAAAAAGTAATTCAGTTCTGTGATCTTGCAGTTGTGAAAGTGTGAATTCTAGAATTGTGATGCATGAAATATATTAGTTTTGGGAGCTGAACCAACCAGGGTGCATCCAGTGGTTAAACAGCAAAAGTATATCCATCACAGTTCAAAGAGAATGACAGATTTTTGGAGTAGAGCCCCATAGATTTCTAACAGTAAGCGGCATATTTCACATTTAACTTCAAAACCAACTTAACAATAAATATTTTAAAAAGTACTGCCAATATTGTCCTCCCAAGCTTTTAACCACAATAAATTGTGTAGAAATCTTCAAAAGGGTAGGGAAATATAAATAATTATTCTCTCAAGTGTACTATATATTAATGGCTAAAAAGTGTTATACTAAAATATTTACAAATAAAATGATAGATGGTTATGTTTAGTGAAAATATGAGGTATTAACGTCAAAAGTATATATAATTATTATTCTGGTTTATTTTAGGGTATGGGTTAACTGCATGCTATGCAGATTAAGACATTATATTCATTGTTTATGTAATTGTGTAGTATTTCCTCTAAAATTACAGTGAAAATAACTATAATTAAATAAATTCTCTCTTCAATTACTGTAAAGTCTCATAATCTTTTTACTTCAGTATACAAAGGCCTAGCGCAACATTCTCATGAGAGTTAGCCACTCATGACAATGATACACATTGTCCGCGGTCTATTAAATTAAATGATCATACATTAGTCCACAAATCTCCAATAAATAGTGACTTTGCCAATGCATGTGCCTACTATTATAAGGAACAGAATTGTCCCTTGCATTACATGTAGACTTTTGATGTGACACTCTTTCAGATATTTCCAAACATGAAAAGAACACTGAGTTATTTATATAATCAGATGATCTATATTCCATTTGCTCATACATTCCCAATGATGTTGAAGAAGGAGCTACATCTGGATTCATTTTCACACTATTTGATGTATTTTCAAAAGGAAAGTCAGTTGAATAAAATAATGAATCAACTTAAAGTCCAGCCTTATTGCAAACAGCTGACTTGCGAACATGTGCCAGTGGAGAATGTTCTATGTGCAGTTTGTACCATTTACTTTCGTTTTCTTTATAGATGCATTCTTTTTCCCTTTTGGAAAAGAATGTTAAACAATTATTATTTTAAAATTCAGAACAAATGAACTTCACTCACTTCTGCTAGGGTATTACCCTGAAACACCATACTTGAACACATTCAGCATTAATTATCCCTGAATTCCCAAAGTCTGTAATGTCCCCACCCACTTAGCTTCCACCACAGCCATTCTCTTCCTCCCTGGATGGCAAAGATGAGGCTCTACTTTACTTTCTTTTGCCTGTGACTTTAACTACAACTGTCTGCTATTCTGGCCTTCTCTGACTACAGCTACGATGATATTAGCCACAGAGAGGACTTCAGAACTCATTTTGTCCACTTACCTTGTTTCATAGACGAAGAATATGTCATTAATTTGTTGTTCATACTCAGTTGAGGGTAGCGGAGTAAGATCTGAGATCATACTATTCTCACCCAAATGCTCCCATTTTTTATGAGCACTGGGCTAACATTTACATTTACTTCTCCATGCATTGTTTGAGATAACTCATCTATAGTTCTCCTTGAAGGGTTTTATGCATTCAGGATCACTTTGTTTACTTGTTGAATCATGTCACATCTCTGGACATGATTCACATTTTGCATGCATGCATTATGGGCAGGACCTATGTTTTGATATCTGTATTTGTCCTTAAGCAAATGCTATCCACAATAGACTTATACTTTTCTCCTTTGCATCTTCTGAGTGTTACACATTTCTTTATTTTATCACCTACTACTCTAGAATGCCATTGTTTACCTAGTTTCCACTAACAGGCAAATACATACTTAACCGTGTGTCTAGGAAGCACTCTTAATCTGCTTGCAAGATTTTCATTTACAGACATGAATATAGATAGCTATTCTTTTTAAAAAATAACTTGTTTCGTTTAAGTGTGAATGTGCATGAGTGTTTATGTTTTCACATATGTGAGATACTCACAAGCTTGCACACATATGGAATCAAGAAACCACCCTTGGGAACTGACCATTTTGTTTTTAAGATGCTGGTCTCTCACTGAGACCTGGGAGTTTCTAATTCAGCCAAGGTGGCTTACCAACCAGTCCCAAGGATCATCCTGTCTCCACATCACCTCCACAACCCCCAGTGCTGGAATCACAAGCATAAGCCAGGTTTTTAAGAGGGTGATGGAGACTGGGTTTGAATCTCCTTGCTTGTTTGCATAATAAGCATTTTGCTGACTGAACCATCTCTCTAGCCCATTTTTCTTTTTCTTTTCTTGCATCTACTTCAGAATCCTCAACTCAGCACCCTATAGGACAGTGGGACTTTTATGGGCCGCTGCTGGTGGGGGTGGCTCAAGTACTGTCACTTGCCCCTGAAGCTACCATCTCAGCATTATTTCAGGGACTGCGACTGCAGACAAAGCATAAGTTTGGAAGAACTGTGAAGTGGCTATTGGAAGACATTTTATTCAGGGAACCACCATAGTCAGCCTTGTTGTAGGTTAGGTAGGAAGAGCTACTGCAAGAGACTTTGATGGAAGCGATAAGGGTAGCATTGCTTCTCACGTCTATACAGTTTCCAAGTCTCAGAGAAGCAGATAGACGACATTGGAAACACTCCTTCCTCAGCTTGGCAAACTTGGCTGGGCTGAGATTCAGCAGGGACATTCCCATCAACCCCTTACCTCCCTGAAGAAAGTGCTTTGGCAAACTCGTGTGCCATGCCATTTGAAGTGCTGAGAGAACGTCAAATTTTGTGAGAGACGGATATATTGAAAACATGTTTTCATCAAGCATTGTTTAATGTTTCCCAGTCTCTTCATCTGTGGAATAAAAACAGTAAGCATCCAGATTTAGGGTTATTAGAAAGCAATCCTTTTTAGTTCTCCAGCTGCATCGTTAGTGAAATGCAGAGGATCATAACATTGTTCATTTTCACGATACTATATGAGTGACTTCTATTACTTGCATTTTTTTAAAATGTGATCTAACTGAGGTGGAGAAAATAACCTAACTTGTCCACCACCATACAGCAATGGGAGTGCACAGTTGGGCTGTTAACCATATCTGTGTGACTCCAAGTCCCTAACAAGTGTAGTAGTATTTTTCTTTATTTTTTTATTTTATTTTTTTTTCTGAAAATGCTTTAGCTTTATGTGGGAATAGGTATAAATCTCATTTTTATGCTGCATTTTATATCTTAGTTGTGTTTGAAAACATTTTGATCTTTGGAACCATCAAAATAAATAATGGCATTTGTGGTATATAGTGTGATTCTATGTGGTGACCAGCCAGGGTGCCGGCCTGGCAAAGTCAGGATGCTATAGTGAGTCACTGAAGACCACAGAAAAGCCATGCACGGAGAGGAATCTTCAAATCCTTGCCGCTGTCACCTTCTTAACAGAACCTCCAGGCCCACTCTGGGCAACAGCCAATGTCAGGACATCAACGGCCAGTTCCAAGGACACCCAAAGGCTTTCTCTGCACATTTCATTTTCCCAGCTGCTTAAAGTAAGAACTGAAGTTCTTGGGCTTGTGATGATGGCTCTTGAACTTCTTGGTCAACAAGGTGAACTGCTTCTGTGAAAGCAGAAAATAGTGACCAGGGTCTTTGCAAGTCCACAGGGAAGGCACTGTGTGTCTAAGGCTGAAAAGCAGCCTGCGTTCTTGACAGTCTTCCCTTTTATGGTGGGTCAGTGTGTGGCCAAGGAGTCACTCCAGACACTGTCCACCCGGCTTCTTTAACAGAATCCTCATTCCTATCACTTAGAGAAGTGGTGAAGCAGCTAAGTTCTTAGTCCTGTGTTGTAGGGCACCCAGCTCAGAGCTGAGAAGCCATTGGTCAGGACCTGCTCCTGGAGACCGTCTGAAGTGGCCTCGGCTTCCATATTTATAGGCTGTTACATTCACAGTGCACTACTTGCAGAATTTGTTAAAACCATGGGGAGCACTAGCTGTCCAGCCTCACTCGGCCTGGGCTGTGTAGCCCTCCTGACCTCAGCACTGAGCAGCACATACTCCCCTTTCTGTGTTTATGGCTCCTCTTGTGGTCCACTTTGACCTCTCTCCTCTCCCTAGTTCCCTTCTTTCTCGACTGCTTTGCCTTCTCTTCCTCTTGGTCTGTCAGAAAGTCTTCAGTAGCGTCGTTCTCAGGCTTGTCCAGATCTTTTTTGTGTGAACAGCTCAGGTGGGTTTAGGTCTGTCTTGCTGTCATCTCTCAGGGATCCTCCCTTGTCACTGGATGCTGGCTCCCAGAAAGCTGTTCTCTGGCCAGGTAGCCCATCTCCATCCATGTGGTCCACCCTCTTCCTCCTCTTGTGCAATAGGCAGGCAGGGACATATTCCACACCTTGTTTCTGACACTCCTCATATTGATGAAGTGCTCTCTGATACCTCCAGCCCTGGTCATGCCTCAGCACATGCTCTGGGGACTTGTTGATGTGCCTCAGGGTGAGTTTGCAGAACAATTGGTGCGGATTCTTTGTGCTGGGCACGATGTGTGGCTCGAACGCTGTGTAATCGAAGGCCGGGGAGGCTCTGGACAGCTGCTGGTACTTCTTGCTGCTGGTGTAGACCTGAAGCTCCGGCAGACGGCAGGGTAGCTCATGGCCGGTTAGAGAGCAGCGCACCTTATGAGTATTCGAAAGTAGCCTCAGGCTGGGGTGCTGGCGCAGGAAAGTCCGCACATCAGCTGGTAGTTCGCCCATGATCTGAGATGTTCCTCTCCTTTTTTTTTATTACTAATGTTTTAGTACATTCTTTTCTCATTTTACATAGCTATCCTCATTCTCGGGGGCCATGGACTATAGGCTGGCTATCCTTTGCTTTATGTTTAATATTCACTTGTCTGTGAGTGCATACCATCTTTGTTTTTCTGGGTCTAGGTTATTTCACTCAGGATGGTTTCTCTATAGTTCCATCCCTTTGCATACAAATTTCAAAATGTAATTATTTTTGTTACTGTTGTTTAGTACTCTATCATGTAAATGTACCATATTTTCATTATTTTTCGAATGCAGGGCACCTAGGTTGTTTCCAGTTTCTGACTATTATGAATAAGGCTGCTGTGAACACAGTTGAGCAAATGTCCTGTATGATTGAGCATCCTTGGGGTATATGCCCAAGAGTAGTATTTCTGGATCCTGAGGTAGATTGATTCCCAGTTTTCTGAGAAACCTCCACCCTGATTCCTGAAGTGGCTGTACAAGTTTCTACTCCCATTAGCAATGGAGGAGTGCCCCCCCCACTTACTCCGCATCTTCTCCAGCATAAGCTATCATTGGTGAGTTTGATCATAGTTACTCTGACAGGTGTAAGATAGTGTCTCAGAGGCATTTTGATTTGCATTTCCCTGATGCCTCAGGATGCTGAGCAATCCCTTAGGCATCTCTCAGCCATTTGCAATTCTTCTGTTGAGAATTCTCTGTTTAGTTCTGTACCCCATTTCCTGGTTAAATTATTTGGTAATTTGGTTTAGTTTCTTGAGTTTTTTGTTTTTTTTTTTTTTTAAATCGGGAGGGAGATTCTCAGTGATCCCCCATGAAATCCTGGGTTCACATCCTGAAGAATCTCTCTCTTTATTCTCCAAACAGTCTTATATATCAAAACATAAACTGAGGGGGGAAATCATTAGGATTATGTCTCCTAGGTAACCAGGTGAATGGCTTTTAGTCTCGTCCACAACTACCTGTGCTTTTTAAATTTTTTTTTTATTTGTTAAAAATTTCCACCTCCTCTCCTCCTCCCATTTCCCTCCCCACTCCTCCCCCTCGCCCTCCCTTCCTCTCCAGTCCTAAGAGAAGTCAGGGTGCCCTGCCTTGTGGAAAGTCCAAGGCCCTTCCACTTCCATTCAGGTCTAGGAAGGTATACATCCAAACAGACTAGGAATATGGGTTAACTTAAAATATAAGAGCTAGTTAGTAAACAGCCTGAGTTAATAGCTGAGCACTTCTATTTTATATTAAGCCTCTGTGTATTTTAGAAAGTGGCTAGTGGGTATTTGGGAACAGGGGTTTGGGACAACTAGCTTCAGTTTATCTAATGCTATTAACTTGATACCCAAATCATAAATTTTTAATTTTTAAAGCTTATTTTTTAGATTTAAAAAAGATAAATATTATATTAGTTATGATTCCCTAGAGTAGAAGAACTTATAGACTGAATCACTAATATATATATATATATATATATATATATATATATATATATATATATATAATTATTTGAATGACTTACAGGCTGTGGTGGTTCAGCTAATTCAACAATGTCTGGCTGTAAACCAAAAGTCTAAAAATCCAGAAGTTTCTCAGTCCATGAGGCTGAATATCTCAACTTGTCTTCAGTAGATTCTGGGATTCCAACAAAGTATGCTACTGAAGGAATGGACTTGCTAGCAAAGAGGGAACAAGCCGGAAAAGAGCAAAAGCTTCCTTTTTCCATGCTTCATATAGACTTCTAGTAGAAGATGTGACCCAGATTAAAGACTTGTGTTTTCCTACCTCAAGATCTGAATTAGAAGTGAATCTTTCTACTTCAAATTAAGCAAAAAATCTCTCATTGGCATGTCCTCCATTTTTTGTTTATTTTAGTTAATTCCATATGTAGTTAATTTGACAACCAAGACATGTGTGAACGTTTTGACTGTGTGCGTACCCAGTGACCATTTAAGTCAGAAGAGGGCATTACGTATCTGGAAATTAGAATTACAGTTGTTTGTGACCTACTGTTTGAGTCCTCTGCAAAGGGTAACATGTATCATTCACTACTGAGAATTCTTTCCAGTCCCACATATCATTTTTAAATTATAACCTTCTAACAATTGTCCCTAAAGGCTTAGGGTCATTTATAATGCAAAATATATTCGATTCAGTTTCAAAAGTCCCCATAGCCTTTAATAGGTTCATCATTGTTTAAAGGTACAAATTCAGACTCTCTTCTAAGGTTCAGGCAACCTCTTAACTCTGAGCCCTCTACAATAAAAATCAAACTGCATAAATGCAGTTTATAATGACATATAATAAATATTCCTGTTTAAAGAGAAATGTATGGGGACATAGGAAGGAAAGATCTGACCAAAGCAAAACCAAAATTCAGCAAAAAAAAAAAAAAAATTCTTGCACTCTGTCTCAGGCATCTGGGACTTGTGATGGAGTCATATGGGCTCCAAGCAGCTTAGGTTTCCCTAACCTTCCTACTCTGCTGTCTTTAGCTCCCATCGATTCTCTCCTAGGCCAGTTACATTCAGTGCTTGCATCTTTCTTCAGTAAATGTCCCATTTACTGCATGTATCTCTAGCATCCTGAGATCTCCATATACTTTATATTCACAGCTTCATATACCAGCCTCCAAGGGAGTCTTTTTCCAGGAACTCAGACTTTACCACATGTTACCTGAACCCAGCAGCCCTCTAGATTCATGGACCCATCAATCCTGCATCTTTTTTTTTTCCTTCCAAATCCTATGCCCTGTGACTAGCAGAGTCAAATTCTCCAGCCTGGGATGTAGCTTAGTGCCCTTGTACTACCTCTCTAATAGCCTACGTATGACTTCCAGACTGACCTTGGCAAAATACTTCTTTTAAATGGTTGTTTGTTTGTTTGTTTGTTTTTAGAAGGAAACTCCTTAAGTTTAGGTTATTCCTCACAGGCATGCAGAAAAACTTATTTACTTGGTGGTTATAGATTTTATCAAGTTGCTAATTAATACTAATCCTCACTCAGTAAGAAACAGTGAGCAGTATAACTGAGGTAAATATGATCTTCACAGCTGTAGGCAGTCTATCAGTGAATGAGATTACTCAGGCTTATGTACTTTCTGTGATTCTCTGAGATCATGGTCAAGGTACGACTAAGTGGGACATACCTCAGGTGCTGTTTGGCTCCTGGTTTATACAAGTTACCCACATTGTAGCTCCATCGCAAAGTTCTTAATTCTATTTCTCTTTTTGTCAACCTCAATATAAGTAATATGGACTCAGTAAAAGTAAATGGTCATGTCACATCAACGTGGCTTTAAAATTCAGAAATCTGTTTCCATTCTAGACTTCAGTTTAAAGTGAAAAAGTATTGGGCTCCCCAGTGGAAGTGTTAGTTAAAGGAATTGTACTCCAATAATAATAATAATAATAATAATAATAATAATAATAATAATAATAATAATAATAATAATAATAATAACACCTCAAAATCTGCATTAAGAGTAACCAAAACTCTTCTTCAGGTGGTAAAATATTTTATATACATATATATATATAATTTTTTCATATGATAATTTCTCCTGAATATAATATAATTGATCCTGTTGGTAGCTTTTCCAGTAAGACGTGTCATAATAAATATGCAATTAAAGGAATAGACTGCTAAAGCAGCCTGCTTTGTGGTATAGCAGTTTAATTGCAACGGCTATTCTTATGTATGAGGAGGACTTTGGAGATTGCAAAAAGTGCAAGGGCAGGCTGTATATTTTTATTCATCCTTAATCTAAACTTTGTAAAGTTTTTGAAGAGTTGGGTTCCTTGGCATTTTACTGTATATTTATATAATATCAAATCAGCATAAAATAAAATTGGAGACTTAATCCATGTTATGATTTAAATATGAAACACCTGCCATTTGGGCGGAACAGTTGCTTCCAAGCTGGAGTGGGGTTTGGGAGGGCTGGGGAATCTCTAGAATGCAGCACCTAACTGGAGGAAATAGTCACTGAGCACACGACTACGTAGCTTATATCAGGTCCTCAGTGCTCTACTATCTTTGCTTTCTGTCCTCCATGAAATAAATAGAGTTGTTCCCCACACACTCTAAATTTCCCTTGCATGGACTCAGAACCACTGAGACTGCGGAGAAGAGCTAGAAGTCTCTGAAGCCATGAGTAAGGATTACAGTTATGCATCTCTTAAATTGTTTCTGCAAGGTCACAGCTATTAAAAAGCAACTATTAAACCTAGAAGTTACACTTGTATTTAAAAGTGCTTGGGGAGAAAAGATTGTTATATTTGATATATATTAATTGGAATAAAATTACGATATATTCCTTAGTCAATATTTATCCTCAACACTGTGATAATTAACAGCTGCCTTCAGAAAATCCAGTAAAGGCTAGTGAAATAGCACGTGGTCTGTAAAGAAAATAGGCCGTTTTTATATAGGGTATTAATACAGAAGAGAAACATTTTTAATCCCTTATATATGTGTCTGAATATGTCTTAAAGACTAACATTAGAATCTGGGTATTGTGTGTAATAATTTGGTCATAAATACTAGACTCATTATGTGGGCTGAGCAGTTCTAATGAATGCTTCAGACCAGAAGTATGTACTTTGATTTTTTGAAAACTTTGGAATATTTACATAAATATTAACAATGAGATATCTGAATGGTCATGCTCAAATTCAACCCCCAAATTCAGTTATACATCAAAGATACATTCTGCATGTATTCAATACTTGAATGTGTCTGTGTGTTTTTCAAATCTCATGCAGTAGATTTATGTTATGCAGTATTTCTTGTGTGCCTACAAACTGTGAATTGAGATCAGGTCTGAAACTTTCCACTAGAGACAGACCAGCCTTCGAAAGGGTCTGGACCTTTTATCATTTAAGTCATCAGAGTTTTAAATTGGGGATATTCATTCTTTAACCACAAATACAAAAGCAAGCAGTTTCCATTTCCCAACTGGGCATGCACCCAAAATCTGTGTTTATCACCTTGCTTTCCTATAGATACTAGACTGAATCTTACAAGCAGCTTCTTGCAAAACAGGGGTGGATGTGGTGGCCCATGCCTATAATCCAGCAATCAGAAGACCTGGGAAGGTGGATCTGTGATTCAAGGCCAGTCTGGAGCTACGCAGAGAAACCCTGTTTCAAAACAAAACACAGAATCAGCCAGACCTGACTAAAGAAAAAATGTCTTAGGTGTTCTGAATTTGGAAGCACCGAGAAGATCCTTGTGAGACTTTGAACTTAAACATATTGTCAAAGGAACTTTATTTTGTATCTTTTGGAAACCAACATAAGACTATATAGATGGCCAGGAATGAAGAACCCATTGTCAGTCACAGCAGCTGTTGGTACAGTTGTCTGTTTCTGGTCCCACACCTCAAATCTGCTGTAGCATCATGAAACTAGAACACAAGCCACACCATGGCATTGAAATGACAACCTGGCGTAGGAAAGAGCACTGAGCAGAGAATTAAGAGAAAGGATTCTTGCCACCAATACAAAATAAACCGCACATAGCACCAGGAGAAGCCATTCAAATTGTGCCACACAATGATGGTAAATAGAGGAAGAAGCTCGTCAGAGGCACATCAATGGGATCCTTCCTGCTCTGGGTCCAGAGCCCCCTCACAGCAACACGTTTTGCAGTCATGCAATTGTGCCCTGTGGTTCTTATCTTCATCTTTTTATGTTTCCCCAGAATCTCAGGCCTCTTCAACACAAACTGATTCTGTATGTCACCCGGATCATCTTCCAGGTTATTCGAGATTGAAATGTCTACACTGCCTGGAGTTCTTACCATGTTCTGGGTGATGGTCTGAGCAGAACTCCCAACAAATCTGTGAGACAGTTTAAATTAATGTGTTTTTATTAATAAAAGCACAAACTCATACCGATAGGTCACACAAGCAAAATGTTTACACAGTGTTCCACTTCCTCCCAAACCTTACGGTGCATAGTGAGATCACAGCGTCTTCTTGACAGACATGGAATTGCTAAAGCTCCCAATTATTTCTTACATTGTAAATAACATAAAATTTCTTTTCACATCATCTAGCCACAGAAGTTTAGCATGAGAGAGTAGTTCATATTGTTGAGCCCAGACAGTAAGTATTTAAAACCTCCTCAGTGAGTGGGAAGGCACATTTCTGAGGAAGTGATGGGAAATAGAGTCAACAGGAATTGGCGGAATCCTAGGAGGGCATATTGGAAAGTTCATTGATCAGTGGTAATATATCCACCACCTGATTAAATGAGAGAGTTCTCCCATGTTGGGGATGTGACAGGGCTCTCCATTCCCGTGTTGTCATATGCAAGGAAGCACAGAAGGAACTCTGTGCCTTTTCATGACATTGTTGGAAGAGACGTTAAAAAGTAACATACCTTTTACTGAACATCTGTTTCTATGTGTTAGCAGTGGGAACAAAGAGGCAGAAGCTCTGGGGTCATGGTGGTCCTTCCAATCTGCAGTGCGCAGCCCCAGCTCCAGCTCAGTTTCTCACACATGCCTTGTCCTTCCAACAGCAGTGTTTCTTGGTCTTTTGCCCTTGATATTTGAGATTCATTTTCCTGTTAAAGTGAAATACTGTGCCTTATAATAGAGCCATATATCTCCCTCTCAAAATATTTGAGCAACAAAATGGGATTAAAACTGCATTGGCGAGTGTGGGTTATAATGATTTTTTACCTACTGAGGGCTAGTCATGTGGATGTTGTCTGCATCATTTCAGATGATGTTTGCGGAAAGAGAAACCGATTACTGGCCAAAATCTACATTATGTCATCTGCTCTACTCTATAAACACATACCATCCAGATGTAAGTTATAGGCTGTGGTTAGCTAATTAAGTTTAATGCAAATACACATACGTGCACAACTCATTTTAAGGGGATTAATTCTAAGTGCTCTATTTTCATGACATAGGCTGTTGGAACACCTCATCATGGCAGCACTGAATGGTTTCATTTCTTCTTAGGAACATTTGGAAGGCTGTATGTAAAGCTAGTTTTTGAGGGAAATTGCACTAACTCTGTCACATAATGTGAGACAACCTGCCCAAAGTGCTAATCTATGTTATAAATAAGTGCAGCCCGGTTGTGGTTGTTGCCAAAATGTTTTTATTTCAAATCTGGCCTTACAAACTGCTTTAAACTCACTTATTATAAGAATATAAGAAAATAGTAAACATAATCACAACATTAACCCAGCAGCAAATAATTTAGATATAAATCTATGGCTAAAAGACTTTTCCACTTTGGGATTTTTTGTTTTAATCCATTGTGTTGGATGGAGGAAACACTCATGCAGTTCATCTGACTCTTGTCTATGGTCACAGTTTTTCAAATCTTCCTTCTTCTGAAATCTAACCTGCTTTTCAGGGGTGCAGCATAAAACCGAGTGCAAATTTCTACTTCCTAGCATCCATGTAGCCATAGGTGGTCATGATAATTCTAGCCCGTGAATGAAGGTAGAGGTTTCTGGGAGGAATTCCCCAAAGAAGCTTGATTCCATTGGGGTATAACCCTTTCCACGAAAAATGCAAGATGCATAGAATTCATCTTCTAACTGTGAGGGAGTAGCCATGCCTGGAAATACTGCAATGGTCGTTGAACAGGAAGTCAGGAAGGGCCGACATTACTATTGAAATTACAGAATCACCCACATCAGCGGTGGCCAGCCCTTTCTGGGAGCCTCACTTTACCAAAAAAGAATTATCCAGTGAGTCTCTGTAATCTGGACATTTTATCAAAGAAACCCCAAATGCATTTTTAAAGGACAGTATCAATTTTGGCTGTTGACTGACATTTATTGTTTTCTAGATGTTAAAGTAAATTAAAAGTTTTTCATTAACAGTTTATGAAAAATATGTGTTCAAGTGACTGACGCCAAAAAAAGTCCTTTTACCATACACACTCTTGACCTTGAACAGAGGAATAGTGTAAGGATTGCTACTGGAATTCAGTCCTAATATAGAAGTAACTGAATAAAAAAATCAAGTTTATCACATTCACCTCTTAGTCTCATTAAAAAGCCTAGAAGTTTAATGAAAAAATGATGTTTTGTGCATATATGTGTTTAATTCAAACACACTTTGTTCAAAGTCTCCTTTGAGAAATGATTGAACATTATAAAGTGGAGGAAAAGCATTTATACTATATGGACATAATCATTGCATGTTATACGGTTTGTTTCAAGATTAAAACATGTATGAACAAAAGCTACAAACTAAATGAATTATTAATATTTCCATCTTATGTAAACGCTTTTATTTATATGTATTCTGTAATCCACACTCTCCATAAGGTTATATAATATATCCTTTTGCCCTTTATGTGTGATTTCATAACCTAGATAGGATTGTGTTTATTTTACATTTCATTGATAAAAATGATTTATTATTAAAAATAAAGTCATAAAATTGAGTTTGAAACCAGGCAAACATAACAATAGTGAGCAAATGAGATCCATAGGAGTAAAATATAATATAATAAGTATACTTCTATCAAATTATATCTCAATAAAAATCTTAGCAATTCATGTGACTATTTTCTTTATTTTCATACTGGCATTCTGAAATACCTTTATATCTTTTCTTGAGGCTCCCCATCCATCAGATACCAGGGAACCATCAGGAAGTTTGAATGATTAATAAAAATAATAAAACCTTGCGTGGGTAAAAAGATGGCACACCTAAAAGCCAAAAGGTTATTAAACAAACTTCACTGTCATGCCACGGATGAGTTGTCTCCCTCTGAATTGTTAACTAGGGAAGCCACTGAGCTCACAAACTCTTAAAGGCAATAATTTTTGTTGATTGAATACCAGAAGTAGATGGTAAGACTCTTTCTGAAGACGTTGCATACTTTGATTAGAGAACATGGAGGAAGCAAGCTTGGAATGAGCTGGATTTTCCAGCTCAGCTGGCTAGCATTTGCAGTGCTAGCTGAAGAGAATTATCGCCAATAACTCCTATTATCTTTGTGTTAGACGCTATGTGTCTGCTGGTGTAACAGTGACATATTGTTATTGGAGTAACCAACTATTTATAGTCTACTCCACAAGGGGGATACACATATTTGTTATTGTAATCAAGACAAAAACTTGTGGCTATTGGGATTAGGGGTCTATTTCCCTACTATGGAAACTATTGCTGTTATTTTGCTAAATGGATAAAATGTCAAATTGTTTTCTACCCTTAGATTAGTATATCTCTCAACCCTCAATGATAAAAAAAGGGATTATATCAAAGTTTGGAAAACCATCTTCTTAGATATATTAAACATATATTTCTGTACAGGGTCCCCCCCAGTTAATTTTAGTTTAGACACAGAGAAGATGTCACACTAAAAATTATCTGTGTGGAAACTGGCTGGAGACTCATCATCAACTCTTCATCGTGTGTCTGCAAAAGTGTGCTCTACTGCCTGATACTTTACCACTTCTAGGGAAAATGCACCTCTGGTTCTGGAAAGGTGTCCAAAAATGCTAACAAAGTAAAGAATATGTTTTCACAACATTGGCAGTTTTACAGTGTTACAAAATCCCCTTAGATGTGTGCCTCCCTGGATCTCTCTTTGGAAGAACAAAGATACAAAACTGGGATGTCTAACTATATTAGGATAGCATAAACATTTTTTAACAAAGTCAACAAGCACTTTAAAAAGATGACTGCAGAGTTTTGATGGTGCTTTCATTTTTCCCAGATGGCAATTGTCTTCAGGAGATAGAACTTGGGATGATTCTTGCAAATGACTTTTCCTAGCGCTTCATAAAACTTAGTTTTGTAGAAGAGATCAGTGCTAGCTAATCCACATTGTGGACATATGGAAAATTGAAACTGTCTGGAGCTGGCTGGGTTTTAACGGAGGAGTTGCTTATTCTGTATAAAGAGATAAAATTTATCAAGAGTTATTCCATGAATGCAGGAACCACAAAACTTACTTACAAAGCTCTGTATTTTTTCATAGGGTTTTAAAATGTATAGCACTAAAAGACCTAGTTTCATAAAATTATGCCATATATTTAGAACTTAAATGAAATTTTCTGTGCATTTTCGAGCAGTCATGTACAATAGGGAAACGAGATCAACCCAGACTATGGAGGAGGTGAACCCCAACCTCCGCTCTTTTATTGTTTCTCTCTGGGCCTGAGAATTGAATTGACCCAAGAAAGATTTTAAAGAGAAAAGCATGGAGACACGCTCTGTTCACAGGAGCCCTTACAGAAGGGTAAAACTAGCACAGGTGGCAAGCCTAGTGTTGAGGTACTAGACCAAACAAAGAGAAACGATGTGCTAGCAGTAGCTAAAACAGAAAAGAAGGGAGAGGAGAGGGCTGCTACTCTAACAAGGCCCCTCTCAGATCCAGTTGGGCTAGGCTCGCCCTCTTCCAAATGTTTCTTTCTGATTTGGGAAACCAGTACAGCTTTCTTATAGCAGTCTTTCCTCCTGTTTCTTTACTGTACTTGTGTGTTTTCAGATGTCTTAACTCAAAACAATCCCATGCCGACGTAGAATATCCCGGGTGGCGTGGCCTGTCACCTTCATCTTTCATTGGAAGAAGTGGGGGAAGGTTTTCTCCTTGGGAGCTATTTATTATTGCCCACAAAATATGATAGAGAGAGCATGCTTGGAAAAGTGGGGGCCTCACTTTGATCCCCATTTTTAAACAAATGACTTCCAAGTGTCTAAGTTTTCTCACGTTATAAATCTCAGTATTTTTGCTGAATTCTGCCTTTATCCCAAGATGTAAATAGTACCTGGCTTTTTTTCTCCAGGCAAATTTATAGGGAGATATATATATCTCCCTATATATATATATATATATATATGATATATATATCATACACGTACACATATACATTCACATGTGCATATGTATGTTGTATGCATGTATGTGTCTGCATATAACATACGTGTCCATTAATAGTGTGTATAGTAATAGAAAGATACAAAGACTAGATATGCTAATCTCCTGTTTCTCTTAATTTTTCTAAAATAAAACCTTCTTGAAACCTATATAAAAGTACATATATTTTAAAGTTTTACATAATACATAATACATTAAATTTACTAGCAAGATTGGGGGAAAGTAAAGTAGACTATCATTAAGTCATGATCTATCTATCTATCTATCTATCTATCTATCTATCTATCTATCCATTAAGCAAATGCACATTGAAACAACTCCTCCCCAGTCAGAATGGCTCTCGTCAACAAATATGACAGCAAATGATGGAGAGGACAGGTGCAAAAGGAACATTTCTTCACTTTTGTGAGGATGCCAACTAATGCGGGCATGGTGAAAATCACTTTGGAGATTTTTTTTAAAAATTTTATCCCACATTTATTTGAGAAATGCCTTTCTAATTTTAAAAATAGTAAAGAAATAAATGATGGGGAAAAGAGAAATACTTGTAAGTTTTTGAACACATCTCAATATAAAAATATAATTACCTTAAACTACAAATAACAAGAAGCAACAATTTGCAATACATTACTGAAAGGGGATTGCTAGTTCCAACTTTTCAAAGCTGAGTTAGAAAAAGCCAAGGAGCAGGTAATAAAAGTAAGGAGCTAGCAGAAAGTCTATGGAGCAAGCCCTAACTAACTAAATGTTAGGTATTGACCTATCAGTAAGTAAGTAGAGTGGAAATCCACAATTTGGAGATTTTTAAAAGTGTTGAAAATAAATTTTCCGTATGTCCCAGTTATTTCACGCCTGGTATATACGCCCAGAAAACTCCATACCCTACTGTAGAGATATGTGCATCATGATACTAGTGAATTATTCACTACAGTAATGAATTGGAGTAAACCTAGCTGTCCATCAAACGGGTGAATGGATAACAAAAATTTGGTATATGCATAAAATGGAATACTACTCAACTATAAAGAAAAACAAAGTTAAAATTTTGCAGAAAAGTAGATAGACTTAGAATATATAATATTAAGTAAGGTCACCAAATTTAAGAAAAGAAGAACACATATTCGCTCTCATATGTAGAACCTAGCCAGTAATAAATGTATATTTGTAATCAAATGTTCATGTGGATTGAGTATAACATGGACGAGAATAAGGCGTGCTAAATATAAGAGATGTGGGGAGATGACTAAGGATTCGGAGTACTTGCTGCTCTAGCAGAGGATCCTTGTAAATTCCCAGCATGCACATATTGGTTTTCAACCATTTTAACTACAGTTCCTGGAGATCCAATGCCCTTCTTTGACATCTGCAGACACCAAGCACACATTTGTTACATGTGCATGCCTGAAGGCAAAATACAAACATAAAATTAAATGAATAAATCTAACTTCCAAATTTAAAAATATATAACAGATTGAGGAAGGATTCAATTCAGATAGTAGACACAGTTTATAAAAGAGGATATGAAGAAAATTCGTTTTCTAGTTCTAGCCTCTTATGTTTTTTGAGGGTGGTAGATAAGTGCATAAATTATATTCAACAAGGAAAATATAAACTTCAATGTGAAGCTCCATTTTGAATACCTATTCCAACTATGTAGAAGTCTGTTGGATTGTATGGATATGGGGGTCTGTTTAATTTCGGTGTGTGATGTTTTTATTTATTTGAGTGTTTTTAAATGGTGAAGCATATAAAATTAAAGAAACAAAAATTAAGATGTGACAAAACTCAAAGTAAATTCATGCTTGGATAGCAAAGGCATATCATTTCAATAAAAAGGAGAAGCTATGTTTCCAGCTTCATAAATGTAGATGAAAACAATCCTAAGATGACTCCATGAGTCTCCCTTATTGTTTTTGCCTTGATGCTCAACAGTACACATGGGCACTGTTTCTTAGCTCGTTTGTTAGATTATGTTTGAAATTTATTGCTAAGTAAATGTGCTCTTCAGCTATCATGGGTCCCAGCAGTATACAGGAATTGTGCAAACGTGATACCAAGGAGGAAATGCTTACATACACATTTGGGAGTGTATGAATGTTGACTGACCGTCAATAAATTTCGGCTGGTTGGCACTGACTTCTTTTGTAAATATATGTACAGAATAGGAATCAAATGAGTCTAATCCTAGCTGCTACTAGAATTTGGCCCTGGGGATTCTACGAATTTTTAAGATTACTTTGAGAAGTTAAAAGGAAAGCCATTTTCTAAAAAACGTTCAGTGTTAAAATACTTAAAAAGAAAATCTGGTTAAATATTTTGAGGGTAAAAGTCATTTGGAAGCTTAAATATGAAACATAGGGCAGGCATAAACAATGGATGTAAAACAGAGGCACAAACACTAATGAGGAAAGTCATTACAAAGAAAAATTTACATAGATAACTTAACTTTTAAACTTCATGCAAAGATAAAAAGACAACATAGAAATGGCTATAGATTAGAATTCTTTCAGTATGCATGACTTAAACAAATGATAACTAGTACTGAGGGCTTTGGGGTGTAGAAATGTATTTCAATATGAACATAAATGTGAGAGCATATGATCTTTATATATATATAGTATATATAGAACATGCATATATATGGCTATATAAAATATGTGACTAAATATGTATATATAAGATATACAAATATATATATGGAATACACATGATATATATGTGATATGTAGCTTTATTGCTTTATTATATACATATCTACTATACATAGCATAGCCATGTGTATAGATATATTGTTTTAAACATTTGTACCATCCAATGTTATAAATTTTTAAAATTCTTAATTTTCATTATTTTATCATATAATTTATTTTGAACCCAACTGTAATTTATTCTATTTTGCCTATATGTTGGATTGCAAACATCACTTAAAGACATTTTAAATGTGATGCATTGTGTTATATTATTATTGTACTAGATTTGTAAGATCCTATAATGTAATTTCAATGACTATATTTTATAACTACCTTATTTTCCACATACCTCATAGAATATTACTCTATCTTTTAAGCAATGAATCTATTTTAAGAGCAAAAAGTTTACTATTAATATTGACTTGCAGTATTTAACACACACGAGCACAAGAAATATTTTGTAGTGCCAGTTTAATTAATAAAATAAAACCAAGATAAAAAAATTCTTAATTATGGATACTATAAAGTATATGCTTTATTCTTGAAGGATGTTATCAATTTTCTTATATTTTCAGAGTATATTATAATTACTTGTTAATATATTCCTATTTAACAAAGAAGTAAGAAATACCTTCACATGCCCTGTTTTAAATATCTAAGTGGAATAAAGGATTAACTTGAAAAAGCCATAAAAAGTGTTTTGATTCTTTCTTAAGATGTAGAGAGAGTTAATTGCATGTGAAGATTTCAGATGCAAAAAATTTGGAAGCATAAATCAGCTCAAGATTCAAAGGTAAAGAACAAGCTAAAACCAACAGTTGTCTGCCTTAGAAACTGCTGCAGATGTTTTAAACTTTGTTGATATAATGTTTACTGAGAGGTGACTGTGGACTTTAAATATCTCTAAAATTTTAAATACCAAACATTAATATACAATTTGTTTGGTAATCTATGCCTGAATCCAGGAACAGGATTCTTTAGAAATATTTTAGGGCTCACACCTTTAATCCCAGCACTTGGGAGGCAGAGGCAGGTGGATCTCTGTGAGTTTGAGGCCAGCCTGGTCTACAAGAGCTAGTTCCAGAACAGGCTCCAAAGCTATAGAGAATCCCCATCAAAAGAGAAAGGAAGGAAGGAAGGATGGATGGATGGAAGGAAGGAAGGAAGGAAGGAAGGAAGGAAGGAAGGAAGGAAGGAAGGAAGGAAGGAAGGAAGAACTATCTTAGGATGTTGAACAAAGAGAATAATACCATGTCCTGGGTCTACCACACACAGAAAAGCTATTGGCTGGTCGTATGTGTCTCTAGATCTACCTATCTCAGTCTCTGCCTGTGTCTTCTGAGGCACCACAGTCTTCTACCACAAAACCAGTTCACAGGTCTCAAAGACACACTTGATACCATGCAAGCTTTCACCTGGCCTTCATCTATATTTTTCCTTACAGAATATCCTATAGTCATGAGGCTTTGTACCTAAGTTGTGAGCTGAAGACTTCCAAATTTGTATCTTTAATACTAACTTTTTAATTTCAGAATAATATTGTCACATGCTATTTTAGTAAGTAAATTAATGTATTATTTCTATCTTTAATGTCATTTCCAAAACAAAATATTTTCCTCTTTATATTTTCATAGGCCCAAAACATCAGTAAATCAAGCAGTGGTCCATTTTAATTTCTAAGACAGAAACCTGTAGGTCATTCCTTTCTTTTATTCATCACCCAAAATTCAGTGTCAGTAAAACCTACTTCTTTAAACTCCCGTGCAATACCCAACTTTTATTTTTAGAGCCATTTGTTCATCTGCTCTTTCTGTTGCCAACCTTGTTCAAACAACCATTTTTCCCCCAAAGACTGCTGTAGTTATTTCCCTTCTCACCCCTTGAGTTCTGAATCTGACATGTATAAAGGATTCATTAGATTCTGTCCACTAAAAGCACTGTATGCACTTCCCATTGCATTTGTAATGGAAAACAAATGCATCGGTATACATTACTGGACAATGTAAATCATGTATGTTGCCAAGGCTCCATTTCTACCACTCTTCCCTGTTTTGTTTCCTACTCACACTGTTGATTTTCTAAGTGCAGTCCTTCCAGGGGCTGGTTCATAATTTTCACATACCTCATTTCATTCTAGTCTTGGGCTTTCTGCTTTGATGCCATGCCAGAGGTTTCCTTGACTGTTCTGTTCAAGGAGTTTATATGAGTGAGTGACTTTCACTATCCTTTTTATTTCCCTGTTTTCTTTACAGAGTTTACCCCAATCTAGAAGAATATAAGATGGGTATATGTTCATTTCTACAACCAACTTCTCTACCCTGCAGAGAACTTCCCAGAATATGAGAAACATAGAATAGTACATTAGTCATTCATCACATTAACCAAAAGACCTGGGGGAATACTTTAAGGGAAGAATGACATTCTTTTGGCTCATGGTTTCATAGGTCTCAGTCCCTTTGTTCCATTGTTTCTTGGCCCATGATGAAGTTGATCATCTTCACAACCTTGTCCTGGAAGCATGTGTGTTCACCCTGTGGACAACAGGAAGACGACAGAGAGAATAGGGCTAAAGACCAGGTATAACCTTCAATGACATACCCCTATTGACCTAGTCCCTCCTAGGCATAGTCTCTTGAATTTCCACTGTATCTCATAATATTACCAACAGCTGAAGAATGAACATTCAACATGAGCCACAGGCTCATTTGAGCAATAATGTGAAAGTATTTACTCAGTCGGTATAGTTTTAATTTAATCAGCTATCAACAAGAAGTGTCTGTCTTGTAGTGTATCTCAGAAAGTTAAGTGACATTGTGTAGATGTTATTATAGGATCTGTAACATGTCATATACTTCATGAGTATGATAGCCTCAACAACTACCCTTTATCAACAACAGATAAAACTAATGTTCACAGATCTTGGAGTTCTTCTATAATGGTGTAATGGCTTGGCAAACTAGGATATGAATGACTTTGTATTTCAAGCCACTGAAAATTAAAAACAAAAGAAAATATCTCATAACAAAATTATATGAAATTCAAGCTGAAGCATGCACAAATTTTGTGAAATCTAGACTCACCAAACTGCCTATATGGCTATCTTCATGTTTACGACAATAATACTAAATAGTTATGACAAAAAGTCTCTGATAAAAACTATGTCATCATGTAAGAATAGATTATATTAACTAATGCTTATTTCCACATGGAGTACATTGTCTTAACCTCCCTTTGTTGATACCAAAGCTGACAGCAAATAAAATATGATTTTAACTATGAATACAGAGCTCAATACACCCCTCCATGTTATTTAATTTAATTTTCACCATAATTATGTGAGATAACATTATCAAAAGGTCTCATATCTCATAACAGACAGAGCCAGCACCCAGAAGAACTTAATCAATTAGAAGCTTATATTGCAACCCCCTTTATCACAATTATATTATTAAGGATGTACTTATTGAATTTATTTTTCTATTATTCATATAGGTAGATGTTTCTCATCAGCTCATAAACAAACTCTTGATGCACTGACAATCAATCTCAAAATGTTAAAAAAAAATGGAGAAGCCTGCAATTCCAGAAATGCACTAAGTGTATAAAGAGAGGTCTAAAAGCATCCTTGGAAGTAGAATCCATGACTGATACTTGCCTTCAGTAAAGAAGTCTTTTCATCAAAGATATTTTCTGGTGTGACAAATAAAACCCACCACAAATATATTCCATTCGGTACAGGGAGTCAAAAATAATTTTTAAAATTCAATGTATTTCTTGAAGTGAAGGAATGGAAATATGTAACTTGTGCTATTTTTCAAGTCCAGTTGATTCCATTTCCTGGGAGTTTTCCAGATCTTGTCCCCAAATGCCCCAGGGAACCATTATCTTTACATCTTAGATACTTATAAGGCTCTTTGCAAAGATAAAGAGCATATCATGTGATCATGTGGAGTTTGCACAGTACCCATTCCTCTGCTGATTCCCATAAGGAATATGTCAGCTTTTCTTCATTTCCAAATATCTTGAACAACAGAACATTTTTTCCTCTTCTGTTTGTAAATGAATTATTTCTTCAAGTTTAATCACAACAATAGTAATCTCACAAAGCTTTGGTTTTCAGAAAGAAATTGATAAAGTCAGAAATGAAGAATTCTATAAATGCAGGCTGAAAAAGAACTTCAAAGGTTGTCAGGTAGATGTACTGATTTTTTTCTTAATTATGGCTTTACATTCCAACCATTAATCCTACCTCCACTCTTCCCCATTCCTCCCCTCTCCCTTCCTTCCTCTCAGAATGTATTAACTTAAAAAAAATAATGGGCCTACTTGTGATGTTTTCTAACATCTATGTAATATTCTTGGATTATATTCACCCCATAATGCCTCCAATAATTCTCTTTTCCCTTAAATCCCTTCCATATCATTAATACATCCCATATTAGTCTCACATATTTTTTTTCTTGCTAGATTCCATATTAGTCAGGGATGTCTAGAGGGCAAAATTGATAGAATGAATATATATCAAAATTGGATTTATTAGATTGGTTTACATAATATAATCTAAGTAATCCACCAATGCCTTATATTGTAGAGGCTGAGATCACAGTGGCAACTCAGCCCATTTGGTTAGGTGCCGAAGGAGTCCCAGTCTTCTATTAAATACCTAGAATATGTCTGCAGAGTCATTGGCTTTCAATGAATTCTGTTATCAGGGAAAAAAATGCTGCAGGACCAAACAGTCAGTGCAGTTAGATGAACTTGCCTGCCAGAGCAAAGGAAAACAACTTTGTTTTCCTTTTATCTGGGTTTCTCCTGGGAGATGCTGCTTACATTTTGGATGGGTCCTCCTACTTCAAATAACATGATAAAATTTCTCACATCTCAACAGTGTGCCTTTTAATTTATTATAGATCTTGTCAAGTAGAAGAATTATACCACAAATATAAGAAAAGATATAATGGTTGTCTTTCTAGGACTGGCTTATGCTCAATATGATGATCTCCAGCTCTGTACATTTTCTCATAAAGGGAATGATTTAATTATAATTCTTGACCGCACACACACACACACACACACATATATATATATATAACATTTTATCCATTCATCTGTTGACTCAAAGACTTGTCTATTGTGTATTTTGTTATAATAAACATGGGAATATCCATTCAGCTGTATTTATTGAATGCTATCTTTTATTCTGTTGGTTATATACCCAAGACGATCTAGCTTCATCATAGTGTTATATTTTTAGGCATAGTTATTTTAGGCTTGGGGGACAGTCTTTACTGATTTCCCCAGTAGCTACTCTAATTTATATTCCTACTGCTGACACGTGTGTTCATTCCCTTCGTTACAGGCATTTCTTGTTTTTGTTTGTTTATGTTTTCTTGATGATACTAATTACATGGGGATGATAAGGAATATGAATGGAGTTTTGCATTTCCCTAATGTTGTTGTTTGTTTTTCATTCTTTTTTCTTTTGTTTTTATGTTGAAATGGATAAAACCATTGGCCATCTAAACTTCTTTTGAAAAAGTAGGCTTACGGCATTGTCCTGCCACATGTTGGGGCACCATTAACAACAGCGGGTCCTCCTGGCTTATTCATCCATGCTCAGAAGGAACTGTGAAGATTAAGAAAGAGATAAAAAACAACTGATAGAGTTGGGAGGTCATCTAGTAAATACTGAGATTTACCCTGCATTTATTTTTCATAGGCTTTATACACCCCGATCCAAAGAAGAGGGGAGAGGCAAGAGACTTCTTTTTCACAATACAAGGAACAAAGAAAGTATTCCCTTCCAAGTATCCAAAACATGAAGTAATCACACCCTAGCCAAACCTTAGATCAAATCTCTTGTCAGATAATTTTGAAGCAGCAAGAATAGGTCTGAGTTCTTTGACCTTTAGTCAGGGTGGAATGAATATCAAGTGGGTTATTATTATTTGGTGATTAGATTCATGAGTTAATAGCTGGCATGGACTTACTAATTCTTGCTATTACTTCCCAAACTATTGGGGTCCTATTTAGAAAATTGTTATTTGTGTGGGTTTGATAATCATCTTTTCCAGAATGAATAGCTGGGATAGAATTAGTAACTCTTATTTTTACTTTCCAAACTATTGGGGTCATATTTAGAAAGTTGTTGTTTATTTCTAAGATCGGAGTGTTTTCCTTACTAGTGATTTCAAAGTTTTGAGATTTATATTAAATTTTTGATTCATTTTACACTGACATATATACAAGGCGAAACTTAAAACTTAGGCTTCAGCCTAGTATCACCAGATATCCATGTTTATGGCGTAATTTGGATGCTGTCCTTCCTACAACGTATGTTGTTGAAAAACCAGATGGCTCTGTCTGCATAGGTTTGTTTCTAAGTTTCCTGTTGTAGATCACTTGTCTATTTCTCTCTGAGTCAGCATCACACTGCTTTTGTTCCCATGGCTCTGTAGAATGATTTGTGATTAGGCATTGTGTTGCATTCAGCGTCACTGTTTGCATAGGCTTTACTCTTCAACGTCTCTCTTGCTTTCCTTTCAATTTCAAGAATTTGTCCTACCTCTTTGAAGAATGTTATTGGAATTTTGATGATGACTTCATCACGTCTATAGATTGCTTTCAAGAACATGATCATTTGCTCAATAGTAGTCATGACTGCCTGACTTTGGTGCTGGCAAGCAAACTCACCCTGGTACTCCACAAAGGCAGTATTTATTCTTGACCTCAGAACCAACTCTCTAGTCCTGGGACACTCAATTTATTTTATTTTTCCACCGCTCAGTTTGTAATACTTTCCTACATCAGTCATAGGAGAATAAAGCAAAAGAAAGATAGATAGACAGACAGACAGACAGACAGATAACTGAGAAAAATAGTGAAACAAAGTCTACAATGCAGCACACACACGTGTGTGTGTATGAGTGTATATCTGTGTGTCTTGTCTGTCTGTCTGTCTGTCTGTCTGTATGTATGTATGTATGAAATAACTTAGACTGTGGAGGATGCCTATCTGCTTTACATGCCTTAAATTTTTTAGTGCCACAGTGGTCCAGGGAGTTAATACTGCATATGCTGCAAAGACAAATCTTAAGAACTAATTCTGTGGACACAGGAGAAGAACATAATCTCTTATTAATTAGTTTGACTCTGACAGTTGTATGCTTGTATATAATTGTTTTGATTACTCACCCCATACTCTTGTCTCCTTTCCATCCCTGTCTACCCTCTTTCAGTACCAATAATTTCCTCAGATGTGTGACTTTCATGTTTTGTCTTGTGGCTCACTTAGAATGTGATCATGCATGCATTGAGATACATTTTACTTTTCTGTGCAATACATACATAAAACTCAGTCTGGCTCGTCCCACAAAGGAAATGAAAAATGACTGATAAATATTAGCAAATACGCTTGGATGTACCCAAAACCAGGCAGAACTAGTCCCAGTGGTTCTGGCAGAACTTCAATTCTGCCCCGGATTTTTCTGCTGCCTTCGCTGGCTTCCTAGAGGCCTGTAGTAACATGCCTCCTACACTGAAGAAGATTCCACCTGAGAACGCTGGTAGGAATGGTGAGGGATCAGAATTACGAGTCCTCTACTACTACATTCTGTTTTTCTGATTAAAGATGAAAAATAATAAAAGAGCACAGAAGATCCCTGCGTGTGAATACATGGTTGACTTTTCCAGGGCAGGTGGGACTCATCAGAAAGTCCTAAAAAAAAAAAACCCACAAATCTTTGAGAGAAAAAGATTGATTTGAAACATTTAGGGTTTAATAGATAGCAGGAACAAATCCTAGGCTTAAGAAAATAGAAATTTCCAACTTGCTGTGATAGATTAAGATCTCTGAGCTGTCAGTGACAATTAAGGTGAGAAAGTGAACTGTGGTTGTATGTCAAAGTGAGAAGGTTAAGCGGGGTTCACAGGCTGGCGGGGGTTTGCGCTGAGAGATCAGATGGCAAAGACCCTGATCGTTCTACGTTACAAGGAGAAGATAACAGCCTGATTTGTCCTTTGCGGTAGAAATGGACTGATGCAAGCGCTATCTTCTGCAGGAAGCCCTATGGGGACCTAGGAGGGTAAATAGTGGCTGCTGGGGCTGGCAAAATGGCCTTCTGTCCCCCACAACTCTGAAGCATTCACTGCAGCCAGCTCGTCAATACATGCTGTCACTACATTTCCCTTCCTTGCCTTCATTCACCTTCACAAAGTTGAAGTGTTCTATTGATTCATCCATCTTGAAAGGATTCACTTCATGAAAATGTCACCCTGTTTTTTTCTTCTATAATGATGACAAGTATAGGTATTTAACAAACCAGAAATTTGCTTCGTCTTATTTTGTTCTTATCATAAATGGAACAAAAATATTTTTCTTTTAAATTTTACCAATAAACTACACCTTGTACTCTGAGAACCCTCTACATTCGTTATGCCATTAGTACTATGTGATTTTGAGCATCATTTTTATTATTCGTTTTTGAATGGCTGAGCATTGACTCCAGGACCTCACATGCTAGGTGAGCTCTCTGCCATTGAACCATTTCCTATAGGCTATTATTTTTAAAAGTTTGAACTCTGGAATCTAACAGTGTAATCATATTTGCCCTGCCATGATATACCACCTTGAAAAGGTGTGTATTATACTTCCTTTTTCCCATCTATGAGGATACTAAGTGTTTATCTAATAAGAATTGTAGCTAAGAGAGAGATTACATACAAAACTCATGAACGAATTGCATAAGGGACAGATACATGGAATCATTCCACCATCATTGCTAAATTTCAAAATAACAAGAAGTTCACATTTTCCTTATGGCAGGTTGCTTTCAGTTTGTGGTTACCTGGTAAAAAGGGGATTTCTTCCTCACTGATTTCCTGTCTATTGATAGAAGAACTGAGCACAGTAGTTGAAGAGTCACAAAGAATCAGGTTCCCCAATACAGGAGCCTGAAAGGAGATCCAGAGAAACCCAGTCACTTGGAGTCCTTTACCAAGCAATTCACTCTATCCTTCCCCAGTCTTTAAACTGGAGTAGGAGGGCAGAAGCCATTCAGTTCTTCTTATTTCCACAAATAAGACACTCTTTTGTATTTGGCTAGAGGTATAAAGCAGAGAGCTGGCAAACAATATCCGCCTATCAGGTAGCAAGGTGTACTTGGGTCACAAAGGAAGAACAATTAGTCTTTGTCAGAAAGGCACGGGTTGCCACCACTGCCTAAGCTGTTTGAAAAGACTCGTGGATCCGAGGGATTAGTTCATTCAATGTTTAGGTCTGTGCTTGCCAGAAAAGCACCTGGTAATGTATAGCGTTTCTTAAAATGTGAAATGCTTGCTGGCAGGTTTCTTTGTGCCTTGGTGGGTTGTAGCCCACCCACAAAAACGCATCTCTTGTTGCTAAGTAGGTGCCACCTAGGTCAATCTCGGCCTGACTTTGATTTAAACCCAATTACCTTTAAATAGAACCTAAGATTTATTCTTCCACAAAAGAGATGGATGTGAACAATAGATGGGGTAGGAGAGAGGACATCCCAAAGTTGCTCTTAACACCAGTGACCTATGGCCATCTTCCTTGGTAGCACCTGTCCTGGCATCTCATCACCTAGATTTATCTCTTTCCGTAAATGTCCTCAGAACCAGCAGCCAGAGCTCAGCATAATTGTAGCTGGATTGAGGTGGTCTTTTAGGAAGCCCCGATTTCAATTTTGGTTTTTTTTAACTCAATGAACTGCTTATTCTATTTTCCTTCCTGGAGTTATCCAAATATGATGAACTGTAAATCCACATTGAGGTTTTGACCAAGGTGTACGTTTGAAATGTTCAGTTCAGCTGCCAACAAAGTTATGATCAATCCATTTCCAAGTCTATCAAAAATGCACATATGTTAATAACCATGTTTAACCTAGGACTGTATGAAAAAGACTCTGCAGGATGTGCTATATTTTATCTTCGTCTCTCTTTGAGGGACTGTTGGAAGAAGACTGCTTGTTGGTTCCTGGCCACTTAACCCCAAAATGATCACACAGAAACAATATGAATGAAATCACTGCTTGGCCCATCAGCTCTAGCTTTTTATTGGCTAACTCTTACATACTAATTTAACCTATTTCTATTAATCTGTGTATTGCCACATGGCTGTGGCTTTCCGGTTAAAGTTCTGGGGTTAGCCTGTCTCCGGCAGAGCTACTTGACATCTCTCTGACTCTGCCCTCCTTTCTCCCAGCATTCAGCTTACTTTTCCCTGCCTTCCTAAGTTCTGCCCTGCTATAGGTCCAAAGTAGTTTCTTTATTCATTAATGGTACTCACAGAATACAGAGGAAAATCCCACATCAAGGTATTTTAAATGTGCTTTGGAAACACACATTTGGGCAAAATAACAGCCCAGATACTGTCTTCAACTGGTCCTTACTCTCAAGCTAAGCTATCTTCTGGAGGTTTCTGCTACATGAAATAAGGTTTGCACTCAGTTAGGTTTTCCCGGAAGGTTCCTGCCTCGTGAGAAAGCTCTATTGGCCTTCCTGCTCCATCAATCATGAATGCTTTCATTAGTGAGCAAGATTATCAAACATAAGTATACTTGATTCCAATGAGGTTCTCTGATAGTCATTCTTATTTTTATTAGAATGCTACTTTTCGGGCTGTATGACGTTCCTGTGACTAACTATGAGACTAGCGGCTTCTCTTCTGACTCACTCACTTTCTAGAAGGCAGCAGTCATGCTGATCGATTGCTCTGCAATCGGCTTAGGTGGTCTGCATAGCACCAGCAATATAAACGAGCTAGATTTGAGGTGCTGTCACTGACACAAAAGCTCACAACGTTAAAAAATATTGTTAGAAAATGAAGATGACAGAGAAATACAATATGGCTTACTGACAGGCAACTCTACTTCTTCTATTCATTTATTTTGATGCCCAAGATGGAAGTTTAATTATTCAAATATGTGATTTAAAAATTGCAAACCAAGCATGGTCATGCACATGTTTAATCCCTGCAACTTGGGAGAAAATTGGGAGTTTGAAGACAGCCTTGAGTACACATGAGGTTCGTCTTAAAAAAAGCAGAACAAACAAACAGGAGGAAGAAGGGGAAAAGAGGAGGAAGAAGAAGAAAAAAAGAGCAGGAGAAAATATAATGGTATGTTTTACACAGCAGAGTAATTTAAATGCAGATATTTTAGAATGCATGTCCTAGAAGAGACTTTTTGCTTTTTGGGTGCTGAATAGAATGCAGACAAGGAGAATGCATTGTTTCTGGAGTTTAAATTCATTCAATTCAAGTATCACTACAGGTTAAACTCACCTGGCAGCTTATAAAACACCTTAGCATCGCCTCTGGATTGCTGTGGAGGTGTGGAGGGAACCCCTGCACCTGGTGGGTTATAAGAAGTCTAGATGTACTGCAGCAATGGGCAGTTCCTCGGAAGTCCGAGGAACCGCTTCTGGGATAAGGGAACCATGGCCAGAGTTTCCTACCTCTATTGCATTACGCTCTAAGAGGCAATTTCTGAGGTTTACCCAACTCGGTTCTATTAGTAGCTTCAGATGGGAGAGAGGGCAAAGCCAGAGTCAGCGCCCATTAAAGCTTAAAGCTGCCTCTTGGGGAGGCAGAGTAGGAGTGTTACACCTTCTGAAAACAAAAATTAGAGTTTTAAGGTGACAGACACTTCAACGTTTAAATGATTCACTACTTGTGACTAGAGAAATTTAAAAAGCCAAAATACTGTCTGAAACGTTGTGTGGCTGAGAATTAACTGAGGTTTGAGCCAGAAACTTGTCATTTATTCTTTGTTCCCCCCCACCCCCCATGGAACCACAGGAATAGAATTCAATATCCAATGGTACCTCTCCGAATAATGCAGGGATCTGCTGAATCTGAAAAAAAGGATGCTGTTTCCTTACAAAGCAAACAACACCTCATCATGTTAGGACATGATGCCAGGTTACATAAAATCTGCGTATTTATCAGCAATACTTGGAGGAAATTCCCGGTGATAGGAAAGACAGACAAAGCCAAAACGATTTCCAAGGTACTGGGGAATATAACACTGCAAAGAAGCCGTGAGAAGAGGTTATTTTCACAGGCTGAAGAATAGAAACCAATAGCCAACTAAATAACTAGCTCTGAGGGGCAGCCGTGATGACTTATTCCTGCTCTGCTGCCTCTTTCTGATTTAGAAGACACTGAGGGTGAGACTAGGGGTGAGAGGGGCAGGGCAGAATCTCAACAGGCGTGTGGACATTGGTACTGCAATCTTCCTTTAAATTATTGTGAGATTTTTATTTTTTTATACTTTATTTTTTTAATTGAGCTGTACATTTTCCCCCACTCCCCTTCATTCTTCCCTCAATCCCTCACGCTCCCAGTTTATTCAGGAGATCTTGTCTTCTTTTTCAATTTTGGCTGATAGATTGACTATTACTCAGATACCAATTCTTATAAATTTAATGCTGTAACTTATAAAACTTTCTCCCTTTCTTAATTAGGTAGTAGGAATTAACTATGAAGAAGCAAGCAGATAGCAAATCTCTGTATCTCCCTTTATTCTGGGAACATCCATGTGTTCTATACACACAGAGATAAAAGATTAGAAGCCAGTTCTGAAATAGGTTTTCTTTTGTTTTCTTTTTTTTTCTCTCTGTAGCTTTGGAGCCTGTCCTGGAACTTGCTCTTGTAGACCAGACTGGTCTTGAACTCACAGAGATTTGCTTGCCTCTACCTCCCAAATGCTGGGACTAAAGGAATGTGCCACTACCACTTGGCACAAAAATAGGTTTCTTAATAATACTAAGGATTTCTTCATGAGGATTATGTTTTTCATATATTGAGGAACTTCAGTAATGACTTTCATACTGAATGGACCCATTTATCTCCCACCAGCAATGAGTGTGGATTCCTCCTCTACTCCAATTTTGACCAGCATTTGTTATCAAATTTGTTTCATTTTTTTGTTTTGTTTATGTTTATTTTATTTTTATTAAAAATTTCTACCTCCTCCCATTTCCCTCTCCCTCCCCCTCCCCCTCCCCCTCCCTCTCCAGTCCTAAGAGCAGTCAGGGTTCCCTGCCCTGTGGGAAGTCCAAGGTCCTCCCCTCTCTATCCAGATCTAGGAAGGTGAGCATCCAAACAGACTAGGCTCCCCCAAAGCCAGCACACGCAGTAGAATCAAAACCAATGCCATTGGCCTTGGCTTCTCAGTCAGCCCTCATTGTCAGCCACATGCAGAGAGTCCGGTTTGATCACATGCTTCATCATTCCCAGTCCAGCTGGCCTTGGTAAGTTTCCATTAGATCAGGCCCACCATTTCAGTGGGTGGGCGAACCTCTCGTGGTCCTGACTTCCTTATTCATGTTCTCTCTCCTTCTGCTCCTCATAAGGACCTTGGGAGCTCAGTCCAGTGCTTCAATGTGGGTCTCTATCTCTATCTCCATCCATCAACAGATGAAGCTTCTATGGTAATATGCAAGATATTTATCAGTGTGGCTATAGGATAGGGTCAGTTCAGGTGCCCTCTCCTCAGCTGCCCAAAGAACAAGCTGGAGACATCTCCTTGGACACCTGGGAACCCTTTCTAGAGTCAAGTATCTTGCCAACCCTAAAATGGCTCCCTTAATTAAGATATCTACTTCCCTGCTCTCATATTCACCCTTTCTCCATCCCAACCATCCCTTTCCCCCAAGCTCTCCCCATCCTCTCCTTCTCACTTCTCTGTCCCCCTCTTCCTTTACCGCCACCCCCAAAGTTCCCAATTTTTGTCTGGTAATCTTGTCTACTTCCAATATCCAGGAGGATAACTATATGTTTTTCTTTGGGTTCACCTCCTGATTATAAGATTTTTAAATGCAAAGTTTATTCCAGTCTTCATTAAAAGCATTTGCATTTGATTTGAAGAACAGAGATCTATCTATCCATAGATGCATATATTAGATAGATAAATAGGTAGATAGATAGATGACAGATAAATAGGTAGGTAGGTAGATAGATGATAGATAGATAGATAGAAAGATAGATAATCTCTCCTAGCATTTTCAGTTTAAGGAGTTTAGTTTGACCTCCATTTTTTCCTCAATGAAGCACTCACTGGTCTTCGTACCTTCTAAGTTAGGGAAAGCAACTTTTGTAAAATGGAATAGACTCAGTGGTCACGCTGTAAGATAATTACAAATGTCATGCAAATTTTTAAAAGATTGATTGATAACTATTGGCTAGCATTTAGAAAAGTCCAGGAAATTAGACTATCATATCAATCAAAAATGTTCAGTTTCCTTGAGAGTGGAGAAAGATGAGAAAGGCCAGAAATAGGCTCTGGAAAATAGAAAAGAATGATTTTCCTGAAAAAACAAAAAACAAAACAAAAACAAAAACAACACAAAAACAAAAAACAAAAAAACCCAGAAAGCTTCTCTCGGTCTTCTGTCATGACAGAATGAATTATGATATCAAGGGGTCAAGGAGTAGCAGCAGCTGAGACACCAGAAGAACGTAGGATGGAGCTGGGACTGGGAAAATGAACAGCAGCAGTTTGATTAAACGGCATCATTGTTTCTCCCAGAACCCTACAGAGAAATCTGTACCTCAAGACCCTTTTTGTTCTATGGAATTCAAACGATTTCCTTTTCATTCCCAGGGAGTCCACATCCTTACTGTAGTATTAACATTATTTACGTTCATTTCCCCCTCCCGAAGCCTAAGGGGACTTAGTAACTTTAAAGTGGCCAACATTAATAATCTGAAATGCCAGCCATGAAGACAGGACAACCCCACCATTCCTGGGGAAAGAGGTGTGCATGAGGAATGAACTTTTTAAACCTGGGAGGGAAAGCAGCTATGGAAAATGGAAGGGCCCCATCCGTTCTTCATGATTATGGTTCTGGAAATGTCCATACCCCTTTTCTACAGCTCCCATGAACACTGAGGCTCTGTATCCTAAAGGATGTATAGGCACAACAATGATTCTCTTGGTGACACAAGATGACATCCCTCTCTCCTTCCATGGGGACTCTGCTGGAGACAGTGACAGCGGTGGCACTACAGCAAAACAGGGCCGGGGAGTAGTGGCAGCAGGAAAAGGAGCGTTCACACAGGAAGTGGTGCCGTCAGGGGAAAGAGACCTCCGAGAGACACTGGACTCAGTACAAAGACAGTGAGGTCACGTGGGTATTGATACCCAAGGGGCTCACTGTGCAGAGGGTCAGTATATAGAGCAGGGGGGACCCTTCAAAACTCAAATTAACAGAGTTTTTGTTGAAGGCAGGAGAGTGTCAAACATCATGGGAAGATTGGCGAATCTGACCGGATGTTGAGGAGCATCAGCTATGGAGCCTGGGGAATTCTCTCCGGATACCTTAGGGGAGTGGGTTCTTGGTAAATGTAGGAGATAGGGGCACAATGAGAAAAATGCTAAGGTTCAAGTACAGAACTCCGTGAAATGAGGTTACAGGGGAGCCAAGATTTGGTCAAGAAAAAATGTCCTAATACTGTAGGAGACAGGACCACGGTACTGCATCTCTCTTCAAGTGGGGTCGATGACTCTTCAGTTCTGTGACTCCAACTCCCCCACTGTTACTTTGTCCATTAGTGAAAGCAAGACAAATAAATATCAGATTTTCAGTGATTTGGATGGATGCTCACAGCAACCAAAGGGTTCACTTATATCCTGCCTCCCCTGCATCCTGATTCTCCTCCCATGTCTGGCTTCTTCCCGTGAAGCTTCCGCAGTTACGAGGACTTCTTATTCTACCCATCGACTGAGCCCATGGAGCTAGAAGGCAGCAAATTTCACTAGCATGCTATATAGGAATAGGATTTTGTCAAAGGCCATGGCATTTTGCTTTGACCTTTTTGTCTCAGTGGTCCATGTGAATTCTGTCCAAAGAATTCTGCTGGAACACACAAAGCACAGTGTAGAAGATACACAGAATTTATCCCAGAGAAAAGTAGGGTGCCCACAAGGAGTGAGTGTGGACAGTAGGCACCACTGTGCTGGTCACATTTTAGGCTTTTTTTTTTTTAATCACGGATAAAATCTCCAGAACAGGCATGTTTCCTCATTTGAACTGACCCCTAGAGGAGGGAGCATTGGTTAGCCCTTGTTCTTTATCAGAAAGCTTATTGCTATGTATTAGTGCCACCTTATGAGTCCTATGCTGGCTAGTTTTATGTCGGCTTGACACAAGTTAGAGTCATCAGAGAGAAAGAAGCTTCAGTTGAGGAAATGCCTCCATAAGACATTTTCTTAATTAGTGTCTGATGAAGGATGGTCCAGACCACTGTGTGTAGTGCTATCTGTGGGATGGTGATCCTGGGTTCTATAAGAAAGCCAAGAGAGCAAGCCAGTAAGTACCCGCCTCTCACGACCTCTGCATCTGCTCCTGCCTTCAGGTTCCTGCTCAGTTTTAGTTCCTGTTCTGACTTCCTTTGACAATAAACAGAGATATGGAAGTGTAAGCCAAATAAACGCTTTCCTCCCTGACTTGCTTTTTGTCCACAGTGTTTTGTTGTGGCAATATAATCCCTATCTAAGAGAGGCTCTTAAAACAAACTTAATATAAGTGTAATTAATGACCTTCTAGGCAGTTTAGTATGTTACATCTTCAAGAGGCACAACTGTGAGTCCAGGCCCACTTCTCTACCTGTTGATTCAGATTCTTCAGTTCCAATCCTTGGTTTCAGAAGTTATTCATTGTAAAGACGGGGTTCAGTCCCAGGTGCTCCAAGTTTCTGATATCTAGCAAACTAATGACAAAAAGAAGCAATGACAAATTTGCTTTGGTCATGGCAATAAATCTTACTCTAATCTAGATCTGCCGTTCTTTCAACCCCAAAGGTCCCGTGAATCTGTCTCAAATCATTCAGAATGGGTAGGGAATACAAAGTCTGATGAATAAAAACACTCCTCAAAACCAAAGCTGACTGGAGATGCTTTGATGAGCTTTTCTTTAGTTTCCCCTCTACCCCAAAGGACAGAACACACAGCCCTAAATAGTCATTTGCCAGCTCAGGGTATGGATCTAAAAGGGAGCAGGGAATCTCCAAGGAGAGAGAAACAATAGCTTCCAAGTACAGCCCCTGCAATGCGCATATCTCCTGGGTGAGTCTGCTCTGCCATTGTCACTTACGGAAAAGAGCTCGCTGGACACACACAGCAGTCTAGGAAATGCTCAGACAACTAAAGGATCTTTTGAAATATGAAACTGTCCGACAACAGTTCAAAGCTTACCTCCCTTCTTTTCATGCTAAATGGGGGAATTCAAGTGGTCATTCACTAGGTCAAATTTGTGTGTTTGTATATATTCACCATATTACTATATATTACTTTCATGCCTTACGTTTCGTCTAGGAGAAGAGTCAGGATTTATTTTGAAAATCCTTTCTCACTGCTAATGCTCTTCCATTTTACACGGACATCATCAGTGATAGCAGCTCCTCGTGAAGATATGAAAGAAGAACTTGAAGTTTCAGAGTCATTAAAAAATGGTTCTTAAAATAAAATTCTCTGTGGTAAATTTTCAAAGTGTTGCGTGATCTTTTGTCTCATATACCTCTGATGCCTTTCAGCTGATGATTAAACTTTTGTATATTTAGTTTCCTGTTTGTAAAAAAAAGGAAAAAAAGAAAAAAAAAAACGAAAAGAAAAAAAAACTGGAAAGGAGACGTTGCCAATAGGAAGTGATTTTGAAGGCAACAGAGAGATCACACAGAATGCGCTTTGGATGTAACTAGGCTTGAAATCGTGCCACCCAGCTAAGGAAGGCGGATCTGCTGTCCTGAAAGTTTCGCACTTACAGACTTCTAGGGGAAAGAAACGCTTTTATTCGTGGAGTCCAGCGTGTTAACAGGATGCAAGAGTTCGGTCACTAGAGAGGCACTTTTCTTCCCCTGACACAAATTTTGCTTTTGTGACTTGATTGACAGCCATCCCACTGTCTATAAACAATCCACAGTTGCCCCAAATCACCATTCAGTTCCTGCATCCAACATTTAAACATTGAGTGGTTTTGCGCTCAATAAAATTCCTTTTCATTCCTTCCTACGTTGCCATGTCTCTTCAAACAGAGACAGAAAAGCTGTGGTCTGTGTCAGACAGATTTTAATTTTCAGTCCTCATCCATTTGCAGGGGGCTAGACCCAGGCAAACAGACTCTAGCCCAAAGCCTAGCAACCTGCAGTTTAAACAGCCCATGCATATGAGTCCCGGGATGGGGGCCTGGACCTGTTCACACATGAATAAAGAAGATTAAGATTTCCTTTCAAAGACCTGAAGCCTTTTTGACAGCCAGTGTCAACAGTGCTGTCTGCCTTCAATGTGAACCCGTCTTCTAGCACAGATTCCCACAGGGAGGTCTCGCCGATTAGCATGCATCGCGCCGCCATTCCATGTCCCCTTTTAATGGAAGAATAAGGGTGTAAAGTTTTGCAAACTCTTACTTAGCCACAAAGAAAGGATAACTTACAGGGATTGTTGAAAGAAAATACCAGTGAACATGAACACCTACAGGGAGCATTTAAAAAGTGAAGAGCCCAGAAAGGGAAGGAAGAATAGCGGGGATTTCTATTATCTAATTGCAGAGAAGTTAACAAAAGCTTTGTAGTCAGAAGACGTGTTTGGAAATTCCCTCAAAAAAATCAGCTTTACTCTAAGAGGGGGAAAAATGTCAACTAACTTTCTTTGCCAAGTAGAGGTATAAAACTATTTCAGAAAATTGGAATTTATTATAAACATATTTACAAATAAATATCTATCCTTATATTTAGGGAAACATTCTTAAAAGGAAGACATAATTTTCTTAATATTTAGTAAGTACCTTATACAAGTGATTAGTAATGCTAAATGAATGAACTAGGGATTTATTGAATAGTGAATTTTACAACAATTCTCTGTGCTTAGAAGAACCACAAAGGGGAAAACAGTGTCCTGTCTACAAATGTCCAGCTTCCTCAATCTAATTATTCCACTTTAATGACAAGTTCTAATGGTTAAACATGTAGACATATGATCATTTCTCCTTTGAAATTGTGTCCTGTCCATCTTTTAATTTATATACACTGAATTATTTGGGGATGAGTTGCAATAATTAAATTATACCTATATACAAGACCATGGCTGCATTTCATTATGTGACCAGTGTTTGTGCAATTTGATGTAAACTATTTATTTCTCAAGGTTGTACAAGAATGTAAACCAAAATGTTCAACTTGCATAGATGGCTGCCACACTTCCACAGCAATGAGACTCTGGTTGCTTTCCCAGAGCAGGGAAAAGATTCCCATTGATCTAACCTGTTCCATTCATTGACTGAATACTTATTTGCAGAGTTCTCACTCTGGAATGCACCCAGGACTGTATACCAAATTCAACTCAGACAGACTGGAAAGAGCCAATTTTGTACCACCTTTCCCAGCACAAATTGTTTGTACTGCATTGGATGATTTGAAATCCATGAGAGTATTTACATCACAGAAATCAACAATCAGCAAGCTAGGGGTGATTTTCTTACAGCTGACTGACATATATTTGCTAGCATCTCACTAGACAGACAGGGTGTTTCTTTTCTCGTTTGTACACCCTTCACTCAGGAAGTTGCCTAGGTATCTTTGGGATGCATATCCAGAAACAATGGTTAGTTTATGGCAACACGACAGGGAGAAGCTGCAAAGGGATTGTATCTAGAGTTTTGTTTTCTGGGCTTTGGGTGAAGCTGGTACAAGGCAAGAGCATCTGTAATCCAGGATTCAGCTAGATAAGAGGCCATTAACAAAATCAAATCAGGCTTGAAATTTTCATTGCTAGATTATGACCTAAACTAAATTATCATGAGAAGAAAGAAAGGATACCTAGACTACCAGGAAAAGTGAAGCTGCGATTCTATATGGGGCCATTGTTTTCTGACATTGTTGTATCTAACACACACATTGGCTATCACTTAACTACCTCATGATGGATAGCGGGATTGCTATACAATGTGTCTCTAAGTTAACCATGCATAAAACCCACCTGATTTTTGCTAAACCACACCCAGAAGAGTCTCGGCCTTACAGCATTTGATTTAATAGTCTGAGACAAGGCCCAAGGAATGAATGTTTCTACCAAGATAGTGATGACAATGATGTCATTGGTCAGCACAGCAGACCTGGAGAACCACCACTCTAGGACTGAATCAAATACCCCCACTTCATCTTTAACAGAATAATTACTGACCCATGATATACTTGGGGGCAAGGGCCATCTTGTCTCTGACTCGTGCAGGGGTTTGTCTATGATATAAAAACTCTCTGTAACCGCATGGGAGAGAAGCTCAGAAATACATAAATATTGTCAATTCACAAGTTTCTTCCATCGTCATTTGGTCATCATGAGGAAACATTATATTTGGAAATGTCTGCAGAATTCTTTGAACTGGACATACCTATAGTAAATCAACACACATGTACCATATAAAAACAGTGATTCATACACAGTGTATTTATTGCAGAAACAGTGAGCATCAGCCATGTGCCCTTGCCAGTGTGTCACTGATGACTGTTTGTGGAAGATGACCACATGTGAAGTGAACCGGTCAGGCCTCATCAGTCTGCTTCCGCCAGCCTCCTACCACCGTATTATGCCATTTGAAAGCACGTGTAATCAACTCTTGCCATATCTATTGAAACATTGCTTGATAACTAGGAGAAATGCCTAGGAAACATTTGTTTCATGATTCTACAAAATAATGGACCTATCTTTGTTGCTGTGCATGGATAACTTTCTCCCATATGGGCTGCACTGCTTGAGTCCATCATCTCAGGGATAGTACAAATGGGTGTCAGGCAAGGGTGAGCTCATTTTGATGAGGAGTAATTAACTATTAACATAGTCTAACTGAAGTGGACCTCACCAAAGGTCCATCACCAATGAGTAATAAAGCTGCCATTATTACTAATTCTTTTGGGATTTCAAGACCTATTCATAGTTAGAAATATTCTCCCCCTCAGCTGTAAATGCTTTCTGAGGAATCACAACTAATGGTGTCATATAACCTACCTCATGCCACCAACACCTTCCATACCCAATTTTTGAACATCTGTGGATTTGAGCCAACAAATTGAGCAACAATAACGTCAAGTTATTTTGGAATAAATACAGTTTTATGTAAGTCAATTGAAAATTTAAAAGGTCATATTACATCTGAAAAAACTCTGATTAAAAACACCTGAATATATGTCAGATGGTCTGACACCCTAGAAAGTAAACTAAAGAAAAAAGAAGGTAGGCAATTCTGTTAACCATGTATAAACAAAGTCAGGGAAGGGTCACTAAGATTAAGAAAGTCAGTAATGAACATCAAAGACTTTGTCAGCTAGATAGTGCACAGCATCAACTCAAGCCTTTATCAATATCTGGGAAACAGATGCCACTTAGGAAATGCTTGTAGTCAGAGCCCTGTGTGTGCCATCCTGGTCCTGCTTTACTACACACATAAAATACATGACAAATATTTTACAGTCCCAGTTTTAATGGGATTTATTTTAATTTAGGTTAACTGGAGGAAATTTTAAAAAGCAGCTATTTATGTTATGAACATGTATAGAATTTCATGAATGAAATTTTAATTAAGAGCACATTTTCCATCCAATTTATGTCGTTTCACATGTTTTCCAAGTAGAAGTCAACTTCTATTCTAATTTACTGAAGAGAACATGTCTAGACACTGAAAGATTATAGGGAAACATAAAGATAAGTAGAGCAGATACACAAACACTCTGAAATTGAGTCTGCTCTCTCAGATTTCAGCTATTTATAGGAACCAATTTTCAGATTGAAGAGAGGGTTCTGAGAGCAGTCAGGGACCTTCCCTGTGAAAACATAATTTCTACCACAAATCAAAGTATTTTTCATTCATTTCAATAATTTGTGTGAGTGAATTCAACCCAGCTTACAAACCATATGTTCTTTCCACAGTTCGCACACCTTATAAAACATCGCTCCTTCAGCGTGGCTCCTGAACAATCTCTCGCTTGTGGTTCTGGCAGAAGTCATAAAATCAGAAGTGGGGAAAGTGTTTTGTTTCCCCTCAGAACTGGCACTCACATCGCTGAACGGTCCATTTCTTGATGCAGAGACCTTCCCTCTCTCCAGACAGTATGGTAGTTTTTCCAGACTATAGAAATTCTTCTGTCAAGTCTCACCTCAGCCCACACTCTCACTCCTTACTCCTCACTGTAAGAAAGGAGATGATTGCTCTCCAGGGAGCCGGATGCACAGCTTCCAGGAATTTCATAAGCTGATTAAATTATAAAAACGTACAATAAATAGTAACTCACTAAACATAAATGCGGAACACACACATGACTTAATGCTCTCTACTTGACTTTATCTACCTGTTTTGCACAGATTTCAAGGCACCAACTTCAGCTTTTCAAGTTGAAGTACAACTACTCTTCCCTAGTTCCATGCTGCCCAGTGATTTCTTTCTTTCATGGCATTTATTCTTTTTCCCTCTGGTTCGAAAGGATGTCATCTTTTCTTCTCCTTCACAAGGCACATACTGAAGAAAGTTTTTCATTGGACACAGTGACATGAGTCTTCTATCACTCAGGAGGCTGAGGCTGAGGCAGAAGGAATTTCAGACCAGCCTGGCTTACATAGCAAGACCCTGTTTCAAAACTGTAAGTGCAAGTTTCTTAGCTTTCCAAGTAGATGGGACAGAAAGATATACAAGAATATCTTGCTGGAGGAAGAGAATCTCTGTGAAGTCCATCCAAATCTGCATTTGCGTTCTGGAGTAAATGCTGAAAGGGACTACGTGGGAGTCCTCATGATAGGTACCTCCCCTGCTTTGTTCTACCAGTCAATTTCACTATAGGAGGTGGGTAGAAAACTCAGTGCTTTGACTTTCAGAAATTCTAAATATCTCCGTGTCTCAGAACCAGTGGACCATGATGTCTCCAGCCCCCAGAAACAACCAGCTACCACAGCGCAGGTAGGGGCACAGCGGTCCACCCTGCTTTTGTCCTCACTTGTATGAAAGTTCAGGAGGCATCTGTACTCTTAAGGCCTACAAAACTTCTACTAATCTCTATCAAAACAAATTCATCATAAAAATGAATTTATTCAAAGAAAAATAACTCTTCAGGCAACTTTGAATGTCATTTACCAATTATAAAATGCAGAAGTCAACTTTTACCTGCAGTCTTCCCACTTAATTACTTCAAGTTCAAAAATTAGCAGACTATTTTGCTTGTTGTGTTTGTTATCACAAGCATGTCAAATGTCACATGTACTTCCTGAGCCCCAACAGGACCCCTCAGAAAACTACTGTACAGTTGTCAGCATCATGGAACCCCCAAATGCTTCAACTGCCTGACCTGAAAATTCCTCTCTTCTCAGATTCTTGCATTCAAGCACAAAACAGAAAAACCTTTTGTTTGAATTAGCCTCTGAGTGAGTTATTAGGGTCACCTGATTCAGACCCACAAAGACTCGCTCAAGTCTGTCTGCTACAGTTTGATTTATTCCCACCCAGCAGAGCGAAGTCTCCACTTTAGCAGCTGCTAGTCTAGTAGAGATGATCTGAAGATTCTGTATTCCTGCCACTCCTGCATTCAGGGTAGGGCATAATACTTCAATTGGCTACTGGTCCAAAGGTAGCTGTTAGCCTGTATTCCATACAGCATTTATACAGCCTCCTTGATGGTGGTATTAGAAAGGGCAAGACACGCTAGGTCTCATTTGCTTCATGTTGATTCTGAGGCCTCAGATTTCATTTTTATCAGCTAAGGTTTGTCATCACTTACTAAATAATAAACAATAATAAGATATTCTGAACTGAAAAAGGCAGTATACTATATAAGAACTGGTAGTTCTTTAGTCTCTTTTATCTTTGAAAAGAAGCACAGTTTTGAGAAATAGAATATTTTAAGATTGTTCTTCCTTTTGTTAGCATGTAAGATGGTTTTGTTGCAACAAACTCTATAAAAAATCAGAGATAATGAGTCCTCTATATATTTATTACATTTTAAATCAACTTTTTATAACATAAAGTTAATCACACTATGCTTTAGTTGTTTCTCTTCTTGCTATGCTCTACTCTCAGACAGAAACAGTATAAAGAAGGAAGATTTTATTTTGTGTCATGGTGTGAGGATGCAGCCATGGCCTCAGAGAAGGCATGATGATGTCAGGGGCCCTAGCTAGGGCAGGCAGAGTGTGGGGCAGCTGCTCATCCACAGTCAGAAAGCAGAGAGAGGTGAATGTTGGTACTCAGAATAGTCTTTCCTCTTTCTGAGACCCCAGTCCCCAGAAAGATACCACCCACATTCTGAGTGGCTCCTCCTTCCTCAATGACACCTCCCTGAAAGTACTCTCCTGTCACAGAAACATGAGTCCCACTTGATTGTAAATCCAGTCAAGTTTCTTAAGAATAGCCACAATATAATAAAAATAAAAATAAAATCAAAGCTGTACTTTTAGTAATTTTTAGTACTCTTACATGTTCTTAACAATAAACAATAACTGAAGCAATAATTTTTTATTTTATTCTGCTTTATTGTCAGTACGGAGATTAAAGCTAGAACCTCATACATACGAGGCAAGTGCTCTACCACTGAACTATTACCAGAAAAATATGACAAAAAGGTGTGGGACAATGGTCTGTATTCTGTCAATTATATTTTAAATAAACACTGATTGGCCAGTAGCCATGCAGGAAGGATAGGCGGGACAATCAGACAGGAAGTTCAAGGAGAACAGGAGAATTCTGGGAAGTGGATGCAGTCCTGGCCCAGCTGCAGAGCATGCAAGATGTGACAGCCTCACTGAATAAGGTGCCGAGCCACATAGCTAGCATGGATAAGAATAATGGGCTAATATAAGTTGTAAGAATTAATAAGAAGCCTGAGATACTGGGACAGTCAGTTTATAGTTAATATAGACCTCTGTGTGATTTCTTTGGGACTTAACGACTACGGGACCCAGGCAAAACAAAGATGGGGTGGGATAGCAAACTTGGTCAACAACAAAGTTCTTATTTTAAATCTATTATTGAGTATGCACAGTATGTGAGTACAGGTACCATGTCATGACACACGTGGAGGCCAAAGGACAACTTTGTGGACCAAAGTCTTTCCTACCACATTTATGTGGGTTCTGGCGTTTGAACTCAGGTCCTCAAGGTTGTGTGGCAAGTATTTTACCCACTGGGACATCTGTGTGAACCATATTATTATTAGTTGGCTTTATTTATTTGTTTTACATTGTCCACATATAAAACGTTTATATTGTATATCACAATTTTATGTACCTCATGTTTATAAATTATTATATAATGAAGTTGAAAAATTAAATTTTAAAATCAGATTATACAACTTTGTCTCCTATCATGTTTTTAAAAATTATATAATTAAGGTAAATGAAACTCATTTTATTTAGTCAGTAGATATGATCAGAAAATAACATATAATAAACATTAGAAAATATATTTTAAGTAACGTCAGAAGATAAAAAATACTTTTATGTTTTGTACTTACTTAAATATTTTTGAATAGAGTTTTCTTTTTTAATGTCATTAGAAAGCTCCATGCATGGCTGTAGAGATGGTTCAGTAATTAAGAGCACTGGTTGCTCTTCCAGGGCACCTTGATTCAATTCTCAGTACCCACATGGCAGCCCATAGCTATCTGTACTTCCAGTTCCTCGGGATCTGGCACCCTCATATAGACATGTCTGCATGTAAAACACCAATGCATATAAGATAAAATAAAAATTAATTATTAATTATTGAAAGAAGAAAGCCACATGAAATGACATTCTGAAACCATGTATGAATAACTGGATGATAAATTAACATGCCTAATATGTTTTTATATTTCTTAGGAATATGTGACTTAAAATAAATTTTAAACTCATCTAAAATTAGTCTTGTGGAAGGAGGACAACGGTGGTTGAGAAAATGGAAGATAGACTCTTCCATGAGCAGTCTGAAGCAAATCACCATGAGACTATGATCTTGACTTTTCAGTCTTCACTGTGCCCTCCTAGGGTTCTTCTAAGGTGCCTCACTGGATCCACTGCCTGCCCCAAATGTCGGAATACAGTGGCTTCTTAGAGACTGGATGCTAAAACTTATTTACCTGACCTTTACATAATGGCTATTGATGTGGGATTTCCCTCTATATGCTGTGAATATGTTCTATTACCATTGGTTAATCAAGAAGCTGCTTCAGCTAGAGCAGTACAGAATATAGCCATGTCAGAAGAGATACACACACACACACACACACACACACACACACACACACACATATATATATATATATATATATATATATATATATATATATATAGAGAGAGAGAGAGAGAGAGAGAGAGAGAGAGAAAAGGTGAAGTCAGAGAGAGGTCATGTAGCCACCAAAGGAGAAAGATGTCTACAGGAGGTACAACTTGCCGGTAGGCCACGACTTTGTAGTGATTCACATATTAATAGAGATGGGTTAATTTAAGATATAAGAGCTATTTAGCAATACACCTATGTGATTGGCCAAGCAATCTTTTAATTAATACAGCTTCTGTGTGATTATTTGGGGTCTGGGCAGCCGAGAATAAATGAACATTCTCTGCCTACAAAATGGCGTAAACATGGGCTGGCTATATTGGCTATATACACATAAAACTTAAGAGAGCTTAGAAAGGCATTCTAAACATACACACACACACACACACACACACACACACACAGAGAGAGAGAGAGAGAGAGAGAGAGAGAGAGAGAGAGAGAGAACAGAGTTTAGTGCAACTTCTTGGTAGTGGCACTTTTTTTTTCAGATAGGCTTTGTTTGCTGGTGGCAAGCAGGGGTGCACTATGGCTCATTCAAGAGAGGTCTTCCTGACTCAGCATTGGAAGTGAAGACTGCATGGCTTCTTTAGGGAAGGGCTTCTTGGTTCATGCTAGTTGCACAAATAACTCTGATTTTTTAAGGACGTTGAGCACTTAAATGGGATCTCTGAGCAGCACGTTAAAAATTGCTTAATGGTGACATAGACCCCCTACAACCCTAGAACTGGGGCAGTTTGCATGGATCCCAGAGGCAATGAACATGCCTCTGCCAAGTGGGACTGGGTAGAGTCAACAGGCAATGTCATGGAGTTGGTCATAGTCATGCCTGTTTAGCAAAAAATTCACTTCTTGTCAAAAAAAATTTCAGATAGGCATGCATACAAATTCAGATGAAAAAGACTCTAAATGGGTCACAGTGTTGAATAAATGCTAGAGAGGAAAAAGAGAATAGATAGTTATAGTCATAGATTAAAGGAATAAATATAATAAAATAGACATTAATCTTACAGAAAAATGAATAGAGTAAGAAAAATAAATCAAGTAAAAATAGAATGTTTATGTATATTGATATATTTTCTTTAAATTTTTGATTACAGAGAGATATTTGATTCTGGGTTCTGTAAAACTAAGCCAACATGAATATTTTAAAGGTATCTTGAATTCAAAATTTGGGTCTAAGCATATGTTGCTTTGGAAAAGAGGTTCTGCTTTTGTTTCCACAGAGGATGAGAACCTGGGATTACTTCCAGGTTAATACAGTTTGATGGAACAAGACCCCCTAAAAAGTCTCTGTAAACACTAGAAATGCTTCACCCAATAAACAGCAGAAAGAAGTTTGAAGAGAACTATGCCCAAATTCCCAAATGTTGCTTATAAATATTTGTTTTCATTGAGGGGGATATGCTATAGCAGCAAATACTTTGCTTTGGTATAAATCTTGGCTTATTGATACAAACTTAAGGTCAACTTTGTTATATGTATATTTCTGCTCTTGTTTAAGGTATTGTGTTTATGCAGCTCATTTAAAAATGTAATGTTTAATTAAGAAATATAGGTTAATAGGTAATAATCTTTAATAGTCAAGCTTCTGGTCATGTTAGGTTTTCTAGATGTACAAAAATATATTTTAGATGGATAGTTATTCTTCAAACCTTTCAAAGACTAACAGAATATGGCATTTAAAATGTTTAAGAACTTAGGGCTTGTTATGACAATGAGACATGTCTGCTTCTCGAAGCACCAATCTATTTCAAGAAAATGATGGGTATTGAAGAGACTCTTTATGGAGTTTGTTAGCCATTTGGGCAAGAAACTGCTCTTGCCTGGACTCCTTAATGGTATGCTATATGAACTGGACATGCAGGACCCACAGAGAAATGACTGTTGAAGTTGCCAAAAGAAAGTGAGACAGTTTTTTATGGTTCCTGCTTCATGAAAGAGTCTGCCAGACATTCTGCAGGATACGAAAGAAAGTGACTGATAAACTGTCAATATAGGCAGAACTGTAGTAGAAATTTCCTGCTTCATGGAAAAGTCTGGCACAGGCTTTGGATCTGTAGGCTGAAGACGGATGCCCCAACGATACAGAACAACTTTGGGTGACTGTCCAGGCAGAGAGATGTTTCTGTCAATTCTAGAGTTTTGGAAGTTGCTTACTTCCAATGCACTTCCTGTTAACTTAGGTTATATTATATCCTTCTGGAGTCTTTGATGGAACTTAAGAATAGATAGTTATAATTACAATTTTCCTTAGTTATGATAAAAAATAAAAGAGATATAAATATTGTAACTGTCATTCTTGCTTTGTACCTGTTTTGCTATATATAATTTTACTATGTTAAAGTTAAAAACCTTCCTTTTTATTTAGATAGAAAAGGGGAGGTGATGTGGGATTCCCCTCTGTATGCTGTGAATGTTTTATTGCTATTGGTTAATAAAGTCAAACAATGACTTAACAGAATAAATCAAGGTGGGAATTCCAATCAGAGATAAGAGGAGAAAGTAGTCAGAGTCAAGGAGATGTCATGTAACTACCAAAGGAGACAGCAGCTAGAACTTTCCCCAATAAGTCTCAACCTTGTGGTGATATGCAGAATAAAATAAATGGGCTAATTTAAGATGTATGTGTTAGTAAGAAGCCTAAGCTATTGGCCAAGCAGTGTTGTAGTTAATACAGTTTCTATGTGATTATTTCTGGTCTGGGTGGCCAGGAACAAATGAACAGTCTCCACCTACAGGCTATGATAGATCTTTTTATAACAGCCTAGGCCTTATAATGGTCTTTCATGAAACCCCGGGCCAACCCCACCCCAACTAGTTCAAGAGCCAACTTCAGTGCATATAGAGTGGATGTCCAAAAATATTAAAATTTATGTTATTGGCAGAGAAGGGAAAATGAGTTAGTTGGGAAAGTTCTTGCTGTGCAATAAATGAGAACCTGAGTTCAGAGCTCTGGAATGCCTGTAGAAACTGAATACAACAGCTGGTATCTTTAATGCCAGTGCTGAGAGGCAGAGACCTGGATCCCTGAGGCTTACTGTTCCACCAGCCTAGCTGAGAGGAACTCTGGTTGCAGTGAGAGTCTATTTCTCAAAACAAAAGGAAAGGTGGAAAGCAGTATAGGGAGACATCTGGTAATGACCTCTGACTTTGTGTGTTTGCCAGCATACACAGAAGCACGCATAGTAGCACAGACACACAATACACAAAATTCATGTCACTGGATGACAAAAATAAGCTGTTTTAAAGTCATTATGTATATAGCTCATATGTGAGCTATATAAATACCAAAGATTGCTGTGAAAACTGAAACTGAGTTAATCCATTGTACAGGATGACATGTTAACAGAAAATAAATTAAAATTATTATTAGAGAAAATATGTGTCCCCCAAATGACAAATATTTCAACACAAATACCCAGAAATAACAATCATAGAAAATAAGCCTTTGTAGACATTAAGGAGAGAAAATAGTGCAATGAACACAAAGAGCAATGCACACTCCTGTCTCTACCTAGTGTTTTTTGTTTAAAAGTAGGCTCTTTTGCTGGGCTCATTCTTCGGAAACACTGAACTATATGCAGTATGTTGCAAATGCAAAATGTCACAATGATACTCATTCTGTATTAGCTGCCTAGATACACCCCCCAAACATCACTTGCAATGTGTAAGAGTCCTAATTAACGCATGCACACATATTTGGTGCTACATGGCTTAAAGTGTAGAGACTTTTTTGTTTTGGTTAAATAAAATCTTGAATCTGCTTTGATGGTCCATGTATATCTGTGACTGCTTCCCACCTCATCTGACAGAAATACTATAAAGTCTGTGTCATTTGTGGACACTGTAAATTTTCTCGTGGCTACCTACCAAGTTTGCCACTTCTTATGTCTTGTCTTGGAAAAGTTCTTTCCCAAAGCTGATAGCAGTCTAGTGAAGAAAGATTATGTACATTTGAAGAAAAGATAGTCCTTATAAAATTGAACATAGGAGGAAGTATTAAGAATGGAGGAAAGACCAGGGATTCTTGTTGGCTTGTTTTTATCATAAAAGCAATAGAATTTTGTACAGACAAGAAGCAGAGAGAACGAATAAGAAAAAAGTCATGGAGTGTTCACAAAATTCAGGTCAAATGAAAGTAAATGGCTTGTTTATAAAGTGAGAAAAGAAGGAAAGCAAACAAACAAAAACAAGGCAAAGTTAGAAAGGTAGGATTGGGCAATTAAAACTTTTCTTGTGTTTGCCAGGGAATGGAGCAGGATTTCATTCTGGGAATACCATGCCAGTTGGGTGGCCCTCTGCGGAACTGACTCTGGATCTTCAGAGAGGATTTGGCATGGTACTCCCAGAATAGGCAGGCCCCATCAAAACTCTGCTCTTGATGTCTCTGCCATGAATACCCCACCCCACACGTTTCTGTTCCCTTCTTCTCTTTTAGTTTGCTTCCCCTTTCAAGCTTGAGAACGCTGGCCTTCACAACACTGGCATGCTGAACATCAATAGAAAAGAACAGTTATCGTGAGCATTGTAACTTAAGGATTTTGCTGTAAACTTTAGGATACAGCTTTATAAACAAAAAGAATGACTTGAGTTTAAGCAAAGATTGAGCCAGGCGGTGTTGGCACACTCCTTTAATCCCAGCACATGGTAGGCAGAGGCAGGTGGATCTCTGTGAGTTCGACGCCAGCCTGGTCTAGAGAGCAAGTGCCAGGATAGGCTCCAAAGCTACACAGAGAAACCCTGTCTCAAAAAAAAAGAAAAAAACCCAAAAATCAAAAAAAGAAAAGGATTGATTTTTAATTTTACTAATGTGCTTGTATCTGTATCTGTGCATACTCCATGTGTATGGATGCCAGGCCAGGAGAAGATATTAGTTCCCCTGCAATTGAAGTTATGGGTGCTGGGATGAGAACTTAGGTCCTCTGGAAAAGCAGCACATGCTCTTAACTAGGTACCCATCTCTTCAGCCCCTAATTCAGAATTTTAAACACATTTGTTTTCACTGAAGTGTTTAAACACATTTGATTTGACTCTACAATACTTAAGTTTTCTCAAAGGAGGAATTGTTTGTTTGCTCTCTGGATGAGTCTTCTATGTGGGTTCCCTTTGTAGTTAACTCAATATGATAAAACTATGTCTCTTAGATCCAACATAAGACAAGCTTAATTTTTATTTCCAAGCCAGGCTAAAACAAATTACAGGGAATTTCCCAGCATGTTTTCTCTTGGGGGTAAATGGTCAACTAATCAAGTATTATCTGATTTATGCAATTGATAATGTCCATATGGGTATTACATTCATTACTTTTCTTATTGCTGACAAAGCAACTTAAGGAAGATTTGTTTTGGCTCACAGTTTGAGGATGCAGTGCATAGTGGTGGGAAAAGAATGAGACAACCTACCACAGTGCTTCTGAAGTCAGCAGAGAGATGAGCACTGACACCCCACTTCCTTTCCCCTCTTCCCTCTTCACTAATTCATGACTGCAGCCTATGGGATTGTGTCCCCGTCTATCAGGATGTGTTTCCTATTGCCAGTCAAGCCTCTCCACAAATCCCCTATGAATATACCCAGAGTTGTATACCCTAGATGATTCTAAGAGTAAAATTGGTGATTAAAATTAACTATCACAATCTCAAATATGATATAACACAATCTAACAGTTCTAGGCTTTAAAAACAAACAACAAAAACAAAAACCCTCTTCTTTCAAGTTAGCAAGATATCCTAGCTTAGGTCTTTGCTTGCTGTGATAAAACATTGACCAAAAACAAAGCCAATTTGGAGAGGATGAGGTGTCTTTACTTTACCAATTAAAACCATCATTATGGGAAGCCAAGGCTGAAACCAAGGCAGGAACTTGGAGGCAGGCATGGACCATGAAATCACACGGCTTACTGACTTGCTTCCTCTGGCTTGCTCAGCTATCTTTCCCCTACAGTCCAGGCCCACCTGAAGCTGGCATCATCCACAGTAGGATGAGTCTTCCCACATCAGCTAGTAACTAAGAATTCACCTCACTGACAGGCCCACAGGCCAATCTGATCTGGGCAACGCTGTAGTTGAAGAAGAGTTCCTTCACACATGACTCTAATGTGTGTCAGTTGACCAAACTGACCATTACACAATATATACATATTTTACATGGATATATACTTTCAAACAATATGAAGAACAACATTTATAACTATTTTCCATAGTTGTGAATTAGAAAACAGTCTATAATTATTAAATTATAATTATATTTTCCCTAAATACAATAACATTTGATTGCACTTTGGAGTTATAAGACTAACATGCTTGTTTCAATAGCTGCATCTTGCCTTATTTAAAAGTTATTTTATCCTTTAGTTAATATATTATGAATGAATTTTTATATGTATCCAGGTACCGATCTCTATTCTGAAATACAAAATAAATATTAGTATCCTTGTCTGCTTCCAACACCATGACTTATCATGTGTGTGTGTGTGTAGCATGATTAATAAAAACTCAGAGACAGAAATTAGGGTTCAATCTGAAGACCAGAAAAGCATAACAACCAGCCACTGGCTCTTACCTCTGCTTCAGTCTGAAATAACAATTCTGCCTCCCGGAAATTCAGAACGAGGTTGAGTGTGAGACCTGTTTCCTCCTGTTTTATAGTGCTGAAATGAAAGGTGTGCACCACTACCACCCAGTTTCTATGGCAAACAATTGTGGTTACTGGGATTAAAGGTGTGTGTCACCACTATTTAGTCTGTAAGGCTGATCTGTGTGGCTGTTTTACTCTCTAAACTTCAGGCAACCTTTATTTATTAAAATACAAATGAAATATCACTACGTGTGTGTGTGTGTGTGTGTGTGTGTGTGTGTGTGTGTGTGAGTGTGCGCGCACGCGTGCATGCGCACGCACACACGTGCATGCACATGAGCAAAGAAGAGTAAGAGCAAGAGAGATGGGGAGAGAGGTTCGAAAATCCCTTTGTCCTGCTTGTAATCAAACAAGAAACTTGCCAGAATTTCTCAGATGCTGAAAAACAAGTCAATGGAAGACTGCCAAGACCAATACAGGGGATGTTCTATTACCCATGGAGACTGCAACACCTAGTGATTTGCCCATGGGCTGTTTCCTTGAGACTCAGTCTGTACATGGTGATGCAAAAAATACAAAGTTGTGTGGTGCCTGTTTGTGCAGTGAACCACATCACAAAGTAGATGGGCTGCAGGTAGCCCCGACCTTTCCTAGCAGGCACAAGCCAGTTGCCTGACCTTTGCCCTGAAGACATTGAGTGACTTGTAAACCAGTGTCTTCAGTGCTTACTGCTTTACAAGTGTTGCTGAAACTTAAGCTGAGAACACAAGCTACCAAGTGCTGTCCAGCAAGCTAACTAACAGTAAGAAGCAGCGTGAGAGCCGTGAAAACTGGTTAACAACACTAACTGTTCTCTTTATTAGATTCCTCTTCTTTGCTATTGCTAGTTCTTTGAGAGTTTTGTAATATGTGCCTAAAAGATTTATTATTATTATTATTATTATTATTATTATTATTATTATTATTGTGTGTGTGTGTCTGTGTGTCTGTGTGTGTCTGTGTGTGGTGCTTTTAGAGGCCAGAAGAGGATATCATATCTCCTGAAGCTGGAATCTGGTGTAAGAGGTCCTTCTGTATTTGTGTTGCTTTCAATTGTTGAATAAAGAAACTGCCTTGGCCTTTTGATAGGGCAGAAGTTAGATAAGCAGGGAAGACAGAAGTAAATTCTGGGAGGAAGAAGGCAATGTGGCAGACACCATGAAGCTCTTGCCTGAAACTGACGCTGATTAGAATCTTTCCCTGTAAGCCATGACCTAGTGCTGATACACAGGTTAGATCAAGATGTGAGAGTTAGCCAAGAAGAGGCTAGATATAATGGGACAGGCAGTAATTTAATTAATACGATTTCTGTGAGATTGTTTTGGGGGTTAAGCTAGCCGGTCAGTGGGTCACAGCCTGCTCTTCATCATACTACAGGAGTCAGTGATTGTGAGCCACACAACATGCATTCTAGGAAACAAATTCTGGTTCTCTGGAGGAGCCACAGAGCTCTTAAGTGATACATATTTCCAAGCACCCCCCCATCCATCTTTTTCCTGAGATGAGGTTTTACTCCATAGCCCAGGTTGAGTAGAATTCACTATTTAGTACAGACTGCTTCAAACCTGTGATGATCCTGATGCTTCCTAAATGGTGATATGACAGGCTGCTGGAGATGGCTCAGCAGTAAAGAGGTCTTCCAGAAGTCCTGAGTTCAATTCTCAGAACCCACATGGTGGTTCACAACCATCTAAAACTGTAGCCCCATGGGATCTGATGCTCTCTTCCGGTCTGCAGATGTACATGCAGACAAAACATCCATGGACATAAATAAATCTCTAAAAACAATAGCCACCATCAGATTCCTATTTTAAAATGTTTTTATTTGAGGTAGGTAGTGAACTGGCGTATAAGAAACTTCTTTAGAAGGGAACTCCTTCCAATTTTATCCTATGCTGCTTTCCTTTCACTTCAGTACAATGCCTGGAGCACACAAAGCACAGAATTCACCTTAAACAATTCAGTATCTTTCATGAGACTGTCAGAAGCTCAGTCTGGTTCCCAGAACACATTAGGGAGACCACACCCACCTGTAACTCACACCACAGAGAATCTGAGCCCTCTTCCAGCCTCTCTAGGTGCCCACATTCACATGTACTCACAGGCTCCTCAGGTACCATACACCTAAAATATTTTTTAATGGGAAGAGGTTGTGATAGCAGAGAACAAGAATACATAAGATCAGCTGAAAGACACACAACGGCAATTAATTCACACAAGACTGCAAATGTGCAGTTTTGCTGAGGTAACAGATTTTTCTACATGGGAAGATTCCAAGAAAGTCTGTAATATGGAATCCTTACGTCACGGTGGTAGCTTAAGACTTTGAGTTTTGTCAGTGTATCTGTACTAGTACACAACTAAGTGAAAAGGTCATTAACAGTAGCAGACTGCTTAGCAAGACTACTGCCTTTATTCATTTAGTCCCTTGCATTTGGACTTACACTGAATGGACTTCTGTGGGTTTTGGATTCTACTGGGAGGAAATATAAATATTAGAATATGGGCTACTGAAAAACTAGAATTGGACTACAAATTTATCTAATTGTGTTTTCTAGCTATGAGTTAAAATGGAAACCTAAAAATTAAAAGATGGGTATACTGCATATATTTTCATGTTCTTTAATGAAATTGTGGGAGGTTTCTTTTCTTATGGAACCAAAGAATGAGAAACTAATAATTTATTGGTATTCTTATAACTTCGTAATAGTAGCATGTGAGAAATTAAATTTTATCTTTCAAACAAACATTTTCAATTTTTCAATACAGATTTGCTAAGAATTTTGGAAAAAAATCAAAACAGCCTGAAGTCTTGTGTAGACAGAAAAATTGGTGATACAATAATGTATAATACTAAATAATTAACTGGACAGTTAAAGGCATTAAAGCATTGTCAATTCACATCATGAGTAAAGTTAGATACAGTTTACTTTGACTCAAAGTATTCCAAAATTCATTTCAATAAGATGTGAGTTTTGGCAAAGCTTAAAAATGTTTTTCTTCGTCAGACTTTGCTCTGAAATCTATATCATTTCATGAAGAACACTATCTTCATTCTTCTGCAAACTTTCGCTTTGAACTTTTTCTTAGATAGTTTCTTTGCATACCATTGAGGCCTAAAATTTGATGTCAAATACAGAAAATGAATATAACATATAAGCTAAGGGAATTTCTGTGTAATAAAACTCCATGAGTTAATCATATAATGCATGTTGACTGGTTTACATTTGAAACATTCACATTTCAAATTGTGCTTCTTCAAAGCGTCTGTGGTGTGATACATTTCTTTTTTCATTGATTCCAACGTGGAAGAGAAATCATATACAGGGATCATGTGGCCTTAACTACTCCCTGTAAAATATATCCTATCACTCAGCACCTGTCTCAGTTAGGGTTTTCATTGCTGTGAAGAGACACCATGACCATAGATCCTCTTGCAATGAAAACATTTAACTGGGTTGGCTTTCTTACAGTTCCAGAGGTTCAGTCCATTATTATGATGGCGAGCAGGCATGGCAGATATGGTGCTGGCTACATCTTGATTTGTAGGCAATAGGAAGTCTACGGAGACAATGGCAGCATTCTGAACAACAGGAAACCTTAAATCCCACCCTCCAACGAGGCCATTCCAACAATACCCATTCCAATAAAGCCACACTGATATGGAATGTCCTTCTGAATATGCGTTGCTTTTACTGGCTGATGAATAAAGCTATTTTGGCCAATAGCTTAGCAGAGTAAAGTCAGGTAAGAAATATGAACAGAGATATAGAGAGTAGGCAGAGTCAAAAAGACGCCATGTAGCTGCAGAAGGAGAAAGATGCCAAAATATTACCAGTAAGCTACAGTCTCATGGCAATATATAGATTAATAGAAATGGAGTAATTTAATTTGTAATAGCTAGTTAGTAATGAGCCTGATATAACAGGCCAATCAGTTTGTAATTTGTTCTTTGGGACTGAACAGCTGTGGGACAGGGTGGAACAGAAACTTCCTTCTATACCACACCTCCTAATAGTGATTATGGGGTCCAATGATACTCAAACTGCCACACCACCTCTCCTGCTAATTGCACTGAAGTTCAAAAGTGAAGTAGGAAATATGTTCAGGATTGTAGAAGGCCTGAAGCATGATGCTAGAATCATGCTGTACCTCTGTAATATTCTGTAGAGATGATTCTGAAAGAAGTCATATGTAGTACTACAGCAGTTTCTTTTTTAATTATTTCTTTTATTTTTGGAAATTATAATTACATTACTTTTCCCCTTTCTTCCCTCCAAGCCCCCCCCATATACCTTTCCTAGTTTTTTTTCAAATTCATGTCTTCTTTTTTCATTAACTATTCAAGTACATGTGTATGTGTGTGACATGAATAATAAAAACCCAGAGACAGATATTGGGGTTTAAATTGAAGACAAAAAAAAAGCAAGCTAGTCAAGCCCCTAGGGAGTTCGCACCTCTACCAATGCTCAGACCTGAGGGGCAAACTACTGAGCTACAGACTGCACTGCTCTCCAACAAATCTGAGACTGAAAACTCGTGTCTCCTCCCACATTATATTCCTCCCTAGTGCTGGGTTTAAAGCTGTGCGCCATTACCGCCTGCCCTCTGTGGCTGACTAGTGGGGCTGCAGGGATTAACGTGTGTGCCACCACTGCCTGGCCTGTGTGGCTGACTAGTGTGTATAACTTTGCACTCTGATCTTCAGGCAAACTTTATTTATTATAGCACAAATAAATATCACTATATGTGTGTATGCATATGTGCTTAAATACGTAATATAAATCACTCAGACTTATGTTACTTGTATGTATGTTTCAAGTCTGAAATTTTGGTATTTGAACACCATTGATGTGCTCTTTTTTGGGACAGATTCTCTCCCATTCTCAGCATTCATTATCTGCCTGTAGTTATTCATGTAGGTTAAGGTCTCATGATTCCCTCCAATTCACTTGGCATATTTATTGGGGTCATTCTTGTTCAGATAATGTTTAGGCAGCCATGATGGTGACACTTTATGAGTTTAGCTCCTGATATCACTAGGAGATGCAATAGCATAGCAAACTCCTTCATCCCCTGGTTCTTAAAATGTTTCTATCTTCTTCCCCTGTGGCCGCCACAACTATTCATTTCGTTTGGCTGTGATTTTCAGTAATGGTTTCCATCTGCTGCAAAGAATAGTGTTTTGTTGTTGTTGTTGTTGTTGTTGTTGTTGTCGTCATTTTGGTGAGGGGGGAGGCTGCATGTATCTCTGCATATAAAAATAAATATTAGAATATAGTTAGGGAATATGCTGGTTCGATAAAGTGGCACTTGCAGGTTCACATCTAAGACTTCTTTAGCCCTGGGTACCTAGCAAGGCGTCTAGTGCCAGACATAGTTTCTTTCTTGTTAGTTGATCTTAGATGCAGAGATCTGTGGATTACTACCAAGGTTTGCATGCCATTACTGAACTCTTAGGATTACGGTGTCATGCTGGTCACCGTTGTGGTTCAAGGCATCCTAGCTGGGTAGAACTATTGTTCGCTTCCTTTCTGCACAAGCTTGTGTGGCATTTTCTGGTATCATAAAAGCTAGTCTTCAGGAGGAGGACATTGAGATCAATTCTAGCTCAGGGCCCTCTGTAGCGTGTGCCTGAACTGCATGATGTCTTCAACAAGACGGACTTACTTTACACCTCTTTGGAGTAACCAAGGGTAATAGCAATAGCTGGCAACATTTTTGGCATCTCTTGGCAACCCTGATGAACAACTCAAAAGAGGGCTTCTCATACCTGATGTTGGATTCCTTTCTTAAATCTTTGGTTCTTGGAGGGAGCATTGTCAGCTCCCTCCTATGTAATTTCATTTGAATTATATATGTATATTTACATATATACTTATTTGTATTAATAATTTTTAAAGTAGATCATTATGATATGACTCCTTATCACTTTCCCAGACATCTTTACTCTTGTTTTTCCCTGTTCTCTTCTTCTTCTGTATTTATCTCTTTCTATCTCATTAGAGCCCCTCATTTTCCCCATTTCCTCCATCAGATCCATGTACCTAACTATTTCCCTCTCAATTGCCCAGCCTGGTGCTGGTCTGCTTTTACTTTCCTGGTTGTTGAAGCTACTCCAGGATATGTGTGCACATCTGAAGATTTGGAACTAGGACCCTCAGATGAGAGAACATGTGATAGTCATCTTTCTTTGTCTGGGTGACCTCATTGGATATGACCCTTTTGAATTCCATAAATTTACTCCCAAAGTTTATGACTTCATTTTTAAAATCTGAATAATATCTCATAGTGTACATGTACCATATTTTTATTACCTATTTATCGGTTGAAGGACATTTCATTTTTTCACCATTTCCTGGGTATTGTGAGTAGAGCAACAGTGATCATTGCTGAGCAAATAGATCTGTGGAGCAGGATATCCATTCCTTTGGGTAGATACTATCCAACAGATTCTTTTATGGGTGGGGGGATAAGAGAGTATTTATTCTGAAGCCAAATATAAATGATAACATCCCGGTAACATAGATTCTGGTTACTTCAAATTTCATGGTTCCACAATGGTTAAGAGTTGAAATGTTTTCACAATAATTATAACAAAGAAAGTCATAAATTAAGGTATTTTCAAATACATTAAATAGGTGGATTAAAGTGAATGGGGAAACAAGTTATAGGCCTCAAATGATATCTGACAACATATTTTAGCATTTTTGTTGGCTGGAAATCTGGTGGTCTCTTTGTACATTCCAAATGATTTACCTAATGGTCACAAAGCCATTCAGGCAGGTACATAGGACAGTGGCAAATGGCTTTGAAGAGGGTTAAAGATGGTCTAAGATAAAATGTAATTAGGCTTGGACCTGCAGTATTCGAAGCGCCGATGACTTCATCAGCTTTGTAGGTGGCTTAGTTGAAAGTGCAGCCAGCATCATCCTGGGAACTTGCATTCACAATGTACAGCAGCAACCCAAGACATTCTTGATCAACAAGATTTCTTCAAAATGAGCATCTCATCTCTGTTTTGTTCCTATTGTTGTTATAAATAAGATCATTTGAAAGTATTCATAATATTAAAAGGATGATTTTTTCAGTTTGATTTATAGTATCATTAAATCATAAAGAATGAAAGTCTCAATCAGTATAATGACCAAGAAAATTAGGGAACATTCGGGCTGTGATGGTCAACTAGTTATCTCAGTGGCTGGCTTCTTCTGTGTATATAAAATACAGAAACAGGCATGCAAAAGCACATCCAGATCCATGTACCCAGCTACATTTTCTTCACTAAAATTTCAAAATATTGGCATCTGCTAGTACAAGCTTTCTGTGCTGCAGCCTCTTTATCATTTTTATCACCAATCAGGAGACTCCAGCTAGTAACCTATATCCTCAGGTTCTTGTCCTCTTTAAGATATTCAGTACCCTGTTGTGCATGTGTGTGTGCATAAATGCACATGTATGTTCATATATGTGTGTGTATGTATGTATACATATATATGTTGTGTGTGTGTGCAGTCTGTGCAGGTTTATATGTGTGACAGTATGTGCATATGTGTGTGCATGTGTGTGGGAGTATGTGCATATGTTTGTATGTGTGTGTATCTGTGTTTACACAATCACAGAGAAATTGGAACTAAAAAGACAGTGACTTCAGAACCTATGTAACTTTTCAAAAAGCTAGGAGTGTTTTAGTTTTAGTGATATATGTTTAGTTTTCTAGAATTTTCAATTAAGACTTTCCTTCATTAATCCCATGCATATATACAACTACTGTAAAGTCAAATATGCAATAGAAAATTTTGACTCTTAGTTCCAAGAGTCTTCTGACTTCAAATCAAAAAAATAAAATAAAAAACCAACCAAACAAACAAAACATTGATAAAATATTGATTTGTCACTTGGCCTGACATCTCATACCCTTCATGAACTACTTGACAGGATTTTAGGTTTTCAAAATTTGAGTTTATTTGTCTTTTCTCCTATTTCTACACAGAACTGACCATGGAAAGTGATGTTCTCTGACACTTTGATGTCATAGGACTGTGAGAAAGTGCAGGAACTTTGACACTGAATTTACTTCCAGTGATAGCTGTGACTTGGTTTTCAAGTCAACATGCCACAAATGAGAACTACCTGAAGAGGAAGATCAACTGAGGAATAGCCCTAATCACCTGAATTGATGTCAGAAGACCTTCTGCACATGAGGGTGGCACCTGCTGGAAGCAATCCATGTGGAAAGCAGGAGACAGCAGGAGGAAGATTATCCACCCTTTGCTCTCTTGGCCTCCTCTATTATCAGTGAGGTGACCCACCTTGCTACTGCCGCCTCTTTTGCAACCTTCTGATATTAGAATCAGCATTTCCAGGTTTCCATCATGGACTAAGGGCCAGAAACTCTCTGAGAACCTTCCTGGGCTTTGGTACCAAATTGGAACAACTTTTAGCTACAAGATTCTCAGACTCTCAGATGTGAGTTAACTGTTGCTATTTCAACATAAGGGACTTAATTAATTATATTCACATATACATTTATATGTATGTTTACACACACATATGTACTTATATGTATTTCTATAATGTTCATTCTGTTGGATCTACTCTTCTGGAGAGTCCTGACTAATATAGGAGTCACTCGAAAAAGAAAGCGTTCTTTGTATTCATCTTTGATAATTATTTTGACAGGCTCATGCTAGAGTACCTATTTGTCCTTTCTTTTAGAGATAATAATTCATCAGGCTTATTTCACAAATCTTAATTTGTTTTAAGGATCAAGATGGGTTTCTCCACTATAAACAGGGTGGTCTGTATTCCAGAAGGATTTTTTTTGTGGAAGACACAGTGTTCAATGGTCTTCTTCTGCCTACTCATATTTATGCCTGATATATGGAAGATTTGGAAATCTTTTTCCATGGGAAAGATAACTCTATTTGAGAGCACTTCCTTTCCCCACTGAAAATCACCGCAGTTGTTGATTGCAAGACAAAATGGAGGCAGTGTACCAGCAGGCACTCCGCCACCCGTGAGAGTGTGTTGTTCATACTCAGCACCTCACTTGAAGCTCAGACCACTAGCATAAAACTTGACTGACATGTGATCAGCTAGCTCTCCAGATCCTGCCTGAACTATCCATTGCAGCTCCATCAGAGTCACTGATGATTCCTATAAGCCCATGTTTCTGGCTTTGTCGTCCGGCACAAAGCAGAATTATTCATCCTCAGATTCTTTTGAGTTCAGCATGGCTGTCTCAGTGATGGTTACTATTGCTGTGCTGTAACATGACCAAAAGCAACTTGGGGAAGAAAAGGTTTATTCCTCATATACTTTCCGGTAACAACCCACCACTGACGGAAGTCAAGCAGGGCACGAACCTGGATGCAGTAGCTGATGCAGAGGCCATGAATGGGTGCTGTGTAGTGACTTACCTTATGACCTGCTAAGACTGTTTTCAAACAGAGTCCAGAAAGAAGGGTGACCACATTCACAATTGGATGAGTCTTTCCCTAACCAAGAAAATGCCAGGTTTTATGAAGGCATCTTCTAAATTGAGGTTCCTTTCTTTCAGATGAATTTAGCTTGTGTCAAGTAGGCATAAAATTAGCCAGCACGGCAGCAACCAAAATCCATATGGAGTTTTTCTTCCTTCCTTCTTCCCTTTCTTCCTTCCTTCCTCCTTTTCTTCCTTCCTTGCTTCTTTTATCCTTTCCATTCGCCCCCCACCCCCCCGTGTGTGTGTGTGTGTGCTCTGCAGGAATCAAATCTTTGGCTCCAAATGTTGCAGTCAAGCACATTGTTCAGCCATACCCTTCATGAAAAAAACTTTTAAGAACTTGACTGAGATTTGCTGCCACGCTTCCTACTTGGAGATGAGTTGACAGGATGAAGCCTTGGTCTTCCTGGTTCACAGGTTAACCAAGAGGAGGAGAAGACCCTGTTGACCTACACTGCTTGAATAACGCGTATATAAAACATTCTATTAAGCCAATCCATGAATTTATTTTCTTTCTTCCTATTCCATAACCTAATTCATCTTCCTTGAAATGGTACCTAGGTAAAATGCTGGAATTCCAGTTCCAATGTCTGTTACTGCTCCCCCTTTCTCTTTTATTTATAACATCTGTCTGGGAGACACCCAGAAAGACATAGTGCCCTTTGTGAATTCATGAGTTTAAGGAATCATCTAGATTTTATCATTCAAGAGATGAGTAAGATAGGCTATAAAACACGTTTTAAAAGTGTTCACGAAAAGAAGTAGTATGCCCCGAAGAAAACAGACACCACATACCTTCATTTTATTTTCTCCTAAAACACTTTGCAAATTCCTATCAGCTCAATTCTTTCGATTTATGTGCATGAATGCGTTCCTGGCAAAACTGCAAAATTCAACCCCCATAATTCTTAAAAAAGTCTACCTCTGGGCAACATATATAATCAACCCAAAAGATTAAAACCTGGACATTTAAAATGTCATTTTTATTATCAGCATTTGCAAAGCAATTACCAGCTTCTCTAGATTTAAGACCATAAGTGTCTAATGTTGAGTATACTTGCCAAAGTACTTCGTTGTCAGCTGACAGCATGTACTAAAGTTCAGTAGGGGTATATTCAACCTGTCACATTTCACTCTGTTAGTTAATGTCTTAGACACCAAAGACTAAGTTTACATGGAAATGATAATATACATATATATTTTGCATATAATCATATTTATGATTACATATAATCTTCTTCTGCTCTCTCATATGTAATATATATGAGAAAGATCTCAATTGGAGTTATTCTCCATGGGGGATAATGCTCCTTCTAGAGATATATGCCGCCAAATAAAAAGTTCCATCTCTAGGGTTGTTGGGCGGGGTTTCCTGGAGATTCCTAAAACAAGACAGCCTATTGCCACTGCTTTGTTTTGCCCATTAATGTCTGATGATTGAAGACATCCCATGTTTTGGTCACGGGGTATGAAGATATAAAGCTGCAACTGACCCAGAAAGGCTTCTTCCCCGCTGGCTGCATTCTATTTGCTGGAAGGCTCTGTGTGAGGGAGAAAAGTTAACAATCTTATCCAGCAGTTAATTCAGTGAGTTACAGTAACAATCAACCTGCCAATAGTGGCATGGATGTCTTAGAGTTATCATCACTGTCTGACTGAATTTCAGGGCTGCTCCATGGGAGGAAGTGCATGAAAGCCAAGTAATGTAAACATTGCCAAGAACACATGGTTGAAGAGCGTAGAGTTCACAGGAGTGGACTATATGCATCATTCTGCTAAATGCATATAGTATCAAACTGCCCTAGAAATCCACATCTTTATATCCTAGACCTCGTCAGAGCAGTTTCATTGTGTAATGAATGGTGGTTAACTCAGAAACTCACAGCTGAACAAACTGTAGTGAACAAGTGTCAGACACAAATAGGACATCCATCCACAATACTCTCCCAGCATCCAGGGGTCATTGCAGAAGAGAGAGTGGGAAGATTATAAGAGCAGGAGGTCAGGGAATACTGAAGGAAAGTAGCAATCAAATGTGGTAACATTCTGCTGTACTCATAGATCATTGCCTTGCTCAGTTATCACCAGAGAAGCTTCCGTCTGGGAACAGATAGAGACCCATAGCTGGACAATGTGCATAGAGTGATAGACTTTAGAACAGTTAGTCCTAAATCAGATGTCTTCATCAAATCCCTCCCTTCATGGATCAGGGAACTCTGTGGAAGAGGAGGTGGAGTATTGTAAGAGTCAGTGGGATCAGTGACACCAAAGAATCAGTGTCTTCCAGACACACACACACACACACACACACACACAAAATGCTGATCCACATATTTATTTCGCAATATACAGGACCTGTACAGATCTAGACAGATACCATCCCAGACCTGAAAGGGAAAATGAAAACAAGCCCCCATCCGTAACCCAGAAGCTATCATTAATTATAGCTTATAAAGGAAAAATTAATTTTCTCCAATAGAGTCTTATGAAGTATACAAGCCAGATGAAAGGGCAGGGCGTAGATGATCAATACGAAACCATCTCAATGGTATTTTTGGAGAGCTGCTTTACCTCACAATCTTTATATGGTATTTTCTCCCACTTCACAGATCTTTTGCTTATAGTTCCCAATTTTGTTGTATTTTATATTATTATTATTAGCGTGTGTGTGTGTGTGTGTGTGTGTGTTCAGCACCTGTATGTGTTTCTTGTGCTTTTTCTGTGGCTCTCTTCTTTCTGTTTGAATATTTAATGCTATGGTTTGTTTTTCAAACCTTATCTTATTATCATTATCATTATTCCACACGTCTGTTTGTATTCTAACAAGAGAGAGAAAGAATATGGATAAGGGTGGGTGGGGAAGTCGGGAGGATCTGCGAAGAGTTGGGAGAGGGAACAGTAATGAGAATATATTGTATGGCAATAAAAACCCTACCCACAATAAAAATATAAATTCATACATTAAAGAAAAACAGAAAGAAAAGACATGCTAGAGAGATGATTCCATGGTTAAGTGCACTGGATGCTCTTCTGGAGGACCCAAATTTAATCCCAAATCTCGACACATACATGGTGGCTCTATTCTCTATAACTTCAGTCTCAGGGCATCAAACTTTCTTTTTTGTCCTCTGAGTGCACTACACACACGTGGTAAACAGACATATATACAGATAAAACACCCACAGACATAGAATAAAAAAATGAAGAAAGACAGATAATAAAAATAAAAAAAGGAAAGACTAAAGAGGATGGAGGAGAGGTAGGGATTATTTGGGAGGAGGTGAGAGATGATATAGGAGTAAATATAATCAAAATATTTTGTATGAAATTCTCAAAGAAGTAATGAAAATATGTTTTTCAGAAAAGAATATAAATAATTTCAAAATGATCCTAATGATTATATATTCTCTTATGGCACAGAATCTGTTATAATATACATTAGGTGATTTTGACAATAAAAGTCACAGTGTTTTCCTAGCGATAAATTCCATAATATTGCAAGACTCTTTTTCTTTTCTTTTGATGTTATAAACCTCAACCCCTGATGGATTCTGTATCCTCAGAGCTGATTGAATGCTTCAATCCAATAGTGAAAGTGTGGGAATATATTTGTCAGGATTTAAATTTGTTTTTCTTTAAACCATATTTAAACTCGCCTCTTTACCGTATGGAATACTTTGCTTGGGATTTTGCAGTACAAGTAAATAAATAGTATCATCTTGCTAGCTGACTCGTAAATCCAGAAGAATAGTGCAATAGGAAAGAATTCAAGGAAGGTTGACCAATTTAGATATTAATTGTAGAATAAAGTATCTTCCCTTGAAGTTATATTTAATGCATTTCCTAATACGCTTAGAGCAAGCATCAATTAATTTGTTGCTAATTAAACCTAGACAAAAGTGACAAGTGCAAGCTCTTGGTTCCTTCTCTGCAAAAGTATTTTAGAGTATTTGTAGGTTTGCTTTGAAACATTTAAGAATTTAAAGATACAGAGAGCTTACTTAAGATATCTAAACATGGCTGCCTTAGTTATTCCCGTTGCTGTGATAAAATACTCTAAAAGGGAAATTCAAGAGGGAAAGGCTAAGGTTTAATTGTAGTTAGAGGTATTTTTCACAATGGTTTGAAGTCAGGGAAGAGAAAGATGGGTTGCTCGTACGCAGTATATTTTCTTCAGTCCTTTATACAGTCCAGGATACTAGCACAGGGAATGGTGTCTCCCACAGAGGTTACATCTGCCACTTCAATTACCCTAATTAAGATAATTCCTCACAGGCCCAGAGGTGTGCCCAGACACCTGTCTTTCAGGTTGTTCTAGGTCTCATTCAGTTGACAACGGAGATGAACTATCACAGGCTCATCATCAGAAATAGGCACCTAGAAGTCAATTCATTCTTAACAGTTAACATGTCTATTGTTCACTGCTTATTTAAGGCGTGTGGATTTCTAAGTACATAATGAAAATTTAATTTCAATGGTTATCTGAACAATGTTGTTTGAACTTAACTTGTAAGTTACAACTGCAAATCACAATCAAAAGCAAATTAATTATCCACAAAGGTACTCATCACTTAGCCTCAGACTTTTTGTCCTATGCACTACATTTATGTTACAAGAGAATCTTGCATGGTTTTAAACTTAGTTATGAAATCACTAAAATTGATAATATCAGAACACACAATATTCAGCTGCTTCATAAAGACAGTGTGTTATGGACTATTAGTTGAAGATGTGTTACGTTCATCTATGATGTGTGAATATCCATTTAATGTTGCAAAGATGTATTGCTTTTTTTTATGCTGCATTTGTTTAACTCTGAAGCTGTGTTACTTTGCCTGCCCGAAACAGCTGATTGTTCTAATAAAGATCTGAATGGCAAGAGAGGGATAGGTGGGGCCTGCAGGCAGGGAGAATAAACAGAAGGAGAACAACATAAGAGAGGCACAAAGGAAAAATGAAGAAAGGAGGAGAGGAGGATGCTAGGGGCCAGCCACCCAGCAACACAGCCAGCCACAGAGTAAGGAAAGAAAAGATATCCAAAAAGAAAAAGGCAAAAGATAGATGGTATAATCTGAGTCATAAAAAACTAGCCAAGCTAAGGCCAAGCATTTATAAGCAATAATAAGCCTCTATGTATTTATTTGGGAAGCAGATGGCAGCCCCCTAACAAGAGCAAAAGAGTAAAAACACAACAGCAACAGTGTCTGGTGTGGTCCACTTTTTCCAGTCATTGAGGCATGCCTACTTCAGAACACAGCTTTTACTTGTGAATACACCCACCCAAGATATCTTAGTCTTTGATGTAGGAGGACCTTCTGTCTATTGTGTTACTTTCATTGGTTAATAAAGAAACTGCCTTGGCTTGATAGGTCAGAATTTAGGTAGGCAGAATAAACAGAACAGAATACTGGGAGAAAGAAGCAGAGTGAGGCAGTCGCCGTGACTCTCCTCTTCAAGATGGATGCAGGTTAAGATCCTTCCCAGTAAGCCACACCTCATGATACTACACAGATTATTAGAAATGGGTTAGATCAATATGTAAGACTTAGCCAAAAAGAGGCTACAGATAATGGGCCAGGCAGTGTTTAAATGAATACAGTTTCCGTGTAATTATTTCGGGTAAAGCTAGCTGGGATCCAGGCAGGAACGCAGCCTGCCGTTCCTTTTACATGTCTTTACCATCCTATCCTTATCTTTTTCTCCGGTAGTATCACAAAACCTGAATCTTTTCATACGAAGAATGACCAGCCTCTTTTGTAGAGTCCAGGCTGACAAAAATCTTTCTTGGCACCCGTGTACCTTCTGAGCAGATCATCTTAGCCCCAGTATACGGATGAGCAGAACACAATACACATTTCACAGGATCACAGATGCTGCCTCTGTCCCCTTCCAGGCAGCCTTTGCATCTCTGTGAGCAGTGGCCTGAGCAGCAGGCCAGTGAAGCTTGGCCAGTCCAAACCAAGTGAAAGAGAGCAGAAGGAACGATGGTAAAGGGTTGTTAAAACAGGGGCCTGGTATACGAAAATGAATCAACTTAGTATTACTAAATGAAAAGGAAAGTTCTTACAATAAAAGAAAATTTTATTCTTTACTGTTCAGCATTATCCAATACTTGCCTGTCTTTCCTCACACCTTCTTTGGCATTTCCTCAACTGGACTAAGGCAGGAGCAAAGAGAATGTGGCACAAGAAGAGGAAAAAGCATTCTTTTTTCTGAGCTCAGTTTATATTTTTAGTATGTTACCTCTAAAACTGGAGTTTGGGGCCTGGAGAGATGGCTCAGTGGTTAAGAGCACTGAATGTTCTTCCAGAGGTCCACAGTTCACACCGACATGCTAGTTCACAACCATCTCCAAAACACTCTTCAGGCCTCCCAGGGCATTGCAAGCAGGCAGTGCAGACAAATATACAGGCAAGACATTTAATTATAAAAACAAATCAAAAATTATAAAAATAATTAAAACTGGGATTTATGTTTTTTGATCCTTTATAGTAATCATCAAAGTTGTCACTTTATGCCTCAATAGTGTGTGGAACCTGAGAGGTTATGTATGTTCTGGTAGAAGACCCTACACTCGCGCACATACGAGATACAAGCAGCATTAAGCAAAGGCAATGTTTTGTTTTTTAAAGGCACATGAAATTTAAAGAGGAAAATTATGAGGGGAATAGCGGAGGAAAATGGTGGGTGGATTTCACCAAAATACATTATATACCAGTATGAAATTATGAAAAAAGTTACAAAAAGTAATAATAGCATTGTGCACATTATAGTGTGGGGAACTCAAGACAACCTAGTTAACAACTTGCTATTAAATAGCATTAAAACAGGAGAAACAAAAAGAGTAAAGGAAAGAATTTTCTTTCTTTGAGATATTTTTATTTTCAGAAGAAAGAGTCTTTATCCATATCATGAGTGGCATAATCAGGAATTGACTCAACTGGCACACATTATGTGCAGGTAAAGGCAGGTAGCAAAAAACTGAGCTGACCTGCACACACTGAGAACCCTTGGGTCTGGCTATGTTGATTTGTAAAGTGTTATGTTATGAGGAATGATGCATTCTAAGACATGTCAACTTTTCATTTCTTGAAAAGCTTGCTTTAAGTAACTGATGTAGTAAATAAACATCTTATAGACAGTTGATACTACAAGAAGTATATGATCAAGAATCAGACATTCTACGCTAATTGCCTAGGATTTCCAGCAGGGTTTCCATCGACATGACTGATCCTGTGAGAAGTACAGGTTAAAATGTGAGTCATCGTCAGTAGAATGCCAAAGTACAAAAATAGAAAGAGACAGGAATCAAAGGCTTGCCATTGTCATTCAACATAACCTAACGGTTAACAGTGTTTAGTGTTAGATTTTTTTTATTTACTTCTTGTGGACGTGTGTGTGGTGGAGGTGTTCATGAGTGTGTGTGTGTGTGTGTGTGTGTGTGTGTGTGTGTGTGTAGGTCATGAGGACAACTTGTGGAGGCTGATTCTCTCCTACCATGTCTGTCCCATGAATCAAATTCAGGACTTTAGATTTGGGAGCAGAATCACTTAGACACTGGGACATCTTGCTGGTTCCTGATTATAACTCAAGACTATAAGAAAAACAGCTATGTTTATAAGAGAATTACCCTTTACAAACTTAAAAAGTAACATTTATTAAGCTATAATTTATTTGTCAAAGCTGTGAAGGTAGCTGTTGCCAGTTGTTGTTAGGTTTATACAAGTGGACAACCACTACCACATACAAATTGAGAACATTTTCTTCAACCCAAGACGTCTCTTGAGCCTATATTCACTTGATATTTCTTTCCTCACCAGCCTTGGTTGACTATTGGTCTGTTTTCTGTCTATATGAACTTAGATTTTCATACAAGTAAATGCATGTAGTGTGTTTTAGGCATTGTTCCTTTTCCTCAACATATTCTCTTCGAGACTCATCTGTGTTTCTCATATATCCATTATTTCATTATTTATTACTAACAACATTGCATCATATGAATAAACCATATGTTGTATATTTGTTCATTAGCTGATCAATAATATGATTGCTTCCAGATCTAAGTAATTATAACTAATACTGGAAAAAAACCACCTGCATATACGTTTTAGTATCCACCTCTTTCTAATCTTATCTCTTCGGCAAATAATTAGGAAAGACACAGCTATACTGAACCGTGAAGTACAGGCAGGAGCAACTGGCCAAGTGCTTCCAAAGTTCGTGGCAGAGAGAGATGCATATGCTTTCCACCTATTCCCTCACCGGCATTCAGGGTTTTCAGGGCTTGGTGTAGGCATGTGAGTGGTTGTAGCTTCGTGAGATTTAATTTCCATTTTCCTGTGCAAACCAGCTTCTCTTAGTTCCTAAATAAAATGGCTGTTGAAATCTCCAGCTGTTACAATTTTTACCTTATTATTACTCAGATGTAAGAGCGGCGTTTTCTCTTGACTTTTCATTTTCCCAATTACAAATTTGGACAAAACTATTAGAGCCTGATCTGGCAATGGGTCACCTTTATAATTATATTTTTAAACCCATTAGTTACTTTTTTCTCTAATTCTAGACATTTTCATAGCTTTAGCACTCACATTTAGGTTTTTAGTTAATATCTGTATATGCTGCATAGTAAGGTATAAATGAGTTTTTTTTAAATGTGTCATATCAAAATTCAGTTGCCACAGCCTTTAAACGTAAGTCATTTCTGCTTACGTTTAAAGGATTCTGCTTTTAGTTATTTGATTGGCTTTGAAAACTTATCAAAACCCCAAATCAACAACTGTCATGCTGTCTTTCTAAATTCTCAATTTCTAGATAGCTATACTTGTAAAGATTGCAAATTATTTGAAAGAGCAGGACTAAATGGGGAAAGGGGGTGAACTGGTTGTGGATGCCTAGTGAAAACTTTACAGATAATATATTATTATTTTTCAGATTTTTTTCTACTACATAACTTGTTTAATCCCAATTCTCCATCACCAAGAGAGAAACAAGGCAACAGATGAAGAAATACTGAGTTCAGAAAGCAGTTTGAAAAGAAGAAAAATCTGTGGCTTAACAAAGTGAGATTGATTTCCAGATGCATCTGGAACCCTAAGGGGTCTAAACTCACACCGTACAGGCCTGGACCTCAGAGGGCTGCTGTTTGAGCTGGTTTGTGGGTGCTGGGAGAGCTTCTCTGTTACCTGTATTCTGTACTTTAGTGACTCACAAGACCCAAATGGGACCTGAGACTTTCAGCTAGAAAAGATGTATTTCCAACTGGAACTCGGTTAACTTTAAACCTTACAGTCTTCATTGTTGTCTTAAAGCATTGCTTTAGAGGGCTGTGGTCACTGGGGTATTTTACCTGCAGTATCCATACACCCCAAGGACTGATATCTTCACACCAAAAAAATATTTTTCTCTAAGAATACTGGTATCTTTACATCTGTGTTAGTTAATCCTTTGTTTATTCTTAACAAAGCTTGAGTTGGCCTCTGCACCAACTTCAAATTTCTGTGTAGCAATACTGACCTTAGTCACATTGTTCTCTTTCATGTTTTTAGATTTAAATAATCATTTTGAAAGATTTGCTAATTGTCACTGGAGTTTATTTACTTCCATGGTTCTGCAATTTTCATGTATTCTAAGATGAACAGGTAACAGCTGCATAGTGTTCACGTACATGGCAGTACTGCAGGGTAATTGGCAACATCTGGCCAGGCTGGCTGTGCACACAGCAAAGCAGAGATTAGAGAGACAAATAGGGGTGAGGGGCAGGCATGAAGGTGAATTTACAGCGGCCAAACTCCACCAAATAAGATTTTCCTAACCCATAAGTGTGTGTGTGTGTGTGTGTGTTTGTGGGGCGGTGGGGGAGGGAGAGGGAGGAGAGAGAGTAGCAAGAAGAGGTGGGAGAGACAGAGAGAGGAGGAATCTTAATGAAGTCCTTATGTTCTTCTTTATTTTTAGTCCACAGATCGAATGGAACAATTGAATCAAGGACTCTGATTTTTTTTCCAGAGAAGATAGACATATGAAGCTCAACTTTAAGATATTCTGAAGTAAATAAATCAATGTCAAAAAAGAAAAGCAAAGGAGAGGTTGCCCAGAGCTGAAAAGTTTGAATGAGAGCCCTTGCCTGAAGGCGTGCTCAGTGGCTATGTCCCACCTTTGGTTTGAAGGTAGGATTCACATCTGTGTGGAATTTCACAGCCGTCTTCATTTGACGCAGCAGCTTCCAGAACATTCCAGTGCATTCTATGCTACATCACCAATGTCCCTGGAAGTTCTGTTAATATTTAATTTTTCTTGTGTAGTGTTCTCAGCTAAGAAGTACAACTGGCTTATATTTCATTTAAGAAATGGGTAGAGAAAATCCTGAAGGAATTTTGAAACAAGGATGACTGTTTCTGCCTAGCCTTGCAATTAATCAAAGAGTGCTCTTGACTTTAGACAGGGTTCTTTAGGCTCCATATAGGAAAGTTATTGTCTTCCAGCTTTTTGAACTTCTAATTGGGAACCCTCTTTATCCATGAAAAAAAGTTTGATTTTTTTTGTTTTTGGTGTGTTTTGTTTGTTTTGCTTTTTGCTATTGTTGTTATTGGTGGTGGTGGTTGTGGGGATTTTCTAAAGCAAGGTTTCTCTGTATAACCTTGACTGGTCTGGAGCTCACTATATACACCAGGCAGGACTAGAACTCATAGAGATTTGCCTACCTCTTGCCTCCTAAGTACTAAAATTAAAAGTGTGAGGCTCTGTGCCTGATCTCACCAAATATGTTTTTATGTAGCTCTTGCTTGGTGTGTAAGGATTAAAACCAGTATATAAATCAACTGTTTACTGATCATAAATCACAAAGTAATCATTTTTTAAAGTTCTTTAGCATACATATATTTTACCTTTATTAAAGTAAAACAGGGACTTGAGAAGTGTTTTGATGGAAAAAAATAGTTTTTGCAAAGGCCTGGGTAGCTGAGTTCAGATATCTAACACTCAATGTAAAAGCTGGGCCCTATGTACATGTGTAGCCCTACACTGAATGGTCTGCAGACTAGCAGATCCCAGGGCCTTGCTGTCCTGCCAGTACAGAAGCAGTAAAACCTTTTTTATGTGTCCAACAACATGGATTGTATTGTTTGTTCTAAAGGCATAACTAGGCTAAGTGCCTGTGTGGTGATCCAAACCAAGGCTGCGGTGAAGTCGCACAATGAAGCACTGATGAGTTCTGTAAAACATCTCAGATTCTTTATGCATTTGATTCTGAATTCATTTGTGGTTGTCATGCATTCAGAGACTATGGAATGCTGCCATTTTTCCAATCCTGTCACTCAGTTACTGACCCCATATGGGGTCATGATCCAGAGTTGTTACTGACCCCATATGGGGTCATGATCCAGAGTTGAGATGATGAATGATAAGGAATACGAAGGGTATGATCACACTCATTTCACCCCCCTGCACACTCGTGTGTGCCCTGTGCCTAAAAGAAAGTCTAGAGGCAATATTTTGTCATGATGGATACAGAGTTCCACAGAAATCCTCGCCTATTTACAATACCGCCCCCCCCTTTAATTTGCAGGTGGCTTTCCTACCACAGAGACTGGAAGCTTATGACATGTATTCAGGGCCTTGTGTTAAGATCAGATTTTACTACTCACAAATGCCTAAAATAATCAGCTCATAAAGAGAAAAGGAGAGTGTATTTTAGCTCACAGTTTGGAGGTGATCCGTGATTGGGTAGTCCCATTGCCATTATCCCATGGTAGTATGGCAGAACAGCATACAGGATAAAAACCTTTCATCCGATGTCCAGGAAGTGAAGACAAGGCAAAGGAGGTGGCTGGGGTCCTAATATTCTTCTTGAGAGAAGGTCCCAATGACTGGAAGACCTACCACTAAGCTCCACGCCTTAAGGTTTTAAGGAATGCCAATAATACAAGATAGGAAACATTCCTTAATAGCATGGGCCCTTGGGGACACTTCTCCAAGGCTCAGGAGGCACCAAATGGAGTTCTTCCACTGTCAGAGGACAGATGGAGGCACAGGTAAGAACTGTGCTACCATTCAATCTCATTCCAGCTCTCAAAATGAATTTTGGGGCTCCTCAAAGCAAGCTTGCAGTCTGGGACCTGGCCTAACCGAACCATTTGGACATAGCTGATAATTGAACTTCTCTTAATTTCAAATACAGTCTGGCTGGAAGTTAAGGACTGTGGAGGGAGGAAAATGTCTTGATACAGATGTAGTCTCACAGACTTCCTGAGATTTAACCTAGATAGCTGGGAACCAGACAAACAGTCTCAATTATCCTATGATTACTGAACTTTTTTTTTTTTCCACATTGGCAAATCTTAGAATAATGTCACAACTGAGCAAAGGCAGCCCACTGAGAGCACTGGTGTATGTCTCCAGCACTTCAAACCTAATACTCATGAAGAACAGCTTGTGTTGCGCAAGGGGAGAGCAGCTGCCTCACCGACCACATTCAAGTCGATGCATAATAGACTAAATAGAAACAGAAGAATTAAAGAGATGGTTTCTATTCCAAATCCACGTGGATTTTGAGTAATGTTCCTTAGGTTAGCTGTCAATCATTTTTATTTTAATGTGTTTTCTATTAGAAAGATGATTATGAGTTAACTAGGATCTTACTGAGATTCAAAGACTGATAAAAGTACATTTGAACAATGTTTTAAGAGATATTAGAAAATATTTAGAAATGTCAAAATGGGAGAGATAACTGCATGGTCACCTCAGATCATAACAGCTTAATGGAAAACATTACTAATTATGAACCAAACAAACAGTCTAAAGCTTCGAGTTTTGAACAGTAGAGTAGGTGGCTATTTCTTATGCCAAGGATTGTAGGATTTATGTACTATAGTGTCCCTATCCCCAGAAGGCAGTGGAGGCTTGGATATCACAGTCTGTGCAATTGTAAACCTCTTTTAGCCTTTTCCTTTTAGTCCCACAGCTTTAAAACAGAAAATTTCAAAACCCTGAAATATTCATGTGAAAGAAGGTTTTCCGATGAGGTCATTCAGTAGGTGGTCTTCCAAATAGCTGATCTGAACTTATGTCAGACCTGGAAACAGGTTCTCTTAATAAGGAAATCAGCAGAGAGTGCCATTATCTCCCCAAGAGAAATTCACTACAAATTATTCCATCATATATACCTGGCTATTAATTCAAAATATGATGTACAAAAGAAAATGAGAGGTGCTAGTTGTCTTTGTGATATACTCTAAGAAGTGGACACATGAACTAGAAAGTCATAGCAAGAATTCCAAACAAGAACACAATTCTATCAAAGATAATAAAAATACAACATTTTGAAAAACCTAGAATTGGCTTTCCTGAACAGCAGCCATTTGTAAACACTGTCTTTGAAACATTCAGATAGAAATTCATGTCTAAGCATTTCTGTTTGCTCAGACGCTACAAGGCAAAAGTACAATGAGCGAACTGCTAAGCATGCTGCATTTCTATGGAAACGAAGCTTAATACATACAGATGTGAAGCCCACTACACCACACCATTAGGAATTTGGTTTGCACACAGCCATGTTTCTCTCATTATGAAATACTTACTATCTTGTTTATTTGTTTTCATTCTGTTAAACCTAATCCAGATATTTTGGGGGTGAACTATGGTTTCAGGGTAAGAAAACAGTATTAGTAAAATAAATGTTTCTCTCTAAAGACTAAGGTTTGAAGAATTTGTAGGCTATGAATTTGAATTACATTGAATTTTACTTCTTTGTATGCTTGAAAGTGAAACTTTGATTTTAAGGTTGTGTGTGTGTGTGTGTGTGTGTGTGTGTGTGTGTGTGTGTGTGCATGTCACATTGTGCAGTTGCCTGCAAGGCCAGGAGAGGGCATTGGATCCCCTAGAGCTGAAATTACAAGCATTTGCAAGTCACCTGATTCTGGGACTGGATACAGATCATAGGGAAAGCAGGAAATACAACCTGGAAGATAAATCTTAACCTTGGAGTCACCTCTTCACTCTCTACAGAAAACATTTAACAAGCTTCACAAACACTGAAATCACACTGCACACATTTCTATGTGCACTTCTATGTGTCTGCATATATCGCTTTCTTGTACAGAATTTCTTGTATGTTTCTGTACACTTCAGAAAGAACATAGACCATTCACTATTACTGGCCTGCTACAGAGATCAAAATTGAGCCACAGAACCTAAGACAATGCCCTATCTAGGGATAACAACTGAGGGATCGTCACACAATGCTGCCTCTACATCGTTCAGAGTGGTAAACAACAAATGCCACCAGTTCTGCAATAGAAAGCAAAGAAGACATTGCTATGTGGTACACTTTGGTTTCCAAATTAAAAGGCTTCCAAAAGTCTTAACTGCAGTGAACATCAATCATCAAAGACTGAATTTAAATCCAGTTATATACACATAGAAAGATGACTTGTAAGACACTGAACCTTTATTCAGCTACACCTGCTACAGGTAGATCCTTAAAAGCTTGAGATTGTATATTTTAGATTTCAAGTTTTATCAGGTGTTGGGCCATTTATATGCACACAATGAAATATCTAGGATATGGGATCCATGTCTAAGTACTAAATTTATTCATGTTCCAAATACAATATATATTATACAAACTAATAGCCATAATCTAAAAGAATTTTTTTCACAGCATTTTTATTTCTTCCTTACGTGACAAATGTTTGTGACAAATGTTCATGGTGCAAAATTTTACATATTGAGAGTCCCTAGTATGATCCTCAATAAGCTGTATACCAGGAAAAATAAAATTCTAATAGTAACTTTGAATAGGAGAAAAATAAATAAGATAAATTGAATAACCAAAGTTATTTTTTTGCATTTAAGTTGGCAAAAAATGTTGTTTGATAAGTGTTTGATAAGTTTAGATTTTATATGAAAGGAGCCTAACAACTTTTCCTCCTTTGACCAGAAGCAGGATTGCATACAGAGGCTTGGGATTTGCTGCATGGCATTTGGTGTCCTGTTGCAAACAGAAGGGGTTGTTCATATTCAGTCTGATTCCTTCCAGGCAAAGCGATGTCTCTAATGGGCAAATTACAGCATGTTTATGCTCTCTGTCACGGGAGCAAAACAAATGGCTCTGAGGTGTTTTCTTTCAGCAGATAAAATATTAGAAGCAGTTTTTATGTAGAGGGACATTTGTGGACCAAGACATTGTGCATTCTTTAGATTTTGATGAAATTCCCCAGACTTTGAACTGCATCTTAGTTCCCCATGGCGATAAAGTATATATGAGAGTACTTCACCTGCTTGCCAATCAGCTGTATGATTTCTGAACACGTGTTTACTGCAAAACTCTTTTCATGAGCTGAAAGATTAGCGTAAAAGCTTCCCTGGATTGCATCCAGTTGTCTGAAACATCGCAACTTTGAAAGAGTCCTCTTCTAATACCAGCCAAGCATTTGAGCTTGTGTCTTTTCACAGTAAAAGTTCAGCTGCCTTCTTCTCGTGTGTGTTGTGTCACTCTTGAAATAAAAAAAAATGACTAGAGTGAATTGGGAAGGTTGAGGTTAATATTATCATAAGGCTATTTATTAATTTTCTCTTCAGTTACCATATTTACAGATTTCATTATTACATTTGTATCTTATGAAGACATTATGTTAGTAGAATTCATAATAGAACAATGCTACATTGGTTCAATATGTTATTATTAAAGCATTTCAGCCAGAGGGCAGGCAATCTGCAGAGCTTCATGCCTCTACCCCCTCTTCCAAATCCAGTCACCCAGTCTCATGACTAGGTCTCTAGCAATCCGCCTGCTGCTGCCTCCCCTTCCTCCCTCCTCCCATTTCCGTCTTACACACAGATCTTCCCCTGCAGACTTCCCTCCCCCAAAGTTACTGCTTTATCACAGCCCCAAAGTCCAGCAATATCTCCCTCGGAATCCACAGGTCACTCTGACCAGCAAAGCAAATGCAGGTCTTCACCTCTCCCTCCGTTCCTCCGAGTTTAATGCCCCAGTCTCACCTCTTTATTGTCTTTATCATCTGCTATTCAGAAGACTACCAGCTCTGGCCTCTCTCCATTCTTTCCCCATCCCCTAGGGACTAAGCAGACACTGGTGGAAGACCCTGCTTTCCTCCCTCGTGGGCACCCCCTCGCAGCAATTCATCCTAGTTCATCCCCATTCCCGAGTGTTGTCAACTCCTGGTACCCAGGAACACATTTTATCTTTAACCCCCAGGGTTCCAGAAGACTTTCCTATCACATAACACACAGTCACCACACTCTGCTAAGAATCCGAGAGAACAAAAGAAAGCAAGAAACAAACACCTGTGCAACAAGACCAGATACCAGCAGCAAGAATTACAATCTTCTCAAACCCAGATGCCTAGGTGTCACCTTAAAACACAATCAACAACAGCCACAAAAATATCAAAAGTTATGAAAAAATTCTTGTAAGCACAATCCAAGAACACATGAAAAATACAATAAAATAACCCACCATGATCAAGTAAGCTTCATCTCAGAGATGCAGGGATGGCTCAACATATGTGTATCAATAAATGTTTTCCACCACATAAACAGACTCAAGGGAAAAAAACACACATGATCATCTCATTAGATTAATAAAAGGCCTTTGAGAAAATTCAAACCCCCCTTCATGATAAAAGTCCTGGAGAGATTAGGGATACATGAGACATACCTAACATACTAAAGCCAATTTTCAGTGAACCCGTAGCCGACATCAATTTAGTTGGAGAGAAACAAAAAACAATTCCACTAAAATAAGGAACAAGGCAAAGCTGTCCACTCTTTCCATATCTTTTTAATGTAGTACATGAAGCTCTAATGAGAGCAATGAAACAACTGAAGGCGATCAAGGGGATGCAAACTGGAAAAGAAGAAGTCAAAGTATCTTATGTAAAGATGATATGACAGTATACATAAGTGACCCTAGAAATTCTATCAGGAAACTACTATAGATTATTTTTCACTTTCAGCAGAGTGACTGGGTACCAAATTAACTCACACACACAAAAAATAGCCCTCCTTTATACAAATGAAAACTGGAGTGAGAAAGAAAACAATATATTCAAAGTAGGTTCCCAAAACATAAAATATCTTGGGGTAGCTCTAACCAAATCAATGAAAGACTTTTATGGCAAAAACTTCAAGACTCTGTGATGGGGAACCAGTGGCCTTTGAGAGGCTGTACCAGATTGGGCATAATTTTAAAGTAGTTTTAGAAGATGACAGCCCTTATCCCAATAAAGGTTGTCCTCAGGGTTAGGGACATCAATTAGAGGTTGATTATAACTGGTATAGGGTTTGGGGTTGAAGTGAAAATTTTGTAGCCCAGGTATCTTCCAAAAAAGATAGGTATATACAAATATAATAACAGTGACTAATAGAGTAAATACTTGTGAGCTATTATTTACAGACATTTACATTGGTAGAGATTCTTGTTTAATGATACAAATTCAAATTTTATTTTCTATATAGAATATGCTCCTATTTCTGTTTACAATATTTGTATACCTATGAAAATTTATTTTGTCTTATTGTATGCATGCATGTTTCTATCTCTGTTTAAGACATTTTGTTTATTGATGCAATTTTAGAATATATTTATCATATTACACTATACATTTCTACCTCTAATCAAGGTACTTACACATTGTTTACTTTTGAGACCACTGTCATTTGCTGCACATATGTTTAAAAATTGCTTAATATTCTGATATAAAGTCTTAATCTTTAAGTTATACAGGTACTAAGTATTATAGATCAATAGTCATCATTGTTTGTCATACTGGTAGTTAGACTACAGGTTCTTTGGATACATAGAGATTGTATTCTGCATAGATAGGTAATCTTCAACCACTTCAAAGAACTGCAAAATATGGCATTTAAATAACTTAGGGTTCTGTTGGCATGAGACAACACCTGTTGGGGACTGTAGACCCCAAGATCGTGAATTTCCTGTGACCCCCTGCCTGCTGGAGTAAACAACTTGTTTTCCTGTGCTTGCAGCTGCTCTGAGCAAACAACTTGTTTTGCAGCTGCTCTGAACATGAGACCCTCAGGAGTTCCCAATGTCTGGGGAGTGGTTTCTGGGGGACTTGTTGCTGAGAGTTAGGGTATGGAAGGAGACCCTATATAAACTGCCCTGGAACACATTAAAAGGGGCATTCTTGGTGTTACCTGTGTCTGTGTTTGTGTCTGTGTGTGTTTCAATCTCCAACTACTTGCCCAACTCGCTGATAAACACCTTTAACAATGTGGCAGAATATAAGATCAACTCCAAAAAATCAGTTGCCCTCCTATACACAAAGAACAAAGAAGCAGAGAGGGAAATCAGAGAAAGATCACCTTTCACGAAAGCCACAAATCGTAAAAAGTATCTATTTGACAAGAACTTTAAGTCTTTGAAGAAAGAAATTGAAGAGGATACCAGAAAATGGAAGGATCTCCCCTGCTCTTGGATTGGGAGGATCAATGTAGTAAAAATGACAATTGCTAATCGTACTGTAGCACATGGCACATAGAGCAGGTGTTGAGCTACGATACCGATCTATTTCTGAGAGAATGTTGAGCACCAAAGTCACTCCACTTGAAGGTTGTTTCCTGGAAGAAATATGTCTCTAGGAGTGGGCTTTGAGGGTTTACAGCATTACACACATACCCACGGCTGCCTCTGGATTTTCCTATGCAGATAAAATGCAATCCCTTTCTCTGCTTTCTGATTCTGCTGCCATAACTTTCTGGACATTATGGACAGCATTACAGTTGAACTATAACTCCAAACAAACCCTTTCTTCTCTCAGTTCCTTGTGATCATTGTGTTTTATCATAGTGACAGTAACTAACTAATAGAGATCTTCTGAATGTAGAATTACAGGTGGTTTCTGAGGTGCTTGATGTGATGGATAGCAAGCTTTGTCTTCTGTGCAAGAGCAGCAAGTGCTCTGAATGTCTGGACATCTCTTTAGCCTCATATTTTCCTGTTTCAGCTCTCAGAGGAAACATTGCTTGGACTTTTCCTTTTCAGTATGATATTCACTGTGGGTGTTTAATATATAGCCTTTATTAGTTTGAAGCCTGTAAAATATATTCCTTCTGTGTCAATTTTTTGAGTGTTTTTGTTATGAGAACAATGGATCTTATTTACTGTCCTTTCTGTGCCTATTGTGATAACCCTTTGGTTTTATCCTTAGTTCTGTTGATGTGTTGTATTAATATTGATTGCATATATTAAACTATCCTTGCACCCCTGGAATGAATCTCACTGATCACAGTGTGTGATGTCTTAGAGTTCTGTTGAGTTTGGCTTGCTAGTACTTTATTGGCAATGTCTGCACCTGTGTTAATCAGGGATTTCCATCTATGGTTTTCTTTCTTGTACATCTTTAGCTTGCTATAGGGTAACACTGTGCTCTTAAAAAGAATCTCAGAGAGTTCTTAAGAATGGATAAGGAAAATGTGGTACATTTACATAATAATTTACTACACAGGAGAAAAAATAACAACATCTTGAATATTGCAGACAAATGGATGGAGCTAGAAAATATCATTTTGAGTGAGGTAACCCAGACCCAGAAAGACAATTATCACATGTACTCACTCATAAATTGTTTTTTAAACATAAAGCATAGAAAACCAGCCTACAAAGTATAATCCCAGAGAACCTAGACAACAATGAGGAATCTAAGAGAGACATACATGGATCTAATCTACATGGGAAGTAGAAAAAGATAAGAACTCCTGAGTAAATTGGGAGCATGGGGAACTTGGAAGAAGGTTGAAGGGAAGGGGAGAGGCAGGGAGGGGAACAGAGAAAAATGTAGAGCTCAGTAAAAATCAATAAAATTTTTAAAATAATTTTAGAATAATAGAAATTAGTTCTTCTTTAAAAGTTTTTGTAGAACACAGCAATAAAAACTGGAGTGGCAGCCCACATCTGCAGTCTCAACACTTGAGAAGTGGAGATAGGAAAATCATGAGTTCAAGATCAGCCTCTGCTACATAGTGAGACCATGTGTCAGAAAGAGGATGACTGAGAAAGAAAAGAAAAAAGAAAGGGAAAACAAAGGAAAGAATCAAGCAATGGCAGCCTGGACTGCAATAAAGACAGACAACGTGTTGTAACTGCTTTAATGACATCATCGCTATATAGCTTTTCTAGGTAGCTTTGATTTTAGTTTGATAGGCAACACATGCTAAAAATTTTGTCTGTTTCTTCTAGGTGTCAAGTATTTTTCTTTTTCTTTTTCTTTTTTTTCTTTCTTTCTTTATGTTGTTGTTTTGTTTTGTTTTATTTTTTCAGAGAGGATTTCTCTCTGTAATAACTCTGGCTGGATGTTCTTGAACTCACTCTGTGGACAAGGCTGGCCTCAGACTTACAGAGATCCACATTCCTCTGCCGGCCAAGTGCTGAGATTAAAGGTATGAGCCACCACCACCTAGCATGTTTATTTTTTTTTATTTTTGTTGCTTTGTGTTTTTATTCTCATGATCTGAGAAGATAGAGGATAAGATTTCACATTTTGATTTTTTTATTGATTTCTACTTTAAAATGATCAGTGCTAAAAGGTGTTCTGCGTGCTGAGGAAAGGAACATGTTTCTTGCTGATGTTTAATGAGCTGTTCCAGAATTCTCCCTCATGTTCATTTGCTACATAGTATTGTTTAACTCAAATATTTCCTCATTGTTTTCTCTCAGGAAGATTGGTCCAATGAGAAAAGCAGGTGTTACATAACCTTAACCTTTTTGTGTTGAGTCTGCTGTGTTTTGGCTATAGAATGCTTCCCGTAAGCTTAGAGAGAAGTTGGTGGTATTATTTTGGGTTGTGCTATAAACTTCCGTTGTTGGGGCCTTGCTGGAAGAAGTTTGCACAGTGCCATGCTTTGACCCATACTCATCTTTTCCTTTCTGTCTTTCTGGTTGCTATGAGAATAGTGTTCTTTCACTGCGCCTGTCTTCTGTGCTGTTCTGTCACCACTGGTCCACTAAACAAGTCAATCATGGAGTGTACCTGTGGCACGCCGCGTCCGCCAGCAGAAGAGACGACCACAACAAGATTCTTCTCAGAACGTACCTTTATTGGGAGCGTACAAACTTGAGGTTGATGGCGAAGGACCCCGGACCCTGGTGCGCACGGTTTATAAGCCGTGCAGAACAAAGCCTGAGACGTGTCCGAGTCTGAATGGCTCTGGCCGCTCCTGATCTTACGCATCAGCTCACGATTGGTGGCTGGATTGCGCCTTTCGGGAAAGCGCACCAAGCGCCTCGGGGCGGGGCCGAAGCTGCTTGAGAGGCAGGAAATGACAGCAGGGTTGTGGCACCTTGGGGCCCTACATGTACCCTTTAAAATCTGAGTCATAATAAACACTTGCCCCGTTTTAAAATAGTTTGTCTCTATTAGCTACAGTAACGGAAAATTAACAAGGTCCCAGCACACCCCTTCAGATACAATGAGTTTTGTTTTATATGTGTGTATCATCCATTCTTTTGCATGTATTGAGATACATAAATATGCATACGTATTTGTATATATATGTGTACTTATATGTGTATTTCTAACTATACTTTCTTGGTGAACTGGTCCTTCTATGAGTATATAGTAAACCTGTTTGTCTCTACTCCGTGTTTTATTTCAAAGTCTGCTTTATCTGATCTGAGTGTGGCTGCTCATTTTCACTTTTGATCTCTATTTGGATGGTGATTTTGTTGTTGTTTTGGGTTTTTTTTGGGGTTTTGATTTTTTTTCCCTCCAGTTCTTCCCTTTCAATTTATATTTTTACCAGAGAAGTAAGGTTTTTTGGGGGCAGCATATAATTAGGTCTTGGTTGTTGTTGGAATTTATTCAGCAAATGTACTGCCACCATTACTAGAGCCTTCCAACAAAAGAGCAAGGCCTGTGCATCAGTAAAGAGTGTGGAGATGAATCAGTCAGAATATGGTTTCGGGAACAGTGTCTGCTTTCTTGCATGTGAGTCAGCACTACTAAGTGGAAGCTATCCACTGTGATTGTTTAGCATGTAACTTTGGATTAGACAGTGAGTGCCTACACCCCCGGGGTCTCTCTGCATACAAAACCCATTAAAGGAGAACTGGAGAGTGCAGCTCTCAGCTACTCACACTACTACAGAATTCAGAGTGCTGACATCTGGGACACAGTGTGCCATGCTTCTTATTTAGAAGAGCAGTGTGCCCAGTCAGCAGACAGTCATGCCACGCCTGCACTTTCTCCTGCAGTGGGTGACTTTTTGTGAAACTTTACACTTAGGATGCTATTGAGACGTTCAAATTTCCTCCGGCCATTTTCTTATTGCATGCTTGTTTTAAATAGTCTTTGTTCCTTTCCACCTATACTGTGATTTTATTTTCATGGTTTGCTGGTTTCCTCTCCCTGTAAGTTTTGCTTCTCTCCTATTATTTATTTATTTATTTTTGTGCATCTGTTATTCTAGTGAGCCCTGACCATTTGTGATTTTTATCATGGTAGTTTTGTTTTTAGTTTAGAACTTCTTAAGCATGTCCCATAAGGCTTAGTTTCCATGAAAGGAGGAAAGACTTCATTCCTGAGGAACGTTTTTACATTTTTTGCCAGATATGATGCTCTTTTTTTTTTTTGGCACGACATTTCTTCAGGATTTGAATAATAATCACACTTTTTTATTTCTGGGCTGTGGGGCTTCTACTCAAAGATCTGCTGTTATGGTCTTCCCCTTATATGTCAACAAGTTTTCTTTACTGTCTTTTGAAATTCTTCTTTATCTTGTACTTTTGACATGTTGTCTACAATGTGCCCTGGTAAAGTCCTTTGGTTGATGACATCTGAGGCTCTTCAAACCTCTCAGACCTCTGAATTCATCTGTAGGAAGACTTGGGCTTTTAAAAGGTATCATTTCATGAAATGAGGTTTCATTGTCTTTCCCCTTTTTTACCCCATTGGCATTACCATAATGCAAGTATTTGGCTCAATTGTAACCTTTCAGGTTTACAGTCCCTGCCCTTGTTAAAGTTCATCTTAACCTATTGTAGGTGGTTTCCAAAGAGTTACTTTCACATTCAATGGGTTTTGTATGTTTCTTTGGTTTTTGCTTGTTATTGTTTGTTGAGAACACTCAGTTTTTGTGCTTCAAATGAGAAGAACCACCATAGGCACATGTATTTGAATATTCAGTCCCTGGTTGGTGCAAATGTTTGGAGGTGTGACTGTGTTGTAAGTGGGGATGGACTTTGAGGTTTCAAAAGACTCAACAGTGCCTGGCGGTGGTGGCTCACACCTTTAATCCCAGCACTTAGGAAGCGGAGGCAGGCAGATCTCTATGACTTCGAGGCCAACCTGGTCTATAAGAGCTAGTTTCAGGACAGGCACCAAAGCTACACAGAGAAACCCTGTCTCGAAAACCAAAATAAAACAAAAATGACTCATAGCTTTCTCAGTGAGTCATGTCTTTTTCTCTCTGCCTTGTAGTTGTTTCTCAAGACACGCGCTCTGAGATACTGCTCCAATGTGCGATGCGTCCCACCATGATAATCTTGGATGCTAAGCCTCTGAAACTGTAATCTGCAAATAAACTTATTTTTCTGTAAGTTGCCTTGGCGATGATGTCTTACCACATACCAGTAATGTAAGGCAGAAGCTGATACCAGGAGCGGAGTTCAAACCTATACAGATCCATGTTTTAGTAGGAGCATATGGAAAGGTCTGGAAATTAATGAAGTTGTGGTTGAAGTCCGACTCACATAGGTCCCCAAATTCATCTTCTGGTCGTTTCTACATTTCCAGCATGTATAATTGGGATAGATATATGTAGAAGTTGGGAGATATTGATTCCCTGGAGTGATCGTTATTGTGGTTAGAAAGACCAATTGGAAGCAATTGAAGTTGCCTATACGAAGGAAAATAGTGAGCAGCAACAGCAACAACAAATAAAAAGCAATGTCATATCCCTAAGGAAAATGCAAAAATTAGTGCCACTGTCAGAGACTTGAAAGATACATGGATGGTAGCTTCCATTGTATGTCCCTTTAACTTTTCTATAAGCAGAAGGCACCTATGGATTGCAGCATGCGTGAATTATAACTGAAATAGTGTTTCTGTCCTATTTTGTGAAGAATGTCTTTGTGCATATCCACATACATTAAGTGATGCTTGTGGCTTTTTCTATCTTTACCTTGAAACACAACATTAATGGAGATAATATCAGTACTTATCATAATTATGTTGTAAGACACTGAAAAGATGACTCTGAAAGGGCATCGTCACCTATTCTGAAATATATTACATGTTGGCAGTTGTACGTGAGATGACTATATCATGTTAAGTAGAATTATGACCAGGTTATTATTTTCACTTGGGAATTAAGCATGGCATAAATAATATGTGCATAGCAAGTTGACAATGAGTCTCTGGGTCTGAGATTGCTAATCTTGGCTGTTAATTTAACCAACTGGAATCAGTTGAAATCTAAGCTGCTGGGCACACCAGTGAAGGGTTTTCTTGATTGGATCATTTGAGTTGAGAAGACCCACCCTAAATCTGGGCCACACTATCTAATGGTAGCCTACATAAAAGGACATAGAAGAAGGAAGATTTTGCTTTTTGCTTGCTTGCCCTTACTCTTTCAGGTAAGTTCATCTATCCTGTTTCTGAGGCTTTTCTTCACTGGTGTTAGAACCTATTTCTTCAGAATCCTGAAGAGACTGAAGACGGGCAGCTCTCCAGTACTTGCCTTAGACTGCAGCTCCAGATTCGGACTGCAGAGACAAAAAGTCTCACGGACTGAAATGACTGAACCCTTGACCTTCCTCTCAGGGGACATCCATTTATATCCCATTCATACTATAGCTGTAAGTCACTCTAATATATACATTCATTCTATCAGTTCTGTCATTTAGAAAAACCTGACCAAAAGACAATCCTATTTTCATTTCATTTCAGTGATAGAAGTATTTAGCTCTAAAATGTGTTGGGTCTTTATTTATTATTTCTCTCTCTTTGATGAATTCCCATCATATCTTGAGTTGTTTTCTCATTTTTTAATATGTTCTATCTTTATTGTCATACATCTCACTGACTGTTCTTAGTATCATTATTTTGGTTTACTTTCCAGTTATTTTACAGACTTTCTTTAGTTAAGTTTTATATCTGATGATTTTTCCCCCCGTCGGAAGATTTGTGTTTCTTTTGTGCCTTTGTAGTGAAAATTATGTATCTGGCAAGAGTAAGTTTTTATTTTTATGATTTTTGATGTAGCCTTTCTACAAAAATACTTTTCTTTTAGATGAGATACAAGATGCCAATTCTGTAAGTGCCTTGACTATACTCATAGACAGGCTGAAAAGTATGATCTCTTTTGTATTCAGTTTTTATTGATGTCAGCAGTGCCTATGAGCCTTAAATAATTCAGACTGCGATGGTCAGTAAGGCAATTGTATGGCTTTGTAGTAGTTCTGTGTTTCTAAACATGCATTTTCCTGAACCCACGCAAGTTATCATTGAAGACTCAGAGACAGCTGACCTGTCATGGACTAGGGACTGACAGCTGGGGAACCTACATGGTATCAAACTAGACCCTCTGAATGTGGGGGACAGTTATATGACTTGATCTGTTGGGGGGGGTGTCTGGGGGGCTAACAGTGGCACCAGGATTTATCCCAAACGAATGAACTGTCTTCTTTGGATCCCATTCTCTATGGTGGGATAACTTGTTCAGCCTTGATACAGGGGGGAGGGGGCTTGGTTCTGCCTTAACTTGGTATGCCAGACTTTGTTGACACCCCGAGGGAGGCCTTACCCCATCTGAGGTATGGAGAGGAGGGTTGGGAGCGGGGAGGGGGAGGCAGGAGAAGAAGGGGGAAATGGCATTGGTATGTAAAATGAAAAATAATTTTTAAATAAAAATTTTAATTGAGGTGGAAGAGGTTAAGCACATTATCATCTCGACAGGGTGGCCTGCAGGCAGACAGGGTGCTGGAGTTGAGAGTCCTACATCTTGGCTGCAACAGGAAGACCCTGGACGAGATCCTGAGCGTAGGAAACATTAAAGCCTGCCCCCACAGTGACACACTTACTCTAACAAGGCCATACCCAGTCTAACAAAGCCACACCTCCTAACAGTGCCACTCCCTATGAGATTATGGGGTGGGGACAGGTACATTCGAATGACCACAGCCAGTAAATCAGTCTATGGTATGGGCTTGGAGGGGAAGCTGCTTGAGATCTGCAGGGAAACTATGGGTGGGACTGAAGAAATGGCTGTGGCAGGTCTTGGTGTTGAAGGCACAGGATGCTGAGGGTGCTATCTTCCAGCCTGTAAGTCACCACTAACCCTTCATGACATTAGAAGGACAGTTTCCAGCTCCTAATGCAGGGCTTCGTGGAACATCGCTGTTGTAACAGCTTAGATTCTGGGCTTAACCAGAGGCCCAGTGTAGCCCTTCTTTTGGGGCAGACTTAGCAATCCTAAGAACATCCTGGCCAACAAACTGAGGAAAGCCTATGACCACTGTGGTATTCCTCTCTAGCAGGTTTCTGTGTCTGCTATTATTGAGATTGTTGTCGCCGCCTGTCTGGTTCTTTGTTTTTTGTTTTTTTCCTAGCAGCAAGGAGCCCTCCTCTTTTGCCCTAGTCGAGGAGCTGAGAGGAAGTTTCAGTGTGATGACTTCTCTTGCCACAGGCTTTCTTGTGACAGTACACTGTTTCGGGGTCCTGAAAAGTCTTGGTGGATTTCCGGAATTCTCCTTCAATCACTCCCTTTGAAACCTAGTGTTTTCTTAGCTGTCAAAATAGCTGGTTTTAACGGCAACTTGTCACAACGTAGAATCCCCTGAGTAGGGGATGCCAGCTAAAGAACCATCTTGACTGCCTTAATTGATGTGGGAAGAGCCCTCTCGTATCAGCTTCTGGTAACAGCCCAGAGTAAGAGGGTGTAGCAGAAGGAAGATTGTTTACCTTTTGTTTCCTTTCCTCTTACCACTTCTGCCTTCCCCTTTACTGCTGTATTAATTCACACTTTTTTTTCAAAGTTTATTAAATTATGAAAGTTTCCATTTTTGCCTCTCCTCCCTACACCCTCCCACTCCCCCTCCCCCTCCTCCTCCCTCTCCATCCCTAAGAGCAGTCAGGGCTTCCAGCCCTGTGGGAAGTTCAAGTTCCTCCCCCCTCCTTCCAGGTCCAGGAAGGTGAGTATCCAAACAGACTGGATCCCAAAAATCCAGTATATGCAGAGCAAACAAGTCCCAGTGTCATTGTCAATGGCTTTTCAGAAAGGCTCCGGGCCAGCCACATTCAGAGAATCCGGTCACATTCAGAAAATCTGGTTGGATCAGGTGCTTGTTCAGTCCCAGTCCAACTGGCCTTGGTGAACTCTCATTAGATCAATCCCCTTGTATCAGTGGGTGATCGCACCCCTCGCGGTCCTGAGTTTTTTTTTTTCATGTTCTTCCTCCTTCTGCTCCTCATTTGGACCATGGGGGGGCTCAGTCCGGTGCTCCAATGTGGGTCTCCGTCTGTATCGCCATCCATCGTCGGATGAAAAATCTATGGTGATAAGCAAAATCTTCATCAGTATGGTTATGGGCCAAGGCCGGTTCAGGCACCCTCTCCTCTGTCCAGAGAACAATCTGGGGATCTCTCCTTGGACCCGGGATCCCCTTTATAATCAAGTCTCTTGTAAACCCTAAAATGACTCCCTTAGTTAAGATATATTCTTCCCTGATCCCATATCCATCTTTCCTCCCTCCCCCCATCTCAGTCCCCCAAGTTTTCCCCATTCCTCCCCTACTCCCTTCTCTCTAACCCTCTCCCCTTCCAACAACCCTCCCACCCACCCCCCCATGCACCCGAGATTACCTGGGACTCTTGTCTATTTCCAATCTCCAGGAGGATAAGTACATGATTTTCTTCAGGTTCACCTTCTTATTTAGCTTCTCTAGGATCTCGAATAATAGGCTCAAAGACCTTTAATTATGGCTAGAATCCACTTATGAGTGAATACATACCATATTCCTCTTTTTGGGTCTGGCTTACCTCACTCAGTAAAGCGTTTTCTATGTCCATCCATTTGCATGCAAAATTCAAGATGTCATTGTTTTTTACTGCTGAGTAAAACTCTAGTGTATATATGTTCCACACCTTCTTTAACCATTCTTCTATTGAGGGGCACCTAGGTTGTTTCCAGGTTCTGGCTATTTGAAGAAGGAGAAGAACTGCAGATCAAATTAATTCACACTTTTGCTCCTCCTCCTCCTCCTGTTGTTGCTGCTGCTGCTGCTAATGATGCTGATGCTGATTTATTTGCTGGTATCAGAACTAGCATCCTCAGGCTTCTATCTCTGACTAAGAACCAGAAGCTCTCCAGTAACCCTCCTGGATTTCAGCCCCAGATTGGGACTTCCTAGGCACCCAACCTCATGAACGCCTTGTGAACTGAGCAACTACCTGGTTCCCAGGTCTCAGGTGTGAGACAACTCTTTTTGCAATCTTAACACAAGCTTGATTCAATAAATGCTTTACACACACACACACACACACACACACACACACACACACACAGAGAGAGAGAGAGAGAGAGAGAGAGAGAGAGAGAGAGAGAGAGATGCACACGTTCACCTTATCAATTCGGTTCCTCTAGAGAACCCTTACTAATAATACAGGGTTGTCCTGTTTCTTACCTGTGACTGTTATATGTACCTCACCTCCACTCAGCCATCATGGAACCTGCCTTTCATTGTTAGACTTCTGACACTTAGACACTTGCTACACTGGTGCTAAGTCCTGGCATTTCATCCAGAATGGTGTTTTTCTGAGCACAGTGTGAACCTGGAATATCCATTTTTTTTTTTTTGTTGTTGTTGTTTGTTTTGTTTTGTTTTGTTTTTTGATTCTTCCAGTTTGGGCTTCAGGACTTCTTCCAGAGCATTCCTCAGCATCTGTCCTGCTCCTCCACTGCTCACTTAGTGTGCATTTATGAAAGGTTAAACCCTCAACATTGACCAGATTTACATTGTACTGTACAGCTACTAGACTCTTGCTATTTCCTGGCTTTTGCTTTTCTCTAATTTTTGAATCAGGATTCTAGAGTCCTCCACAGCTACTGAAATCGACCACGTAAAAGGTTCTTCTGGCAAAAAAGGTTTTGCTTGCATTGGACAAGCTACAAGCATCCTTCCTAATAATTTTCATTATCATTAGACTTGCAAAGGTTATTGGCAGCTGCCAACTTGCAGGATCTAGAATCAGGTGGGAGATGAGCCCCCTGGGCACTCCTGTGAGGGACTATCTACATTAAGGTTTTTCTCTGGGGATGTCTATGAAGGGTTAACTTGATTGCATTAATGGATGTTGGAAAACCATCTTAACTGTGACTAGAACTGTTCCGTGGTGAGGAAAGATGGAGTGAACTGAGGACTAGCATGCATTCCTCCCTTGCTCTCTACTTTATTAGAGATGCAATGTGAATACTGCCTCAAGTTACTGCAGTCTTGGCTTCCCTACCATGGTGGATTATATTTTGAGCTGGGAGATGCCAAAATAGTCATTGTTTCCTTCCTCCCTTCTTTAAGTTGCTTTTGTTAAAGTATTTATTTCCCTCACAACCACTAGAAAACCAATTCTGACTGTGTATATACATGTCTATGTATATACACGACTATGGATATACTATGTATATACATTTACATTATATATGTAAATGCCCTGCAAATAGTTACTTATTAAATTAGAAGAAAATGACAAGAATAAAACCACATTTAGCACAAATACAACCATGAAAGGTGTAACTACATTTTCATTCCATGTTTTTGTTGAAATTTTTTAGTGTAGAATGTGTAGTTATGGATGGCCAACTGTGAGAAAATATAATTAATATCTACAAATATATTTTCTCCAAATAAGTACACTTAATCTGTTTATATTACATTTCCAAACCATGACTAAATTTGCAGTTTCTGATAAAACTGAGTACTGACCACATCAACTACTACTGTGTTAAGATCATTTGACTTTCTGCCTTTCCCAGCAACAGGACCGCAACTGAGATGAGTTGGGGCTCATACATATGCCCAGCACGTGGTCTGAGAGAGGTTGAGGGAGCTGTGGCCAAATCTTGCTCAGAGTCTTTCAAAAGTCTTGAAAAATACAATTTCTTTATTATATTGGTCACATCAAAATATGGAGCTGAGCTGAATTCCTACTTGGAGGCCCTGGGAAGGGTTTCCTCTAAGCTTTCTGCTGGATAAAGTAGAATTTATTCAGTGATTGGAAGGCTGGGTCCCATGAAGTTTCTAGCTGCCAGCAGGCACTGGCCTTGAGTTGTAGAAGTCATTCTCAGGTCCTGGGCACATGGCCCTTCCATCTTAGCTACTCTAAGTACATTCACCATAGATGTCACTTTTCTTCAACTGTGGCCGACGTGAAAATACTGACTCATGTGATAAAGTAAGGCCCACCTCCACACCATTTCTTCCTCCAGAGCATAGTTGAACAAGTCCGGCTGAACGAGTTAGAAAGCAGAGAACAGAGTCTCTTATGAACTGCTGTGATCTAGACTCTGCAGCTTCCCCTCACAGCACCTCTTAGAAACCGAGGTTAATTCCCAGCCATTACTCAAGATCAGAACTAACAATGGTGCCTGTGTTTTTTTGATACTTAAACCAAGTCTGTTGGATCCTAACAGCCAGTTCTTAGCCCAGATTCCAAAAATTCACAGGTAACCAGGAAGACCATGGAAAACTAGGAGACCACGGAAAACTGGGAGACCATGTGTTCATTCTCTAGGGTGTAATTTAAATAGCCTGTGGGAGTGGTCTTGTCCTTCCTTATGCATGGGTCAGTCACCATTTGGTGGGCTTTCTCAGAGGTGAAGTTTGGACTGAGGCAACTTCCAAGGGAGGGAGCTTATGTCTGGAGCTGGGGTGAAGCCCCCAGCAAAACATTTCAGGATTTTTTTTTAAAATAAGAATGTTAGGAACTGAGGTGATACTTTTAACTAAACATTTTTTTTAGACTCCTTGTATATGTGGATGCCTGGGGGCTGGGATGACGCCCCCAGCCAAGCATTCCAGACTCTTTGGATAAAGAGGTGCCAGCTCAAGTCTAGCTACTTGCTGTGGCCATGGGGTGACGTGGGAGAGGGGAGCATTGGGAGTTGGTGAGCTCACGCTCAACAAGAGGTGTGGCTGGAGAGGCATCTAGTTTACTGTCATCCTGGAGACCTCAGGCAGCTGTTCTTTGAGGAAGATGAGAAGGCAGGTGGCTAGAAGAAAAAATAAATTGTTATTATTGGCCCTATGAATGGAGATAGTTATGGGAAGGGGTCATTAACTGCCAGAAAGAATGGGACAGAGTTCTCTGGTTGTACAGGTGAAGTTTAGGTGAATAAGTGAGATATGAGATCAGATCTTCCCTTTAAAAAACAGATTTTAGTTGGTAGGTATCCTTTTGAACCAGGAGAATTGGTACCAATGGTGAAGACCCAGCAGGTGGTACAGGTGTTGGCATTGCGTGGAGGGCCGTTTTTAAAGCTGGTCTTGGCCCAGACAGTAGGAGTGACCTGTAAAATATGCTTGAAAATGGGTAGAGTTAAAATACGCTTTGAAGACTGTTCCTTTTTACCAGACCACCAGATTTCTTGATAAAGCAGCAGACCTTTTTTTTTTTTTATTTTCAACCTGAAAGTATCTATAAGACAAATGGAACAGGAACATTTTAGAAGACAATTACAATTAGAGGGAATTGGGAAATCCGGATGTTTTTTTAAAGATACATCTGAAACGTTTTAATCCTGGACTATGAAGCCTGTGAGGCTCACTTCTCTATATTTTTAGCAGGAAACGTAACAAATGAATGAGCTTCTAGTACCTTAAGCCATCAAATGTCATTAGACAGATCTAAGGGGGATAAATGAGCAGAAATGAGACAGGGTTCTTTTTTGTTTTTTGTTTGTTTGTTTGTTTGATTAGGCAATCCCAAATCTCTTTTTAGCTGTGTAGGTGATCCCAAATCTCTCCTTAGTTCTTGGAGAACACCAGCCTAGAAGCAATGCTTGCTGTTAGCTGTTGAGTACAAGAGGCCTGAAGAATTTTCTGTGATGGGAAGATTTAGTCTACATGTCCTAGTCTGATAAGATGATCGATTCCCAGGGTGTAACATCCAGAAAGCTGAAGGGGTGAAAGGGCACTCTTTGATGTGTGGGTGGCTTTGCCATACCCAAAGGCACCCAAAGGTGGAAAGTAACTATGCATCTTCTTGGAGGAGATATGGGATGCTGCAGGAGCTGGCATGTCTCTGTGTTAGAAGCTCTTTTGTTAAATGCCATACTCTTAGATCTGTAAAGGCATTTGAGAATCGGATACTACTACTATTTAAACTAGATATATAAGTTAAATTTAAACATGTACTTTATCCAATTAGTTACAGATACCAATGCTCCTAAATGTAAGAAGATTAAAAGGAATATTTCAATAAGTCACAGAGTACTAGCACATGTGGTATAAGCCCCCTCCCCTGGGAGTTGTCTCAGTCCAAACTCCACCACTGAGAAAGCCCGTCAAATGGTGACCTCTCCCCAGGGAGGATCAAGACCACTCCCACAGGCTATTTAAACTGCCCCAGAGAATAAACACATGATCTTCAGGTTTTCCATGGTCTTCCTGGTTCTCTGTCCCTTCTCTGTTTCCCAGGGGACCACCTGGAAGTGTTGCCATCCATTAAACCTAGGCATCTTCTAATTTGGTCTGATCTGGTCTGATTGGGATTATTTGCATCGGCAAAGAGGTTTTTCAGCCAAGAGAAAATATTGACACTTGCCAGTATAGAAGACTCCAGTCCACTCAGGTCACTTTTTAGTGAGTACGGGAATTTATTTTCCATGACGTGAATTAACAAAATGACAATTACTTACTTTTTGTTTTAATTATGTTACAAATTTAAGCATAATACTTCTCATAAATGACATTTCCACTCCTCTATCAAACTCAAAGTGGAAGAAGTATGTGCTTTTCATGCAATAACACATTTGAAGCTCATGACAAATGCCAGTTTTCCTCAATCACGTTTACAACTCTGGGTCTTCATCTCTGGGCTCAACTGTCATTTCTCCATACAACCCTCCTGAAAAGATTGTCCCTATGCTTTGTTGTCTCCCAGTGACATACATTTTTTTCCTCAGTTATTCACAAGTTTTTGGTGATTTTTTTTTTTCTCCCAAATGTCTTCTGTTAGATTTTACATGCTTGATGCGGGCAGGATCCACATCTGGTTTTAATCACAACTGAAACCCAGCAAATGGATGATGTCCTCACTCAAAAGCAAAAATATCACTGGACCAGAACATTCATGTATTTAATTCAAGTAAGATTTTTATCCTGATCCACAGAACTCAAAATCTTTAGTTAGCCAAGAGAATATTTTGAAGTGTTGTATTGCCTATCATTTGTATCAATAACATACTGGAGAACAGCACATTTATGATCTGATCCACTCTCTCCCTCCCCCCCCACCAAGTGGTTTCTCTTATACACAATAGATGGAAGTTCTAAGTTATCTCAGCAAAAACTTTACATCTACATTAGACATGATTAAACAAAAGCAAGAAACTCAAGGATATCAGAGTGTTAGGAAGGTCCTGTGTAAGGATGGGACATAGGAACTGAGCTAGAAGAGAAAGAAAAAGTCTAAGAATCTGCAGAAAGAATGGGGAAGTTTCAGATGGAATTCCTACTATCTTCAAAGATTAGACCAGAGGCTTATAAAGAAAAAACAAAGGAAACCTTGTCTGAGGTCAGCATGGCAGCTGTAGCCATGGAGATGTTGCTGATTGATAAGGAGAATTGCACCAGGATGAAACACTATGGATAGGCAGCAACCTTAGTCACAAATTGTGACCCAAGTACTTGGGTGGAGGGGAAGACATTGGCAAATGAGAAAGAAGAGAGAAAGGGAAGAGAGAAGGTCACCAAATGGTATGAGCGTCAAAGGAGGCTTGCTTGTTTTGTTTTGTTTTTTAAGAGGATGGAAATAGAGCATTGTGTGTGTAAGGATGATGATGGAGGTTTGCTGCACGAAGGGCAGGAGGATGTGAACAAACATGGTGGGTAGTTTTTGAAAACTCTGGAAAGGACAGGTGAGGAAGTTTCTTATTTAATAAGCTTAACAACCTGGATTTTTGGAAGAAGGGACAGAGAGCAAAGTCTAAGCTCTGCAAAGGAAAGGCTACCTTCTAGAGAGTTCTCACATAGAAGGCCTACAGATAATGCTGTGTTTCTACAGAAGAAAAACCATCTCACACATTCAAAATCTAGAATCTTCCAAGATACAATAGAGAGATAACATAATGGTAAGAGCATTTAAAGAACATTATCATGCAAATCCTGAAAATTTCCATTGTCAGGTGTATCACAAGATATAATCTTCTATAATAATAGTCTATAATAATGGTTCTGTGGATAGCTTATAGAGTACCACATTTTGTAGTTGTATCAAAAAGTTCTACAATAATATGGAATGGAGTATAACAAAGATTTATTTATTTGGGGAAAAATTCACAGTAAGGGTAGTAAGTCCTCTGCATGTGCTGAGAACTTGAACCAAATCCAGCAGAAAAGGAGCCATGCTTGCTTCTCATTTGCACTTATACTCTATGAGACCATGCCCAAAGTGGGCTAGTATCTTACAGGCTATTGGCTGAAGGAGTTCCCACAACAATATTTCTTGATAGGTGTACTTCATATTATATCTGTATGTAGAGGGAATTCTAAATATTATTTTCTTGAACTATAAAAGCTCATCACTTTGGGCAGCATAGTTGATCACTTAGCACAGTGCATATGTAACTTAAGCATTTTATACACTGTCAATCTGGGCACAGTCCTCTGTCTAAAAGCCATTAGGTTGAATAAGCATTCTTCCTGTTCCCCGTATTTCTGTGGCCACATGACTTACTTTTGTTTCTCACCTAGGAAGATCGCCTTGCAACCTTTGCTCAGCATTTGGAACACTGTACCCTCTAAACTCTCAGTCAACACCCGTGAAGAGCTTTCCACTTGCTTATGGTTTCATATGCTTATCTTTCTGTGTGTTATTCCTATCACACAATGTTGTTCATAGCAAGAATCACGCCTTTCATAATCTGATGCGCCATCTAACTCAGTGCTATAATCACATTCAGGATACACATAACCACTGACTGAGTAAAAGGCACATAGTCCCAGGCTGGAAAAGCAATGCTTAGAATTGCATTGTACAGCTGGGACTCCTGGGCTTCTTTAGCTTACATTGGAGCTCCTGTTCTCTATAAGGGCTGCCTATCAAGCTATCCAAATTGACACAGTCACCCCATTAGTCCCAGAAAGGTTTTCCATTGCCTAATTAATTCAACTCTACTTGTTCAAGATTGCCTAGTGAGTAGCCCTATTGAGGCTGAATAACTTAAGAGGCCAGCAGTTGCTTTACGAAGTGAGCATGAATTAGAAACAGTGATGAAACATTACCTAGCCTTATTGCTCTATTTCTCCTAACGCTGTTATTGGGAAATTGACTAGCCCGGTCTAATTACCATTCACACAGAGCTAGGTTTCAAAACAGAAAGAATTTTCATGAAACCAGAAGATCCCTTAAATGGAAGGCAAAGTGGTAATGAAATAAAAAGGATGGATGGAAGGAAAGAAGGAAGGAAGGAAGGAAGGAAGGAAGGAAGGAAGGAAGGAAGGAAGGAAGGAAGGAAGGAAAAAATGATAGTAAAATATCTATAATGTGTTCCCAACACATGTGCCCCATCCACACCCACCGACACCTACAGTCATGTGCATGCACACAAACAGATCTGGAACATTCTAGAAGATTCAGAACACTATTATGTAGCAATGAGTAAGCGAACAGAAGTTAAATAAATGACCACAATTGACTTTGGCTCACTGTGAGAATAGGGCTGTGGAACAATGTTGCACAGAAAGATATTTGAGAGCTAAAGGTTCATCTGCGCTGAACCTAGAAGCTGAGTAAGAATTTGCATGGCCCAAACCATGTCCACTGCAACTGGTTAAGCAAACTCTCCTGTCTTTCAGTTTCACTCAACCACTACCTTCTCTTCAATGGTAAGGGAGGAATTGCAACCAAGGTTTGCCTTTCTTAGTCACCCTCTATATCACTTTGTAAAAAACTCTAGTTCATTGATGTATAATTTATATGTTACAAATGACATTTATTTAAAAGATATGATGCACTATGTTTAGACACATGCAAACTTATCATTTAAAACACAAAGGGCCATCCTCCTAAGCGCCCCCATAACCCCTTGATACCCATGCATTCACTTCCTGTGGTTCTGTGTTTATTTTGTGATTTTTAGTTTGAATTTTCAGTGCGTTAGCATAAAGTGACTGTGTAGTTAGTATATATTCGTTCTTGAATTATTATATCCAGATTTTTCCATATATTCATATTTTGATATTTACTTTTGCTGAATCACCCATTGATGTACACTGGATATCACTGTTTGAAAATCTGCAAAAAAGATATCTAAAGTGGTTTAATAATTTTACATCCTTGCCACAAAATAAGGAGTTTTGACTGATGTAAATATGTGAAGAGTGGGCTATAACTGATCTAGAGTAGAGAGTCCCCACTCATGAAATTACACAATACAAAACAGAGATTGAGAGCAGCCATACCTGACCCAGGTAGGACTCCTAGGTAACTGATGGTACCATTACACACCACTGAAGCACGAGGAGCCAGGAGAGAGCCAGGACTTGACTAGAGTCCAAGAGTCCAGTTCCTTGTTACAGGCACAGGTAGCAAGTCCCTACCCTTGTCATAGATGTGTGCATACATAGAGAGTGAATATTGTGAAGAGATGCTGATTACCTCAGTCTCCCACAGGGGAAAAATACAACAAAGTCACTGATCCTCCTGAATATTGCAAATACCTTCATAGAAAGAAGGAAGGTAGCTGATCATAAAAAGAAAGAAGGCTGGTAGGGATGGAGAGGGGATGAAGGGAAAGAAGGAAGGAAAGACAAAGGGGAAAAGAAAGAAAGGAGTGAAGGGGGAAGAAAACTTTAACCCAAACCAACAAAATGACTTCAGATGTAAAAATTGCAGCTGGAAAATGAAAACCCAAGATACCATGTGTCCTCCAAAAACAATCTTCACCCTCACATAGTTCTTAGTGTTTTAAATCATGGAGACTCTAGGGGGTTTGAATGGACACTTTTTGTAGAATTATTTGCTTTTCCCCAGTGTGTAATGGACATTGCAGAGCTGGTCATGTTTATGTCACTACTGTGCCATCTAGGTAATGCTTCTGCAAATCTTCGGCACCTTGTTTCGCTGGATGGCTAGTCTTCTTTAGTCTAAGTTGTAAGAGCTGCTGTGTATTGAGTGTCATATCAGTCTTTTGTCAGAAATATGTATTGTGAAAAGTGCCTGCTACCTAACTCTGCCGTATCTTAGTTATATTCCTCGAAGACCAAGTTGGCTTAATTGTATAAATTGTGATTTATTGTTTTGTGGATGAGTCATACTTCTGTTCTATCTAAGCATCATTGACTTTTCCAAGATCATAACAATCCTTTATTATCATTATTATTTTTAAAAATTCTTTAACAGATGATAATTGCAAGAAGAATGTAACTTTTGTTAGCATTACTTTCACATGTATTTTGTGTTTATTTTAATATTTTATTCATATATTAATCATGAATAATAATGACTTTCTTTAGGACATTTAATACACAGAGATGATGCATTTTAGTCATATTAACTTTGTGTCACCCTGTCTTTTTTTCTTTTTTCTTCTCATTCCCTTTAAATCAGGAGACTCATCTTGCCTGGTTGTTCAATATTATTGCACACAGGGTTCACTGCTATTGATGATGATGACACCCAACCACAGCAACATCTAGCACTTTAAGGTTCATGTCTTAGTTTGGGTTACTAGTTCTGTGATGAAACACCATGACCAAAGAAACTTCTGGAGGAAAGTGCTTATTTGACTTACACTTCCATATTTCTGTTCATTATCTGAGGAAGACAGGACAAAAGCTCAAACAGGGAAGGAACTTGGAGGCAGGAGCTGATGCAGATACCGTAAAGGAATGTTGCTTACTGGCTTGTTTTCCCTGCCTTACTCATTCTGTCTTTTTGTGGAATCTAGGTGTTATTGTGTTTATTGCTGTGAGAAGACATGGCCACAGTAGCTCTTATAAAGGAAAACATTTAATTAGGGGTTACTTGTTCAGAGGTTTAGTCCATTATCATCATAGTTGGATTCATGGCAGCATGCAGGCAGATATGGTGGTGAAGAAGGAGCAGAGAGTTTTACATTCTGATTCACAGGCAGCAGGAACAGAGAGTGAGCCACTGAGCCTGGTTTAAGCATCTAAAAATCTCAAACCCCTAGTGATGCACTTCCTTCAACAAGGTACATCTCCAAAAACGAAACTCCTATGAGTCTATGGGGGCCATTTTCACTTAAACCACCACACCAGAACCACCAGCCAGGGGAGGCTCCACCCACTATCAAATACTAATTAAGAAAACATACTACATGCTTGCCTATAGCCCTTATAAAGGCATTTTCTCAACTGTGATCGTGTCTAGCCTGTATCACGCTGTCATAAATTAGCAAACACAATTGATCCCTTGTCAGCTTGACACACAATTTATGTTAAGACACAATCCTTCCTGTTTTGTTGTTTTTGCTCTTCATCTCCGAGATCTCAGATTAATAAATACCACAAATATAAAAATGCTACAAATTTAAATATCCCACAGTCTTTACCAGTCTAAACACCTTAAAAGTTTAGTTTCTGTAAAAGTTCAAAGTCCATTTTAAAATTCAAAACCTTTCTTAAAAATTGAAAAACACTCAACTGTGAGATCCCATAAAAATAAAAATAAGCTAGATACTTTCTTACTGCAAGAGGGAAGAGCCAGGGCACAGCCACAATCTGACCAAAGCCAAATCACATTTATATAAATAATTCAGTGTCGTGTATCTGGGAGTCACTCATTGTCTTCTGGGCTCCTTCACAGGGCTTGAGCTCCTTCTCCAACTTAACCAACTGTAGCACACAGCTTGTCTTTTAGGCTCCAGCTGGCTCCACTCCATCCCTGCTGCTGTTACCAGTACTGGCTGCTATCTTCTGCAACTGGGCTGCACCTACACCAATAGCTTCTCCTGGGCTCTCTTCATGATGCAAAGCCCTCAAATTTTCTCCGTGGCATTCAATCCTGGGGCTTCCACTGGTACTCCAGTGGAAGGAGTACTTCACTGATACAGTACTTCATTAGTACTACACTAATAGCCTCTCCTGGCCTCTCACAGTGCCAAGCCTCAGCTGCTCTCCATTACCCTTCCACACCTTCAAAACCAGTACCACCTGGGAGACTCTTAAACATGCCCAAATTGGCTTCCAGCACAAAGTATGACGTTTACTGCTTCTGAACAGAGCTTCCATGTGCTGGCTCTGAGGAAACACTTGCCGAAATATTTCACCACAGCATCAGCTGACCTCTGTGTAAACACAGCTAATTCCTCAGTCACAACTGACCAGCATTCATTGTCTCAGTAAAACAAGGTTTTACTTTAATGTTTCTGGTCTCTTGCTATCACAGCCCCAGTTGACCAGACAGCACAAAGTCTTCACACAAATGACCCAGCACAGTTTTTTCCTCCTTCTGACACTTCACAAGTCAGGTCTCCATTATCTGTATTGCTCTCAACACTCCTTTAAGCTCCTACAGAATAACCTACAGAGCTCTCAACACTCTTCTACAGTCCTTCGAGGATCCTTCCACAAAGCACCATGGTCAGGTCTGTCACAGTAATATCCTACTATCCTGGTACCAAGGAGGTCACTTGTTGGTTCTTGGCCACTTAGCACCAAAATAATCACATAGAAATTGTATTAATTAAATCACTGCTTGGCCCATTAGCTCTAGCTTCATATTGATATTGCCACATAACTGTTGCTTACCAGCTAAAGTTCCAGCATCTGTCTCCCACAGGGTTACATTACTTCTCCCTAGACTCCACCTTTCTTTCTCCCAGCATTCAGTTTAGTTTTCCCCACCTACCTCTATTCCCTGGACAGGCCCAAACCAGTTTCTTTATTAGCCAATGGTATTCACATCATACAGAAGGGAATCCCAAATCCCCTTCCCTTTTCTGTTTAAATCAAAAGGAAGGTTTTAAATTTAACATAGCAAAATTACATATAACAAAGCAGGTATCAAGCAAGAATTATAGTTACAATACCTTTAATCATAACTAAGGAAAACTATAGTAATAACTATCTATTTTTCAACTCCCTCAAAGTCTCCAGAAGGATATAATATTACCTAAATAAACAGGAAGTGCACTGCAAGCAACTTCCAAAACTCTGTATTTGATAGAGACATCTTGCTGCCTGAACAGTCACCTAAAGTTCTTTTGTATCATTGGAGCATCCATCTTCAGCCTACAGGCCATAGTATCCAGCAGATGTTTCCATGAAGTAGAAATTTCAGACAGTTCTGCCTATATTGGCAGTTTGTCAGTCACTTTCTTCTGTGTTCTGCAGGATGTCTGGCAGACTCTTTCATGAAACAGGAACCTTGAAGGATCATCTCATCTTTAGGCAAGTTCATCAGTCATTTTTCTGTGGGTCCTGCATGTCAAGTTCATCAAGCAGTCCAGGCAAGAGCAGCTTCTTGCCCAAATGGCTAACGATCTCCATAATGAGCCTCTTCAATGCCTATCATCCTCTTGAAGTAGATTGGCTCTGCCAGGAGCAGATGTGTCTCACTGTCATGAAAAGGCTTAAGTTCTTAAACATTTTAAATGCCATATTCTGAAGGTCTCTGAAAGATTTGAAGAATACCTACCTAACTAAAATATATCTCCAGATATCTAGAAAACCTAAGTAACATGACTATGAGCTTCAATATTATAGATGACTCCGTATTAACCTATATTTCTTAAGTGTACATTACATTTTTAAATGGGATGCACATACAATACCTTAATCAAGAGCAGAAATATATGTATAACAGAATTGACTTTAAATTTGTATAAATAAATCAGGATCTACACCAAAGAAAAGTATCCATCTGTATATCATATTCCCCTTTAAATATAAACAATATTTGGGAATATGGGTGTAGATCTTAAGACTACTTCCTGATGATCAGGGGCACTATTATTCAGGTATTTCATGGTGTATCCTGTGTGCTAGGTTCATCTCCGTCAGCAGTTGAGCAAAGTAAATTTTGGGGGTTTTCACGGCTACCTTTCAGAGGGTTGTGGTCAATCAAACAACATTAGTCTAGAATTAATCCACAGGTTCTCATCTTCTGTGGAAACAAAAGCAGAACCTCCTTTCCAAAGCAAAAAAAAATCCCTAGACACAAATTTTTGAATCAAGATACCTTTAAAATATATATGTTGGTTTAGCTTAGCAGCCCATACAATGAAATGTCTCTCTGTACTTAGCTCCATCACAGTCAAAAAATTCAAAGAAAACACAGTAATATACATAATCCAGATACTTTGTGAATTTTCCATGTGGCTTACTTTTCCTTACTCCTTTTAATCTATGACTGTCCGCACTCTGTCTCTTTAAACTTAGTTTTATTTTTTTTAAATAATCTCTCTTTGAAACCTACATACATTAATCAACACTGTGACCCATTTATAGATCTTTTCCATCTCCATTTGTCTTTGTTGCATATCTGTAATTATTTTCTGAACAGAAGCACTTTTTATAATGTTAAGTACTTCTTAAAATTCTATGTTGTGGCATTACTAGGTATATATGGTACTTCCTGCTTGCTCCACATAGTCCAACATGGTAGAAGTTGGTTCACCACCTCTGCAAGCCATACACATTGCCCCAGTTCCAAGTAAGCAGCTATTCTATGTCAAGCCATTAAGCAGTTTGTAACACACTGCTTACAAAACCCATTTAAATGCTCGGCCTCCTGGAAAAGCCAGAGGTTGCACTGGCCATATGGCCCCGAAAGTTAGCATTTCAAAATGGTGCAGCTTTTATTTTTCTGCTACCTATTAGTCAGGAAAACCTCTCTCAACAAACAGCAAGAAGCTGTGTTAAGCTCTGCATTTTTGTGTCTGGAATTCCCTTTAAAGCTTTCTCGGGTATTTATGTATATGTTGGCGCACCAATTTTTTTGGAGGAAGCCACTTGTTTCATTCTCAGCCGCTGAGCCCAAAAATAATCACACAGAAACTATATTAATTAAATCTCTGCTTGACCCATTAGCTCTATTTTCTTACTGACCAACTTTTACATCTTAATTTAACCCATTTCTATTAATCTATGTATGACCACATGGCTATGGCTTACCAGCTAAAGTTCTGGTGTCTGTCTCTGGCAGGGCTATATGGCTTCTCTCTAAACTCTGCCTTTCTTTCTCCCAGCATTTAGTTTAGTTTTACCCACCTACCTCTCTTCCCTGCACAGGCCCAAGACAGTTTCTTTATTAATCAATGGTTTTTACAGCATACAGAGGGAAATCTCATATCACATTTGTCTTATTATTGGTGTGATGAAATACCATGACCAAAAGAACTTTGGGAGGGAAGATTTCTTTTGACTTATACTTTTATATTACTTTTCATTGTTAAAGGAAGTCAGGACAAAACTCAAACAAGGCAGGAACCTGGAGGTAGGAGCTGATACAGAGAACATGGACAGGTGCTGCTTACTGGTTTGCCCCTCATGGCTTCCTTAGCCTGCTTACTTATACAACCCAGGACCACCAGCCTGGGATGGCACCACCCACAATGGGCTTCTCTATAGCCAGCTTGTATGAAGACATATTCTCAATTGGGGTTGACTTTAGCCTGTATCAAGTTGACATAAAATTAGCCAGCACAGTTGTCCAGCAGTTTTAGTTTGATTTCTCTGTGTTTTGCCACCAAGGCACATCACTTTCTCATCAATAAGGTATTACTTCCTAGGGCTGGTTGGCAACTAGAAGAGTAGCAACTGTCAATATTGTTAGGGTGGCTTGGAGGGCATCCATGGCCATCAACTCATGGACAAGTAGCTAACCCTCAGAACAGGGATTTTTATTTAATAATCTAGGACTTTTGGGGACAGCTTTATCCATCTAGAGTATCTCTATTGTCTTCTCATTCAAAATAAGTGCTTTATATACATGTATATATGTTGGGTATTAAAATTTGAGTACGAAATTCATCTCAAAGACTTATAGATTGTATGCTTCATCTCAGATATTGGAGTGAAAACTTCAGGCAGTGGGGCCTAGCTGAAGGCAATTCACCAGAGCACATCCCTAAAAATTTCCCCTGGCCTCTGGCATCTTTACATCTCTTTCTGCTTCCTGCCCATCTGAAAATAAAAATTCTCCACTACAACACACTCCACTGCCATGATTGTTATGCCCAAGTGAGTGTGGCCAAGAAACCGTGGACCCAGCTCTTTGAAACCCTGAGTCTATATAAGACCTCTCTCAAGTTGTTCTGTTGGGTGTTTTGTTACAGGGCTGAGGAAAAGAGTTTATCCTTTGATTTTTGAGGACCTCATGGTGTGTCTACTTGAAAAACACGTCTTGATGTATGTATCTGTGGAAGCCTCAGAATTCCTGAAAGTAATAAATGGTCCCTAGGGACTTTACATATTTGATATAAAACAACTTTTCTTTTCTGAGGCAGATAAGATCCATCCATAGTGGAGTGAATGTGAAAGGGCTTAGAGATTTTCCAGACTCATTTCCTCCATTTTGTTGTTAGGTAGGAACAGTTTATAAATGTTTTCAATTTATTATGAATTCATAATATATGCATATAATGAATGCATAATTCATTATTTTCTCCAAATGTATCTTCCTTCCCTGGGCAATGATCCTAGGATTTCAAAAGATCCTGTTCACATCTCCAGTAATATGCTGGAGTTTAAATTCTGGTCTCACTATGTCCAAGAAGGGCTATTTCTAACCTGATGTGAGAAAATGGCTAACACTTCCACACTCCTGGTTTAACCTTTCCAGAGAAACCTCTCTTCTCCAAATATTTTCTGTCACTTGTTAGATTTGTTGTTTACTGCAACATGTGAGATAACCCCCCAGCTTCCAGGAATAGTTTCATATGCCTATAATTGGACTACTCAGGAGGCTAAAGCAAGAAGATCATCAGTTTGAAGTCACCTTTACCATACAGTAAGACTAAATACCAAAGGACAAAACGCAAGGAACCTATGAAGAGTTGTAGTGACCACATTTATGTATTATACCTCATGATCTGTTGGGTTAGTGATCCAGGCGTGCTTAGGTGTTTCATCTGTATAAATTTCCCTCCCAGTTGCAGCTAAAGCTTGGGCTAGCCCTGTGGTTGATGTCAAAGTACAGTGTTGGGATCAATTCCCAGCTTTCTTCTTGTAGTTGTTGGTCAGATTCTGGGATTTGGAGGCTGTGAGAGTTGGAATTTATTGTTGTCTAGTCCAGAAACAGACCTCAGCTTATTATCACTGCCTCTCTCTCATGAAGAATCCCAAGATCAAGCCAAAGAGAATGTCAGGATTTTATGGTTTAATATCAGGAATGGGGCCAACATCACTGTTGCACAATGTGTATTAGATGTAACCTTCTATGTCCAAGTTCACTCATTAGTAAAAGAAGGTATTAAGCTTGGGCTGAAAGACACAGAGGAAAACCATAGGATCCTCTCAGATGTTTCCCACCTCCCTAGCCTCTATGAGAGCTGTGTTTTACTGCCACAGAGAGTTTCTCAGGTTATGCCCAAAGTGTTAGAAACTTACACTTCAAATTTGGCATTGTCTCAGAGACCTCAAAGCATTCTACCATGAAAAAAAATTGTCCTCCATGGATATTAACTGCAAGCTCTATAATACAACCGTTGATTACTGGCCATGGGAGATTGGAAGATTTCAGGTTCCACACAGCACTTAGCTTTCCATGAGGAGAGTGGAAAGTACGGATCATGACTTCTAACCAGGGAGGAAAAGAAATGGTGCTTGAGCTTGAGAAGAAGAAGAGAGGGGCACCATGAGGAATAAGGTTAATTGCAAGGGATGCTTGGACTAGAAGCTGTGAGCTGTGATAATCTCTCTGTCCTGAAAAAAATTAAGAAAGTCACAAATGTGTTGGTTTGTTCCACCAAGTGTAGGCACGACATTATTGATTAAAACCCTCAGAATTTATGCATTCGTTACTCCACATCCCCATTCTCCCATATAGAACTCTAACGGGGCTAATGCTGGGCTTCACTGCAGCGCCAGGCGTAGGGCTCTGACAACAGATGGCACATGCGAGGGGAGATCTTCACCTTTTTCTCTGGTTGATGAGATTCTCCAGCACTTGGCTTAGAAAAGGAATTGTAGGAGACTTTGTGCAGCGCCTCGGCATGTGTAGTACGCCCAGGAGGAAGTTAAACACATATGTGGCTCTGCCTTTGAAGTCAAAGAGTTGAGCTTGAAATTTAAGTTAGAAGCCTGGAGTGTGTGTTTTACTGTCACTGTTTATTTTGACAGTGACCTAGGGCAAACACCTCTGAAAGCTTCATTTTCCCTTCTGTAAATGAAGTTCTACATGATGGATGAGAATCTATTTGACATAATCCTTGCAGTAACTAAGGGGACCAACATTTGGACATTTTATAAGGTGTGATTTTTACGGGGCCAAGACATTTTGACTATCTTGAGGATGAGCCTCTCATGTGGTTTTTGTATTTTATTAATTAAATTTTTTCTTTGACAATTATATATATATATTCCATATATATATGTATATATATATATGGAATATATGATCTGATTATCTGTTCTCATTATATTCACCCATCTTACCTTCTCTCTCTTTCTCTCTCTCCCTTGTCAAATCATTCCCTTCCTTGCCCTACAGGTTCCTTTCCCATGTTCCCTAATTTTTATGCTTGTGATTCACTGAGTTAGACCAGAGCCATCTGTGTACCCATGGGTGTTGGAACTATCCAATGGAGGCAGGTGGGCTTGCCAGTGCATATGCATCTAAATATTATGTCTCCATTTTCCATATTATTATCCAATAGTTCAGAAGGGAGGAGTGGGAGACCTATGAGGCTCCCCCATCCATAACTGGTTTTGGGCAGGCCTAGTCTTATGTAGGCCCAGTGTAGTTAACCAAGGTTGGTTGCTATGGATCTATGGATTCTGGGAAGAGGGAGGGGATGGAGAGAGGGAGAAAATGAGGGGAGAGGGAGAGAGAGAGAGAGAGAGAGAGAGAGAGAGAGAGAGAGCAATCATAGAAGAACCTGAAGCTCTTTACTACTGTGGCTGGCTGTAGCCTACACAGATATTCATTTACCAAGAACTGCCTACTGATTCCATATTTTGTTTGAAAGGATTAATGGAGAAAGAAGCAAAGGACTATATATGTAAGTTCAAAGCAGAAAATCACGCAGATTTCTTCTCTGCCTAAAAGACTGCAAGTCAATAGAGCAATAAACACAACAAAACATTCTTTTGTGATTTGTGAGATGTCCCCAGAGCATAAAGGGCTTGAGGAGGATTTTCCAATGGCCAAATTCCAGTCTCTATTTTGTCACGAAGCTAAGTGCACACAGACAGTTATTTTAGTTATTTCCAGCAAACACCTCCCCTAAACATACTGCTATCTTTATGGTTTTAATACAAATACAGAGGGAGTGAAGAAACACAAGTTATTGCAATTATGACATGACAAGACAAACTAAAGCATAGAGTGTTATAAAGGAAAACTGAGTCAGAATGTGATATAAGATAAAGTATTTACATACTGAAAAACTTGACCCTGGTAAATGGTCCTTAAGAAAACCATATACTAAATACAAGGAGACAAGAAGGGCATTGGAAGGGTCAGTCTTCTCACAAAGCAAGGAATAGACGGGTGTGAAGAAGCCACTTAGACAAGAAGATCAATTGCCCGTTTCTGCCCTTGCAGCTTAGAACTTTCTGGAGAGGTCTGCAGTAAAATCAGCCTCTTACCAAGGCCCCTGATTTCTAAACCACTGACCTAGCTGAAAAGAACTGTGATTTTTAATCTGCTTTAATAATGTAGTAGTACCAAAGAGTTCCACAATAGCACAGTAATGATAGTGTTGGAACATCACACACACACACACACACACACACACACACACACACACACACACACCTACCCCCCAAAGCTAAAGGTAAACAAAAAATTTAAGCCCATAAATGCTTCTCCAGGACCTACCTCAAGGCCTTAGCTGTCTATACATCAGCATGGTGCAGTCCTGTGAAGAGTTCAGGCCTCAGCACCAGAGACAGACAAAACACAGGGCCTCTGAACAGAATAATCAAAACCCTTGTTGTTGAGGGATCTTAATCTAATTATTTTAAAGTGCTATGGAAAGTACTAATTACATATGGGTGCCCCTGCCATAAATTCATTGAAATGATATATACAATATTTTAAAAACTATTTTAGATATATAGTAGAGTTCAAACGGAGGAAAAGTAATCTTCTCTAATACAGGTATGATGTGAGGAGTTTGTCTGGTGAAGATCTCTGAGGGCTGTAGGTTGGGGGCCTAAACTACTACAGGAGATACCAGGCATCTTTGAAATGGGTTAGGACAAATGGTAGAATACCTTAAGCAAAACTGAATGGGTTGAAGGGTTGTAGATTCCATGAATATGTAGCTAGAAAGTTGTATTTCCTGTGTTAGGAATATGATATTTGAAGGAGGGACCACAGTGAGATGAGAGAGATTTAAAGTTCAACTCTAATCTGTGGTGTGTAGAGAGAGAGGAATTGCTGTATACATCCTTGACTTGGGAGAGTAAAGTGTGACGGTCCTGTAGGTGGCAGCTCAGATCTCAGGACCCACAGAGAGTGAATGGAAGAAGGATGCAGAAAAAAATGCAGCATCTCAAATTAAAGGTGTTATGTAACTGTGGTGGTTTGACTGTAACTGGTCCCGGAAGCTCATAAGGAGTGATGCTATTAGGAGGTATAGCTTTGTTGGTGAAGGTGTGGCCTTTTGGAGGAAGTGTGTCACTGTGGAGTGGGCTTTGAGGTTTCCTATGTTCAAGATATTTTCCAGTGTGACAGTTGTCTTCCTGTTGCCACCTGATCAAGATGTAACCAGTGCCTTGTCTTCCTGAATGCTACCAGGCTCTCCACCATAATGATACTGGACTAAACTTCTGAAACCATAAGTGAACCGCTCTGATTAAATGCTTTCCTTTATAGGAGTTGCCATGGTCATGGTATCTCTTCACCGCAATAGAAACCCTAGCTAAAACAAAAGTTGGTATCGGGCACTGGGGTACTGTTGTCATAGGCCTGACCCTGATTTAGTTTGGAGTAATATGGACATTGGGGCTATTGATTGAAAAAGCAGTTGAATATTTTAAGTGCTGCTTAATGGGCCACACTAGTAGGAGCATGGAAGACAGTGGTGTTGAATGTGATCTGATGAACTGTGGGAGCCTTCCTCAAGAGATTTCAGAAGAAAAGAATTTTAGAGATTTTTTTCTCATTGTTTTTGGCTTTTTTAAGACTCTCAGTTGCTTTGGAGCCTTGAACTCACAGAGATCTGCCTGCCTCTGCCTCCTGAGTGCTGGGATTAAGGTGTGTGTCACCACCAGCTGGGTTAAATTTTAGTGTTTTGCCTAGAAATTATTCTCATGCTCTTTTGGTAAAGAAAGTGGCTAATTTTTGCCCATGTCCAAAAAGTTTGCTGAGGCTAAAAAGAAGAATTTTGAATTAATTCTATTGGCAGAGGAAATTTCAAGTATAGACTAGTATAGACTCTGTTGTGTGGTTATTAATATTAACTCTAATGAAGATTTATAACAAAAAGTGGAAAGCTGAGCAAATAAGAATGAGAAGAGGGGCACCATGAAGTGGTATGGAGCTAAAACTTCTGTTCAAAAATATAAACAGATTAAGAAATGGAATTTCCTTTTGGGAATTTCCTTTGGGAAGTGGTGACCTCGAGACAAGGTTCTACCCAGCTAAGTTTCCAACTTGTAAAAAAGAATTAAAGAAAAGCACACCTTTAACCCCAACACTGGGAAAGCAGAGGTCACAGATCTTTGAATGTGAGGCCAGCCTGATGTACAGAGCAGGTTCAGGATAGTTAAACTTTGGCTGTAAAGGACACAAAGCTGGTAAAGATGTACTTGAACAAAGGGGCCATGTTTCAGCCCCAATAAGCAACAGAACTTGGCAGATTCAGCCATGTGATTCTGGCTTTAGAATTAAGGATAGACGAGGTGGGCTGTGAAATTTCCCCCACATCTACGGAAACCTACTCAGAGCAGGCATGTATCAGGGGTGCCACTGAATAGAGGCCTAGTAGAGAGATTATTAATGAGCTGTAAAATGAAAGCCTGGATTTCCTTAGGGAACCCTAGATGTTAGGGATGTCAGAGTCATGGGATACCTGCCCAGGAGAGCTGCGAACAGGGCGCTGAACCAGTCCAAGAGAGAGAGAGAGAAGTATGTTGAAGTCAAACTGAACTGAGTTGGAGACCTAGAGAGTATTTGGCATCAGATATGGAGCTGCAGTTTGGAGTTTGCCCAGTTGGTTTTCATCCTTGCTTTGATCCAGTATTTCCTCACTATGCTCCCTCCCCTATGCTTTGGAATAGTAATGTATATCCTGTGACATTATATGTTGATAGTATGCTTTTTAATGAAGAATTACAGTAAAGGGTTTGCATGAGTCTCAGAAGAGACTTTGGACTTTTAAACATTATTGAGACTGTGATAGACTTTGGGTACTTTTGAAGTTGAACTAAATGTATTTGCATTATTTTATGGTGGTCAAGGAGTGGAAAGGTGGTAGTTCAAATATAAGTGACCCTCACAAGTTCATAGAGCATAATACTATTAGAAGGTGTGGCTTTGCTGTAGTAGGTATAGCCTTGTTAGAAGAAGGGTGCCACTATGGTGGTGGGCTTTGGCCTAGAACTTTGTCAAGCGTAGCTGGCTGACACACTTATGGGGTCCATATATCTTTGCCTCCAATCTTTTCCATTCTTACTGAGATTACAGACCTCTGTCACAATCCAAAGTTTTACATGGTTTCTAGGACTTGCCTTCACATTTGTGAAGCAAACACTTTCCCAATGAAGACATGTCCCCACTTTTGATGAAATATTAACACTTTGGATATATTAATAATTGACAAAAACTATCAAACAAAACTGTGTGTGTGTGCATGTGCACACACTTGCACACATGGTGTATATGGGGTGATTGTAACAGTTGTCTAGAATGTTTTTGAGTGATGGTGGAAAAGAAAACTGGTCCAGGGAGCTCTGCACATAGGCCTCGAAACATTTTAATGATTTTACAGAAAACACCTGCACCTCATCACACACACCATCAGTGCAGTCCTGCTAGCTACCTGAAACCATGAATGATAGAGAACAGCACCAGGAAGCAGACAACACCTCTCCTGCTAGATGTGAGATTGGGGAATCTAAGCACATTCACCCTGGCAGTTCTCGAACTCCCAAAACACACAATAGCATTAAACCCAGCAGACAAATCCAGAGGCTAGGCAGAGCCAAGTGCAACATTGCTTTATTAGAGCACAGTCCCAAGGCAGGACACACAAGCCATCCCTGCAGCAGACTCCTTCACAGCTTGAATTCACAAGCACACAAGCAAATATGAGGCCAGACCAGAATGCATGGTAAAGGACAGCTAATGTCCTAATAGTCAATTTATGCCATAAGTACTTTAAATATTATGGTATACAATAGGTATAGAGGGAGGAGAGACAAATGACATCAAGTATATTTGATAAAGTCTCAAGGAATCATATTATTTTATAATTACCTAAAATTATATACAATAAGTATAAGAGTCTCTCTCTCTCTCTCTCTCTCTCTCTCTCTCTCTCTCTCTCTCTCTCTCTCTCTCTGTCTGTCTGTCTGTCTTTCACACACACTATCTGTGCTTATGATAAAGTTGTGCTAGTTAGGTTGACAAAATTGCCCACGAAAATCAAAGATTATCTAACAGAAATACTATTACCAGCCTTGAGAAATATCTGAATATCTGGTCGAGTTCTTGATCTGGGGAGTCCAAGTGATTCCCAAAAGAACAGGGGTTATTGCTGTTGCCCCTAGTTGCCTCTTACAAGTTGAAAGTAAATCCTTGTTACCGAAGACTCTTCACACTTCAGACACAAGACTAGAATACATGTACAATGCAACTCCTGCACCTCAAGCTCAGGGACGATCCCAGAAGCTAGGGTGGAAAGAGTGTGAGAGTTGGTGGACTCGGAAGGCTTATGTGAGATGATGACTCTTAGAAACTACAGGGAAGTTACATCCATGATATGTCAACAATATGATTGCCTAAGCAAGACATGCACAGTGACATCACCAAAAGGCATGCTGACAAGGAAGGGGGAGTCTCAAGGGATCTGGGCCCTAGACAAAGAATTATAGTCAACTAGTGACAGGAGAGAGAGAGAGAGAGAGAGAGAGAGAGAGAGAGAGAGAGAGAGAGAGATCCTAGGAATGAGCCCCGTAAGTGTTTATCTAATACAAAGTGGTCAGCCCTGAAATTATATACACACGAGACATACTAAAGAGACTCAACAGATGGTGCTTACATGGGAGAAGTTAGGGGAGATAAGGGAAGGAGGAAGGGATGTGATTTGATTTTAATTTAAACTTTTAAACAATAATTTAAAAAGGCATGCAATAAGCAAGAAGAGAAGGCCACACTGATTGATATCCTATGTGCAAAAAGCTGGTATATTGGAGCAGGACTAGAAAAAAAATGAGTGACTAAGATTTTAAATAAAACTACCAAACTGACAGAAGTGGGAAAATGCACGGTCAAACTTACAGAAAAGATTAGGAGGCATTGAGCAAAACAAGATTTAACCTAACAGAAAAGGGAGAGTGCTGGCCTAGCAGTTGGGTGCCCAAACAAAAACAAACAAACAATCAAAAAACCCAGAAGAGCTGGAGAAACAATCTAGTGAAAGATGCCCACAGATAAGACTAAAAGAAAGTAGTCAAAATACAGAGAAAGGAGCATATTTTACAAGCTCCATGGTACTCTTTTCTGTGTATGAACACATTTGCAAGTCACTTCTCTAGTTGAGCGCTATTTGAATAATACTACCATGTTTGAACCATATTGTCATGTCACGTGTGGGGTATTCTGATGTGGGTATGTGCACATGCATGTGCATGCGTGCATGTATGCACTTTATGAATTTTGATTTTGTTATTGGTGCTTAGATTTCAATGAGCGATAGATGGTTGACTGCTCTCTTCATCGCTTTTAGAAAGCCTCCATGCTCATGTTCTTTATTTTCACCGTGAATCCACCTGTAGTGGTTGGTTGTCTTTCCTCTTCATTTCCCCAAATGTTGTCATTGCTGCAGTGTTCACAGTTCTTGATCATTTTGTTGTAGACATGTTCCTTCCCTAGGCTTTGCAATGTTCATGATGACCTAGTTATCAGTTAGAAAGTTTTTTTCTGCTTTTATAAAATGCTCCAGCCACTTGTACAACAATGGTTTAGTATGATCTAATAGTCATCTATGTATGGAAGCCACGTCGCCTGATTTTCCAGTGCAGGGACACGGCAAAGATCCTCTTGCTTCTTCCTTCTTTCTTACCAATGCTAATTCATTCTGCTTTTTTCCTGGTTCTTACAATATTTAGTTTTATGACATAAAAGTGTAGCCTTCATATTATTTTTGAGCTCTACATATATTGACTTGGCTGCAATGTAAGAAACTAATTTTATTTAAAATTTACCTAAAAGTACTTAAAATCGCTTTAATTATGCCTGTGTTGTGTCTGTGTGTTTCTCATTGTGTTTTTGCATATAATTTTCAAGAGATATGTTTCTCCCAGTTCAAATGGTAAAACTTCCTATATTTTATACCCTTATGTTTTGAAATCTAATAATATTTTTATTTATTTAAAAACAAATACATTAAAAGCAGACTTTTTTTAAGGAAACGTTAACAGGATTGTAAGATGGAAGTCAGAGAGAACACAGGTGTTTACAACATAGAAAACGCTAAACTGAAAAGCAAAGAACAGACTAACTCAGCATTTCTTATGGAATATTGTCAGTGCATGAACTTAAACTTTCTAATTGTAGAAATATTATGTGTGTCATAATGAAAGTATTATAAGACAAAGGTGCTATCCACTCAGTGAATGAAGGAAGCAGCTTTCCCTTGCCTCACCTGCACAGTGTCTTGGAAGCACACTTCTGTTCATTCTCTAGGATTATTAGAGTGCACATTCCCAAACACATTCCCAAGACTACCTGACAAGCAGCCAAGAGCCCCAGCCTGCACTGCTGCTCAGCTAAACAAACTACATTTCATGATAAGAAGGAGAAACACTTTCCGATGGACTTTTCTTTTACCTGAAACCCTCTTAGCATCTCATGTAAGCACCCCCTCCAAGAAAATAGCTCCCTGATGTTTGCTATGTTGGAATGAGGGTCACCCCATTTGATCTGAGCTTTATTTGTGGTGTCAAGGTCAGTCTCAGTGCCTGCCGGGAGAGTTGCCAGTGCAGGGGGAGTTCAAGTCAGTTTCTTAAACTTCATGTATGGGCAGCTTAGGATGGACTTTCAAACATACTCACACACTTAAGGTTATCAGACATTGTCCCTTAATGTGCACAGAGCTTAGAGACCGGGATTGTCTTCTACTGTTTTAAAAAATACCAATAATAACCATATCTTTAATGTAGTACTATATTATTCCTTCTTAGTTGTTTTACTATAATGTTTCCTTCTAGCTTTATTGAGAGCTAGGCATAACGTAGCACACTGTTTTCTTTTTAGCATTGCTCAATAAGAATGTTAGATATTCCATAATATTTGCTATTGTCTGGATGATTATAACCAATGATATAGGCCTAGTGCTCTTCCAATTCCAAGTCTTAGTCACCTTGCGTGAAATACCATCAATAATGATAATGTTTACCTACCCTCCTAAGACAGTCTCCTCTGTATATGTTAAAGCGACTTCATTGCTTCCAAGGCAGAGATGGTTCTCAATATGTGCATTGTGTTAGGCTAAATGTGCATTGGCTCTCTGCCAAGCTATGCCCCAAACATTAGTCCTGTGTTCCCTTGGTGAATTCAGTCTTTCTTACAGGAATCGGGGTATTTAATCACTGCATGTCCGCACAATGTCACCCTGAGCCCTGGGAAGCTGCACCACATGGCTGTTTTATTGTGGCACTCACTCTCCTGGCTGGGTTATTTTTAAAGGGTTAGTGGAGCCCTTCGCACAAAGGCTGTTTCCTTACATGTGTTGTACAGAAGTATGCAGGAACTTCGCCAAGAGGCCCGCTGATGAGTGGTGGAAATGGGACAGAGTTTAGGGTCAGTTAGATGTGCTGAGGAGATCTGGCTTTCTCACTCACTTCTGGAGCACCCTGGGAACGTTCGCTTCTCAGGATCTATTCTTCATCTCTAGGCTGCATGCCGCATTTGTGTCACGGCTGTGAGAACTAAACACTAGAGGACGTAAGTAGACAAACTAACTCCTCTACGTAGATGTACAAACCAAAGAAAAGTTATCTAGAAGAATACGTCTTAGCTAAACTGTAAGAAAAGAAAAAGAGTTATTAGCATGAAAAATGGTATTTCTAGAGTTGTTTTTTGTTTCAACATTCATGTGGACGTTATTTCATAGGATGTTATAGAGGTTTGGTTTTAGATGTCTCAATCCAGCGGTGACCATTTATTTAGAAGTGTGAAAACTACTGAGCCCCATGGGAAAACCTGTGTGTACTTCATAGATCTGCCACTTGAGACCATAGGAGCTAGAGGTGGGAGGAATTTAAGGGCAACACAGCCTGAGATCACTGTCAGAAGAACACCCGGAAAACTGAAAAGTGCTTTGCAAATTGAAAGGAAAAATTCAGATCTTCTGGAAACGCAGCTCTTCAGAGAGGAAAATATGTTTCAACTAGACTTAGTAAGATGCACAGAAAGCCTACAGGTAGGCATGGAAAAAGGAATTGTGGAAAAAGAAAGTATGGTTTAATGACATTTCGGTTGGTAACAGGCCTATGAACAATGCTCGTTCCCTAGATCACAAGAGAACTGGAAAATTCCAGTAAACTCGCGATGAACACTATGTTGGTTACCTGCTGGTGGTGATACTGTGAAAACAAACCCATCATGCTTCCAGCCAGCAGAGCAAAGCACACACATAGCTATGCCCTGCATGATACTTGGGAAAGATAATGGGCACACTCCTAGTTTATGTATTTACTTGGTCATAAACACAGTATATTAATCATTGTTTTCGGGTTTGCTCCCATCTATAAAATCAAGACTTCTTCGTGAAACAGGACAGTGTGTTGTTCAGGCAGCAACCTCAGACATACAGTGTTTGCCATTCTCTCAGCTGCCTCCATTGATAAGCAAATAATTGAACAGCACCACTAAGGTGTGCGCAGCTATTCTTTGATAATCACACAAGGACCCTGTAATGCCTCACATGTCTGTAAAAGGCTTCGCTGTTGCCATTTTAGTATGGACCAGATTAGCTGATCAATAGTACACATCGTTTAGTGTCTAAAATGTTCACAAAGGCACAATATCCATGTAATAAAATAGATAATCAGGCCTCAGAGAAATTGTGTTACTTACAAAAGATAAAATATCTAGGAAAATCTAGTCTTTCTCTTTGAATCAAAACCTGAGTGATTCTAAAGTCACTCTCCTAAGGACAGTGCAGCAGCTCCCTTTGCTAAGTCTTCTGTGTCTCCAGCAGCTAAGGGGCAGCTCATTTTACAGTCAGAGCAGGATGACCCACAGAAAAACAAAACAAGAAAACTAAGTGCCCGGTTGATGAAAAAGTAAATAAAAAAGAATGTGTTCTTTAGAAGCAAGGGTTCTGTAGAAGAGTGGCATAATCTTTGAAATTTTTAGAAATTCTAATGAGATTGGAATGAATGATGGTAGGGTTTAAAAGAATTAACATGGAAGCTGTTATGAAGGAACACTGGAAACAGGGAGATCGCTCGCTTGGTGCGGTACCTGCTTTGATAGTATGAAGATCTATGTGCAGTCTCCAAAATCTGCATAGAAGAAGCCAGGCATGCACTAGTGACTGACACAGTGGGTACAGACATGTGCTGTGCAAAACTGATGACCAAAGTTCAAGGTCCCAAAAGCAAGTACGGAGAAAGGAGAGGACCAACTGTGCCAAGTCTTCTTCCCAGTCCCACAGGCTTACTGTGGGGTATTTACCTACTCACATACTACAGAGGAACATTCTGCCCACACCACACCACAACACCCACCATACATACACACCACACCCACCACACCACAACACCCACCACACATACACACCACATACACCACACCACAGCACTCACCACACATACACACCACACACACCACACCACAACACCCACCACACATACACACCACACACACCACACCACAACACCCACCACACATACACACCACACACATACACACCACACACACATACACACCACACACATACCATACCACAACACCCACCACACATACACAACACACACATACACACCACACACATACACACAACACACCATAACACCCACCACACACACACACACCACACATACACACCACACACACAAAACACACACAACCAACATACCACACACACACATACACACACACATAGGAAATATTCAGTGATTTTGGGTGATGTTGAAGTAGAGTAAGTAACTATTCTGTAAGTAATCTAGAAAGCATTATTAGACGGTAGAAGAAGCCATCTTATACCATTAAGATATAAAAATTAATTTCTATTTGACAAAATAGAGATAAAGTTGTAGTGTTCTATAGTGTAATAGAGAACTTGTTCTTGGGATTTCCCAAGTACAAGAAAGACTTTGTCATCCATTCACACTCTCTATTCTCACATATGAACTTTATATTATACTGTGTCAGGAGATTGACACAAGATGAAGAACCCTCACTGGAAATGTCAACAACGATTAGAGAATGAACTCGATAGCATGGTCAATTATTCAGCCTGCCTAAAGTCTGATAACCAATTCAGTGGGGTTTGCTGGCTGATGAAACCTTGACGCACTGGAAAGATGCTCACAGTAATCCCACATGCAGATGGCAGAAAGCCCCTGAAAGTCAGCTCTGTCAGATTTACCTTCTGTGTGATCTTCTGTGGCTGGCTTTGACTCCTTATTGACTTTCTTTGTTTCTTGATTTTTTTTTGTTCTGTTTTGTTTTTGGTTTGTGGGTGGTCCCATTTTTAGAATTAAAAAAACATTTTCTGAACAGTGTCTCATAATGTAGGCTAGGCAGGCTTTAAACTCATGGGATCTTGCTGCCTTACCTCCTAAGTACTGGAGTTACAGGCATGAGTCACAGTGCTTTCCTTTATGTACTTGATAATAAAAGTATAATGGATACATACAGAATTTTCCTCACAGCCTCTCTAACAAATTATCAAACTTGAGAAAACTGTGGGAACCTCTGAATTTGTAGTCATTTGTTAAAAAATTCACATGGCCTGTATATCCGTCTGAGTCCCGTGTTTGAAGCAGGGAAGTCTCATCTGGACTTGGGTCATTTAACTGCATCCTTCAACATCTGTAGAACTCCCTGTGGATGTTAGGCTCTATGAATGTGCAAGTCTCTTATACAAAGTGACATATCATCTGCATGTGGTCTAAGCATCTCTTCCAGCATGTTTTAAAATACTGGTGGGTTGCTTACAATACCCAATACAATGTAAACCCCAATTCAGTAGTTATAATAATGTACTATTTAGGGAATGATGACCATAATAAAATTACGACAGTACAGATGCAACTTTCCTTTATTGAAATTTGTTAATGTGCTATTGGTTGAATCTGAGCATGTAGAACCCACAGACAGAGAGGGCTGGCATTATAAAGTTTCATTGGGTGTCAGTAGGTCAAACCTAAGAAATGAGGTCCTTTGTCAAAGAATTGTGCTTCCTGATGTCCTAAAACATGAACACCTATGCTCTTGTGCACACTCCAACACACACACCTGATTTTCAAATGATCAAGTTTTTAGAGTCCCAGACATAATCTTATTCCGTGGGGATTCTAGGCATCTGGCCTTATTTAAAGGGCATGTGAGGAGAATTATCATTTCTTTAATAGCATCTGGTCTTGAACTTTCCCACAAGTCTGGTCAGGAAGAGATTTCCCAAGGAATTCTGCTCTTGATTGTATATACATCTGACTTCTCAGAAAAGCCAAGAAAGTCAGAGAAATAAAGAATTCCCTGCGGACACAGAGATGCACTAAACTGCGGTGTCGCACATTCTGCGTGACAACATAGTACATACAAAGAGAGTACACTCTCTGGGATAACAGAAACTGGGGGTAAGAACAGGCTCAGAGTACGCCAACTTCACTCTCCCAAGGAGCCTTGCTTTTCTTAGCCCACAGTGGACTTAAAGTTACAGCCTGCGTGGATATTCCCAGCTCAGTTGATTTCTCACAAGTCACATATATTCACATCCCCGACAAGACCATTTTAGTTTTCATCACTTGAAGTTCTGGGAAGAGAGAAAGAGCTAAATTATGTGAGAGTGGTCTCTCAGTCAGGGAGCTGGGGGGGGGGGAGTATGACACATAGACAGAGCTGTTCTAGAAGAAATAACACTACTCGGGCAATAAAGGGAATTGAAGGTTCCGCAGGTTTGGGGCCTCAGACATTGTGTTCTATTAATTATTATAGAGTGGCCCGAGCGGCCATTCCAGCTGAAACATAGCACAGCTACCTTTGGCTCACATATGAAGATGAACAGCCTTCAAAGCTCTTGTTTTTTTAGAAATTATTTTTATCACTGAAGAAGACATAACAAACCTTCTTAAAGATGTCTCAGACATAAAGGTGAGCCTAAGGCCCCTTGCCTCAAAAGCACCTCAGTCTTGTCACAAGTGCCTCATGGGTGTGCTAACAGATGCGGCGCTGGGAAATAGTTACTGCCAGAACTCATGAATGAACTCTGAGCATGGCAAAGAAAAGCCAAAGAGTATCGAAAATCCATAACATATTCTCCATAAAGTAAAGGCTGATGCCAAGTCTGGGAAGCTTTGTCTTCAGTCTTTTCCAACTGTGAACTGTCTTTGTCTTGCTCATTTGGATTATGAAATTTATGTGACGTAGAGAAGTACGTTTACATCCTTGTTAAAGCAGCTGTTGGATTTTCTTCAGTGACTCTACCTTTTTTCTCCTCATCCACAAAATGGGTGTAAGAACATGTTCATCTAGTAGATTTGGTTTAAGTATTAGAAGATAAATATACCCATCCATTTGTCAACAACAGCACTGATGGCAGGATCTCTCCCTGACTCTGGAAGTGCCACTACTAAAGGGTCTCTGGTTTCTTATGAAAATGCAGCCTAACTTGCATATAATAAGCATGCATTCTCCCCATATACTTTAAATATCTCCAGAGTATTCATCATTACCTGTCAGGTCCATACAGGATTGCTTAGGGACTACCAATAAGGAGGTAAGGTCTCACCATGAGAGGTGCAACTGTTTCCCAAACAATTTTCATTGGCACTGATTGAAAACTGCATATAAAGAAGCCAACTGTGCATGAAAATCTTGATGAAGGGTAGCTTAACCACAGAAGATTCTTTGCAAACGGCAGTGGTCTGCTGCCCCCTGCTTCCTTCTCGTGTGTGTGTGTGTGTGTGTGTGTGTGTGTGAATGGCAGGGCAAGGATGTAAATAAAGGAGTGTGCTTTATAAACCGAAATGTCCTCCTTGGAGACGTCTACACTCCTGTAACTTGTAAACAGTGCGTTTTCAATCTCAGAGCAGACCATAGGTAATAGATATTAACCCTCTTGCTCTATGTTCTCAGTCTATGCTCACATTTCTCAAGCAGAACCTGAACAAAAGCAACTGGGCAAAGGGACTGATTTTCTAACTTCCTCTACTGTGAACTGTTAACCTGCGGCAAGACTGAGGATAGTCTAGTGAGCAAAGAGTAGAGGCATTTGTGTTAGTCAACCTTCAGTGCACAAGAATCAGGACAGAGTTTGGTCCCAGAATAAGATTTCTTAGGCTATCCTTTGCCAAGTTCATCAGGCCCTCTCCTGCCTTACAGCCAAATGGATCTTAGGTCTATAGTTTCATCTTGAATGTACCCCAAAGGCCCACCTGCTGAAGACTTGGTCTCAAGTCTGGCAATAATGCAAGTCAATACATTCTTTAGGAATCAGGAACTAGAAAAGAAAGTTAGGTCATTGCAAGTGCACTTGAAGGAGATTTTGGGATGCTGGATGCTCTTACTGTGCTACACTGTGCCATTGTAGACCTGAAGCAAGAGGGCCAAGGGATCAGAGACTGAAGCTTCTGAAACCATGAACCAAAGCAAGCTTTTCCTCTTTTTAAGTTGTCTGTATCACATATTCTGTTGCAATAGTGGAAAGTTAAGACATTACTTGCAATCCATCGTGTGTGTGTGTGTGTGTGTGTGTGTGTGTGTGTGTGTGTGTGTGTATAAAGATACAGAGAAAATGGTAGATGTCAATACGTCAATTTCCCAGAAGAATGGACTTCAACTTTAACTGGCATCAAATCATCTGGAGAACTTGTTAAAACATGATTGGCTTCAAGGCTCTGCCACTGAGGATCTGGGGTGGGGCAGAGCTGTAGAGGCCTACGTTCCCAGTGCTGTGGTTTCTGATGTAACACACAGCTCTAAGACCTTTGTAGTGGAAATGTTCATGTTTAAGGGTGGGAACTTAAAGCCAGGACATTTGTAACTTTTTGCATACACCTTTTGTGTGAATAAAGTAGAATTTTTAGAATTGAAAAAGAATGTAAAAGAACAAAATAAAGTGTTTAGAAGTTGGACTCATAGATATCATGAAGGGAATAGAGGAAAATAAAACAGTGAATTAGAAGGAAAAATAGAAATTAATCAAGACAAGGAGGGGAAACAGAAAACTATTGGACAAGAGACTATAGCACACATGAGACTGTTAAGGAAAATCTTGAAAATCTGGAATCAAGAAAGATAAGAGAAGGGACAAGGTAAAAATATGGTAAGAAGTATTGACTATAAAGTCCACTTTGTACTTAGCAGGTACTTGTATCTCTGGTCCTAAGTTCATAAACTTTTATGTCATGACATCTCCAGGAAGCAGCCTCATTCATTATAAAGTTTCTTTTTAAAGCTTTTCTTTGATTTTTTGGACCCCGAATTCCCTGTTAGTGGCTTGTTTTTCCTGTGCTTGCAGCTGCTCTGAGCAAAACAACTTGTTTTCCTCTGCTTTGATCAGGCTGTAGCTGCTCTGAGCACGAGACCCTGATGGCAGACTGGTGGATCTGCAGTTGAAAGATCCCCAGAGCTGGGCCATGTCCAGAGCCCTATACAAGCTTCCCCTGAGCACAGTAAACTTGGTCCTCTTGTATCAAGAGTGACCCATCTATCTGTCTCTGTGTTTGTATATTTTTAAGTCTCCAGGTCCTGTTCCTGAGGCTCACGTACCATCTTGTGGTGGCACAGATATTACAGGCATAGTGCCATAGAGTGTAGTCCAGGCTTGGTGTTTTACAGGTGGAGGTCCCAGCAAGATTGGGAACTAGGGAATATTGAAAGATCGTCCATAATTATATAGAAAGGGGGCATTCTTGGTACTCTTGTTTCAAGGATGTTCCTGTGGCCCCATCTGTCTGTCTGTCTCTGTCTGATGTTTTTAAATTTTAAGCCTAGTTCCTGTTATGCATAGCAAGTAGAGCATAGGAACAGAACCAGTGGAGTTTAACAAGTAGAGGCCCTCAGGGAGATTGCCCTCTGGAATGGTGAGGGTGGATTAAAGATGGGTATGTGTGTTATGTGTGTTTGAGTACGTTTTTAAAGAGATAGAGTATAGACAGTCAGATTGCAAGCCACAAAAGATGGAATGTGTACAGATGTATGTTATTGTGTTGTCCTTTGTGTTTTTGAATGGAGACAGACATTTGATTCCAGGAACTTCTAAGAAAGGTACCTTGACTTTAAAATGTGTGTTTAAGGATTTGTTGCTTTGGAAAAAAGGTTCTGCTTTTGTCTCCACAGAGGATGAGAACCTGTGGATTCATTACAGGCTAACGTGATTTGATTCACCAAGACCCTCTGAAATGTCACCGTGAATACCCCCCAAAGATACAGCACCTCCAAACAGCAAGAAGTAGTGTACAGAGAAACAAGGCTCAAATTCCCTCAATGATTGTTTGCTGGAGGTTGTGGGCCGAGGAGGATGCTGTAGGCAGCGGTGGTGCCTGGCACATTGGCAACCGTGGCACTGGAGCTGAGGCAAGCCGAGGTAAGCTGGAATTGCCCAGACCGCTGGACTTCCTGAGAAGACAGCTGCAGGGCATGCTTCTCTAGGGCAGCCATCTGCTGTGAATGCTCATTGAGAGACCAAGAAGACCATGGAGGTCTCTGGCTCTGTACACCCAAGCAGTGCAAGGGTTCAGCTTTCCTGCACAACCATCACCCAGAAGAAGCAAAGGAAAACAAGGTATTTTGCTCAGAGTAGCTGCAAACACAGGAAAAACAAGCAGCTCACAGGGAATTCAGAGTCCAGGGATTGACAGCCCTGAATAGCTCCCAACATCAGCCAATACGAACCTAGAGCTATTGGGACAAGCAGTGATTTAATTAATACAGTTTTGTGTGATTATTTCAGGGCTAAGTGACCAGGAACTAACTAGTGACCTCCTCCTACAAATTGGTTAACTTAGGTATTATATCCTTCTGGAGTCTTTGATGGAGTTGAAGAATTTATAGTTATAGTTATAGTTTTTCTTAGTCACGATAAAAGATAAAGTAGATATAAATATTGTAACTGTAATTCTTGCTTGATACTTGTTTTGTTACTATGTTAAAGTTAAAAGCCTTCCTTTTTATTTAAGCAGAAAAGGGGAGGTGATGTGGGATTCCCCTCTGTATACTGTGAATATCATTGGTTAATAAAGGAACCACTTTGGGCCTAGAGCAGAGCTATGAGGGAACAGAGCTAGCTGGGGGAAAACTAAACTGAATGCTGAGAAGAAGAAGGTGGAGAGGGAGAAGCCATGTAGCTCCTGTGGGAGACAGACACCAGACAAAACTTACCCAGTAAGTCACAGCCACGTGGCAAAACACAGATTACTAAAAATAGGTTAAACTAAGATGTATGAGTTATCCAATAAGAAACTAGAGTTAATGGGCCAAGCAGTGATTTAATAAATACAGTTTCTATGTGTTTATTTTGGTTCTAGGCAGCCAGGAATGAAACAAGTGGCCCCCTCCCCCTACAATTAGTTCTCTCTTAAACTCAGATGATCTGTTACCAGATGGACCAATCAGTGTCTGTTCTTCTTAACCTATAACTTTCTGTTACAGCACTTTGAAACCCAAATTCCGGGGATGGAGAGATGGATTAGCAGTAAAGATCCCTGGATGCTCTTTTAAACAACCTGAGTTTGAGTCCCAGCACCCATAATGCAATTCACACTAGTGTACAAGTCCAGTTTCAGGGCATCTTTTGCCCTCTTCTGGTCTCTACAGTAACCAAGCACTCATGTAGTTCACAGACACACATGTAGGCCAAAAACCCATACACATAGAATGAAAATAAATACATATATGTATATTTTCAATACTACCCTTCTGTTCTACTTTTTCATTTATGTAAATTTCAGTTTCTATATGGAATTTATCCATTTTCTGCTTAAAGAACTACTCAAACACTCTTTTTGGTACAAATTTGCTGGCATTGAGTGGTTTCATATCTTTATGTCTGAAAATGTCTACATTGCCTTCATTTCCCAAAGTGGTTTTGATGATTATATAATTATAGATTGACAGCTTTGTTTGGAGACTTTTGTTCTTAGGAAGCTGAGATTCTCTGTAGTCCTGTGGCTTACAGAGCTCTTCAAGCTTTTGTCTTGTCTTTGCTCCTCCATGTATGGCACTTCTCCTCCGTGTTTGCTCTGGTTTTCAGCATTGTGCTATGAAATACCTTGGTACAGTTTTCTTCATGCCTTCTTGTTGTTGAAATTCACTGACCAATTTAGATCTATTGATTTATAGTTTTCATATAATTTTCAAATTTCCCTTCATTCCTTTTATTCCCTTGAAATTGTATACATTCATCATTTCCTTCCTCTTTTCCCATGGGAACTAAAACTTCACATGTGTTTAACTTCTAACTACACCTTAAGGGTCTTCTTTAACTGCTTTTTCTTCTTTTCCTTTTCTCTGTATTAATTTTTATGTTTTTATTATACTTCTGAAATATCCTGATTGCTGTCTTCACCTTTACTCATCTGTGATTCCCATCTCTCGTTCATACTATCCAGTACATATTTTTTTCATTTCAGGAATTGCCACTTTCTTCATCCAAAACTTTGGATTTGATCATTTTTTATATCTTCCTATTTTACTATATTTAGAATCTCTTTATCTGTCCTCCAGTTTCTGGGATATACTCAGCAGTAATGAATACTTTCATGTCCCTGCCTGTTAACTCTGCAATTCTTATATCCATTTTTATTGTTTAAATTCACTTTTTATTGTTAATCACATGTTCCTGCTTTGTTGAGATTATATTGTTTTTCAATTTTTAGATAGATAATTGTATAATAAACACTGTGAATTTTCCCTACTGAGAACTAGACTTTTTTCAATGCTGGAGAATAAATCCAGAACCTTGTGTGTGCTGAGAAAGTGCTCGACCACCCAGGTGTTTCCCCAACAGTTATCTCTTAAGCTTGATTCTGAGATATAGCTAAGTTATTAAGAAATAATTCAATGACTTCAAGTCTGGGTTTTAAAACTCAGTAAAGAAGACTGTAGGAATAGTTGATCTATGTTTATTTTTTCCCACTACCTTTTTGAATGCAGTCAATTGTCAGATTGGAACTCTGGTGGGAGCATGGGAACTCCAAATAATATCCCTCAATTCCTTGGGGCCGTTCTGGTTTTGGTCTTAGTAGTTTCTCTATGCATGTGTAGATCAACACTTAGGTGTTATTTGAGACAAATTCTGAGACTCCCTGGAGTTCTTTCCTTTGCTCTTGCCTCTGTTTCTCTCACTGGAAACTTTCTAGACTTCCAGTTCCACCCTTCAACCCAGAGAGATGAGGAAGCAACCTTCCAAAGCTCCCTGTGCTGCTGAAACTGGTGAATAAACCAGGGTAGTTCTTGGCTTCGCTTTGTTTTCTGAATCTCACTGACGTTTCTTTCTATGCCTGGCATCGAACTGTTGGAAATCATCATGGCGGATACACTGTTCATTCCTCTCCAGGAAGAACGGTAAATCTGCTCCCCACAGAAGTGGATGCCCCGTTACTCATTTTGAACAGCCTGAGTTCTGTCTCTATTTGTTCAGTAATTGAATAGATAGATGAACATGAAAATTAGCCTGAGAATGCACTACTTTTAAGTGAGATGTGTTTGTGATAGCAAATACTTGACCTCTGTCTTACTTTTGTCTGGTGCTTGTGAACATATTTCTCCTGAGGTGAAAAGGTCATTCAGATCTGTTCACAGAGCTTGAATTAAGCTTTTCCGCTGTCCTCAGATTTGGTCAAGAGCTAATATTTTCTGTTTCTTGTTAAGTTTCATCCAAATGTCTTTTTTTTCACATTTAGGAGCTCAGATTTACCAGAAACCCACAGTCCACAAGGATGTTTATTACTTCATCCCACCCACACTCCCTTAGGGCTCCCACTTATTTGTGAAAATTTTGTACTTCACTCGAGATGTGGAGGTACTCATTTATTTTGGCTTTAAGCAACCTTGCTCAATTCATCTCACTCTAACATTATTTTGGCAGATGCTCTCCATAGACTGTGGTTGAGGGACGTGATTGTTTTCCATTTTCACTGCAAATAGAAGTTTTCTCTTGTATATGTATATTTGTTGTTCTTTTGGGTTGGTTTCAGCAAGGCTTGTAGATTTCCCTAGTAAATCACCGTCATTACAAGCCCTTCCAATTAACGTGTGTCTCATCCATCAAAGTTGGAAACCTCGGCCACCTTCTGAAACATGAAGGGCAAAGAAAAAGGGTCAGTTAATCATCCAGCTGTCAGCTACATTTCAGAGTCTCTCACTGGTCCACGTTGTTGTTATGTGGTCTGGGCTTTCATCATTACATGTTTGCCTTTTGTGTATCATTTAAAACCTCATACTCTATGAATGTTTGTGTCTACCTACAACATCAGGTGGATGCAAAGCTTAGCCTACCTATCACTGTTTTGTTAAGGTATACCTCACCTTCAGATTTAAAGTCTGTTCTCCCATAGAAGTACCTAACTTCTCTTAACTGGCTCTAATCCCCCCCTGTAAATCTTATGGAGACAGTTTAATGTATCTATTAGATATATGTGATATTTATATGGTATATAACATAAAAGGTATGTACATTATAATATGATGTATGACTCCACTTGTATGGTATTCCTTCTCTTTTTTATTATGTCTATTTTCTGATTTTCTTTTTTTTTTCTGAATGTACCTCATGTCAGTTGAAAGTCTTTGTTTTATTTTCCTTCGTAGTTCACCCAGAACAAGACTGACATTTGCTAGGCTTCACACATATTTATGCAACTTAGTCAATTAATAGGTAGAACTTTGAAAAATGCAGATAAAGCCAGAAAAACTTGTAGCAGTTGTAACATGACGGCTGGCTTGTTGGGATATCTGTCCCACCTGGCACCCCACAACTGGCAAGTCCCAAAGAAAATTACACACAAGACTCCATATTATAAACTGATTGGCCCATTAGGTCAGGCTACTTATTAGCTCTTATAATTTACGTTACCCCATTATCCTTATCTATGTTAGCACATGGCTCCGTACCTTTCTCAGCAGGGCAGGTTACATGCTGCCTCTTCAGTGGTCTGCACAGGAATGGCAGAGGAACCTCTCTGCTTCCCAGAATTCTCCTGTTCTCATTGCATCACCTCTACTTCCTGTCTGGTTTTCCCGCCTATACTTCCTGCCTGGCCAATCAGCGTTTTATTAAAATACATGATTGACAGAATACAGACAATTCTCCCGCATCAAGCAGTGCATGAGAAACCAATAAGTGAGACAGCTGAAGAATCAGCTCCACCAGCTGAGTTTCTGGGTAGAAACACGGATCTTTGATGCCATTAGCTCCAGCTTCATAAGGAAACTGAAAAGGACTCTAGTTCCCATTGAAGGAAGAAAAGCAAGATCGAGGCCTTCTCACTCTCTTTTTGCTCTTTAAAACACACCTTTCTGTCTTTCACAGAAATGTGGCTGGTGTGCTTGTTGATTGCTGACTATATTGTTCCATGGTGAGAGATTTAAGGCAGCAGGAATAACGTGCTACAGGAGAAACTGTAGGAACAATCAAAGCAATTTTCCATCAAATCCTGACTTAGTGCCAGGCATTTAACTCCAAGGTTGCTTATTTACTGTCCATAATGGCTAGCGGGTTTTTGTTGTTAGTGCTCTGAAACAGACTTCTTGGATTTTGCTGGGGTTGGAGCGTGTGAGCGAAATCAAACCAGGCTTCCCATATGCTTGCAGACACGCTGTTGCTGAGACGCATTCTCAGCCTCCAAATAAAATCTTCCTAAGGATGCAGCACACTTCCTCCCTTTTATTTTAATAGACAATATTTTATGTGTAAGAGTGTTTTGTCTACATATATGTCTATGTACCATATACTTGCTTGCTGTTCACAGAGGCCAGGGCAGGGCATCAGGTCCCCTGGAACCAGAGCTATAGACAACTGTGAGTCACCAAACCTGGATCCTCTAAAAGAGCCACCAGTGCTCTTAACTGATGACCCATCATCTCTCCAGCTACCTCTCCTCTATTTTATTTCTATAATTGTCTTTGTCTTAGTTGGCTATGCAGTCATTGCAAGGTATCACAAACCAGTTATCCTGATCAGTCAGCACATTTCCCCACCGTTCTGGGAACTGTGAAGTCCCCACAGTTCAACAATGTCCTAGCAAGCTTTGATTCTGGCAAGGCTCTCTCTCCGCTTGCACACGGCTATCTTCTCATACAAAGGAAGGATTTGCTGTCACTTTCTCTTTGATAAACAAGAAGCAAATGTCCAAATGTCCCCATCCTTTATACTTCCTATTTCTATTGGCCTCGTCTACAAAAACGATTGGCCTCGTCTGTAAAAACACGATGGAGTGGGTAGGACTTCTCCAGTGAATTTGGATGAAATTCAATCCAGTCAAGAACACTTTCTATTTGTTTTCATTTGCCTTGGACTTAATTACTTATTTCTTTAACTTGCTCAAATTATTCTTCTTTAATTAGCACATCTATAATTACTGTGGTACTGTTCACCTTATATAGCCTGTGGACTCAATCTAGTACTGTCAGTAGATTAATGGATAAAGAACATGTACTGTATTCACACAATGAAGCATTACTAATAAAGATGAACAGAATAACATTGTTTTCAGAAAAATGGATGCAATTGGGGATTGTTAGATTAAGAGAATGGAAACAGATTCAAAAGGAAAGCTATTGGGTGTTTTATCTCACACACAGACTAGGACTCCAGGCACTCTGGAAACAAGGCCAACAGTCAACAGTAAGACCTCATGAAACTAAAAAGCTTCTGTGCAGAAGAAGAACAGTTAAGTGATTAAAGAGACAGCCTATGGGAGCGAGAGTAGGGACACTGGGGAAAAGACAACCTGCCGGGAAAACTGGGGGTCTACATGAAGAAGAACAAGTCTAGACCCATGTTGCTTACCCTATGTAAAACTGAATTCCAAATGGATGAAGAACCTCAGTATAAGACCTGGACCTCTGACAATCCTAGAGGAAGCAGGAGGGAGTACACTTCATTATTTTTGTTTTGCTCTCAGTTATTAGAAGAATTGCCAGAGGTATTCATTTAATAAAGTTGTATGCTATTGCCTGGCATTTTCATTATTTATGTTATTTACTGTTTGCGTGGTTTGACACTTAAATGATTTGTACCCTTCCCTTACATAAGTAAATTGTATGATCATCAGTGTCAGAATCTGGCATACTATTTTGACTATGTAAAGATAGGTTATATTTGTTTATGCTGCATTTGTTTAATTATTTTGTAATTATTTTAATTAATTTGTAAAGATGTGTTGTATTTGTTTCACCTTGTCTGCCAAAGGCACCTGATTGGTCTAATAAAAAGCTAAATGGTCAAGCTAGGCAGGAGAGGGATAAGCAGGGCTGGCAGGCAGAGAAAATAAGTAGGAGAAATCTTGGCTCAAGAGGAAAGGAGAGCATGAGGAAGACAGAGAGAGACACTCAGGAGCCTGAAGCTAGGCATCCACCAGCCAGTCAGCCAGGAGAAGCCGTGAAAGTAAGACATGCAGAAGGAAAGAAAGGTAAAAAAGGCCTGAGGCAAAACAGATGAAGAGAAACAGATTAAGTTATTAGAGCTAACAAGAAATGAACTTAAGCTAAGGCCGAGCATTCAAAACTAATAATAAATCACTGTGTCATGATTTGAGAGTTGGTTGGTACCCCACTCTCCCAGCAAAAAGCATGATATGGCCTACCACTAATACAATGAATCCATCTCTATTTTTTTTTTTGCTTTATAGCTATCATTAATCATAAAGCATCTGCTTATGTAATAACTGATTGTGTCTTATATGGGCAGTGCATATCCTATTTTAAATGTGAAAGCTCAGAGAAGCAATAGGGCTTCCCAAACGATCCAGCAAAGACAGCATTGTCTCAGCTCTGAACTTGACTCCTCCAGATCTCTCTCTATCCATGTTATTTGCAATAGAACAACTTTTCTTGCTGTCTCTCAAACAATATGTCCACAAAGCTAAACTCTACCTCAGATAGATGGCCCTCTCATCTGAGCTAAGGGAACAAAAAAAGGATCAGAAGATTGTGATTGCTGGCCTTTGTATGCCTTAAGTCATCACTTGATGTAATGTCAGTACTTAGAGTTTTCACATAGAGTCACATGTTCTACAAGCTCACAGTCTTCATGGCTGAACTCCAAGCTTCATTCCTCTGGATCTGATCTTTCTGGACATAACTGTCAAATTCACATCATGGAATAATATCTTTATTCCTGGCCCATAACTTGACCTAAAGGATATGAATAAATGTACAGGATGATACAATGCTCCCAGGATAGCAAAGGTCTTGACTTTAGAGAAAACAGACTCTTGAATCTAGGCCAGTCCCAAGTATTTGTGTGAAGGTTGGCAATTTAAATTTTTCTGTTCAGTTACACGTGTACAATGAAAATAAGATCTACATTAACGGTTGAAACATTAGTATGCATAGCATACAGTAAGATAAGGAATATAACTTCATGTTGGGAAAAAACAATAAGCACCGTGAATGAGAAATGGGTTGCAAAAGTTTTTATTTTACTATAAATAACCTCAGAGAGTAAGGAGAAGCGCCGATAGCTTGTGCATAACAGGACTGAATGTAGTGTATTAGAGTGTCTTGCTGACCTGAACTGGCCGTGTCAAGGAGCATAGCCTCAGACCAGCAGGAAAATAGCTATGCCTTTCCCCCATGGTGAGGCTCAGAGGAATAGCACACCTTCCCTTCTGATCTATGTGTGGATGTTCATAGTGTATACAGAGAATGTCTATTATAGTCTCTTTCCCTCAGATATTATAGCTGGAAGATGCTTCCCCATAGGTACTGATTTCACTGAGATGAGCTAAACCTGCCTCCTTGATTCAGTTGCACCATAAACCCCACTCCTTGTCTATCTGTAAGTCATCACCTCTGACCTTGTTCCGCTGTATGCAATAAGCCACCTCTCTGTTCAGCTCTATATAATAATCATTCTGATCTTTTCAAAGTGCTGGTGTTTCTCCATCAGAGACCCTCGTCCATCCAATCCTGGCTATGGATTGTGTGTCCTGTGTGTCCATGGGTCTGTGTAAGTTTGACTTTTCTTTATTCCTTTGGCACCCCAGTCAGGTCCATTTAGAGTCATGATGGATTTAGCACTGAATACACAGTCACAGATTAATAAAGTTATCTTACATTAGTGATAAGTGAAGCTCGGACATAATTCTAACCCTGTAGTGCCAGTGCCTAGTTTGACCCTAAGTTATCTTGCAATATACGAGAAACAAATCCTCCTGACCTTGAAATCCAACAACATACTAGAAATTAGCCATACTTTTAAGTTCACATATTCACCTTCTAGTGCTCTAAATTAGAAACTTTTAACTATATTTGAAATAATGCCCCAAGGAGAGAAAGAACCTTATATCTTGATCACTTTTTAAATTTCTAGAAATTGCAAGTATCAAACCAGAAATGATAGAATTTGTACATGAGCCCACAAATAATTAAAATGAAAATTGTCTAGAGTCATGACCCCTCCCTCTCATTCCTAGTTCTTATCCCAATTTGACCCTTAAAAGCTGAGCATAAGACACATTTCTCTGAGTATTATTTACACAAAATCAGATACAAGGCAAGAGATGTTCTAGAGTGAGCTTATAAGGGCCTATTTTATATACACCACTTCCCTGCTGTCTAGTATGTAATGAGATGTTGGTAGCTTTTAACCAGTCATAGAGAGATCATTTATGATCAGGTGTAGGTTTACATCACAAGGCAGAACATCTTATTCTGAAGTACTCACAAAATCTGACTTAGATTTAATCTTACAGACTACTGCAGGACATTTAGCAAACACAGAATCCAAGTTACAAATTATGTTTTACTGACATGTATTGGAGGACGGGGTGTTACTGCATTACTGAGTACTCTGTAATGACATGTCCTTTGGGTTTGGGAAAGGATATTTACATACTGGCTTAGAAGTGATAGAATACAAAAGTCAAGGACACTGACAGATAAATGACATGATAAACAGATACTTTGCAAAAGGTCATTTTGGAGAGGCCCACATGTCACAGATACCCTATTTGGTCTGGCTATCAGGTTGGCAATCTCACAAAATTGGTCTTCTGCGAAGATTTCCAGTGTGTCTTGGACTTGACTCAGGAGCACCACCAGACAGGTTCTCTTTCTTCTGCGGTGTTGATTTCCTTCCGAGTCTATGAGAACCATCCAGCAAAAGGATCGTGCAAACAAAGCAAAGAGAAAAAAGAAAGCAGGAAGGAAATTTGACTAATGACCTCAAACCTCCTCTAGGATCTGGTTCGATTTTTATGGCACTTGCTGGGGAGGCGTTCCGACCAACTCCAACTTATTAGGTGCCTTCTTATCATTTCATGCCCCTCGGCAAGATTCCAACATACACGGAGCTGGTGCCACAGATTTACTATTTTGTTTTAATGTCAGCTCATATGAGGAGGGCTGGCAAGAGACCATGAACCTGCATTGGGCACCAGTCGACTCGGCACATGAAGACCTTCAACATGTAGTGAAAGCAAACTTGGTGTGTTTCCCATGCATCTGTGATCAGAACGTGTGTGGCACATCATTCGCTTACAGAAGATTAACTGCTCTGGTGAAATGTGCAAAAAAACAATCAAGGGGTGGTTCTCTTCTCTGAAGATGCTGGGTTCAGAGCAGGGGGACTTTGATGATGCTGCAGGAAACCATTCCCAGCTCCTCCCAGGCAAAGGTCTTCCTAGTATGGAAACAAAATCTTACGAGGATTCTACTACAGTACTCAAGACGATGATATGAGGTGTGACTGGATGGAGGCAGCCAAGACTGCCAAGGAATGAGGTTCTCAGTTGGGAGCTGTTCCAAGTTCAGCACAGCTTTCTTTGGCCTATCAAAGCTGAAAGCTGCCTGGCTGTTGCTGCCCTTGGGAACCCCTTCACTTTCATCACAGGGAGAGAATTTTAGCATGATGGCCTCCAGAGAGGAACCAGCTTCACCTTTCATCCCATCTGCCTTTGAACACTGTGCACCTTTGGCCTGCCTTCAGTTCTACATAGATTCAAAGTCCACAGAAACCTCTAACTCAAAGGAAAGGAAGAGGATGATGAAATCTCTTCAAAAATCATAAAACAGCCACAAATACTTACTCTGAGTTCTTTCCGGCACTGACTAACCACTGAATAACCAAAATGGAAAAAGAAATATGTCACAATCTCACAGCAGGGGAAGAAAATGAGGGCCACACCTTGCTTCCCTGAACAGCCGAGCACATACACTAGCAAACACGGAGGAAGAAGGATTAGTGTCCACTCATTATGTCCTTGGCTTCACATACCAGGCCACTGGGATTAAGCATTGGTTCTGCCAAGTCTGCTTCTCGACTTGGGCAGTTACATAGGGAATAAAGACTAACCCCATCCTTCTCAAATGAGGACAGCAAAAGCAGAAAGATTCTCTCTGAGAGCACAAATAAGTCAGTGCATATTCAGCATCTGAACGACAGTGAGCACATTGCTTTACCTTTATTATGATTGAATGTCCAATTAAACCTCCATTAAAACATCTTAAAAATAAAATGCTCCAGGCTAAAAGGTATTTACAATTGAAGAGACCCTGGTTGGGTGCTGAGGTAGAGTTCTCAGTTTATGAACCTTAGAACAGCTTTCTTAACATCATGAAGCATTTTTCTTCTCTGTGGCTCATTAGCACCCCACACACTTTCCCTACCAACAACAGTATCTATTCACTAGCATCGCTATCATCTCTGATCTTTTGTTTTAATTCCCAGAACCCAGTGCACAATGGAGCCTCATTGCAAAATTTTCAAGATGAAAAAACATGTTAATTTCTCTTCTTGATTCCCCAGCAGAAAACGAATGTATGCTTAAGAAAATCCTCCCCCAGGTTTCTGGTTCTGTTTATGCACATTTCCTGATCTTTTGAGACCCCACTCTGCACAAGAGCCCCACTCCACCCAACTATGAGCCTAGTCATCTCTATAAGCTGCCATAGCACCTTGGAGAGCCATCGTCCACTAGAAAGAAGGGTGTATACCCCAAACCGCTTCCAAATGTCTTGGCTCAGAAGCCATATATGTCATATCCCCTGTGACTCAACCAGAACTAGTCATGAAATCTGACCACAGGGGTGCAGGAAGCAGAGAATAAAGAATGGTAGAGGAGAGTCGTCATTACAGATCCATAAAAAAGTATTTTATCAGGAAGCCAAGCAATGAGTCTATAAACACTACCGGAACCTTGTCTTTTCCATTATCCAAGATGCACAGATATCTGTTTCTCACGTGAGAAGGCAAACTTCCACAACCCAGCTCAAGTCACTGCTGCATGATCCTGATTATGCTATAAGGAGAGTTTCCTGCTCAAAACTCAGTATGATTTTTCTTAAAAATTTCAAGGTCTTAACATGAAGTTTCTACCACCACCATAGCCACCCTTTCCCTGAGAACCTACATAGTGATACAGGTGTTGGGGCAGCAGCTCATCAAATCCCCACTCTTCATGAAGGCCTTCAAGCAAAGCCGACCAGCTGTGTGCTAGATCTACACACTCCTCAATTAGCTGGAAACTCTTTCCAAACCTCCGTTTGTTAATCATATGCTGGTCGTTTCAGGTAAGAGGCTGTGTACTCCCCTTTCCATTTGCTAAACAATATTTTAAAGACAGATGTGTGGTTTCTGTCTTGTGGAAACAATGGTTCAGTTCTTCCCACAGGTTTGCAGGGAGGGCTTAGGGTTCTTCATACACACCATAAATGGTAGAATCTCAGTTCCAATCAATTCGGGGATGCGCATATATCGGCTTTCTAGAGGTGGGGCCTGTACACTTCAAAGACAAGAGGCACAAGAAACACCGCATAAAGCTTACAGAAAAGTGAAACTCAAGTTCAGAGCCAGCAGGCACTAGTGGGTGGAAGCTGGGATCTGTAGGAGAGCAAAACCTCCATGTCCAGATAGAGACAGATGGTGTGGGCTGCTCTGAGCTCCACTCTAGTGATGGAGGCTTTCTGTATACACAACAGAAGTTTATGCTTGATTAATGTGAAAACTTAGAAGATGTATAAAACACAGCAATTTGAAACTTTGCAGGTGGGTTGGGGCTCAATGGGTAAAATACTTACGTGTAAAACTGAGGACCAAAGCTGATTCTGCAGACCCCACATAAAACTGGATATGGTAGTGTGTATCCCAGGGTTCCGACAGGTAGATAGGAAGTGGAGACAGATGTCCTGGAAGCTTGCTAATCAGCAAGCCTGACATATGAATCGGTGAATCAGAGATTCTGTCTCAAACCACGTGAAAGGTGAAGGCCGGTACTCAATGCTGTCCTCTGACCTCCACATACATACTCTTGTGCAGGTTGCCCATAGTCACACACACAAACCAGAGTTCATACAATCACACATAGAGAGAGAAGGAGAGAGAGGGAGAGAGACGGAGAGAAAAAGAGAGGGAGAGAAAGAGAGAGAAATAATAAATAAGTAAACAAAGACTAAACAGCATTAAGCCAGTAGGACTAATTCTTAAGATCCTAAATATGCCCATTATGTCTTCATTGCTATGAAATAATAAAAAAAAATTAGGTACTCTCAATGTACATGTCTTCAAGTACTGTCTGAAAAGACCTCAAATTCAGAATGTCTTATTTAGGAAGTAAATATGAGAAATGATAAACTTCTTAAATGCTTTCTTCTCTTCCAATAGAGTTGTTTCTATTTCATCTGCCCACAGAAAACTTCTACAGCCTTGTTAAACTAGACTACTAAAGATTGCTCCACAAATGAGGCCACACTTGTCTCTCCCTTGAAATCCAGCTGTGCTTACGGGAACCAGAGACCCTGAGGTTCAAGGATTTTGACCTTCTGCTTCCTAGACACAGTGTGTGGGCCACCCACTCTGTGAAGCGTCCACAAAATATTTACTCTTGAAATCACTTTTTCAATCTCGTAGGTCCCAGGGCTTTCCTAGGATGTCGGTCCTCTTTCCACTGCACAGACTCTCGTCAGGTGACATCATTTACTGCCTCGACTTCTATTATACTGTGTTTGATCATCTGCACAATGATGACACTCAAAGTCTTGGCTACATCCCGAGCTGAACCGAACATCTGAACATCTGCACATTGTTTAAACATATTTCACCACCAGGTGTCCTGGCCAGAAATCTGAATGATATCTATGACCCTTCTCCCCCATCTTTAATCAATTAGCTGCTGAGATTCCTTCCCTCTCTGTGCAGCTTGCTCTCTAGTATTGATTCTATAAATGTCCTAGCCATTCCGCCTGCACCCAGTCTTTCTCCTTTATGACAAATTTTCCCAATGTTACCAAAATTTATCTTCCTAAAAGGCAAATCATACTATTTTCTTGCTCAAGGTTCCCTGTTTTCCTTACCCCCTAGATGAGGTGTATCTTGCAACTGCCCTTATGATTTGGCTGCTATTAACTTCTCATCCATACCACTCGGTGAAGCTCTACAGCCTTACCCCAGCCACACTCAAATGTCCATTTCATTTGGTTGACTGTTCATGCTTGTTCCGGTCGCTAGATCTTGACACATGCTGACCTCTTAAAATATTCTTTGTTTTCTCTTTTATTATTGTCTAAAGTCTACTCAACTTCTCTGTCTCTCAGATAAATAACGCTCTTTGTATTGTAGATTACAAATGAACCAAAGTCTAAGATTCATTTACATGTTCCTCATGTGTACCCCATTAGGATTCTGTTGATTTTGTCTTAACATGTGTTTTACTAAATTGTTTGCCAGAGTTATACCCACCATAGCCACCCAGCTCATAAATGCATGGACTATGTGTGTCTTCAGCATCTAACATGGTATTAGACAAATAGGATGTGTTCAAAGAATATTGGAGATGGACAGGGGACTGATAACCCAGCATTCTGTAGAAGATACACCACATTTTCTAAAGAAGAAAGGAAGACCAAATATCAGTTCATCAGGTATTTCTTCTTCTTTTCTCCTGTGAGCTGTGGGGACATCAGTCACAGTCCTGCCTCCCTCATTTCTGGAAGCTCTATGTAAATGAACATTTTCCTGGCTGCTCAGCAACAGAAACACCTATGGCTTAATGACGTGTGCTCCAGGAATGATGCAGTTTAGATTGTGTCATATGACACTAGACTCTGAGAAAAACTATTCCAAAAACAGTATACAAGTCATGATTGTCCAGTTCCATGGTATTCATAAGCCACTCAGTTTTACCTCACCGTATGTTACCTCATCAGGTCTTCTCCTTTTTAATGTGCTAAGCAATCCCAAACCAGTTTGGATTCAAAGGGTCATTTATTTGAGGGGAAAAAACTTACAAAACACTGTCCTTCTACCATTATATTTATGACTGGTAAATCTGGGGCTCTAGGTAAATCCAGGGGCAGAGACACTGTCTTCTAAGTCTTCTTCTTTTCCCTGCTCTGTGTACTTAGAATATATCTTTCAGGTCAAGGGTTCTAGATTAGACATGTAACTTTGGAAACACCTCTTAGAAAAATCAGGTGAGTTTCTTCTGGAACAGTCACAGTTTCCATGCCCCCCTTCTTTGGTAAATTTCCACTTCCCTGACTCTACTAAAAGGTCCAACCCTCCCCATTTCTATTCACCCATTTTTCCTTGAGAACACTCCCTGACTCTTGTCCAAACTGTAGCTGGGTTTAGCCCACACTAGACTATTTCATTTACAGCAATTCGTTCTTGATTAGAATCAGTCCTTACCTTTCCTTTAGTGTCTGACTTGGCACAGCATCCATGGTGTGTTCAGTGCTATCCATTCTGGCATCCTGGGGCATGAGATTCATGTGGAACTAAGAGATCATTGTTGGAGGACAATGTTGCTCAGATAAACACATTATCAGTGACACATTTTAAAGAAAGAAAGTGTCTAACGGGGAAAGTATTTTAAATCCTCAGTAGAATCTTTCTGAAGCTTTATTTCATGATGCAGATTTTTAAATAAGAAATATCCTGATCCTGTAAACCTAATCTGCCATCTTGCTTTCTGCTTAAAAGTTCAGTTTTCTTAGCTGTTACAATTTGGTAAAAAAGTGTCCCCTCTCCAACCCTGCAGGGTTCCCAATAATATTTTCAGAGGTGAGGTTCTAGAGAAGCGATTGGTCTTAAGGTATCGGACGAAGCTCAATGTGCTGATCTGTTGATGAATCTGCAGATGAATGGATTATCAGAATGTAGTGGAAACTGTAGTGTTGGGTCTGGATAGAGAAAGTGGGGTCACTAGAAGGTATATCTCATGCTTCCCATTGTCTATGCTTCTAGCCTTCTTGAAGCAAGTAAGCTCGTACTCCCTCTGCCATGACCATCTGTTCATCACTGGTCGATGGCAAAGGAGTCAGTAGATGATGCTCTGAAACCTCCAAAAGGATCAAAATAAACCTTTCCCCTTTAAACTGATTGTACTCAATAATTTTGTCACATCCATGTACAACAACTAATAATGGACATTACATTTATTTCCATCTATAAAAATAGTTATTACTAAAAATGGTTTCATCATACAAGAAAACAATGATGTAAAAAATTTATTATATCACTTATAATTTTGTTATTCATATTTATGAACATGACTTGATTCAGAAGTCAGAAATTGCTTGTTTATTCCTTGGCTATTTTCTAGTCCTTAACAATTGTTTCTTTTATAGCTATACAGAGTTTTATAATTTAGCCTTAATCCATTAAAGTCCACCAAAAATTTGCATTAAGACAAATAAGATAAATGATAGCAGACATAGTCAATAGACTGACTGAGATCTATCTATTTAGAATCACCACATAGCACATTCCAAAAGTAAGCAGACAACAGATTTAAACTGAATAATCTTACAGTGACTCAATAATTGCATAAATGATTCATGATTTTTCTTGCAAGTGCTCTGAGGGCATGCATTTCATTTTTCGTTGTTCTGTTTTGCTAAAGTAACAGTCATGTTTTAATAGGAACGGGAATGTAACCCGGTCGGAGTATTGGTGAGAAAAACATTTTTTTTTCTGATGTAGAGTTTACATCTTGGGGGCTAATGCACACAGTTAATGGTTGACTAGGACTAAAGCTGTACCTTGGCACATTTGGGCAAGTTTAATGTTTATTAATCCAAAAGATACGATGTAATTATAAAAATAGAGGTAAAAAAACCCTAGCTTAGTTAATATTCATAAAATTTTAAGCATTTGTTTCAGGCAATATTCAATATATCAAACATTAATTTTAAAGCTACATATAAGGTAACATAAACACAAGACATTGACCAAATCAAAAGGTGTCAGATTTCACGACCACTAGACCGTTTGGCCTGAATTACCATTCTCTGACTATAGACAGATACATACCCTTATTATAAAGGTGCTTATATATTTTTTATTAGAAAAATAACATTTCTTTAGAGATTTCATATGGTACATCAAATTGGGACTATATGTAAGGATTCAGTCAGCCACAGTCTCCTTAAGGACCACTTGAAATGTTCTTTGCTTGTTTCCGAGACAGACCTGTAGAGGGGGGAAAAAAAGAAAATACATTCAACAAGGCATCAATAGAGCTGACTATCAAAAGGGGGCATTGGGGTTTAGCACTTTCTTTTACAGTACAAACTTTTGCCATAGCAACTCAACAACTAAACTATAAATATTTTTTAAGAAAATTATCACTCTCCACACTGCTCAAGGCTTGAAAGGATATTTTTGCCTACAAAAAAAATTGTTCAATAAATATTTATGTAATGAGAGATAAGGAAAAAAAGAAGAAAGAATGGGAAAAATGAAAAAGGGGATTCTGGTTTTTTTGCATATTTCTTCTTTATCCAGAATCAATTATTTACTACAATAAATCCAAGCTAACTCATTTATTGTATTAATTCCTACCACCCTTAAACATAATTCTCTCTGGGTCCCTGATTAGAATTGTTTGGTTCACACACTGATCCTAATGATTAATTGTCAGAATTTTGGTAAGTTTATTGTCAATTTTATGTCCTGTCCATGCTTTTTTCTTCAGAAGTTCCTTATTGGTAAACTACACTATTTGCTTCTCACAACTGTGTTATGCTATTTTCTGGTATATTTCCAAATCCATTTATTACATATGAATGACCAGAATGACAGTGTTTCTAGGAGCTCTTGGACTGAAGAGCAATATGCCATGCTAAGAACATTTGAAAAACAACAGGATCATGGTAGCTGAAGACCAAATGGTAGAGTCATTCTGTGGAAGACAGGTGTATACAGACAGAAACACAGAGAAGAGATTTGGAAGGACTCAGATCTTAGAGCAAGGAAAGAAAGAACTCTTTCTGTCCGCATTTTCAAACAAAAGGTCTTAAAGATTTTTATAATTTGTATTATATCTGCTCATTATGGAAATATAGCAACAAAATAATTATCGTACTACAAAATATAATCATTAATGACATTTCTGTTTATAACCATCTAGATTATATTTTAAAAATGTGAATTTATTACATATGTGTCTTATTATATACATAACAAAAATTAGTTTACATTTAATATTCTTTCCTACGATTTGATCTTTTTAAAATAAAATCAGAATCAGAATGTGTGTGTGTGTGTGTGTGTGTGTGCATGTGTATGGTGTGTGTGTGTGTGTGTGAATACATTCAGTAATGAACGCATTCTAATAAATCACAGCTCTCTAGTATATAAAGTGTATAAATTTAAAATTAACTTCTATTGTTGGAAACTATATGGCTTCTATTTTATATGCTTTCCACATCTACAATAAGAACATTTCCATGTTTTATAGTATAAAATTTTCATGTTTTATTTAAAACATATGGAGATGAATATACTATTTTGATAGCTAAATAAAAATTCATTGAAAAGACTTTCTTCAAGTTAGTTCCTAATATGGAATTCATAAGTCAATGAGTGGCTAGGGCAGAACAAAGCTAAATGAACAACCGTGGGACACAGAGAGCTCCCTTTTCTAGGATCCACAGAAACTCCAGATGGCCATGTGTAAGGGGTATTGAGAGTAGAGGTCATCCACAGGTGAGGAGAGGGATAGAATATTCCAGAGTTCTTCGTAGTTTTTATTTGCTTCCCTCTGACATGTGGAAAGGAAATAGTTCTGAATTTTGTTATCTCCTTTAAAAGTCTGGTATGAATGAATAGCTTCGTGGATGCAGTGTTTATTGTTATGAGATGTTGAAACTCAAGGGTATCCTAGAGTCTAGCATAGTTGGGAAACATGTCTTCAGCTTGTAAATATCTGCATTCTAGATCTAGATTTTTGTAAGTTATTGGTTCATTCAAGGACAGAGGATGGAGGGAATGGGAGGGAAGGCAAGAGAGAGCAAGGGAAGGGAAAAGAAAGAAAGATGAGGGCAGGAGAGGGTACGGGAAGGAGGATGGAAGGGTAGGGAAGGAAAGAGAAGGGAAGAAAGACAATATCAGGTACTTGACCACAGACATTTTTCTCATGAAGTCATTGGAAATATGTATTTTAAGCCATCTGAGCTGTGAACAGTGGCAGCGAATACCCACAATTATCTACTGTTGATATTAAGTGCCCTGAGCAAACATACTGGAGTAGATCAGGGTAGGACAAGAAGAGCATGGGACACAAAGAAGATCAGCAGAACCTGCACAATTGAGAGCAAAGAGGTAATGTACTGGATCTAGACCAGAAATGCTGCTTTCTGTTGGCTTAGCCTGTTTCTTGAGGCAGTTAATCACCGTAGATATCAAACTTCCACCTGCAGTATGTGCAGAATGATAGGTGCTTGTTAGCTGCTCGGCAGTGAGTAGCTTATCAGTCCGTAATTCCATCCTTTTCAATTTTGAAGTTTCATTAATTTTTAAATTAAAAGTATAGAGAAATATGTCTCCCTAGGTTATATTCATGACCCCTGTGTATACTGCAGTCACAATCCAGAGGCTCAGCTTTTGTTAGACAGATGGTCCACTAAATATCTATGTGTAACATATTATTATCCTACAAAACGAAGCTGGGGATTTACACATGATAGTGTAAACAGACATATACACCACATTTATAATCACAAGTACACAATATTGCATGCTCAGTAAAATTTCACTGAATGAAGTCAGGAGGCAGAAGGGGAGAGGGACTGAGTGGATCTGAAGGTATAACAAGGCAGCACCTGCTGACTGGGATGATTGGACATCATTATTTATTTCAAAAAAAGTGTGCGCAGGGAGAGAAAGTTAAGGAAAAGGCAGATGATAAAAGGAAACCAAAGAAGACAAATACACATGTCTTAAAGAGAAAGAAAATGAAAAAATACAAAAAAAAAATCCTACTCATCTCTAGAAATGCTTGTCCTAGGTTTAATATAGATCATCTATCAACCATTTTGTTCATTGCTCTAAGAATTATGGACAACATTATACTATATCTGCTTTTTGAAAAATCAAAATGCCCAACTGTGTATTAAAATCCTTAGAAGTGCCACAAGAAAAGGGAATAATTTGACATTCATCAAAACCATTCAAAAACACTTTTTATCATTGTAAAGAATGATATTAAGGGCTATGGCAATAGGTCAACGGGTAAAACATTTGCTGTGCTATCTTGAGGGCCAAAGTTTGAATCCTCAGCACCCATGTAAATGTCACAAGGACATAACAGTCCAGCTACAATCCTGTCCCAGTGTATGTGACATAAGGACAGGGGATTCCTGGAGCAAGCTGGCTTTTTAACTTAGCTGAGTACATGAACTCTGGATTAGAGGGAGAGGCCTTGCCTCAATAAATAAGGTGGGAAGTGACTGAGAAGAAGATACTAACCTTGGGTTTCCATACATAGACCTATATATGCACACATATCCATACATATGTGTGCACCCTGACACACATTCACCGGATGTATTTACAAGCAAAATAAAAGTAGTTTTATTACACATTCATTGGCAAGTGTTGCTTCAACAAGAGTAAAGAAGACACTGGCATTCTGTTATTTTACATAATTCATTAGTGAACTTATAAAGCATGGGTTGTGTTTTCACCAGACTAGAGTTCTCCTCACAGGTGTGATCATAAACAAGTTAACATTTCTTATCATTCACAAAGGAGGGCAATACGCAGAGCATCTCTGGAGTATCACTCAAGAATGGGTATTTATCATTTTTTTATAGTTTTCATACTTATTTGATTGGAGGTATCAAAGACATTTGGCTTGAAATGGGAGTCATTTCAGAAGTTGATAATGGGCAATGCTGGAGAATGTGGCATATTTTTAGGAATATTCCACATGGTAGGGTTCAGATAAAATCATGATGTACTCATTTTTGAGTGCTCACTAGAACTGGAGATATTAAAGGTTCTGAGAAGTAACCATCTGATCTCTCATTAAATTTATTTTCTAGACATGTTAATTATCAATGCATAGGTATCTACTAAGCAAGTATTTAATGAATACTTGTAATGCAAAATAGAATATGAAGGCTAAGTTTTTCCTAGTGGACTTTTTAAACAGATAAAAGCAATGAATGAGTTATCTATAAATGACAAAACTTAAAAAGATCTTTTTAATTGCTAACAATGGATGATTTTCTGTGTTCTAGTATAAAAGAGAACGTCACCTTTAATTTATGTCTCTGAATACAAAGAAAAACCACATCTTCAGTCTGAACAATGTTTAATTATACTAAAGATGATATACAGTTCTGAGATATTTAGTCAACATTTCACAACAAGTCATTTTGAAGGAATTTGGCAGCATGTTTTGAACAGTTGTTCTACTTTTAATAGCTTGCTATGAGACTGAAGACATGCCTGATGTAATTACTAAGCAATATTTATTTTATTCTGTCAAATATCTAATTTTTATGTTTATCATATATGCCTCCCTTAATTTTCTGGATGACTTTGCTCATAGATAATAATTTGGAACACAATGTAAATATAATGAAATCAAGTTGAAATGTCTATTAAAACCAGATTTCTTGCCCAAATGTATTAGTGTCTCCTTTTCTTTCTCTGTTGGTTTCTCTTATTTTCTTGGCTTTCCTTATGCTACACAATACACAGTGGAAATTACTACTCTCTTTATGCTGTGTATTTGCATATTTCTTTCACCCTATAGTTTTTTAGCTTGTGCTATGATTTGAATGTGAAATGTCCTTTTTTGGTTGAACATTTTATACCCTAGCTGGTGGGTGACACTTCTTTCAGAGACTGTAGAATCTTAGGGAGGCAGAGTCCAATGGGAGAAAGTACATCATGAGTCACGGTTCTTGAGGTGATATGCTCTCAGTCCACTTCCTGTATTGTCTCTGCTTCCGGGACTGTGGTAACATGAGGAGTCCCAGTCCTACGCTCGTCACAGTAAATTCCATAGCACCTTCCCTCACATAACAAATTGTCTCCTTCCAAAATATGAACAGAAATAAAGCCCTCCTTTTTAAAATTGATTCTTGTTGGGTTTTTTGTTGTTGTAGCCATGAGAAAGGTACATCTGGCATAGAGGTAGAGAAATTCTCCAGTAGAGCACAGACCTTAGATCTGCCTAGGATGAAAATTAGTCATTGTGTGTTCTTGTGAAGAAAATATTTTAAAAATTTTTATCTACAAACCAGAGTAATAAAACATATTATCTTGGTTACTTTTTGTTGCTGTGACAAAACACCAAGACCAAGTCAACTTTTAAATAGAAGAATTTAATCTGGGGGTTTAAGGTTCCAGAGATTGATAGAGTTTGTAACCATGAAAGTGGGAGCATGGCAGTCAGCAAGCAGGCATAGCACTGAATCAGTAGCTGAGAGCTTGCAGCTGGCTGAGGAGTAAGAAGTAGCAGGGTGGGGGGGGGAGTGGGAGGATCGGGTGGGGAGGGAAAGTTCATGGGATACTGTGGACTTTAGAAATCTCAAAACAAACCCCAGGTACACACCTCTTTCAACAAGGCCACACCTCCTAATCCTTCCCAAACTGTTCCTCCAACTAGGGACTAAATAGTCAAACATATAAGCCAATGGATGTCATGCTCATTCAAATCACTATACACATTAAGTTTCCAGGATGATTAAAAGAGGTTTTAATATGGCATATAACAACTAAAGTTTAATAACTGTCATTTTTTTGCATCTCCCCCTTCTAAAATGTATATGTGATTTTTTTTAAAGTCTTAAAATGTCAAAGACTTTAAGGTGAAATGGTATGCTTTAGTGTCAAACATTTTCTTCAAATATACTCTGTGGGTCTATTTTATGCTAGGCTATATGACATCTTTTCTAATTTACTATTAAATTAAGCCTCTATCAGAATGCTTGCCAACTCTTTCAAAAACAAAGATTTATTATGTTTCATCTATAGGTTTCTGGGCTTAAACCTTGCATTCTACCTCTGATGCCACTACAATTTAAACACACAAAGGATTTACAGACAGTGTCTACATATGAACAAGAATACAGAGCATTTGTCTATCTGGGGTGGAGTTATTGTAATCAGTATATTTTTCAATTCATCTATTTCTTACAAAGTTCATCTTTACTTAGGATTGTATAAAATGGCATTGTGTATTTATATCACATTTCCATTATCCTTTCATCAGACGAACATCTAGGTTGATTCCATTTCCTAACTGTGGTGAACAGAGTGTGCAACATGTCTAGAATGATATCAGTTGGGTTGTATGGAAGTTTTACTTTCAGCATTTTTTAAAATTAAATTTGTTCATTTAGTTTACATTCTGACTGTACTTTCTCCTTCTATGCACTCCCTCTACTTCCCCTCTGCCTTTCCCCTCCAAACTTCTCTGTTTATGTTCAGAAAGAGGCAGGTTTCCCATGGTGTCAACAAAACAATACATATCAAATTGAGTTAGGACTAAGCTCTGTCCTTGTGTCAAGGTTGGAAAAGGCAAGCAAGTATGAGGAATAGGTCCCCAAGGCCAGTCAAAGCATTAGGGAGAGGTCCTGATCCCACAGCTATGAGTTTCACAAGTAACCAGGCTATACAACTGTAAAATATATGTAGAGGATCTAGGTCCATTCCATGCAGTCTCCTTAGCTGTTGGTCTAGACTCCATGAGCTCCTATGAGTCCAGGTTAGTTATGTCTGTGGGTTTCCTTATAATGACCTTGATTCCCCTTGGCTCATACAATCCTTCCTCCCTCTCTTCAACAGGACCCCCCAAGTTCTTCCCAGTATGCAGCTGTGGATATCTACATCTGTTTCCATCAGTTACTGAATGAAGGCTCTCTGATGACTATTGGAGTAGCTACCAATCTGATCACAGAAGATGGCCAGTTCAGGTTACTGACCCACTATAGCTAAGAGTCTTAGCTAGGGTTATTCTTATAGATTCCTGGAACTTTCTCTTGTATCAGATTTCTACCTGACCTCAAGATGTCCCCCATATCAAGACATCTCTTTAGTACTCTCCCCTCTATCTGCTCCAGAGTCTGATCCCTTCTTTCCCCATCCTCACTGGCTCCCAGTCTACTCAGGAGGTCTCTTCTATCTCCCCTTCCCAGGAAAATCCAGGCACCCACTTTTGGATTCTTCTTGTTACCTAACATCTCTATGTCTGTGGATTGTAGTGTGGTTATTCATTACTTTACAGGTAATATCCACTTTGAAGTTAATACATACTATGTTTGTCTTTCTGGATCTGGGTTACCTCATTCAGGATTATTTTTTTCCTAGTTCCATCCATTTGCCTTCAAATTTCCTGATGTCATTTTTTTAACACATGAATAATATGCTTCATTGTGTAAATGTGCTTTATTTTCTTTATCCATTCTTCAGTTGAGGAACATCTAGGTTGTTTCCAGGTTCTAGCTATTACAAATAATGATACTATGAGCATATTTGAACAAATGTCGTTGGGGTATGATTGCACATCCTTTTGGTATATGCCCAAGAGTGGTAGAGCTGTGTCTTGAGGTAGATTGATTCCCAGTTTCCTGAGAAACTCTCATATTGATTTCCAAAGTAACCAATACATATAACAATCTCAAGAACAACCATAAGAGTACATGTCCACCAATCTAAGAAATAATTAAAGAAATAAAAGAATAATATAAAAAAGATATAAAATAAAGGTTTTTCCAGTTTCCTCCGCTGAGTGTTGGGAGGAAAGCAATGAAAATATGTCCCCTTTAGAGCTGAGCATTCTACCACTGCTATTCTCTTCATGTTGACCAGTTGTAGGCCTCTGCATTAATCACCATCTACTGTAAAGAGAAGCTTCTCTGATAGGGTTAAAAAATGGACTTACCAACAAATTTAAAGACGTTGGGCGCCATATGTAACATGAGGGCCGGCTTGTTAGGGTATCTGTTCCCGCCCGGTACCCAACAGCCAGCAAATCCCAAAGAGAAATCACACACAGGACTCCATAAGGTTATAAACTGATTGGCCCATTAGGTCAGGCTTCTTGTTAACTCTTATAACTTATGTCACCCCATTATCCTTATCTACATTAGCCACATGGTTCCGTACCTTTCTCAGCTGGGCAAGTTACATGCTGCCTCTTCGGTGGTCTGTGCAGGAGTGGCGGAGGGAGCTTCTGCTTCCAGAATACTCCCAGTCTCTTTGCTCCACCCCTACTTCCTGTCTGGCTTTCCCGCCTATACTGCCTGCCTGACCAATCAGCGTTTTATTAAAATATGATTGACAGAATACAGACAATTTTCCCACACCAATGATTATTAGGGGATGTTTAATGTCATGTCCCTTTAGCAGAACAGTTTTAGGTATTCTTCTAGGGCTTCTGACTTAGTTGATCATGGGGTTTTGGCCCAATTAATGAATGATGCAGGGCATTAGTTATATTGTGGAGTGTCCTTTAAATCCAATCAGAAAATTGTTGGTTAGCCCGATAACATTTGTGCCACTATTGCACCAGTGACTGTATCTTGCCAGTGAGTCATTATTGTATGAATAAGACTCTTCTCCCCTGGCCCTGTACACAGCACCTCCCAAAACTATGAAAATGAGCAAGTATAAGCTTGATTTCTTAATGGCTATGATTCATGTATGTAATATCTTCAGCAATAGGGTCTTACCATTAATATCTAGATAAGTGGTTCTCACTCTGTGGGTCACAACTCCTTGGAAAAACCTCTATCTAAGTGGGGCAGTGGTGGTGCATGCCTTTAATCCTAGAGCTTGGTAGGCAGAGGCAGGTGAATCTGTGAATTAGAGGACAACCTGGCCTACAAGAGCTAGTTCCAGGACAGGCCCCAACACCACAGGAAAAAAACCTGTCTCAAAAACCCAAAAAAGAAAAAGAAGGAAAGAAAGGAAGAAAGAAAAGAAAAACCTCTATCTCTAAAAATATTTACATTATGATTCATAATAGTAGCAAAATTATAGCTATGAAGTAGCAACAAAAATAATTTTATGGTTGGGAGGTCACCACAACATAAATAGCTGTATTGAAGGGTCACAACATTAAGAAGTTTAAGAATCACTGCTCTAGAAAGTAACCAAGAGCAATATCGCTAGTGTGTAATGATTATGACATTCTATGGGACCCCAATAACAAACAAGTAAAAAAGACATAACCCAAATCTGATACTGGGTATTTTATTTGATATTCTATGGTATCTATGATGGGCACTGTCCCCTGCTACAGTGTAATTCCATTTCAACTTTAAACTTATATATATATATGTATATATTTTAGGAAGCTCTATAATAATAAGTTTCTATGCCAATTTTCCAAGTGTCTTGAGCATTATTTTCTTTACCCATACTTCTTCTTCTATGCTCCCCTCCTACCTTCTACCCCATTTAACCCCCCTATTTTTACCCCAATACTCCCTTTCCCCCTTTTATACTTTTATAAATACGTTGTATCTCCCATTCTTTGAAATCCGCATGCATGGGCTCTTATTAGTTCCCTGAATTCTATGGGTACTTTCCAATTTAAACAGTTATCTAAAGATCCAAAGCCAACGTCAATATATGAGAGAGAACATGTGGCATTTGTTTTTGTGGGTCTGGGTTATCTCACTGAGAATGATTGTTTCCAGTTCTACCTGGAAATTTAATAATTTCAATTTTCTTTACAGCTGAATAATATTACATTCTGAAAATGCATCACATTTTTCATTATCCTTTCACCAGTTGATGGACAGTTAGGCTGTTTCCATTTTCTACCTATGGTGTGTGACTAGTAATGAACACAATAAGCAAGTATCTCTGTAGTATCTAGAGTCCTTTGGGAGTATGCTTTAAACTGGTATAGCTGGATCATATGGTAGAACTATATCAAGGTTTTTAGTAACAGCCACACTGATTTCCACAGTGGTTTTATCAAATAGACTTATCTCTTACACATGAATACAAAATTTCTTAAAAGTTAGAGGAGGAAGAAATGTTTATATCAATATCAACTGAAATATTGTTGACCTAACAATATCAGATAATTTGGAAAGTAATGTGCACTTATTGCAAAGGACGAGTAGTTTCATTTTCTTAAAAATTCAGATTTAACAGGAAAGTGTACTTCTAAATTTGTGTAACCTGAATACCATTGAAATCTAGAAAGCAAGTCAATAATTAACCTAAATAAAAAAAGAACAAATCCATGTCCAGCATAGGAGGTTTGAACATATATCTCATGATGATGAATACAGTACCTCTTGTCCAAATAGTCAGCAATGACATGGACTATCTGCCCATCAAAAGCAGCCAACACCACACAGTGTACCCATAAAAAAACTATACTCAATGTCATAGGTCATCCTCATTGTAGGTCAGGAATGTGCTGCTTCTAAACACTTACCTCCAACTTCCCGGATCACTCATGCAGCCTCAACACACTTCAAATGATTTAAGGCAGACACACAAAATGAACACAATATGAAAGCAGATTTAGATATCAAGAGAACACTTCACTTTAAACCCACAGGTCTCCAATGAAAAGGAGCTGAAAATCAGCGAGGCCAGCTTCTGCAGCCAGAAGTATTCTATTTTCTTTCAAGATGTACGTTTTGTAATTAATACCCAGCTTCAGACTTTTCAACAAGAAAGTTTAAATTCACAGTCGATAAATCAATGGGGTTCTCCGTCCTTCTACTGACATGCACGTTTGCTGACAATGAGTCTCAGGCATGAACCAAGGAAAGCAAGGCATTCCCTCCACTGGGCCCTTGTTACTTATGTTAGATTGGTTTGTCTCTCAACTGAAAGACACTGATCAAGCTCGTTTAGACGACTTGCCCCAGTCCGATCTCATTGTTTTTCTTGAATCTATGTTAAAATAACAGAGGGGCTACTTAACTTTAATATGTTGACTTATGGGTACATTATGGTACTTCAAAAAGATTCTAATTTTATACATCCGATTTGATTCATAAAAGCATAGTTTCTAGTTCTTAGGTGTTATGTTGCTAGCCAAGATGCTGGAAAAAGTTAAGAACGAGTACTATGTGATACCAGTCCTCATGGATATTTTCTTTTCTTTGAGTAGGAAAGATAAATACATGTGTGGGGGCCCAGATAATTGGCCAACTCCACCTTGACTGGAAGAGAGGTTAAGCCTACTCTGGCTCTTTCAAAGTTATTGACAAGAAGCTTGACCTAAAGAACCCTGACCTAGGGTGTGGTTACTTGCTGGTTTGGGTATTAAAATGGCCCATAAAGGTAGATCCACTCCACCTTGACCGAAGGTCAGAGAATTCAAGCCTATTCCTGTTACTTCATTTTTAAGACTGAGGTTTTACCCAGGGACTGACTGTCAACAGGGTCAACTGTATGTCTTACCCAAATCATCAGAATGCTTAACTCAAGAAATAGTGACTCTATGTCTCAGGTATTAAAGAAAGTAATTGTTCTGTTTGTCCTTTGTGTCATGCTAAAGCTGTCTTTTGCCTTCTTACCCCATTTTTGGATTGGGGCATATAAGCATACGAAAAGTAAACACGGGTGATCTCAGTATTCATTGAATTGCCCTCCCAGTACTCTCCTAGGTCTCTGTTTTTCTTTCATATCTCTGTTCCTCTTGCCTAACATTTCTAATCCACACGCCTTTATTCTGGAATTTATGAACCTGTCGATTGGACCCTGACAGATGTCACCCCAACATGTGGCTACAACGATATGTATGAAACAATTATAAAACTTGGTGAGGGGAGAATTTGATTCTTGTGAAATCTCAACAATTTATAATTGTTAATATATAATAATATTAATTATAATATTAATAATTATTAATTATAATAATAATCTGATTTTAAATGGCAACACAGCTAGGGACAATCAATGCGGGATGCTGTAGGCTTCGGCCAGACTTCCGTTGTGTAGGAAACCGGACTCAGCGCCACTGCGCATGCTCTGAAGCTGATACCAATGCTCAGAGTGTTGCTGAACTTCTCATGAACTGCTGAACTAAATTCCACATAGAAGTGACTTACCAGCGGCTAGAGAAACAGCTCAGCTCAGCTAAGAGTGGGTATTACTCTTACACAGAGCATGAGTTTGGTTCCCAGTACCCCAATTAGGTGGCTCAGAGCTGCCTGTGTCTGACACCATTTGTTGCCCTCTGTTGGCACCTACATTCACATGTAGACACATACACACACAGGTAGACACATATATATCCATATACACATAAAGTTTAAAAAATCATAATGCCTTTGAATAAGTCAACTGTGTTCAAAAGCAAAGGACAAAAATATTTTAAGCTATTTAGAAAGTCAAGAACATATTAGAGCTGTTTTTCTGAATTTTGAAATGTGATAAAAAAATTGTATACTTCAGTACTAAAAAGGATGCCATAAACAGCCATTAACCATACTTATTGATAAATTACATTCTGTTAGCTGAATATGAAACTCTTAGTGTTTTATACTAGGCATTTCTTGATTTTTCTGTATATTACAACAGTACTGTGTTTGTTCTCTGACAGTCTATTTTTTCCTAGTTACAGTGTAAATTTTATGCTAAGGGGTCAAATGAGGGAACCATCGCTCAGGGTTAGCCCCTTAATAAACATATCTCATTGACTTAAGGGGAGGAGTGGACATTTGGATAACAAGTAATGAGATTATCAACTAGATATAAAAATCCTACACAGATCGATAGCAAGACAAATCCTATTACATATAAATGATAATATCAAGCCAGTAGTGCATTACCAGGTTAAAACTGAGAAATCATTCAATGAAATCAGCTATATTAAAAACTGAATTTATTTTAAATGTAGGAAAAATATAAATCTTGAAAAGTTTGTTTATAAAAATCTCTTCAGCAAACTACACAATGCAATATTGAAACCTTCCCTGTTCAGATCACAAGAGATCATTACCAGTAAGTGTGGTTTATGGCATCCTTTTTGTCTCCTAAGAAGTGGTGGTGTAACAAATGCTGCAGATATGTATCTGTGTCTTTGCACAGTGGTGAAGAGTAGAGACAGTAAATTACATAACCTCCCTCTGCCCCTCCAGTTCACTGGGTGACCCTCAGCATACACATGCCCACTGTGAAGATCTAGAGAAGCGACTGTTCCAAGTTGGGAATCTGGGCTGTCAGACTCATGGGATTTATGCTGAAAGATCTTAACTAACATTCTAATTTGAGAAAAACATGTCTAGGATTGTATGATTTGTGAACATGTAGCCAGTTAGCACAGCCAAAGGAGCCAGATAGAGTATTCTGAAATAGTTCAGCTGCTGTGAATATGCCCAAGTTTTTTCAGTAACAGAAAATGCAAGGGTAAAATCCACAGCTCCAGGGATGGGTTCTTCTTCCAAGCAGCCAATCCACCACTCACACACATCTGTGAAGATGTGCTCCATCCGACATGAAGACCCATTCAAAAGCATGCTCATCAGTGCTGGGGAATGAACTATATTCAATTTTCCTTTTACTGTCACCATTTTGCAATTTCAGGCCACACCTAGCACAAAGATAAGAATATTCCAAGACAAACAAAACGTGTTTGGTAAAAGGATTAAAAACATGTGTTATTAATTTATAACTTTGATTTCTTATGAAAAACAAAAAACAAAACATTGGACCATGTCGCTCCTATTTTTAGTTTAGGAAATTCAACTCCATAAAAGGCTCTCGTCCAAAGAATTTTCAAAATAACATTTGAGTCTCCTGGTTTAACTACATCCTTTCTGATGAATCTAACAACTGCCATCTATGACCTAGACTTCTGAATAAGAGAAGCATGTAGTTTAAAATTTGCAAAGTTATATATTACTGAACAATGTGACACATTGATCTGCTATACTTAAGACTGAAATTAAGTTCTGTATATTATGAAAAGTTACCTTTAATTTTTTTCTAGGGTCTTAGGAATCGGTTTAACATTTCATAATACAAGCACCTCAGCACAGACCTGGGGAGGACTTCACATTAGAAAACTATGTAAGTGACTCACAGGCATCTGCCCTCTGCAAACAGAGAAATTTTCATAACAACAGCAAGGCTCAACATTAGCTTTTATGGCAGAGACTTGCAATTTGACGTTGGAATAACTTGCTTTCAACAGATAATTAGCTGTAACTACGTTAGCTTATTTTTCTGCTGATTAAAGATCAATCTTGAAATGGTTGCTATAGTTACCTGTCTAGTATGCTGAACATAGAGGACTTATGGTCTGATGGGATTCAGATACTGCAACCTATGTAGAAAAGGCTTTATTATTTTTTTAATATTCAGATTTATTTTTAATGAAAATGCACGCAGGTTGCAACAAAGGCAGTGGAATCCGAGGGACATTTGCATCTGATGATGAGTGCCTAAGAACGGCTGTATTTTCACACACATTAGACTCAGCCTTTTCTCCATAGCCTCTTAGAAGAAGACATGGGACAAATGGCAAAATCCTGCTGGATATCCATCAGATAAAAGTATCCTGGTAAAACTTTCACCCGTGAGACATGTAAAACCATAAATAACTACTGCAAACAAAGACAGTGCGATGTCTGCATAATCTTGAGATTTTGTAAATGCCTATTTAAATGCAACAGAACATACAAAAATTCTGCAGTACTCTGAAGATTACCCTAAATCCAAAACTTGAAAAAGATTACAGGAGGTAGCCAACTCGGTGTGCCTGTTGGATGGACAGACAGATGAGTGGGATTGGAGAACATGCTGTGAACTTCACAAAGAATTAATAAAAAGTTAAAAAAAGAAAGAAACCCTAAGCAAGATATGGCCTATGTTGTTTTGTTTTAGAAGAGTTTTTGTTGGTTTTGGTGTGTATTTAAGTTTTAAGTAGAGTCTCGGGTCTTATTACATTTGTTATCCAGGTGGCTTTGAAATTGTGATTTTAAATAATTTTCTTACCTACAAGTTATCTTTATTATTTTCTAAAGAGAATAGAAAATTTAAATCAAAGAGGTGAGATTAAATTGTTGCCAAAATTTATTTAATATTCATAACAGCCTACTACTGTTTGTGTAAAGCTTTGGCTAATTGCCTTGTGAGATCTAATCCTCATAGTTACCTCTGTTTTTTGTTTAATTACTCTTATTGTGAAGTTCTTTGCTTCTTTTCAATGTGTATGTCTTTTTATTTATAAATGCTTAAAGGATGAAGATAACTCACCAGACCCTTAAATTATTACAAAGTACCAAAGTCCTACCTCCTTTAAGTCCTGTGGCAAGTATAATATAATTTATAGTCCTTATTTGTGGTGCCATGGCCCTAATATTATGGCAATCCCAGTGTCTTGAAACTCTGAAACCTGTCTGACTTAATTTGCAACTGAGATATTTTTCTTCTGAGATCTTAGACCTTCCCTTGCTCTTGTATATACCTATGTTGGGTGATTTTGTGTGTCAACTTGACACAAGCTAAAATCATCAGAGCAAGAAGCCTCAGCTGAAGAAATGCCTCCTTGATATCCAGCTGTAAAACATTTTATCATGTAGTGATCAATGGGGAAGGGCCCAGTCCATGGTGGGTGGTGCCATTCCTGGGCAATTGACTCAGTTCTATAAGAGAGCAGGCTGAACAAGCCATGGGAAAGCACTCCTTCATGGCCTCTGCATCAGCTCCTGCCTCCAGGATCTTGCCCTGTTTGAGTTCTTTTTCTGGTTTTCTTCATTGATGAACAGCAATACTGAAGTGTAAGCCAAACAACCCCTTTTCTACCCAACTTGACTTTGCTCATGGTGTTTCATTGCCACAAAAGAAACCCTGACAAAGACAACACCACTTCTACCCTTTCACATTTTAGAGCCACCCATGGGAGCTTTGTCTTGGACATGATAATATAATCATCTGTGGAACTCTAACAGCCTTATCTTATACACACACAGCTCAAAGCCAAAGATTGGGAGACGGCCAAGAAAGAAACAACTTAGGTAGTGCTAAGGAGTTTTCCTTCAATGTGAAATGCCTACCATATAAACAAACCTGTGATTCCAGTTTCTGTCCCCTACACGTGTGATCTAAAGAGTCACAATCACCCTTTGGCAATGATTTAAAGGGAGGTCATAAATCAAGTATAGGATGTAAATGGAGACAGCTCATTCATTTCCTGGCTTCCCAGACTCGAATAATCACACAGAAACTTTGTTAATTACAAAACTGTTCAGCCAATAGCTTAGGTGTATTCCTAGTTAGCTCTTGTATCGTAAATTAATCCATTTATATTAATCTGTGTAGCACTACGAGGCTGTGGCCTATCGGTAAAGTTCCAACGTCTTTATCCTTCTGCAACTACATGGTATCACCCTGATTTTGCCTTCTTTTGCCCAGAATTTAGTTTCGTTTTTACCACCTAGCTCTATTCTGCCCTGTCATAGGCCAAAGCAGCTTCTTTATTAATCAATGGTAATAAAACATGTTTACAGTAAACAGAGAGGAATCTCACAACAAGAGAATAGGTATTCCAGTACCAGGACTGGCTAGACGATCTTGGATCTGGTCTCTTCTCTTCAAGTAATGAAGAGACATGAATGAGGAAACAGTATTTAGAGCCTCCAAATTTCCCATTATTTGGTTGAAAAAGATAAGACTAAGGAGATTAGATTTGATAGACATCTCTTAAAAGCCAGAACATCTGTTCTTACAGAAGTATAGTTCACAAATTATAGATGGGTATTCTTCAAAGGGCTTCCATTCTTAATCCAATCAAGAAGAGCCAGTTTCTGTAGAACTATGCAGTGACTTTATTACGTAAATATTTTAGAAGAATATCAGAAGCATTTCCTTCAGCCAAACAATGAGCAGTATTTCCACCATTTAACACAGTATAATCTGTGTATTTGGTGTGTTCACTTAAAATTATACAGTTGTTTTGTCCCTCTTGAAAATCTGTCACCACATCAGTGACTTAAAGTTGCAAATATAGCAATCAGTAGAGGTTCCACAAAGGTATTTTACTATATTTTATTAAGAATCTATTTTCTTTTTAATACTTTCTTTTGAAGCTAAGACTCGGAGAGATATTGTCTAACTCTATACACCATGGTAAAATGTAATGTTCCTACTTCTGAGAGTGAAAACTGGGCTGAAGAAAATAAAGGCATACTGTTGGGTCATTAAAAGCAGATGGGACCACAACAACACTGAGCTACAGGCAGTGTTCACTGCCTTCTCTCAATATATTTCTCTCCAACTCAGAGTTTCTAGAGTCTTAAACCCTCTCTGACATCTCAATGCATCACAGCATAGCTACCCTTTAAATACCATCCTGACCCTTGTTTGTTTTCTGAGATATGGTCTGGTTATGTATCCCAGACTGGTTACAGGCTCAGGATCATTCTCTGGCAGCCTCTAGGGTGTTGGCATCATAGCTGTAATTTACATGCCTGGCTGACACTTCTTGATTGTGAACATCTATTGTTTTGTGGGTTTGGTTTGGCATTTTGTTTATTTCCTTTTTTACTTTTAGCTTTTAGTTAGTTTATGATGCTAAAGATGAAATGGCATTGTACATTGCAAGTGAACCTTGTTCAAAGAACTATAGTACATCATGACCATTCAGTGTCCCCACACACAAATAATTTTTTTAAATACAAGATATAATTAAGGAATGCTTGTCTGCTTCCCTGTTGACTCTCCATGGGAAGCCTTTCTTTTCTGAGGAGTGGATGGGAGAATGGAAAGGAATGGTAGGGCAGGAGCAGGAGAGGGAGTGGAAACGAAGATAGCTATGCAATTTCAAATTTAAAAATCTTAATGAAAAATCCAAAATAGAAAAGAATGCTGTCTGGCATTTCAACTTTGACCTTATAAACATTAAACTTCAGTATGGAGCATCTGCGCCTCGTTTTTCTCTGTGCCCACTCTTCCCAGTTCTACTCTTGTTTCTTCCCCTATCTCATATCTTACATACAAACTTGACCTCTAGATCATGAAAAGAAAAGATCTAGAGAGCTGAGGACCAATATGAAATCAATATTGAGAGCAGCATCCTCTATTTCCTTGAACTTTTCTTTGCAATAGTTGTCATTTTTTTAGGATAAGCAAAAACCACCCAAGGATATACTTAAAATGCAGAAATCAGTCATACACAATTACAGAGTTGACTTGGGATCATGGATAACTCCTGAAGATTCAGACATGTGTAACTAATTTATTTAGAGGCTTTGAATTATAATCTGAGATATCCAAACATACATGTGCACCCTAGACATGAGTTTGTTTATTCTGTAGTTTAGAATTTGTTAATAAAAGAGCAAAGAGGAAATCTCCCTAAGCAAGAGCTCTGCTTATTTAGAACAAAAACTTAAAAAGAAAAATTGCCTACAGTTGTTCAAAAGTATTTTTTTCTTACAGGTACATATTAAACAACATTTGGGCTAAATCTTTTAAAGCAATGCGAGTAGAAATGTGCACTTCTGCAAAGATCTGAGATTTTTCTGGAAACTTTCTTCCATGATGGTTTTGTCTCAGGAGAAATTAAGTAATTTCATAACATTCCCTGGATATCATTTATAAAAAGGTGAATTAAGAAACATGCGTTACAGCTGGAAAGATAGGCTTGTTCTTTTCTCTAGTTAGAAATTTCCAGTATGTAAAGCTATGAACTCCACATAGGCTTCCCGGCTCACACAGATTTATACCATCTATTTCCTTTCACTGAGAAAATAGACATAGACGATCTAGCTGCGTGTCGCCAGCTGTCCCACAAACCACACACATGGAGAGCAAGTCGAGAAGATGCCAGAGTGTCAGTGGCTCCAACTTGCACATGTCCCAGCACCTGGCTCTTGGAAGTCACTCTTGACAAATATTTGCATGTCTGTGCTCTGAGTCCAGCTACAATGCATGCTAACATTCCATCTCCAGATGGCTCTTATTACCACCTAATTATTTTAAGCCCTGATTTTATTTCAAACAATTTACCATTGTCAGGGGTCACCTCTTTGTATAGCATTGCTGAGATCAAGTATTTTTGGTCCTAGGTCTGAATCCAAGAGTTTATAAATGGTCTTCTTAGAATGATTGATAGATAACTCAGCAAAATTCATGAATAAAGCTATGCATCCAATATCAAAATTATAATATAACTATAGGCAATGTAATAATATTATTGTTAATTTTTTAATCTCAATTTTCCTTAGTAAACAAGCTTAAAAACACCAAAACCTCCCTCATTCCTTCACTCAATGACTCATATTGATTTATTCTGGTATTTGTGGATACTTGTTAAGTGTCTAAATTGTATGAAAAAACTACTAGTTTGCCCCTTATTGGAAGAGGAGAAAATTCAGAAGTTTAGAAAGATTGCATGCAAAAACACTATATGTATTAAATGTCTGAGGCTGAAAAAAGTTCTGAGGATTTTTAACTCCTTTATATTGCTTGGGTATGTAAATCCAGTCTAAAAACTCATCACAAGGTTTTGGAGAAAGGAGATAAGTCTGATTATGGGATTGCTTACAATACACTGTTACGGGTCCTTTTCTTGTATTCAGGTTTTAGTTAATTTACCAGAGTCACACAGAGGCAATTACCAAATGCCATTCTATAAGAATGTTGGTTTTGCCAAATTCAGGCACCTTATTAGATTTGATAACCAAACTAATTCAAATCATACATGTAGCATATCTGTATACCACACACAACAGTTGTTTGTGTTTTTTAATACAAATTTTATAAAGGCTTCAAAAGAATTCAGTGAAAGTAACTGAAAACAGCAACAACATATGTGCTCATGTTTATTTAAATATGAATGGACGGGACAGGGAGAGGAGTGGGTTTACTTGTGTGTGCATGTTTTTTCTATGCATGCTCCAGGTTGTTGATAATTACTTCAGATTTAGAAAGTTCCATTTATACTCCAAGCTACTTATTCCAAGACTACTTTATTCATAATTTAACTGATAGGTATACTATCTTATATAACAGTTACCCGGCCCTATGATATTTTGAAATTTTCAAATATTCCCAAATTGTCACTAACACTATCCTACAGTATTCATAAAAGAGGTTTTAGCTTCACCATGCTCTGCTGGTATCGAGAAAAACAATGCATATTTCAAAAGTTAGTTCATCAGTCTCTCACCTACAGTGAGAAGAACACTGAATCCATGCTGTTATTGAGTTCGGTAAAAGTCATTTGTCACAGAACACAGCATCTACTCACGTTTGTCCTGCTCTGCTTCAATGCCTTCACTTTCTGTGTCGCTTGGCAGGAGCCATGGTTGATGAACAACCTGCAATTGCTTTAAAGACTCATCCTGTCAGAGAAAAGACGATTTTAGATTAAAGTCTAGACTGCTACCACAGACACCAATGCAGTTGAACACCTCAGCACAATCTGCATGTTCAAAAGCCCCAAGACTTACTTCCCAGCAGAAACATATTCTAAGCTTAAATTCTTTTCATGTCATATATATGAATTTCTTGACGCTAAAGTCATTTTACTTTAAATTCTTCTTTAGTAAGATTTAGGGAATAGGAATTACATAGGAGACCCTGACCCCACATCAATGACCCTTCTAAATTAATGTTTTATATAAATCTTGACCATCATCCTTAGAAATATCGTCACAAAATGCACAAGATAAAATTGGATAAGTAGAGCCTTTAATAGCATAAAGACTTTAATTTCTTTACCAAGAATGGCGATTAGGATGGTTGCTGCTTCTTTCCCTTGATTACATTCCCAGTATTTGCTCGGTACCTTCTCTCCCTTGCTACTGTCTTACCTGTTTGGTCTCAAACTCCTAATTGAAGGGATTCCACTACGTAAGTTTCCGGAGTAGCCAGGACTACAGATACATACAACCCCACTCAGCTTCAATTCTGTACTTCAGCTGAAATATCTCTCATACACTTCTTTACTCTGCTCTTTCCCTTCTGGCAGTGACTACACATAATCCATGATTCTCATTGTGATGCAGTAATTGGTATCTATGAAATTTCAAGCATCAACTTTCATAAGCTTTCTAGATAGCTTCATCAGTCTTTCCTGGGTGAAATTTCAAAGAAGTTGTATGATGTTACCATTTCCTTGCTTATAATTTTTTGTGGCTGTAGCATTACTTCATGGATAAACTCTAATTCAAGTTGGTTTCTGATCCCTACAGTCTCCTTCCCACCTCTATGTCTCCAGCTATCACTGTCTGGTAGTTCTTCAATGTTGTCATTCCTTTTAATCTAACAAGATATTTTATACTGAGCTTCCTTATCACTCTCTCCTAGATGAAACCCTCTCTCAGGGCTTTATCACTAACTAAACTGGGAGCTTTCCCTGGCCCTTCAAGACAAGTTACCCCTCAATTTTTTTATGGCTTTAATGGATCCATTAAAGTATCCATTCATATTTTCCTGCCCTAGTAATAATAACATGACTCCTTAAAGGCACAGATGCTTCTTGAACTGGACATTCCAAGAACCTATGATGAGTATCTGCCTCAAAATAGAGACTCATCAGGTAAGAAATTATGTAGGAGAATTAAGAAAAAGAGAGGAAGAACATTAGAAAGCAAGGAGTCAAGGAAGGTAAATTCATCCCTAAAACACAGGAATAAAATTTTAAATCCAAAAATTTTTTACATATTTTAGTAAATATAAAAGTTTTTTCTACTAAAATATAAAAATCAATAAAATCTGTCACAGTAGAGTAAACTGACAAAGACCACGACAAGGCAAGCAGTCAAGGTAGTCAACTGGTTATCTGGTCATATATACCTTCAGTAACAAGCAATACAAACGGGATTTTTATCTCTACATTTTCTTTTCATAAATTCACTTTGTTAGTGTATTTATGGTTCTTAACAATAAAGTGAAGACAGTGAGTCATGATATGAAATGTATAATCCTTCATGGGATCTTGGAACAAAGCAGATTTATTTTTGTGCTAAATTCTACTTCAAGCCCCATGTCTTAGAAATCTGAACAATGTGTAGATTCAGTAGTAATGTGCCAGCGATGGGTAACTGTGACAAATGTCCCATACTGTACCCCATAATAATATGAGGTGTTAATAGTAGCTGGACTCTGAGCAGGAGAAGCATAGATACTCTAACGTCTTTGTAATAATTCTGTGACTCTAAAACTACAATAAAATTAAAACATAATTGAAGCAAAAGAAGCGTAACTTTTGAAAATGATTTTCATTAAAAAATAATGGCCTGATTTGTGTGTGTGTGTGTGCCAGAAACACTTCAAAATAGTCTGTGAGTTGTACTGAAATGTAAATTCCTATCAAATGAGAGTGATTTCCACAGTAAAATGTGTTTGCTCAGGGCATGAGATTTTAGAACTTGTATCCTGGCTGGTTCGACGCCCTCGTCTTCCCTCCTGTGTTAGTCCTCTTCCTGTTGATGTGAAAACATACCTCACAGAGGAAACCTAAGGAGAAATCACGGTAGTAGAGAAGCGGCAGAGCTACTGGGTCTACAATAGTCGTAGCTACATCAATGGAGGTTCATGTGGAGGTAGACCAGGAAGCAAAGACAGCAAGCTGCAGCCACCAACGGGGCTCGCCTTCCAAGCCCCCTTCACTGTCCAGCTCCCACACAACAGCCCTATAGCCTAATGACCACAGCTTTGAAAAGGACAACCAGTTCCACACAAAGCGTTCCAAATATAAGTCTGTGGGCATTCCAGCCTCCAACTGTACCGTCCCTCTTCAGAGAGCATGGAGCGGATGAAGGTATTGGTTTAGATAATGTCTGGGGCTTCGCAAGTCGGCCACATCTAGGCCCCAACTCTTTCAGAAAGGTGAGCGGTAAAGACCATTGGACGGGTTATTGAAGGGGAATCTAGCACAAAAAAAGTTAAACGATCTTAGAATATGCAATTTACATGTAAACCAAAGTGTATTGCTAGGATTTAATTTAATTTTTAAATCCTTGTCAACCATGAGATTGGGTCTTGCAGAACTGCTCCAAGAAGCTGCAAAAATATGAAAATATTGGGTTTATTTGGTTTAAAATTCTGTGTATGTGTGTGTGTGTGTGCAGAAACAATTTCACTATGTCTTATGTAACAAAGAGGAAAAACCACATTCTAAAAATTCCAAAAACAGAGCATGCAATCTCCCATGTTTAAAGACAAAGCAAATGAAAGATGATTTTAGTTTACTAAGGCGAAATAAAAGACCAGAGCACCTCAATTAAAATAGAAAGTATAAATTAACCAAGGAAAACAATGTTTATCAATTTAAAAAAGTATTTTGTTGTTTATTTTCTTGTGCAAAATATTAAAATCCATTCTTGAAAGAAAGGATATGATTAATAAGTCAGTCTGGCTATTTTCTCCAATGGCGGTTCAAGATATGAAGCAATATCATCAATTGGCTTCCTATCCTAATGCCTTGAACATGTGATTGATCTTCAGTTGTTGCAAGTGGTATAAAATGGACATGGAACAAGGCTCAGCAGAGTTTGGGAAGAGCTTCACACTGTTGACATAGCATCATGAACGCAGGGCAAGTATTACTGCTAGATGCTCTTTAACTCTCCCTGTGCTGGAGCTAGAAATAGAAGGTCGCAGTGTTGGCAAGAGTACCACACGTCTGACGCTCACATAGCAGTCTGCCTATAATTCTTTGTGATGGGGTCAGGAAGTTAAAATCCTGAACATGTTTTTCAAAACCAAGAACTGATGTGTGTCTCCTTGCTAATGTTATTCAAAAATTTTCTGCAGGATATTAAGCTGCATCTCAGTGTAACACAACTGTTTTCAGATTCCCAAGAGCAAGATCTTGGAGCTGCATGTCAAAGGAACGCCATTCATCCTTTTCCTAAAGAATGTCATAAGTACAGCAAATACCCATGGACTAGGAGTGGTGAGAACAACGGGTGGGAATCTTATGGAGAACAGGTACTAGTCCTGAATCAGCAGATCCTTCGATCTGCTGGCAGAGCAAGAACTTTATATTCTCCAAATGCTGTTAATCTGACCACGGAACTGAAGTATATTCAGAGGGGGAAAAGTGTCTTTTGTTGACAGCAACACTTTAATTCTGAATTGACTATTTCTATTCCTTGAGTACAAATTTATAAACAATATACTGATAATGTTTCCCTTTTTTGTTATCAGACAAGCTTCTTTGGTTTCATTTGAATTCTCAAGTCATGGACTCCCTCTAAAACGATGGTCCATAAATCGTGGAGTACATAAGGCTAGTGAGTGAGTTAGCTCAGTGGATAAAGGCATTTGCCACCAAGCCTGACAATCTGTGTTTTATCCCTAGGATTTACATAATGGAAAGAAAGAAATGAAAGTTGTCATCTGACTTCTACACACATGCCAACACCCACACATGAAATAAATAAATGCAACAATTTTAAGGTATGATGTACATAAAATAAAATTAGTCTGACCCAGATATGTTTCATATGTGTTTCAAGTGACAAAGAATTAATTATCTACTTCTGCTAAAGTAAAACTTACTCTAAGTAATTTTTACAGGTAAATTAGCAAAGCTAATACTACCTTTTACCTTTTAGCACTTGTTAACAAAATATCTTATACAATTAGTCTGAAATCATTAATTTCTTTTTTTGTAAATAGTGCTTCTGTAACCCAATTATTTGGGAACTACAAGAAACAATGAAAAGAAGAAGCAATTAACTAAATCTGGGAGTTATAATTTTTAATGAATAGGTTCTGAGAAAAAAGAAAAATATCATAACAAAATTATAGAAAAATATGATAAATTGTTTAAAAAGAGAGAGAGAAAGAAAGAACAAACAAATTAAACTATTTCAGAATTTAATCTGTTCTGTGTGCGCTTCTGTGTTGAGCATCGCGAAAACATGCCACTGAACTGTGCAGTGTTTGCTGCTTGGTGACTTCTTCCTCAAAGAAAAGAATGAAAGATTATTGTAGTCCATGGAAAATTAGTCATTCCCCCAGGATTCCCTTCTAGTCTATTGATTCTGTGGATGTGTAAGTCCTTTGACATCAGCAATTTCACACGATACCCTCTATAGAAAATAGTAACACCACAAATAGTTCTTCTCTATGTAGATGCAAACTCCATCCTTTGCAAGTGTGATTGACTGTTCGCCTATGGAAATGGGTTTTATTTTACATTTATTTATAATGTTATTTTAACATTCCTTATTTTTCCTTTTATTGACCGGATTCTCCTTTGAGGGATCATAACAGCTAACCTGCTCCCTCATTAAATTACTGGTTTTATAAATTTCGCATGCATTCCTCTATGTGTGTGTGCATTCATGGGCACATGTCTGCGGAGAGTGCACCAGTGTGAGGAAGGAGTGGGAGGACAACCTCATGTGTCTCCCACTATCTTTCTGAGACAAGGTCTCTCTCTGGCCTTAACTTCACCAAGTGGGCTAGGCTGGCCCATGGGATCAAGCTTGTCACTGACTCCCCAGGTAGGCGGCTACAAACTTCCTCTACCACATTTAGCTGTTTTACTCTTTAACATGGATTCAGGGATAGAACTGTCCTTGTATTTACAAGGCAAACAGTTCACTGACTGAGATGTCATCCCAGCCCCGACTTCATCTTGTATTTCTATGAGAGCTGTGAATATAAGCTTTTAAGAACTCTCATTTAACAATGAACGTAAAAAAACATGTTCAAATATCAATGGCCAAATAGGATTTTGTTTGGCAAAGCATAAGGCAAATGGCTAGCTAGTTCCCTAAAGAGAATAAACAATGGTAGTCATAATAGTTAATTTGATTTTCCAAAGTCCGTACATCTGAAGAACACAATGTATATAACTCACTTTTCATAAGCAAATGTGCCTTTTCCATCAGAAATATAGCTGGAAGCTCATTTACACCGAAGGTCACAGAGTGCAACACGGAGGAAGCCAGGCAAGCCTGAGTGCGTGCAAGAAGGACTCAGAGTCGTGTTGCACGGAAATCAGTCCGTCTCCAGTTCAGGTGGTGCATTTGGCAAACCAAGCCCAAGAGCCAGGAAAGTCTCCATGTTTCCCGTGTTGTATTTCCTGCCTGGCACCCTTCGAGAGAGCAAAGCTGTCACTTGTCACCCTGAGTGAGTTCACGCTGCCTGTGCTGTTGCTATTCTGTCATCTGGCCGTCACCACCTTTGTGCAGTCGTGATTGCTTTCTAAAGTTTCAGACGCTGTATCTGGATTGACTTGAATCTGTAGTTCTCCGCAGCTTCTTAACTATGTAGGTTGCTCACTGTCTGTGTCCATCTCATGTCCTCCATCGGTAGCTAGGGCATTTCAAAGCATTGCATTGTGCTTATTCCACATTATTCCTTGAGGTAATGTGATATTTTAAGTATGTTAGTGTCTTTATAAAAGGTTTTAAAATATTTAAATTTGATAAATTGTTTTTTAATTCACTTTATTGGGTACGCATTAGTCTTATGATGGTAAATGATAAAGTGTTTGCATTTGAAATTATTCATATATTGTCAGGTGACTCGTGTGAAAATGTGCCATTTCTTCAATTTAAGTTTCAGAGCTCTTTTGGAGATTGGAAAAGCAAACTCATAAGGTATCCTATTTTTTTATTTGCTCAAATATCCAAATGCTAGCTGAATCTGATGGTGTATTCTTTTATTCCCGCACTTGGGACACAGAGCAAGGCTTATTTTTGTGAGTTCAAGGCCAACCTAGTCTACGTGCTGACTTACAGGACAGCCAGAGTTACGAAGAGACCCTATCTCAACTCTACCCCCAATCCAAAGAAAAATTCTGAATGCCCAAATAAAATAATATGTTAAAAATACCCTACATAGAATAAGATTAGGCTTATTTTTATATAGACTATTGTTATATTGGATAATTTTAGACTTAATTTTAAGGGTGATTATGTTGCCTCAGCTTTTCTATTTAGATCTCAACACAATTGCTTAATGCCATGTGGTTACAGTTCATGACTATATTTAAGTAAGTAAGCAAATAAATAAATAAATAAATAAGACAAAAAAACCCAACCCCGCCAAAAGGAAACAAAACAAAAGAACAGAGACTTTGGTCTGTTGAGTTGATCAAAGATTAAGAAGAAATGTTAAATATATTAAGACATCAACAGTGTGGTTTATTTATGCTTTAGTGTGTGCTAAATGAAAGCAAACATTGCAAGCTCGGTTTTTATTCCACTGCTTCTAATATTCACAAATTTCGTTGGGACTTTTGTTGTCATTGGTTTGTTTGTTTTGTTTTTGCTGATTCTATAACCCGAAGAGAAAAATGAAATAGAAGTCTAAGCAAGAGAAGAAAAAGAAAGTAACACCATTGATGTCCCACACCGTAAACAGGCTTCCAATGGAGAATGTACAGCTGAATGCATAGTTCTCAAAGACAAGAAGCACAAAAGTTTGAAAAAAAACCCTACTAAATCATTAGTCACTAATAAAAACTATACAATTTTACTGTTATCATAAATTATTCGTTTGTGAATATCTAACACCTAAACATCAACCTATATGAAATGAAAATCCCATGCAATAATGAACCATGGTGATAGACAGGTAACATTTACAATGAACAACTCACACAAACTTGAAAACACATTCGGACAGTCAGTAATGAATCCCATAAACTAAAGAGATTTATGTTCCCAATAAACAAACAAAGTATGAAGTGAGAACATATGAGTACATAAAACTCCAATGCATTAATAAATACTTTCTCTTTTTATAGAATACAGAATGGGGGAAGGGTCCCCACAAAGCATGATTTTAGTTTCTAGAACTCATGCTGGAAAGAACTGGAGAGAGACTGCTTTCCATAGCTTAGGGGATTTTAGAAACCCATGAAGACCTTAGTAAGCTTAGTGAGAAGACTAAGTCCTTGGTTCTGGGTGAATCTTGAGATTCCAGCTGGTGTTGATGTGATCGCGCTTGAACAGTAAGCCTTGCAAAGCGCTTCTAACGAGAAAGCACAGGTAACAAAACTCATCCTAACAAGCCTGTTCTTGGTATGTACCCACAGGCCACACAAGCCTCCATGATCTCCTTTCACAACCTTAGACTGAAGCAAGAGGCATCCCCAGCCTGTCTGTGGAATCCTGTCTTTCAGCCCTACCACAAATAGTGAGGCTCGGGTCAAGAACTTCATGACCACAAATTCCCAAATGGGTGGGCGTCCGGGAAATATATTTTCTTCCCTGTGTGTAACATCAGTTGTTCAAATATATTCTAGGTCTTTGTATCAAACTCAGTAAATTGAAAGACAGTGTTGCAATCCTACTGTGTTTTGTCCATTTATTTTGCTGCCTGTGATCCTTTACATCTTTCTAGCTATTTCTTTCCCATCAGTCATCACTCCTCCCCATGCTTTTTGAAAAGCTTCAATAATCTCTGGAAAGATAGGCAAACCTATAGAGAATGTGCATTCCACATTCCTCTCCTAGTGATATTCGGAAACAAGTAAAAATTTCAGTACCCATGCACCTTCCAGATAAGAATCACATCGCGTGCTCAGATCAGAGGTCTTTTGAATAGACTCTGGAATTAGGAAGATGTGCAGAACAGGGAGTTTCCTATTGAGAAGTAGCATTCTCAAAAAAAGTAGAATTCTCAATAGAAGGTCCAAGTGTTAGGTCCTATCACTGAACTGCCTTCACTCTCTGCAGAGCCACAGTGCTTTTTTAATGAGTGACATGGGTTTTCTTCAGGTATCAGGGGCTCTGCAAAAGTTTGGAGGGGTTCCAAATGCCTGTCAGTCAGTGCAAAGCTCTGTAACACAGACCACTCTTCAGTATCTTTACAAAGAAACGCAAGAATCTAAGGCATCTTCCAAGAATGTGCCTTACATTTTAATAGGTACAGTAAGAAGCACCGTGACAGGCATTTGTCACATGAATGAGTGCTGACCTATTATGAGATTGTGTCTTTCTTTTTTTTTTCTTCTGTTTTGTCCATTCCCAGTACAAAACATAAACTTCTCATTTACAAGTATATCAACAAATGTCTGTGAATGGAAACATACGGCAGTACTAGGTTCATGGACTTTCTCCTTCACTGTCGGAATAACTGGGTAGAAAGTATCTCTGTCAATGAGGAACAAAAGCAATTTTGGCAATGTTATTTATTGTACTTTTCTAAACATGGCCAGTGAACAAAAGATAGATGGGTAAAGCCCGGGTGAGTGTTTCATCTCACATGATAGACCGATGGCATGTTATATCTGTGAGGTCCTCTTAAAACTCACTTCTTCCATGTAGGATTTCAAAGAGTGTCCTCCACTGGAGTCTTCCCCCTAGAGGCAAACAGAGGTTAGAAGCATCAGAAAGGGACGGAAAGAACAATACACCATGGTAGAGGACAATGCGATCTGCCATGACTGTGCAATTGGTGTCTGTGAGGCTGTCACTTTGACCACTTCGGATTCTCTGGGGGAGATAGCATTCCTTTCCAAACAAAGATGCATCTTAGACGTACATTTCTGTTCAAGTAAACAAATAGTCAGTGATGCCTATTTAATATTAGAGGACAATACTAGGCAAGTTTATGAAGTTTTTCATTACTAACTTTCTATGTACTTAAAATTAGATGAAGCCACTAATTCCATGTGATAGAAATTTTCCTGAAGATGTAACATCTGGACCTAAGACCGTTCTATGGAAAGAGGAAAAAGGGCTGATTGGTTTATCTTTCCCTTTAGTCCTTACCGCTGGAGTGGTCTGGGCTTAGTGAAGTCTCTTCACTTGCGTCCTTTGCTAATTTATGATTAAACACTAGTAACCAGAGAGCCTGAGATCATTCAAATGTAAAGCATCAAACTAAATATATTCTAAACTATTGGTCAAGCTGTTGGTTTGGATAAATTATATTTCTAGACTGCAGAGCATGGGCACTCTAAAGATGTGGAAGTAAATTCTGTGATGAGTTGATAAAGTCTAGGACATCATATTTTAAAAGATAGCTAAGTAACTGCAAATGAGCCTTAAAATGGTTTTCATACTATTTATTTATTTTTAACTTTTCAAGGTCCCTCATATCTGTTATCTCATTGGACTGTTGTGGTTTGTATGTTTGTTTGCTTCTTTCTTCATACAATTTAAGGACAATATATCCTCAGGCCAATTTGGCATGTTGAGAAATCAAAGCTAGGAGGAGCGGAATGAAATGAATGAACCCTGGAGCTAAAAAAAAAAAAAAACCACTGGAGCTGCAGCTAGCCTGGTACTATACTACCTCACTATGATTAAAAATAATTTATCATTAAAAATTAAATTTATTCTAATTTTGACACTGGAGTTTTTCTTAGGTTGAATGCTGGTTTTCTTTGTTTTTGCATGTTCTGAACAATAGGATCTGGGGAATAAAGGCCGCACTCTAGTGTCAAAACAAAAATTAACTTGGGGTAATAGACTGATATTTTTGAAAATTGAAATAGTACAAATCAATGCGGTAATATTTCTTGCTGAAGCATGGTTTTCACTAGTATATCACCCAAAAATCAATATACTACAGTTTAAAAGTCTCTGAATACTTCTAAGCTTGCAGAATATTTCAAGACATAAAATAGTCGAAAAGACAGGATAGCGCCTTTAATCACAGCACTCGAGAGGCAGAGGCAGATGGCTCTTTGTGAGTTGGAGGCCATCCTGTTCTACAGAGGTAGTTCCAGAACAGTCAGAGTTACACAGAGACACCCTGTTTCAAACAACAAACGAATAAAAACAAAAGAAAATGACAGCAACAACAAAGATAGGATAATTCATAAAATAAAAGGCTCTAGTTGATAATACAGGAAAAGGAGCACTCAGAAGAGAGGATTACAAATGTGCCCATGGCCAAGCGAACAGAGGCAAAGACAAGAGGTAGGTCCTCTGAATTTTAGAGTCAGAAAAAAACCCAGTGAAGGACCAGGCTCCACATGTCTGTCACAACTTCTTCAGCAGTCTTCCAAACGATGCATCTTTCCCTGCTCCCGGGGATGCTAAGGAAAGAGAACTTTTTCATAGCACAAATCTATCCATTTCAGTCCACATTCTTCTATCCTTGAAGACTAGTATTTTTAAATATTAAGGCATCCAAATAGCATAGTATTTTGGTAATCACCTCTTAGAATGAAATCAAATATACCCAAGTGCAATTTCCCTTAAAAACAAAAAGAGGGTAAAAGGGATAGAAAAGAGGAAGAAAGGGGCATTGAAGGAGGGGAAGGGCAGGTATATGGAAACTGTGCCTTCAAAACAAAACAAGAGGAGATATTTTCTGAAACATGATTTCACTTATCTTGAATTTCTAATATAATCACAGTTCAGGCAAGAAATGTGTTAGATATGGATGAGAAAATGCATTGCAAACACAGAGAAAGTTGAAGAGAGAGAGAGGCTAGAGTCATGTGGCCCCTACCAGACCACGGGAGCTGTTAGGAAGGTTGGCCTTTGCCACCTTTTACAATGAAAGGTCTTGATCTTTTACAATAAAAACCATCCTCAGTAATAGGGAATACGCTAATTGCAGAACTGAATTTACCTTTTTATTCCATTTGCATTTTAACTCTCATATATATCTCTTTCTTCACTCAATAAATATCTTTTATTCATCTCTTACTAATTTTTAGACAAAACACAGATTGGCTCTCTCACCGGGACCATTTACATCAGTGCATGTTGAAGGTCTCTCTGGTACTAATTTCCTTCAAAGAAAGTTTCATGACCTACTTCACTGAGCTCTTGTTTCTCACCCTATTCAAATAAAATTAAATAAGAATGCTAGCACAGAACACCCTCTTAAGAATTTCCTGAGTTATTTGCCATTCACAGAAGATGAGTAAGTCAATGGGATTGACCAAGGTCTTCCTCAATCCAAGCAGAACATAAAATGTCATCATTGCTTATTCCAGCTAGGTACCAAGCACTGAATGGGAGTCACAGACAGCTGTAGGTGTCAAGCCAAATAGTTGAACAAAACTTACCTCTGTTATCAAAAGTTTACCATGGGAGAATAGACAGATGCGATTGGGATTAGGGTCAAGAACAGAAGTTCTTTGACGCATGTCATGTCAAGCTGCCACAGGAAGAAGCTAAGAAGAAAAACCATGGCGGCTTTCACTCCTTCACTAGGCAGCTACTGAGCAGCTGAAGCACTGGGAACTGCTGCAGTCACTGCCCTGTGCAATGAGGGCTCGGGGCAGAGTCACGCCTGAGATTGCTTTCCAACTTAGTCTTGAAGACTTAATTGATTACCTTATTAATGAAGCTGGATAAGGAGGCATTCTGAGAAATAAGGAAAATCTTGTTTAAAACACAACAGAACAAACCTAAGAAACCACGAGAATGACAAGAAGAAGCACCGAGGAAGGGTCCCAGGCTCTGTAATGTGTGTTGTGTGTGTGCTGTCAGACAGCTACCAGCAGTGTGTAGGCTACTAATTTCCTAGGACAAGTTTGCAGAGTAAAGATGGGACCATGGTTGATATTCTGCTTTCCAACTGCTTCATCAGACAGGATGAGTACACCATTTTCACAGGAGGTGGAGAGACTGAAATCTAGTTTTTTGAAATTAGCAAACCCTAGGGGCAGCAGCTACTATTGTTCAAGCAAACACCATGTTGTGTGTTCTGACTAGTGGAAATGTCTATACCTAGGGGGCATTGGCGAGCTCACGGGGTGTTGAAGTCCTGCTGGTACATTTACTAAGTTGAACTTGGTTGTTTTTATGCTTCCATATTTGAACAGATGCTGCTTCTGGTTAAGTTTCTCCCAGTGTTCTTTCATATCATGTGTGAAAATTATATCTGGAAAATGTGCTCATAATTCTAGATGTAATCTCATACCACCTTTTTCCATGGATGACACCTGTATCCCCTAGAGAATATACCTGAATAGACAAAAACAAGCAACGAAACAAACACACAAACTAAAAACAGTGGTGCTCTTAGGACACAGCAAGGGCGATTCATTCTCATTTTAAGTGTTTCTGGTGTAGCAAGATGTCTGTTCTGGGAAGGAATAACTTTAGGAATGATCAAATTGCCTTTAAGAAAGCACAAAACAGGGACTGGAGAGATAGATAACTCGCAGAGGCTAAGAGTACTTGTACTTTCACGGAGGACTTGGGACCAATCCCCAGCATGCACAAGTTACCACCTGAAACTCTAGCTGCAGGGCATCTGGTACCCTCTTCTCTTCTCTCCTATGGCATTGCATGCACATATCTACATGCAGGCAGAACCTTTGCATATGTATGTGATAAAAACAAATTGAAAGTTTTAAGGAGGGCAAAACATAGTCAACGTCTGTGCAAATGACCAATTTCTAAATTTAAATAAAAGTAATTTATATTTCACTTCCAAGATTTGAATGTCATGTTCAAGAGTTCATTTAGCAATAATGAAAAATAATTATGAGAATAATGGCTGTTATTAAGAATGTTCAATTTTGAGTGCTTTAAAATATTCCATTGTTCCTATTTTCTCAAAAGTGAATACTCAAGTAGGGGAAAGCACTTCAATGCTCTGATTTTTCTTCAATGCCATGGAATACGAAAGTGGATAGGCAAAGCGATAAATGAGAGGCTCCATATTTGGGGGCATGGTGACCTTGGTGACCTTCACGAATGAATGTCAGATCAGGGATTGGGCAGCATGGGGAGGTGTGATGCATTTTTACATCTATTTTCTTTGAACTGAAACATTTCCCCCAAGGGAGGAGGGAACCGCGTAAGTCTCAAGTTGAAACTAAAAAAACTAAAAAATTAAGAAGCCGGCCTTTTGAAACAGTCAGAATTTTAGGTAAAGTAGGAAACATTAAAAACAGGCAAAGAAGATCATCTATATGGAGAATGTAGAACGCGAATCAAGAAATTAAACAAGTAAAGCAAAGGGAAAGATAGAAAAAAAGCAGTCACGTCTCGGGCAAAGTGCCCTGTACATTTTAGCAGGCACGCTGGGCCAGAGACAGAGGAGGAGCTTACAGCGAAGGGTGGAAAGAAATACCTGACTCCCTAAGGGAGATAAAGTTTGGCTAAAGAGCCCACAGGTGTGTACATTGGAAAGTTATGTGCTAAAAGACTCGTACTTGTCCATGATGAGATTGGATGTGCAGGATGTTGCCTGCTGTGGCAGAGTTATCTGGTAAAAGTCAAGTTCTTGCCCTCTGTGTTTTTCTCTCAGTGTTGACTAATTAAGACAGCTATGTGATCCAAGTGACTTTTCTGTATATATACTTAATTTTACAACAAACAGAAATGGATTTCTGATAGCAAACTATATTTCTTAAATACACACAACTTTATTCCTGATGTCAAGCTTTATTTTGCAGGCAGAATTGAGAGACCCAAGTGCAACCCTTACAGCATTAGAATGACATATTGTGTTAAGCTCTGTTTATTAGTGGTATTGTTTCTGTGATCATGTCTCCAATTCTTCAGTCTATGGAAAGTGGTAAATGTCAGTCATATTTCCAGAAAGAACATTCCCAGAGTTCTAATTTAATCTTGTGGTAACCTAATTATAACACTGACCTCATAAAAACCAGTTGGCAATTTAAATTTTTACTGTTTGAAATCATTAAGCCTTTAAATTCTCTTTCATTAGGCTTTTAAAAAATCAATAGATGTCACTTTGAAATCTGTAAAGTACCTGGATAAACTTTCTGAGGTCAGTAAAATATGAACTTGAACCTCATCATTCAAACAAAACACACAATGTATTCTTTTCAAATTGCATTAATCTATGCCTTGCAAAACAATCAAACGGCAATGTGGCTAGTTTCCTCAACAGAGACTCAGATGTTGATGGGGAGGAAAACTGATACATGAGATACAAAATCTCTTAAAACACCAAGGGCTCCTGTCTCTAGTGTTCTCAATCCTGTTGTTCTCATTTACAATTGTGGCTGATATTTCAGGTACATAAAATCATCAGGCATTTCTCTGAACTTAAGGCATGTATTTCTATTAACATCTACATAGAAACCTAATTTTGTATTTGCTATTTTAATGTTTATTTCTGATTTCTCTTTGCATTTAATAGCGAACAGATCAAATTCATATTTTAGGTACACCTGCATTACTTAATATTTGTTGTCATCATTGTAGGAAGCATTTTGGCAGACAAACATGGTGCTGGAGAAGAAGCAGAAAGTTCTACATCAGGATTAGCAGGCAACAAGCTTAGCATGTGGAACCCCAAAGCCCACCCCCAGTGACACACTTCCTCCAATAAGGCCACATCTACTCCAACAAGGCCCCATCTTCTAATGTCATTCCCTAAACATTCAAATATATGAGTCTATGGGGGCCAGTTTCAGATTTTTTTAATAAAACTAAGTCTTAAAAGATTTAGTTCAAGGATAAATGGAAGGTTGGGGAATTTCAGAACTGGAAAGAAACAAATGATCAGAAGCAAGAAATAATAGTGCCTGAATCAGGATGTAGAAGCATCCTCAGCAATACTATCTCCGATCACAGAGACATTTTTGCTTAAAAATATCTCAGCTCTCTAGTGACAGCCAACACCCCACAGGCTCCGGTGGTCAGTCATATTTTGGCCTCTCCGTCTACTTCCCCGTATCTGTGACCTTTCTTCTTTCTGCAAGCTGCAATCAGATATTGCGTGCCTCTCACTCAGTATCACCCAGTAATATTTCATTCTCCTTAAGTCTTAGGTCCTTCATCGTTGGTTTTGAGAAGAGTCCACGAACTCCGTACATTTGTTACCATACCTTCACACTTGGCACGGCTACATGTTTCATGGCTCTCTTGCCCCTCTCGCCTTTATGACTTATTGTCAGAAACTTTTCCCATTTGCTGTATTGGAATTTTTTATGATGAAAATATAAATTGTTGATACACCTAATTTGTCATTTAGGGTCTGGGTTATCTCTGAGTATTCACTCAGAAAAACTATTTACAATATCATCACTTATTTATCTGTGAATTTTCTAATTTCATTTTGTTTTTATAGCTGAGTAGTATTCTTCTAAAGTAGACTCTACTACTCCTAGGATCAGACCTCAACAATTATGAGAAAATATTAAGCAAGAGCCACATTGCTAAGACTGGCTGTATGAAGTGTACCCTAACTGTCAGGCAAACTTAGACAGGCAGCTTCAGGTTTGGAATTACTGGAATATTTGAAATTGAAGTTCTGAGCCATTCTATAGAATAGATAGAGCAGCTAGAATTGCCTACTCTACTCCCCATCCCTGACCCTTTTCTCAACACTCTACACTGCATCCCAAAGCAGCAACTGTGCCTGCCTCAACCTGCCTGCCTGCCCCAAAGCTATTTCATAGACTCCAGCAGCTGCTTCTTCTCTTCATAAACCTAGAGTTTAGTTGTAGGCGTTATGAACTAAGGACAGTTCTCCAAAGCAGGCTTGGAGTCATTTGGGAAAGGACCCTAGGATCTTGGTACCTAGCACATACATGGTGAAAGTCAGAGTACATATGTCTGTTTGGCCATATGGCTTCCTCATGTCATATGGACAGAAATGGTCGTTGTCTCTAATAAGGATACCCATTGAATCTCATTACCATTGACAGCACAGAATACCAAACCAGGCACCTGATTCATCCCAAGGTTATTGTTGAATGAATGAGGACTATTACCAGAAACAGACATTTTTAAAGTGGCAGAGTGTGGCTCCAATATAGAAAGACAGAGATTTCAACTATTTTGAATAATGCAAAATGCCAGAATCAGGGAACTTCTGACGGCAAGAGATAGGGAGAGCATCCAGGTTTATGTCTAAGAGACAGCAAGAAAAAATTACATCTGAATACAACTCAGAGACAAACATCTAAAACTGACTACATTTATTTTATGGTCACCAAATCCTACATAAACAAAACTACACTAAAGGTAAGATATATGGATAAAACGAAGGGAAAAAACCAATCAAAAGTTTCTACCAAGAAGAAGCATTAGGTCCCTGGCCATTCTGAGAAGAACTTCAAATGAACAGTTTCATCCAGAACAGGCAGGGTGGCTTGTCATTATCAAGTCATTATCAAGGATAATGCGTAAAACTTAGAGATGAAATTCAGCAAGGAAGGATGTGGAGAAAGTGGCTTACTGAAGGCACCTTTGTCATTAGGTCCTCTAACTATGGCTACCACTACCTATCGGTTGGGTCTTGAACTTCCATTTACAAACTCATTTATTGTGAGTTTAGTTCAAAAAGAGTGTAGATTGTATTTAAGAAACAAACCTGGTACGGATTCGTTTCGGTAGTACAGAATTACAAAGTAATCAGGGGAGTAAACATGGTAAGGACCAAACCGCGAAATGATGCCAGATCTGACAACCTAAAGAAACATAATCCGAGACAGGGCCTCAACTGGGGGCCTAATGGTGATTCGCAGAGTCTCTTTGATGCAGCCCAGTTTTCCTTTCGTGGGCAAAAGCTCTCGCCTATTTATGAGACCCAGGACGTTCTGCAAGGAGAAATGCTTTTGTTAACTCTTAGCCTTGAAGTGAACTTAATGTGCTGTACAGAACAAAGCTTGCACTGGGACCCTGAAAAGGGCCAAACCACATCACAGGGAGTAAGGAGATATCTCCCGTTCTCTTTAAGGTATGCCTGTCTGGAGAACCCAGTTCAAAGCAAAATGCTTTTGAGGTCTTACCGAACATGACTGAGTATTGAGGTTCATTACAATGTTTTCTCATGTGTTTGCAGTTTGTGAAAACAGCTAGGAACATAAATAGAAGAGCCAAAAAATTTCCCCGCCAGCTTTGGAGACTAAAAGATATTTCCAGGGGAAAGAATAATGTTTATAGCATGTGCAATTTAATTTTATATTCTTCCAATATTAATTGAGATGAACACTTTGAATGTTGGACACTTTTTGATAATCAATTTCAGACAAAACTATTTAGCACAGTCTGAAACTCAAACCAGCATTACAAGGTTTCTCATCTTAAGGTCATTGCCAGTTAAGTCAAACAACCCAATAATGCCAAGTCACAAAAGGCCAATCTCAACATTTTTAAGGATCACTGATCATTCTTCATGATCCATCTGTCTTCTTCCCTGGCCTGAAAGAAGAGTTAATGGGAGATGTGGTGGGAACCATCAGCCCTGCATCTTTCAAGTCGATGATGGTGGCACTATGTTCTGCAATTCCTCCATAGATATGATACCATTTTTTTTTATTCCCAATTTTCCCTGGAAGAAGTAACTCTAAAGGCTTCCATTTATTTAGTCTTTCCAAACATACTACCCTCCACCCCATAGGTCAGGGAACCAAGGTGAGGATTCTGCCAACATCTAAGTATGTTTATCCCAATTATACATTCTGAGACTGGAAAAGTAACCAGAAGATGAGTTAAGGGGTACACTGGATCTGCTATAAGGCATACTTCAGCCAAAACTCCATTAGTCACCTGATCTCCGTAAGCCCTGCTTTAACTGGAGGGTCACAATGTTTCTTGGGATCTCCCAGAATCACTATCAGTTCAAAACTGGAATCAAATAGACCCTAGAAAATTTGATTGCTTTCTTTCCCTGAGTGTACAGTTACCCTGATAAAGGACTTTAAGTCCCTCTGGGGAAGGACTGGAGAAAGACACACAGGAAAACTTTCAGTTATTTTATCAGGGTCTTTCATTAGGAGAACCTTGTCATTCCTTCATTCAAGAGATTTTGGGTCTGCAAATGGGCTCAAGTACGAGAATTGGATTGTGGGCCAGGATTCCCTTTGGCACGATCCAACATAGCTTTTCTTTCTTTTGTTTGAGAATCTTTTCTGCTTACACAGATCAGACAAAAATTCAGTAAGCTTCTTATCTATTTCATTCCTAGAAATGCCATGATTGATTAGCTAGTATCAAAGCTCCTTATGAGTCATGCCACCATAAAAATCGCTTTGTGGTGTTAGACCATTGTGTCCATTGCTTTATCTGTGCAGCTTATTGTGATGACCACCATCACCTTGCCTTTGCTGATTCAGTGCTGTGATTTGGTCCCTGCTACTTCAGAGCCCAGTTAAACCCACTGCATTGAATTCATCCAACTAGCAGCAGCCTCCCAGCCCTAGTCTGGCACTGAAAAGAGTGACAACAGAGAACTTCAAATGTGCTGGGGCCTCTCTCGCTAGCTTGTGTCTTATAGGATTAGTGAGGGCCACGTCTTCTGGGCCTCCCCATTGTGTAGAATTAAACTTCACACAGCAAATACAGTCTAGCATTTCAAGTTCCCTAAGCCTTAAAATCCCATCATCAACACTAAGTCAAGGGGTATCAGGTATCTCCAACTCCTTTTCAGTAGACCATCTTTTGACAAATGCTTCGGCTGACTATTCAAACAAACTTATACCATTTTTTTTAATTGTGCGAGCTTCCATATTAAATCTATTGAATCTCCACTCAGTGGTCCCACAAATATAAACTTGGTCTGATGCAGTTTTTTGTTTCCTCTGTCATTATTCCATGCCCTTGAATCTACTCTCGCATATATTCTCCAGACGTCTGCTTGAATGATTTCACCAACTCATTGAACTCTTCAATAGCATAGTGCACTTCCTTATGGACTATACTTTCTCTCCCTTTCAGAGGCATGCTGTGCTTTAAGTGTTATAGGTCCAGAGATAACTCTTGGTAGGAACTGAGAGACATCAGTATTTTCTTGCCTGGCATCCACTTCAGCAAAAAGTCACTTCTTGCTTACCAGATAGTGAATGAATAATTTCCTCTGCCAAAGGTGGAAAAGGAAATATGTCAGGGGGTGATGGGAGTATATCTCCCGCTGAGGGTGGAGCGACCACTTCCTTGGGTGAGATAAACCCTTGAGCATCTGAAGGCTCAACATTCTCAGCTTCAGTAGGGTCATCCAACATAACCCCATCCCAAGTTATAGGATCCCATTCTTTACCAGTCAATGCCCCTACCTTAACTGCCAACACCACTAAGGCTGAGATTTTCACTGTAATTCAGACCCTTACACTGCAGCCTGACACTGTGGCTCCTGGAGAAGGGATTCTCTTCCAGAACGTACTCGAAAAACTTTAGACAAATTATGTGCATCTGGAGCCAGTCAACTTTATTATCCAGTTCATTGTTGCCCTTTGTCATATTCCGAGAAGCTAGAAGTTGGTTCATTCTTTTAATCACAAAACTCATTCTTTCTTATGTCAATTTATCCAGAGATGCTAGGATCAACCACCCAGCAGCATCATTTTCTTTATTTTTCCACAAATTGTCCAAAGTTTTATATACAGTCATCAAATCCTTTGCCTCTCATAAGTGATGAATCAGGATAAGCAAATGCACTTGTCTCCTGAAGTTTGAAAAATAGTCCACACCGTGGGCCCTCAGTATTCTCTAAGCTTCTAGGAGAGGTTTTAGTACTGTTGACGTCAGCATATTAGAATGTCTGTCCAGATGCTTTGAATCCCTTATATGAGCCAGCAGTCAAACTTCCTGCAAATAGGCTGCTCCAACACCCCAACCCCATTCACCAGACCCAGCAAGCTACAAGTCCCACTCTGCCCCGAAACCCTCCTATCTCCTCTTGTCCCCGCAACCTCTGAAACACAGGCTGCAAAATTCCCAGAGAGGACCAAGAGGTAAGTGACCACCCACTTGGTGGGACACTGTCGGGGCCTGGTGCTAGCCTGGACCATAGATTATTTCTCTCGACCAGACCCCAATATAAACTCTCTCTTTTGACCAGTGTAGAGGTGCAGGAATAAAGACACAGCTCACTTGGCTTTATCGGGAGGGAAATTCTCAGTGGTCCCTCATGAAGTCCTGAGTTCACACCCTGAAGAATTTCCCTCATTTATTCCCTACACAGCTTTTATACCAACACATAAACTGAGCAGGAAAATACACCAGACCTGTCTCCTAGGTAACCAGGTGAATGGAGTTTTGTCATGTCCGCATCTACCTGTCTGCTGTGTATGCTAGCTGTCAAGGTAGGCTTGAATCAGCATCTCTATAAGGCATCCTCCAAATTACAAAGAAAGGAGCAGCAACATCCTGACCTTTTGTTAGGTCAATGACAGCCTGTCTGCAGGGCTACCTGACCACCTCAGGTGGGGCCTATGGCTTCAGAGAGTGGCTGCCACACCATATAGAAATATGGGCCTATAGGACACCCCACTTTCTAGGCACTCTATACTGGAGCAAAACCGCAGGCCCCTCTCCCACTTGCTTAGCTTCTCTAGCCAGCCAGCAGGAGAAACTTTTATTGATGATGAGAGAGCAAGGCACTGATTCATGAGTATAGCAGAATGCTACTAGAAGTCATCCACATTTTTTTTATTTTCCTTTGTTTCTTTACAACTAGTGTTTGGATTCTCCCTAAGTTAGAGGCCTATATAGTCTCAGGTTCTTGGCTACCAGAGCAGAGCCAGACTCTATCCCATGAAATGTTTTTAAATCCAGTCGTACAATGGTTGGTTACTCCTCCAAGCTCTGGGCCACTGGTGCACCAGAGTATCATGCAGTCAGGTCACTGCTATAGATTGAAGGGTTTCTAACTGGGTTGGTATTTACCATTTTTCTTTGATAGCATGCAGAGTGCCCTCCAGTACCATGAAAAATCATTAGCAGAGGTGAAGGCACAAACTAGGCACCAACTCAAATTGTGTTCAGTGAGCTATGTAAATATTGTCTTCAGCAATAGAACCTTACTGTCAGTTTGCGGAGAATAACCAGTAGCCTGTCAATAGCCTGGATTGTTGGGGCTTTCCACGGGGCTCCTTTATTCAACAGCTCATTTAGATATAACCCATCAGTGGTACTGAAGGATTCCTTTGTGGCAAGAGATGTCTAATTGGGACTTTGTCTCTCTCATTGTTTGGTGTTCTTTGCAGAAGAGAGGCAGAAAGATTGTAAGAGCCAGTGATAATGGAAGTCATCAAAGAAACAAGGTTTTCTAGATACAACAGAGCTGGCACACATTTTTACTCATACAGACCACGGCAGCAAGCACAGAGCCTGCCCAGGTCTAATCCAGATGAAGTCATGGTGCTGAGTGGGAACATGAACACAAGCCCCACCCAACCCAGAGGAAATAAAAGGTTAGATTCCTCCAATGGAGTCTCACTGGTTGTGCAAACACATTTAAGGTCACCCCCGCCCCGATTCAGCAGTAGATGCTCAACATAAAATGAATGCATTGATATTTTTAGAGTGTTTTTGCTTCATAATGCTTTGTCTGGGCATTTATTTCCCTTAAAGATCTTTGGTTTACATATTATGGTTTTCAATTTTGTGGTTTTATAAAAATTTCCATGTGTGTGAATGTGTGAATCTCTGCATCTGAATTTGTATTTCTTGGGCTTTTTCTTTGGTCTCCCCCCTCCCCGCTCCGTTTGTCTGCTTTGTCACATTCTGGTTTATTTGTTTATTTTTAATTGCATCTTTGATTTCTAATGAGAAAGGGGAAGAAAGAATGTAGATTTGGAGGGGTAGAGAGGTGGGGAGGATCTGGGAGGAGCTGGTGGAGGGGAACCTTGATAAGAATATGTTAAATAAAAAGTCTATGTTTAAAAAAAATAAAAAGAAATCAACCATAGAAACAAATAGTATCACTTAAGAAAATCCAAGTAAGAATTTTTAATTAAATAAACATAATTCAATAGCATCATTTTTGGGGGAAAAATGATGCTTTGATAGCTTGAGCATCCTGTGTTAGAGCTAAAACAATCTTTTGTTTTTAGCATAATTGTCAAGAACATCAATGAGGTCACTATTGTAGTCATGTTCTTAAGAAAAATCAGGGAAAAGTTAGCTTAAGTTTGATTTATTTAGCACTATGTCTAGGATAACTTCCATCCACTGAATGAGAATCCTACCTATTAGGCACTATGCACAAGATAAATGACAAGCCTAGAAGAAATAGAGGGAATTAAAAGTATGCGAATAATTGGAATGTTCTACATTATCTCTGCTTGAAGTGAAGGGAAGTACAGTTCTAAAGGCCCCCAGTTTCCCATGAAGAGAGCAAGCCACCACAGCCCCTATAATAGCTCCTGCCAGCACTTGGAATAAAGTTAGCAGACCTGAAAAAGCGTAATTAAAGATAGATAGACCTTAATAATGGTGCTTTCCTCCCTGATTTCTCAGAACTAATGTAAATATGTTCATATATCACTGGGTTCCGGAGAGGATATTCTGGCTTGGTTTTCCTGGCCAAGTTAACTGCTGACTATGCAGTGTGGCCTGATTTCAGTTTCCAGAAAGAATCATCCTCTGCTTCTGCCCTGATTCTAACAGCTCAGGAATTTGCTGCTACAAAACAATGGACCACAGAAAAACACATAAAATTTCCACATGGAGTGGGCAAGGGGGATCAAATTTTATAGTTTGTATAATAAAGAATTAAGTATATATGTAAGATTTATATATTGGCAACCTTCTTTACCATTGCTGTCATGGTGGGATCCTAGGCTAGACAAAGTGCATCTTCAATTCATTATCCAAACCCTCTAAGACAAAAGTTCTGCTTTGTCATAATTGGGTCATCAATGGCACTAGACTGTTGGGCACCCGGTGGGTTCACAATTGTTATTTACTGTCCTCCTAAATGCCTGCTTAGACTACATCAGTGTAAGCATTCAAGGGCAACCTCACAGAAATGAGAATAGTTTAAATAGCCGCCCTTCTCAGCACTTTTCTCAGTTTATTCTAGCAACTTGTGAAGTTGATGTTACCGTGCTTTATGAAGGAAAATAATGCATTTGAAGATTCAATTATGTGCCAGTGTCTCTGCACTAAAATCCACTCGGACAAGTTTGACGCATGGCTCTCTAGAGAACAGCTGACGCCTTAGCTGCGGCACATTGCTTTTCTTAGACCAGAATCAAAATGGTCCGGAGTAAATTTAAATTTACTCTGGCGTGTTCACTACTGTAATCTGAGACAGGGACGTATTTGTTTTTAACCCATTATGTTTGTTAAGGTGGACAAGTTAACATGCATCCCTGACCCCCACCTTCTGGAACCTTCTACTACATAGAAACTTAATGCTTTCCTGTTGGAAGCCCAGAGTACTTTCTACATTTTAAAATCATCTCAAAAGAGAAAACCATATATGACAAATAAGCAATGAAAAGTTTTGTCTTTTCTCAGTTGCACAAAAGGCTAACATGGAACCAAGTTTATGTTACACTGATGATCGCACTTGAGCATACTCATAAGATGTCTTTTTCGTGTTATGGAGGATATAGTATAGTATGCTTGGTACGCGTCTGATCATGCTACATGTAATTCGTCTATTAGAACTTCTGCCAACTGCTTTTATCCAAATATGAGATCTCTTTCATCTCTGGGAAGAAATGTCCATATGTTAACCTTCCAGATTCTCACAGGAAAAAAAAAAATGAGCTGGTCCTGCTTAAAATTGCATCGCTCAGCATCATCTTGGGAATTCAGGAGTTTGGTCATGACATTTACTCACTGATAGCATTTTTGGAATGCTTTTGGTGTTTTAATTCACCCCCACGCTAGCCCTGTTGGACAAAAATTCTTGAATGTTTTTCCAACTGATATGTAAGTGAGTTCAGAAACTAGGCAAAACAAATGCAAAGATGCCCTTGTCAAATGTTAATTAGCATCATCTTATTCTTCCCTTGTGTTTTTTTTTCCCCCCTTTAAGCCTATGTGATTCCTTTTAATCCTTACTGGCTCCACTTAGAATTAAATTGACCTCTCACCCGTAAGTATCAACTTAGAAGAAAACTAGGATAGGTGTTTGGCAAAACTTGGATGAATAATCAGTGATTGAGTTGCCACTAAAGTTCCCAATAAGGAAACTAACAGTAAGTACATTTTTTAAAAAAGTAAATTTGTAGGTCATAAAGTTCAGTAAAGCTACACTACTCAAATTAGGAAAATAAAATGATGCCTGACTGAAATAGATTTGTGCCAGTAGTTTAAGATTGCTTTCAGATTATTAATAGGAAAGCAGCAAGTCTCCTGTCTCATCTGGAGTCCAAGCACCATTCTATGCTAGGGTGCTTTAGTCAATGCTAGGGGCCTGAGAGGCATAGCAGAAAGAGTGGGGCTGCTGCAGCTCTTACTACATCATCGACATGTAGACAGCACCGATGGCTTAAAGACATGTATGTGCTTGTACCCGTGTCACTCTTAGCTTTACAGGGATGTGTTTCCATGTCATTACACAAGAACCCTGCGCAGCTGTGGTAGCTAGATATCTCCACAAGAGACAACGTGTGCTAGAACACATGCTCTCGGCCACATAGACATGGCAAATATTAGAGCGCACTTTGTCACCTGGGTGAGCTCAAGGATCACTGGCCCTTGCCAGCGGCAGTTTTGGCAGTCCTAAGATTGGAACAGTTGTCCCTCCTCTGAGGATAGGTGTGAAGCGTTTCAGAGGTAACTGTGAAGAACACTGCACACCGATGAGGGAATCACAAACTTTCAGGACCCAAATAGTGACTCTAATGAGGTCCACTTGTTATTCTGCTACCCTGGTGTGGGAGAATTGTCTGTATTCTGTCAATCATGTATTTTAATAAAACGCTGATTGGCCAGGCAGGAAGTATAGGTGGGTCAACCAGACAGGAAATAGAGGTGGGGCAATGAGAATAGGAGTAGGCTAGGGAGGAGGAAACTTCCTCAGCCATTCCTGCGCTGGCCACCGAAGAGGCAACATGTAAGCTGACAGCTGGAAAAGGTACCAAGCCATGTGCTAACGAAGATAAGAATAATGGGGTAACATAAGTTATAAGAGCTAATAAGTAGCCTGACCTAATGGGCCAATCAGTTTATAACCTTATGGAGTCCTGTGTGTGATTTCTCTGGGGCTTGCAGGCTGTGGGGTACTGGGCGGGACAGATACCCCAACAAGCTGGCCCCTCATGCTACACTACCTGTGTTACTAGCATCCAGGCTCCTTTCCTTTGTTCCAGTCCCCAGTGGGGGACAGCACTGCAGGAGCTCCACAGGGCACAGATCTACAGATCTGAAACGTAACTTTCCGCTGACAGTGATACCTGCTTTGCTTTTTTTGAGGGTGGTGACCCTGTTATCTTTATAAACATATCTTATGGGTTCGAGAATTTTGTTGTTTTAACAAAACACCCCCCCCCGCCGCCCAAAAAAAACCCTTTAAAATTTCCAGAGTTTTGCTTCGACTCACGGCTGCAGAGAATCGATTCTGTGCTTACTTGCCTGCTGTTCCTGAGTCCTTGGGAAGGCAGGTGGAGAGCTTGTGACTGAGCAAAGCAGTATACACTATGGTGGACTGGAGAGGGAGAGAGTGGAAGGGGGGATGAAGGAAGAAGCAGGGAAAGGGAGCAGAAGAAGAGAAGAAGAGAGAGGGGAGAAGGAGGAGAAAGAAGAGGGGAAAGAGGAAGAGGAAGAGGAAGAGGAGGAGGAAGGCACATTGGGCAAACATTCCCTTCACAATCTGCCGCCAGCAAGTTATTTCCTACATCTAGACACCAGTTCCAAATAGTTTGCTGAACTATGAACTCACTGATGAAGGAATCTGCTACCCAATAAGAGCATTTCAATGGCCTTACTGCTGACCTTGCTGCCCCCAGGACCATGCGTTCAGCACATGTGCAACCCTAGCAGCAATGCCCAGGGTAAATAGCCCATTGCAAGTTGAAAGAACACTGGGAGCAATTTTAATGTTTACCGTGAGATACATTCTTTCACCAGTGTAAGTAACCAAAACACAAAAATGTATCACAGCTATGTTATTTTGTTGGTTTTATAGGTTCTGAGAATTTCCTATGAGGCCTAAATATGTCACAGATTTTATCACATAAAATATAGTAATATGGCTCATATTGGTGGAAAGCTAAATGGGCATTTACATGTATCAATGTATTTATCTTACGGCCAAGTAGAATTATATGTATATAATATATTTACTTATTTGTATACATGATTTCCCTGAACAAGCAGCTTTTCCCTGGATTTTCTTTTAAAGGAAGGCATTTTATGTAACCATTTCTAAATATAGTCCTTAAATAACTGGTAGGTTATGGTGTTTATGGCACCCTCAAATTTCAATAAAGTGAAATTTCAAAGATGGTATTTTGAATAGCACCAACATTTCTGTCATCTAAAAAATATCCCAAAAACTACCTGTGCAAATTATACTGCTTCTATTTAACTAGAAATAAATTTAGGGTAGCCCAGAGAGAGTGTCTATAAGATTCCTTGACAGCTCTAGATTTATTCAAAAGTCAGAGTAAATTGGGTGGGTTGAGTTTGCTTAAGTCTTCTTTGGCCTTGAGGTTCCAACCTCCACCTGCTGTTTAACATTCCTCTCCAGATTTTTAAAAGCCCTGTTTACATCAAGAAGGGATATTATGCCTTAATAGAAAGTAATTATGGAAGTACACACTTGTCAACTTCATTCCCCAGTAGCAGGATTTGGCTTCTTTTCTCTACTTTGAATGAAGGTAGCAATTAATGTTGCTTCAGAGAAATGTAAAAGTAAAACGTTAGGCTATACCCTTTCATTTCTAAGGCCAGAAGTATGCTTTATTAGTGTGATTTATGAATTGGGTTTCTCTCATACACAATGTGATCTGTGTCTCTCTAATTTTCAACCAGTTTTCTTAACGAAATTGCTGCTGGCATTTTTAATGTGATTTTTTTCAATCAATGCCTGCATAAAATTGCTTGAAGAACATGGCATCAAAATGCTAGCCATCAATTTGCACAGAATGTGGGAGGTTCATTCTCAACGCTTTCTCCTCCTGAGTAGAGCTTAACTTGACCCCAACAACCCCCACCCCCGCCCAACAGCCACAGGAAAACCTTGACATTATTGACTATGTCTCTGTTCCTGACCAAGAACAGAACATACACCAGGAAATATGTGTGGGCCATATGTGACTGATCAAAGCTGTTAGTCCATTTCAACAATATGGAACATGTTATTTGCACATCAGAATCTTCTTTATCATGTTAGAAACCACATTCCTTAAAGAACAAAAATGTTTTGAAAACATCATTTATATGACAGGACCTATCTGAGTCACATGTAAACCCCAAATTTCTTGGGGTCACGAAAAGTGTGCCTGAGGCTCCTAGTTTTGCTTACTTTTTATTTCTACTGTGAAGAACCAGGAAGGTACAATATAGTTATTACCTAATGCAATTGTGACTCACACCGTTCAAATTCAGTGTTCCCCGGAAATCCTATCCACGGTTCTCCGTGGCTCTGGTGCCTTTAAGCCATCCTCATATACACAGTCTCATCACACAGTTTGCTTAGTGGTGCTCAATTAAGCGAACCAACGTTATTCATGACTAAAATCATGTCACTTCACACTTTTCTTCTACAAGGCTTTGAAAGGCAATGGACAGATGGTACATATCAAGAACTTAATATTTACCATCACAGTTGATAAACAGTGCCTACGTGGTTTGACATTTAAGCAGTCACAAGCATGTCCCGGTGACTAAAGATGTTCAGTTCGTACAGAAAAGCTCACTTTTCTTTACCTAAGAGAACATGTTTCCAATACTGAGGTGCTGTAAGCATAAAATATGTGCATTGTCATTTTCTTTTAAGCACTCTATCAAGAACGAAATAATGTGCCACAGTATGGCGTCCGACCAGATAGCATCATTTTAAAAAGAGAAAAACCAACATTCTCTGGTGGATTGAGAGGAAATTAGATCCATGTTATTTGCAAAAAAACTACCTACATTTTTATGTACAGTTTCCTGATTTGAGCACACACAGACACACACACACACTGAGAGTTAAAGGAAAACTCTAAACTGAACATAACACATACAATTAAAATTAAGAAACATTTTTGCAAGTCAACTAGTCTGTTTCTAATCCCTGAGTGTGACAACACATTGATAAATTATGTAAGAATGGGAGAAATTTTTCCTACATTCATTGAATTTGAAAAATGTTCGTCATACATTTACACATACAAGTCTAGAGAAAACTCTATATGGATGCATGGTCCTGAGATACTAGCTGTGCTGTCCCAGCCATGTGTGCTTAACAAAGTTTTCCAGGGATGCTCCCAAAAGAGGTGACTCGGTAGGTTCTAGGGCGTTATTCTGTTTCTGGGTAAGATTGTAATTCTTGTTTCCTGTCTTCTCTGGGGTTGTGGATTGTAGCCTGGTTATCCCAGCTTTATGTCTAATATCCACTTATGAGTGAGTACGTACTCACTCTTTCTTTCTTTCTGTTTTTTTTTTTTCTTGTCGTCTCACTTTGTCTTTCTGGGTCTGGGTAACGTCACTCAGGATGTTTCCTTCCTAGTTCCATCCATTTGTCTGCAAATTTCAAGATGTCATTGTTTTTTTTGTTGTTTGTTTGTTTGTTTTTTAACCACTGAATAATACTCCATTGTGTAAATGTACCACATTTTCTTTATTCATTCTTTTTTTTTGAGGGGCATCTAAGTTGTTTCCAGGTGCTGGGTATTATAAATAATGCTGTTATGAACGTAATTGAGCAAATGTCGGGACATACATGGGTCCCCTTAGGAACAGGGAGTAGACAAGATCTACTTAATAAATTGGCAGTGTGAGGGGAAAGGGAGGGTGGTAGGTGAGTGGGGAGGGAAGAAAGGAAGTGGGAAGGGGAGAAGGAGAGAAGGGGAGTGGCGATGAGATCACAAGGGATCAGGAAGGTCAAGGTGGGTGAAAGGCAGAGAGGGAGAGCGAGGAAAGAGATACCTTGCAAGAGGGAGGCATTATGGGACTAGTGAGAAACCAGGACTAGGGAAATTACCAGGAGTTCACAAGGATGACCCTAGCTATGAATCTAAGCAATAATGGAGAGGGTACCTTAACTGCCCTTCCCCTGTAATCAGATTGATGGTTACCTTAATTGTCATCATAGAGCCTTCATCGAGTAACTGATGAAGCAGACGCAGAGATCCACAGCTAAGCAGTTGGCCAAACTCCTGGAATCCAGAGTAAAGGGGTCAAGACCATAATGGGGAAACCCGTAGAAACAGCTGACCAGAGCAAGTGGCAGCTCACTGACTCTGGACGGACAGCTGGGGAATCTGCATAAGACCAAACTAGGGCCTCTGAATGTGGGCAACAGTTGTGTGCCTTAGGCAGTTTGTGGAACCAGTAACAGTGGGACCCCTATTTATCCCTAGCGTATTAACTGGCTCTTTGGAGGTCATTCCCTATGGAGGGAGAACTTGCTCAGCCTAGATACAGGGAGGAGGGCCTTGACCCTACCTCAATTGACTTGACAGACTTTGTTGACTTCTCATGGTAGGCCTCACCCTCTCTGAGGAGTGAAAGAAGAGGAATGGGGAGAAGGTAGGGAAAGTGGGAGGAGGAGAGGGAGAGGGAACTGGGATTGGTATGTAACATAAGTTTGTTTAAAGAATTAAAAAAAGGAGAATACACACACACACACACACACACACACACACACAAAGGAGAACAAAAACAAAACAGAACAGAACAGAACAAAGCAAAAAAGATTGTAATTCTTAGTAGGATAAAGGTAAAAGTTTAACGACTAGTTCTCCAGGGAAATCTTATGTATCAATTCTCTCTCTATATATACATTCTCTATATATGTACATATATAGTAATTTCACTACTCCTACAGAGCTGATTTCAATGTAGCAATATGATATCAGTAAATACTGTTAAGGGGCAAAAGCAACACAAGGCCAGGGACCCTTTAATGCCTGGCCTAACAGAGCAATTCCAGGTGCCACTTCAGCTAGCCAGAATTGCTTCCCAGAACTAACATGGCACAGGGTTCTTAAGAAGGGGGCTGAACACAATGTGGAATTAATATAAAGACTGTGGAAGGTCACTGAACCAACGTTGGTCATCCTAGCCAAGGAAAAACTCTGGGGTGAGTTTAAGAGAGACATTTAGTTTTCTTAACATGTAGAAAACTAAGGCAGCTGAAATATGAGGAGAAGCTGAGCAAATCTGTGAAGGAGTAAATGTGTGCTCTTGACAGGGACACAGTCATGCCAAGGTCTCAGTCCCACAGGGGTAGCAAAGCCATCCTCTGAGCTGAGACTCAGAGGGCTAGCAAAAGCTTTCCTCTGGTCCAGGTGTGAATGTTAATAGGATATGCAAGAAATGCCCACCATAGCTCTCTCCACCGGGATATTTTGGATCCTGAAGACCCCTACAGAGACTGCTCCTATCCAGGTTAACTAAGTCAGTCTTCTTGATTCAGTTGCTTACCATAAGTCTTGCCCTCTTCTTTATCTGTATGTGATAACTCCATCTTCTTGTTCAGCTGTAGGCAATAATCCTGCCTCTCTCTTCAACACTACATAATAAACACGCTGAGCTTCCAGGTGCTATGGTTTCTCCATCAGAAAGCCTGGTCTGCCTGACCCCAGCTTTTCTAGACATTGGTGTGTATGTCTTTTCTGTATGTCACTGTGTTTACCTTTTCTTCGTTTCCTTGACATCATAGTCAGGCACACCCTTGAAACTTGGGACTGGAAGTCTACTTATTACTACCAAGCTGAGGTTCCAGGTAGAAAGTGCTGTTTGGGTCCCCTGATATCCCACACACCCACGAGACTAGAACTGTGGTCAAACTGAAACACAAAGAAACATCTTGTGATCTCAAGGAAGTACATGCCATTAGTTTATGTTTGAACTTGCAGAAGGAATTCTGACGAGCTTGTTTAATGAGGTTTAAAGTTAAATATGTATTTCCCATTATGTGGGTAGCAATCCAATTTATATTTTGCTATTAATTTAAAGAAAAATCTCCTGATGAGATGTTTCAAATATGGCATTGAACATCTTAATTCATCTAGTAAGACTTGGAAGTGGAGATATGTTATTTGCTTTTGCTTTTTTCTTTATATACTGTTTTCCTTATTTTTTTTTAGTATGGTAAAGTAGTTTCCAAAGCAATCTACACACTTTTGTAGCGATTCCTGGGAAACATAAATTTTGCCTATACCTCAATCTGAGGAGGCTAGATGGAATCCAAGCCCCTAACCTCTCAAAACAACTTAGTGTCCAAGAGTCTTAACTATCAACTGAGACGCCTCATTAAGCCCCCTTCCAGAGCCTCCATCTTTCTATTGAGACTCATCATGTATTAACATCCTTCAACCTTTTCAGAGTTTTCAACCACAGGCATGAGCTCATTCACTCAGTCCTCAAAGTCCTCTAAGACAATAATCCTTCTCTGAACTTGGTTGCTGTCCTGGCAGTCGTCTCTAATCTCTTCCTCCAGTATAAAGACATGGTTCTACTTGAAATACCATGTAATTTGAATTACAAGCACTGTGTTCTCCTGGGGAGTAAGCCAAAATATTTGAAATCTGCTTATAGTAAGCACATACTCAACTAGGTGCTGTCATGTTACAATATGGGGTAAATTATGGTCATTGTTCCAGTTTTCTTCAGACTCCACTGGCATTAAACACAATGTGAATGGTTCTCCAACATGAATTCATTTCCAGTTTCTTCTGCCTTCTCCAATAACAAAGCTTTGTTTGACTGTTCTTTTGTCTGTGGTGCCTTCCAGCAGTACATGCTTAAGCAATTGTCTAACAAAAACCATAGCATAAAATCCTAACTCTTTGGCGTATAAGAGAATGCCTCTTAACTCTCAATGCCACCATTTGACAGCTCTGAGTATGAATGTGTTAACTTCTTAGCATTTTTATTTCCAGATTTTAAAAATGGGAATATCACACCTTCTTTGGTAGCATATTATGCAAATTAATGACAATGTCATTTCTCATTCCTGAGTAATCGTCACATCCTTATATTTGTTGTGCATTCATTAGTTCATGGACATGGATTGTGTCTACATTTTGGCTATTGTGAATAGTGTAACTTCACACATCAAACAAAATTTTTATGTTCAATTCTTTTGAGTGTATATTTAGGAGTGGGATTGGTGGGGAATATGGTAATTCTATAGTCTTGTAGCTTTAATTTTTACCCTAAAAACTGCAAAAGAACTTACAAGTAACCAATTCTACTCCTTGGAAAATCCCACAAGATGTTAAAAGTTAAATTCACAGAAAGCCATGCATATGAATCTTCATAGCATCGTTGTGTATAAGAGTCCAGCATTAGAAACAGCCTACAGATCAATCAGCTCATGACTTTATCATGGGGCAATCAGCACTGGAATACTACTGTTTATTCATGGAAAGGAACCACTAATCACAGTACAAAATGTATCCTCATGATGTTAAAATAAATGAAAAAAATGAGAGGCACAAAAGATTGCATGCTTTATTATTTCACTTTTATGAAAGACCAAACTAGACACAACAGCAAAGAGACAATGTAGAAATCAATATTTAGGAGTAGAGAGGGACCATAACTCTACATAGATAAAATACTTAGCCTTACATAGGTGATAAAAATGTCTTAAAACCAGATGATGATACTGGTTTCACAACTGGAAAACACTTTGAAAACCTTTGAATTATGTAATTGAAATGGATCAATATTTGTGATGCTTTTTATAGGAATGGTCCCTATAGGCTTATAGATTTATATGCTTGGTCATTGAGGAGTGGTGCTACTAAAGAGGGATTAAGAGGGGTGGCATTGTTGGATGAATTGTGTCACCGGGAGTGGGATTTGGAGTTTCAAAAGTTAAAGCCAGGTCCAGTGTTTCTCTCTTCCTGCTGCAGGTCCAGATGCAGATCTCTCAGATACATTCCAGCACCACGTCCACCTGTGTGCCACCATGATGCCTACCACAACAATGGACTAAACCTTTGAACTATAAGTCAACCTCAATTAAAAGTTTTCCCTTATAAGAGTTGCAATGATCACGATCTCTCTTCTTAGCAAGAGAACAGTGACTAAGACAATATTTTAGTCTATCAATTACACCTCAGTAAAATCATGGAAACAATTTTAAAGATGAATTTCAGGGTAAAAACCAGCGAACTGATTCTTCTTGATAACCACAACAGCTCTGACTCTATAAATTCATCATCATACTGAGATAACAAAGGTGATACTGGAGAGATGGTTAGCCATGTAAGAATGTTTGCTGATCTCTCAAAGGTCCTGGGCTCAGTTGCCAGCACCCATGGACAACTTGCAAATGCCTTTTGCTCCAACTCTAGGCAATCTGAGGTTCTCTTCTGACCTGTGTGAGCAGCTGTATTTATAAGCACACATGAACACACACACACACACACACACACAATAATTAAATAAATAAGTCTCAAAGAAAGCAAAGGTTCCTTATTGTTCTGTCACTTGTAAAGTTATAGTCTGTTCAAATTTAATTACATCAATTCATCTAAGTCATCACCATGCAGACAGATTCATCTAATATTTCAAATGAATCACACACTCAGGGAATCCAGGAGGATCTTTTGGTCTCAACTGATTATTCAAGACCCACAAACTATCATTATTACTACAACCCGATGAAATACAATATGACTACATGGATACAGACTTATGAGACCTTAACCATCTCAAACCATAACTACATTAACTGTTTCAGAGAAAGATCAATGGTACAGGATTTCCCTCTGAATGCTAATAATATGTTTTATTACCATTGGTTAATAAAGAAGTTACCTTGGTCTATTTTAGGGCAGAATTTAGGTAGGGGGAAAATTAAAGTGAATTCAGGGAGAAAGAAGGCAGAGTCAGGCAGACACCATGTAGCTACTGAAGGAGAAAGATGCCAGAACCTTACTGATAAGCCACAGCCTCCTGGTGATACACAGATTAATAAAAATGGGTTAATTTAAGTTATAACAGCTAGTTAGAAATATGCCTGAGCCATTGGCCAAATGATGTTGTAATTAATATAGTTTCTTTGTGATTATTCAGGTCTGGGCAGCTAAGAAACAAAAAGTAATCTCTGTTTACATCTCAAGTAATTTTTTTCATACCAAGTTTCCCAGTTAACAACAAATAAACCACTAGGCTCATATATGGGGCTTGACAATAAGAGCCTGGCTTCCTAGGTGTAACTTCCATATTGTAATGAGAAGAAACAAGAGTGGCATCACGATTTTCCAAACCTGCAAGCATAACTCTCCTTTGGACCTAAATTACATTAATCTACCTGGTCATTTTGTGATCTAGGACCATGCTTCTATCAGTAATTCCCCGAACAAAATAACCTTCTTTGTGATCCTGCATCTATTTGCCCCTTTCTTCTGTCTCAAGACATTTTCAACCTGATCTTTATATAGAAGACTGAGGTATTCTGGAGCACAAATCATCTGCCCCAAGCATAAATGATTCTTTGGCTCTTGAATAAACCCTTTATTCCTAGTCAAAAAGCTTCCTCATGTTTTCCTCCCTAGGGTGTTTTATGTCTTTTCTTAGCATATACATGCACACACTTGCACACACAAGCACACACACACACACACAAAGAGAGACAGAGAGAGAGCCAGACAGACAGAGAGACAGAGACAGAGAGAGGGAGAGAGAACAAAAACAAAAACCCACTCCTTAACATTTCAAAACCCTATCAAGTCCTGTTTTCCTGATAATTCTTTTTTTTAATTTTTAAGTGTATGCTTATATTGACACTAGCAACATTTGTAATGTTTAAACATGCAGTGCTGGGTTGGTAACCAGATGCTGTGAGTTTGGAATTTCACAAACTATTCATAAGTTGTGCCCTCAAAAAATTTTAATTAACCTTTAAATAATTTACTTATCAGTAACACTGAGGTAATATATCATTGGTTTGTTTTGAAAATTCTATAAAATGCATGGGAACACTGAGTATAAGAACTCACAAAGTGAAAGAAAATCAGTCAATGTCAGTTCTTCTTACAATTGCTATTACTTTCCTACACTGCAGCTTAATCTAGTAGATTTCTAATTAAGGAATATCTTATTCCTAAGACTAGAATACAAAGTTCGATAATAGAAATTGTGCATGATATGATTTCCTATTCTCCACAGCATGGGACACAAAGACTAGAGAAATATTTTCATTTGAATTCTTGATCGATAGATTAATTAATTTAGACACCTAAAGAACACAGTTTCTGTATCTATTCTGAATGTTAGGGTGGTTTTGTAACTTTTTGTATTCTTGCATGAATTTCCATTCTCTGGAGCATGTTTGTACCTAAATCCAGTAGCCAGAGAGCAATAGCAATTTTTTAAACAATAAAATAATCTGTGTTATTTGTTGTATTTGTTTCCTATTGGGAAGATCATGTTGAGAGCAAAATAGCAATGGAAACATTCAAAATATGGCAGACGAATAGGAAGTGTAAGAAATAGAGAGAAAGGGTTGTTAAAGCACTGGTGTGGGAGTTGATGTATGCTGTGATATGTTTTATTGCCATTGGTTAATAAAGAAGCTGCTTTTGGCCAATGGCTTAAGAAAGTAAAATCAGGCTGAAAACGATACAGAGAGAGCACAGGCTGAGTAAGGAGATTCCATGTAGCCACCAGAAAAGAAAAACGTGAGCCAGCAGTCAAAACCTTGCTGGTAAGCCACGAGCATTTTGGTAAAATATTAAATAATAGAAGTGGGTAAATTTAAGATGTAATAGCTAGCTAGAAATACACTTAAGTTATTGGCCAAGCAGTAATTTAAAGAATACAGGTTCTATGTGATTATTTCAAGTCAGGGTTAGGAAACAAACTAGTGGCCTTCCCCAACAAAGCACTCTTGGGACAGGGCAACTCAAACCCTCTTGGATGACAAGTGAAGAATGAGGCTCTTTGCACCAGTGAACATACACTTACATGATATTAATGTGCATCCTGCATGAGAGGATCAAGTTTTGTTTGGTTGTATTTTCTTGCTTGTTTTCTGAGTTCTGTTCTGCCTGATTCTCACCATTGTTAAGTGCCAAAGAAGTCACACAGAGGTCTACATTAGTTATAAGCTGATTGGCCCATTAGCTCAGGCTTCTTATTAACTCTTATAACTTATATTAACCCACTATTCTTGTCTATGTCAGTCACATGGCTCAGTACCTTTTTGAGCGAGGCAGTCACATCTTGCTTCTTCTGTGTCTGGGCCAGGACTGTGTACTCTTCCCAGAATTCTCCTGTTCTCCTTGACCCACCTCTACTTCTTGTCTGGTTGTCCCACGTATACTTTCTGCCTTGCTACTGGTCAATCAGCATTTATTTAAAATATAATTGACAGAATACAGACTATGGTCCCACACCACTTGCTAACTTAGTATTTTGAGGATTAGGGGATTAATATCAAGTCTGGCATAGTTTGTATGAGACAGAAGGCCATGAGAAAATTAAACCTTGGAACTAGCAGCAATGGAAGTTTGAACGGGTAGTATATCTATCAGATGACTGAGGTCATGTCTAGGAGAGGTTGGGAATGACAAATAGTCTATAATCCTTGAGGAAGTCAATGAAGCACAACAATGTTACTAAGGAAGTGAGATGGATACACCAAAACTCTGGATTTCAAGTCCAGTGGTATAACACAGGTAGGTTTGGTCCAAGAATACATACATCATGCAGATGTGAATGAAGGCTACTGAAAAGTAGTCTATAAAGAAATGTTTGAAATTGGGCTATTGGATGGACCTGTTGCATCAAGTCACAGTTTTCCATGACTATGGAATATGAGCAGTGTTATGGTTATGATCTGTTCCCAAGAGGCAAATATGACCTTAATTTCCACTGCAGTTTGGAAGCCCAGTGAGGGGTAGGTCCTAGGAGTTCTTCTCTAAGTGTGGATTAAGGTCAATATCAGAAGAGTGGGTTCAGTAATTAACTCAAGGGAGTTTATTTACTATTTTAAAAACTACAAACAAAAACAAGTTAAAATTCTTTCCCTATGCCTACACATGCACACACACACACACACACACACACACACACACACACACGTACTGCACATACCCACACAGGCATAAACACTCTTCTTTTAAAGGTTTCACCAGATATCCAACCCCTTGACTTTAGGCTACCTTATCATTAGGTTTCGCTCATTCTAACTGACTTGGACCATATAGACCCATATAGACCACTATATGCCACACTATAGACCAAGGTAGTCACTGATGCAGTATTTTATTAGATAATACAAGTGTCAAAAGAAGCATTTATATTTAGAGTTGAAAATGAGCCATCGGGAAGTTGCAGGAATATTTAGCAGAAGTGGAATACTGACTCTTATTACAGTGATGAGAATGAGTACCTCTCAGTGAGAATTGTTATGATAAGGAGTATTAATATCAAACGATGTGTGATAAATGCCTGGGAGAATATGAATTTTTCATTATGGACAAAAATGGAGGCAGCAGCAGGTGAAGAGGTTGAAAATACTGAACAATATGGCTCACTGACATACAAAAGTCTATTATTTTGCTCAATTATTGGTTACAATATTCTAATGTTGATAATCACACCACAGAATTCTTTGGACTAACATAAAACAGAGCTCAATCAACCCAATGGCTTATTCTGCAAGCTACACTGCCATCTATTTGCTAAAATTCAGAACAAGCCTCGTGATATGCAGAGCTCTGAGATTTGAGACAATGCTCTTTCAGGGTTTTCTCCCACATATTTAAAATGGAGGTATCAATGTTTATGTGTTTCTTGAACTGATACAAAAACATCCAATAAACTGAAATGCCCATATAAACGTGTTACTGATTTTTGAGAACTGGCCTCAGAGCTGTGGGAAGGGAAAGTCTAGCAGGCTGTCTCCCTGACTGGGAAACACCTCAGAACTCAGCTGCTAATTTGACATCTTATGGATGAGCAAAGTCTTAACATCCACAGATCAAGGAACACATTGTGCTTGAACTTCTAATAGACAAAGGATATCCTAGTTCAGACTTCTGTTTTCCTTTTATATCAACAGGTGTATGAACAAATCACTGGTCCAGGATAACGACCTTTTCTCATCCCCTGCTGTCTTACAGGAATTTAGTCAGAAGTGGGCTAGAGGGTTTTTCCATAGTACACTTACTATGTGCTGTTGAGTGACATATTGAACTAATTCCATGGTGTATAAGTCTCTAAGGACAGAATTCCTCAGTGGTTTCACACACACACACACACACACACACACACACACACACACACACCATAGAAAATTAGTCTTTCACAAATCTAGATTTAAAACAATTTAGTTAAAAATTATTGTGCCTTAAAAATGAAAGTAGCAGTAGTAGCTAGGATCATTCCTTGAGTAGGAGACAATTTCTGAAGGTTTTAATAATTAATCTTGAGTTTTAATATGTTTTGGCACCAAGACCTCTAATTATTCGCTTTTCTGGATAGAACTGTGTTGCGAGAGCAACAGCTATCCTGAGGGAAACTTCGGAGGGAACCAGCTACTAGATGGTTGGATTAGTTTTACACTCTATACCCAGGTCGAATGACAGGTTTGCACATCAGGAGCTCTATGGACCTCCACCAGAGTTTCCTCTGGCTTTAACCTGCCCAGACATAGTTCACCATCTCCTGGGTCCTAACGCATGTGCTGGTCCTGAGTTTTAATATGTTGAACTTAGATTTTTTTCTTTTTTTAAGTTGATGAGCTATTGAAAGATAAATTCAAATATTAAATTAAGTTTGCAGAACTGAATTTATTAGATACATTAACAGATTATCTAAAATAGAATAAATTATAACTGCTCTCTTCTGTCTAATCTTAATCAGTATTGCAAAAAATTTAATGAACTTTTGTTTAATGTGCTTGGGCATGCTTAATTCTTAGCCAAAACAAACATAATTTTCAGGCTTTTTAAAAGACATTCAAAATTTTCAAGATGAATTTCTCTGAAGAGAATAATGTACTCTAGTTATGTAATTCATTAAACTGTATGAGTACTTAATTAAGCAGAAAAAGTCTTACATGCAAAAGGATCAGAAAGTTGTATATTTTAATAGTAAGATATAAGAAAATAAATACAAAATTTTAGGATAGCTTGAACTGTAGTTAGTTCAAAGTTTTTATACAGAAGGACAATCTTTCTTTTTGAAACAAATTACAGGCACAGATGTCCACCCTAGAATGTCTCTGGATGGCAGGGAGCAGAGGGCAAAAATAGTTTGTCCATGCACAAGCACAAATTTCTTAGCATCTAAAAACTGGTCTTATGCTATTTCTTAGGAGGGAATTTTGCATAATTATAAATTTGGTCAAAACCAATGGCTAGGAAATCACAGGTCCAAGTGGAGAACCTATTGACAATGTTTTGGTTACTGGTTACTCTCAAACTGCCTCCTGAATATTTACATTTAGAGCCACGGATGTGTTCAGCTCTCAACCTTGAACAGATGCGCAGCTCATTGCAGTAGGGAGTAGTTAATACATATCTCCCCCCTTCGCAATATTTCCAACAACGGGTCTCTGGTTGGAAGGACTGACCTCCTGACAGGGCATGCGACTTCTCTCCAGGTTGGAAATTCCTAGGATAGACAACTGTGTAGACGAATACGTTCCAACGGAATGTGAAGAGATGTCTTAGAGACTGTCTTACCCAGGCTGAAGGAGAAAGCTATAGAATGGCCCCAGCTTCCAAGGCCGTTCCCCTTGAGGGTATAATGTTGCTATTCTACAAGAAGTCCTGGGAAGAACAACTCCTTCCTTAAAGGAAAACACTACAAAGAAAATGACATTCAGATTGGAAAACTACAATGGGAATGGAAAATATTACAAATATGTATAGTCACTGAAGGCGTTCTTGAGTTTTCTTTTGCTGATAGAGACTCCGCCTGATGGGGTTCTGCTCCAGCAAGACACAGTGGAAGGAAGCCCTGTTCCTGGAGTGTGCTTCCCAGGTCTGCATCCCTGTCCTCTCACTGCAGACTCCTTCAGTTGGCGTTCATCTGGGCTGGGGTATGTCTATTTTTGAGACATGGATTCTGCATGAATATTTCTCAACTTTTGTGACCTCCACATTTCTTGGCGTCACTCAGCATTCATCCCTTCAGGCACGGAACATTTTACGCTTCCTTCACTGATAAAACATTCTCTCCAGAAATGTTTCTTTCCAGAGACGTTTCACTATTGAGATGTAAATACTTTCCTAATACACATTTTTTAAACATGAGTGAAAATCCAAGAGGAAATGAGGAATTTCCAGAAATTCAGATTTAAGTAAATACAGACATCCGTTTCAAAATTCTTATGAAACACGGTATTTTTTTTTTTTTAGTCGTGACATCATGGAAACATATTTGCTTACAAATTATCCAGCTTTTTTTTTTGCCCAAAAAGGTTTTGCTATTTCTGAATCAAGACTTCCCAAAAGATTGACCAAAATAACTGGAAGCTAAGATCTTGATCCCACCTCTAACTCATGAGATTTTTTCTGAATACTCTTTAGGCTTATAGCAGAAATGATACAAAAATCGCAAAAAAAAAAACTTTTGAATAGTCTAACTAAGTCAAACTAATAGTCAAACTAAGTCTAAAACTAATCAATACATCCCGCTGTGCTGGCAAAACAAATGCAATAAACTTCTGTAGAAAGAAGAACCTATTTAACTTTACCTGGCATGGTGGTGCAGATTTAATTTCAGCATTTGAGAGGCAGTGGTAGGAATTGTATGGGTTTGAGATCAGTCTAGGCATCATAATGAGACCACACACACATACACACACACACATACACACACACACACACACACACATGAAAGAGCATTAAACAGAATAAACTTATATTTTAAAACCTATATACAAAAAAAACATGTTACAAAGCTGAGACACAGAACAGCTAGATATTATATGATGGCTTAATTCTTCGACTTTGGATAATAAAATTAAATGAAAATCGATCTTATTTTCATTGAACATGACAAGCTAGACTGACAAAGATATGAGCAGCACACAACTCGAGAGGTCAGCCCTCGCTGCTACGCTGATAGAGTGGATACACTAACAGATTCCAGATTTGGAGCGTTCCAGTCCAGCTGTATTATTTATGAACAGAGGAAATAAAGACAAATCATTGCGTGTCACACAATTCCAGTTCTTCCAAGTATAAATCATATTAGAATATCATTGGTAAAGGGGGTTTTTATAACAAAAATTAAAATTCAGGAAATGTTGTGCCATTATTATCCAGAGTATATTAAAATGCAAAGAAAATATCAAATTAGTAAGAAAGAAATGCAATAATAACTTGGACAATAGAACTTTCCAAAAAGTATGTGTTGAAGGCTAGGGTTTCTAACCCATGCTGCTGCCGGGGGTGTGATGGGACACAGGAAGGCTGAGCTGAGTTAAAGGGAGTAACAGATGCAAATTTTATTTGGAAACATTACTAGTTTCTTGCATCATAATACCAAGGAAAGAATTCAAGTTTGATTAAGGAATTCAAAAGAAAACTGCAAAGAACTACAAGGTCCATGTTTATCTAATATTGGAAAGGAAAGTAAGTAAAAAAAAATAAGAGAAAAATATGGCTTCTGTATAATTGAATGTCTATAACATTAAGTACCAAATGAAAAGTTATTGAAAATGCTTGCAACAAATGTGAACTGGAGTAATTATTGCAATGTAAAAAATGCTGGCAAAGTCAATTGGGAGAAAAAGTTCCCGAGAAAGACATGACCAGTTGAACAGAAAAAGTTCTGAAAATCCTCAGTCTAAGAAATATTTTCGAAAGTATTGATTAATATGTTCAGCATGATGACTACGCAAGATTCAGGACCTGATTCAAATTCTCATAAAGGGAAAAAGAAAGAATTAAATCGACAAAGTCATTCTCTGAGCTCTGCGTGCCTGCCATGGCAAATGCAGCCACTACACGTATCATACATAATAATAATAAATATGTTTTTGAAAAGTATCAACCAAAGGTCTCGGTGAGTTATGGTGCTGGTGACCCAAACATGCCAACCTGAGTTCAATATCAGAAACCCATGTTGTAGAAAGAGAGAAATAAACCACACAAGCTGTTCACTGAACATCACACAAGCTCCACTGCATTCACACACACAAAAATAAATACACTAAATAAACAAATTTATATAAAGATTATTTTAAAATATTAATTAGTAATCAAAGAAGTGTAGTTAACTAAGAAACCCAACTAAAAGTCTAAAATATTACATTTTTATGCTTTCAGACAGAACAAAATAAATTTATGAGATTTTATTTTTATTTTTACTTACATATGATGTAAGAGTGTTTAATCCTGGCAAGCCATTCCGATGCTTGGCAAACAAGCCACTTTTTATGGAACAGATCAAGAATTTTAAAGTACTACAGGTTTGACCTTTAAAGAATTTAGCCTGCATGAAGCATTCAGAGACCATCTAAAATCTATATGCACAGTGTTTCCTCTAAAGAATTACCCCATGAACCAAATCCCAAGCAAACTAAGTCAGTGTTTATAGCTCTTTTCATATGAAAACAAACAGAGAAAATTAATATTTGTGCAGTACATCAAGAGACTCAGAATTAGCTATTTGCCAGGAAGTGAGATATAAAAGATTATCCATGAGAATGGCAAGCTGAGTTCCTAAGAATTGTCATAAGCTCCTGATCACATTGATAACTTGGGACAACATGATTGGAAAATCCAACATAAAGCCTGACATTTGTTCAAATATGTCAATATTATCTTGGTGTTTAACACAAAACTTTAAGTCTACACTTTCCAAGATGAATACTAAGAAGACATTAATGAAATATGATACAAGGCCACACTAATATACAGGCTTTAAAATTAGCTACATGAAATTCTTCGAGAATGTGCTTATCATTCTTTTTAAAATGGAGAATATAGGGGTCTGGGGAGTGGAGTCCTTGACTACAACCACAACCTGCTCCTTCAGAGGACCTGGGTTCAATTTACAGTACCCACATGGCAGTTCATGGCTGTCTGTAACTCTAATGTCTCTCTGGTCTCTAGGGACACTAGAAACACAGTTGGGGCACCAATATACATGCAAGCAAAATATTCATTCATGAGAATTTTTTTAAGAATTAAGTTATTTTAAAATCACCTACAAATAATAAAAGGTCAACAAATAGAAACGATTTTTTTCAGTTTATTTGAATAAGCACATTCTGGAAACTACAGTTTTGTTTATAACCACTTTTATAATAAGAAAAGAAGATTTGGTCCAAATGAATGTGGTTGGAAGATGAAGTCTACAAACTTGCAAGCTTTTATAGAAAAGAACTTTGTCTCTGGTTGTTTTAGATGAAAAAAGACAAGAATGGAAGTAAATCCCTTTATAAACATAATGATCTTCTACATCTATTAAAGGATTCCATAGTAATGCATTTCATGGAGCATGCCCCACACAAGTTATCAAAGACGCTGGGCTTTATTTCTCATCATGAACATCATCCACATCACACTCCTTCCTCTTCTGTCCAGTTACATATGAATCCAATACAATCTACAGGAGTCAAAATGACTTCAAAATTTATCAAAAATGCTTTCCTTTTTGCTTATCATCTTTGCAAAAATGAATGGACCGTGGTAGGATACCTGGAGAAGAAGAGCACAGCGCTCCGTGTCTTCTGGGGTATCATCTACGCAGGAGGAGCAATTGTATTTACTTGTACCTGTGCGCATTCTCCTGCCACATTACCTTAAAACATAAGTACAAAATTTAACTAATCTCAATAATGTCATACTTCTACTGAGATGCGCTGAAAGGATGTAGAAAGACTGAATTACTTTCCAAAGCCGCAATTAATGTTTAATCATGTATTGTACCATACTTCATCCTGTTAGGTCATTTTTCCTGTATGAACATGACATTTAAAAGTTACGTTTTCCAAAACTCTTAAAGACTTTAAAATATAATATTTGCATAGGTTTCGCCAAATATTTCCACTCTTGATATTTTAGAGATCAACATCTCTGAAATGCTTAAAGGAAAAACACACCAGATCTCAAAACCTGATCAGATAAACTGACCTGTTGTAAGACCTCATCTCTAGCAGCTTTACTGGCATCCTGGATCTGTAAGTCATAAAAATCAAGCGAAATTCCACACAGCAAAGGAGGAAAATGACAACCTCAAGCACCGAGAAAAGCAGGTATTCATCACTGTTCTTTAGAAACAAAAATCACTACAATCACCTGCCAGCAACTTGTCAACACATTGCTTCACGACACAAAATCATCCATAATTTAAGACTTTTACCTGATGAGATGGTATTGAACATCATTTCTTTTGTTTTTTATTTTCTAAGAGTGTAAGTCCAATAAAACACACTTAGATTTAAGTTTATAAATGCTGATTATTGATCTGTTTTCCATACACACTATCTAATGCAAGAAAAACATTGAAACTTGTTCACCAAGCTATTCAAACTTTAAATCAGTTTACATGGAAGTATTTACCCTATAAAACATGTAAAATAATTTACTTGCATAATAGTTACTTCAATGTAGAAAAGAATTTAGGTCTCAAAATGTCATCTTGTAAAGATAATGAAGCAGAGAGAATTTTATAGGGTAGATTTGATGGGGCAACAACCACATTAGTAAGATAAGGGGAAAAGTACAGATAGCAAAATCCATGGTTAGTTAAATAGTTTAATGGTCAGTCATATATATTGAAGACATATGAGATTTATGTTGCTTTCAAGTTATCACCTTTTCATTTTCATTTTTCAAATGTGTACATGTATGACTTACAAGAGAAGAAATAAAAATCTGGGAGGTGGATAGAAATAGAAAAATGAATCTCTCAAGCAGTAGTGAGCACCTACTACTTGGCCTGAAAGCAACAGTCAAGCAGCTGGGAAATAGACATAATGATACGTCAGCAACCTGCATATAAGAAAAGCCATAAGATTACAGCAGATTACAGATCTCCTCCAGGCTTAGCAATCAATGTTCATTGTGTGTAATGGAATTCTTCCTTTAAAATAATTCCCCAAAGCATGCAGGATTTAATATAAGAAGATTCTATTCTGCTTATTAACATTCAGACAGGAAAAAGAAATCGAGCAGAGACTTTGTGCTGACCTGTGCACACCATTTGAAGAATAAGTTTTAAATGAGCAAAAAACAATTCATCAAAATATTCCCAGTATTAAGAGCCCATTTAGGAACAATGTTTTTGCTGTCAAAACTCTCTGAAGTGATCAGGCAATTGTTTGTGTTACAGTTGCTATAAACACAAATGCTTCTTTATCTTCAACCCTTTGCATTATCAAAGGTTTGACATTATTTTGACCTTATTAAATAAATGCATTGTAAAACTCATATGCATGGGATTGTTGGAAAATGAACCAAATATGTGATTTTCTGATTACAGACAGATCCAAATCTTAGTACATAGTAGCAGTTAAAACTATCAGCCAAGAACAAAAGACTATGCCATCCACTTTGCAGCAGAGGATCAAATAAAGCAGGGGCTTTGTTTACTAATTCACAAGACACAGTATCCCAGACTTAGAACTAACCAAACTTGGCATCTAGTTGAACGGAGTAGGCTTTATACTGAGGTAATTCCAGAATCTCCAGAACCTTAGCATCAGGATGAAGGTGGCCATGCCAACGTGGGGTGTGTGCTGTTTCTCTCCTCACTGCCAGCACCTCCCTTGGGTGCTGACACCCCAGTCTCTCAGACCAGACCTCTTCAGCTGTAGGAGACCTAAGAAAACCTACTATAAGACCCCAAATTCACATGATCCCTTCCTTTTGTAAAGAATCACCTCTTAAAACCCAATCCGTCAAACTCAAGCTTTTCACTGTGTGTTTAATCCGATGATAAATTCTATCTGTTGAGATTAGCCAGTGAGGATGGCGTGGTTCGTGCGTGCTTTATATGGCATGTAGCTATTTAACAGGGACTTAGTATCTAAAGAATTTCCACATTAAGAAACAGGAATTGTCTTATGCTCTATTTTTTGACTCTATTTTTTTGATACATCATTAAATGTTATGAAACCTCGATTTGTTCACTGAAAAGGAAATGCAACTTAATTCTCAGGATGGTTATCAACTTCAAAGTGACTAAGTCACAGAAAGACAAAAGGCCAGGAGTGTCAATGCCACACGTGAGAAAGGCTTCAGAAAATAACAGAGTTCTACACATCTCTACACTTGGTAATAATACACTAACTCTAGCTAATCTTACATAAAGCCCACAGTAAATAATACTTCAAAAGGAAAACATAACTTCAGTTACTCCCTGGCATTTCAGGAAACCTCAGCAGAAGTCCTACACTTCATTTTTGTTCTGTTTTCTGTAAGCCGTGATAACCAGTCATGTCTTTGCTCAGATCCATGTAATTAATTAATATCTTGAAAACAAAATGAAAAACTTAAGATTGAGAGTGCAATAGGAATTGTAAAATTTGAAAAACCTTTATGCAAATCTTCAGCAATTGCTGATTTAAAGCAGCTGCCTTTTACACTCCAGAAGCTAAGCCACAACAGTCAATACCTGCTGCTTGGACTTTCCTTTTGAAGACTTTTTCTTTGTTGTCCACCCATTTTTAATAAGGGGATTTACCTGACAAATCCAGTTTTAATCTGCATTGATTATGTGTATGCTAAAAAAACTGTCTAGACCATAGAAAAAGAAGAGAAAATTTTCAGAAAAATGATTTGCTCTTAGTGGTGGAGAAAGAAAAAAAATCTAAATTTAATCATTGTCTTTCTAATACTAAAATATACAAGAAATATTGGAAGCACAGATTCAGCCATGAGGAAAAAAGTACAAAAGGTCAAGTCCAATTATTCGTGGACACCACTCAACAGGATGGCCAAGAAACAGAGACAGCAGAATTGGAAATAAAATAATTTTACTATCTGTGACATATTCATTGAGAATATCACTGAAAATTTGCCCTGATATGTTTTACATTTGTTACAATAATTGAAAGAAAAGTTATTTTGTTTGAATTTCATATTAGCATTTAGAAAAAGTTACCAACTTCTCTTTGGTTTATGGAAAATAATGTCCAAAGTACTATGAATGCACACTTTAGGCAATTTACATATAAAATATAATCATCCTAAAATAATTAGCTTATTAAATCTGCATTTTCTTCATGCTAAAAACAGCTATCACATAAAAATTGTCATGTTTTTAATACTAATTTTTATGCATTATTTTAATTGTTGCTCATTGCCAAAGGAGATTTAAATGGTTTAGCTGTTGTTAAACAGTATCGAACAAGTTTTAAGAATTCAAAATCTATTGAATAAATGAAAACAAAACTGATGTGCAACAAAATTTTTCATTAGAAAAGCACTGCTTGATCACAATGGAAAGAAGGTAAGCATCTCTAAGAGCCAACATGAAGTCACTTACAAATAATTTGATTAAACCAAGTTAATTAATTTTTTCCACTGGAATATTACAAGTTCTAAAATAAGACAAACGCTGTAGACAGAGATTATTTGATAAGGCTAGTAGATAAAGGAATCTGGAGAAAAAAAAAATCTTGTAGTGCCATTTTCATTAAAAAGATTTTTTTGTTTGATCAGACGGATCTCATGTTCCCCAGACTAGACTCCAGCTTGCTGTCTATCCTGAGCTCTTGTCTTCCCCCTCCAACCCCACATCTACACTGCCCAAGCGGTAGATTTACAGACATGAGCCACTATTGCTACTCTTGTTAGACATGCAGGGAGAAACATAAACTTTGCTGGAATCCACAGATGGTAAAATAAACCTCTGAGAAAATCATGATTGACGAGTTATTACAATCTGAGTGACAATCCAGCCTTCCTATCATGCCATTATGGGTGTGCCCTGGAGTTCATAAATACGAAAATGACCTTTCAAAGAAAAGTTGATGCAACTCTGATTAACAATCAAAAAGTATTATTTGTCTCAATCACAGATTCTGCTGTTCTCTCTGACATGACAGCAATATCTAAAGTGCTGGATTTGGTTAGACTTGACTCATAGCTTACAGGAGACTCAGCAAGTATGATCATACTCAGAGACAGTGTCCAGGGTGTATGTATTTGAAAGTATACAATGTAAGAATTGGTCAAAAGTATAAGTTGTGTGTTGTCTGAATAATTTGCCTAGGATGGGGCATGCTGGCTTATTGTATCTTAGATTAAATTGTTAACATTACCCAGAGTCATCTGAGAAAGGGATCCAATTGAGAGATCGCCCAGATCACACTGACTTGTGGGCATATCTGTGAATGATTACCTTCGCTGCTATTGATGTAGGAGGTCCTAGCCACTGTGGGTGGCATCATTCCCTTGGCTATCTAAGCTTGAAACAATAAGCTGGCAAACAACATTACTCCATGCTTTTAATTCTTCCTGAGTTCTTGCTCTGATTTCCCTCGTTAATGGACTGTGATCTAGAAGTGCAATCCAAATAAACCCTCTCCTCCTCTAAGTTGTTTTGGCCAGAGTATTTTAGCATAACAATAGAAACTACAATAACTACAAATATCTGAGTGTCGTTAGAAGGAACACCAGTTGATTTTAAGCTGTCCAAGTAGAACTAGGACTGGTAGCTAGGAAGCAGTTGTGAGGTACACAAGAAAATATTTAGTAAGAATATACTGCTCCAATAATGGTCTAGAGACTGAGCTTCTCTGAGCATGTTCTCTCACCCCATGGGTGTCCATGCTGAGAACAGGGGGTGAGACAGTGACTGGGCACGCAGAGGTAAGGGACAGAAACGACCAACTGCTATAAAACACGAAGACGGCGCTGTTTCTAGGGCTCTAGCGAATTTAACTCATTGCTGAGGATTTTTTTTTTCAGAGTTATGCAACTAATATAAAACACATGTATTATGGCCCTACTATGTGCAAATACTCAGTTAAGAAAAGAGAATTAGAAAAACAAAATTTTCTGGATTTTTGAATTCCATATCTGGGATGATATAGTCAATGAATAAAGAAGTAGGTTATATATCAGAATGCAGGGGCAAGCAATACATAAGAAATACAGAAATATAAAGTGTTAACAAATATCCACAGTGAGAAACCAATGTTTTAGAAAGGAGGCATGAATTTCTTTAGCATTTTCAGAAGTAATTTTATTATGATATTATGATATCCTAAAGATGACAACCATAATAAAGTACTGTATAATCTGGATGCCATTTCATCACAGCACCATGGGTTATAATTTATATTTCTAAAATCTGTATGATTATCTCAAAATGTATTTGTAAATGGGGTTCTAAAAAATCTAATTCTCTGAAATACAGTTACTAAGATACTTAAAGCCAATATGGGTGGCGATTCTGGTGGTCCATCTTGGGTATAAGGAGAATAGGGATACACCAGCAACTATGTGAAGTCATGGGCAGAAGACATTAACTTTATCTCAGCCTTCCACCTCCACATCCAGCAAGAAATACGCTTCTATTGTTTAAACCCCTTGGTCTGTATGACCTTGTGAAGGGAACCTAGGCAAACACACAGAGAATCTACCAGCACCATATGAACACTATCTAAATATAAAAGACTGCATTAGTCGGAGTATTGGAGCAATTCAAAATCTTTTCAAGTCATGTATATTTAGAATTGACATAGTAATTTTTGGTTTTCCAGTATTTATTCTTTTAACCTTGAATTTCACTAAAAAATCAGAAACTGAATCCCATTTCATCCTGGTAAAGACTTAACAAAAATAACAAGGGCTTCACATCTGAAAATAGCAAGCATGGCAGGCACTAAGAAATATGTAAGCTTTCAAGATACAGAAAACGTTTAGTTTCCGTTAGGATGCATACAGTTCAATTTACTAAGTTTGGCGAAGTTGGACAAGGCAACTCATAAGCTCCTAGAAAGTGCCTGTGCTCTAGTAACCGCTGATCCCACAGGAACTGACTACCACCTTAAATTTTTCACAGGAATTAACGACCGCCTCAATCAAGTTTCTCACAACTGCCCAAAGAGCTTGAAAGAGCTCTGCTGTGTATTCAGTGAAGGGGTCACCTGCTACTATGGTAGCCCTGCCACGTATAGGGAATAGTGAATGCATTTAAAGAGTTCTGTCTAAAAAGAAAGCTTATTTCTGTTCTTTGTGGATGTTATCTTAGTGCTTTCTCTCCCCTGGCTCCCAACACGCGTGCACGTGTGTGTTTGTGTGTGTGTGTGTGTGTGTTAGTGTGTGTTATGGATTTAACAAAAACAAATTAATATACTTACAAGTTCTGTTAATTTTGATGTTCTCTCAAAATCTTCACCTTCCTCCATGAGAGTTTCTTCAGTCCCAGGTAAAGAATCTATTTTAATTTTTAAAAATAGAAGTTATACATTGTTGATGCATAAACATGTATATTTATGATGGTTAGAGGATATCGACATAATTGAACTACTTATTCAAATTATCATGATGTTTATGAGTAGACTTTAATGATATTTATTCAATTTATAGATATATGCACAAATAAACATATTTCTAATTCAGAAGTGTATAATAAAATAAAAAATGTACAAGAGCTAATTACTTTATTTTTTACATATAAAGCCACACTTCTGACTGGAAAGATATCTTACAACCACTTGCTACTACAGCTCCAGGTAATCTAGCAGTCTATTTTGGCCTCTGTGGGCAACTGCACTTATGTGCATACACACACACACACACACACACACACACACACACACACACACACACACAAAACCTTTATAATTAAAAGCAAAAGTAAGTATAAAAATGAGGTAAACACAACTCTTGGCCTTTATTCAGCTATATTTTGGTATACATCTATTTTAATGTCTGTTTTCTGTTTTGCAATGTTATACTTCTTATTTGTTTAATGATTTCTTTTAGATGAGGAAAGGGTTATGCAATTTAAGTATCAATTCCATCAATTGATATTCTTTCTTTTAATTCAGATGACAAATTGTGAAGGAGTCAAAAAGGGTGTAAATTATTAAATGCTGTAGGTTTTTAATTTTTATTAATCAAGTAATTAATTTTTCTCTAGTCATATTAGTTTCTCCTTCTGCTTCCCTTCCCAACCCGTGTCAGAAATCTCCCTCCTCCTCCATCTACTTTCTCTCTCCTTCAGAAATAGTGCAACACTTCCAAGTATATTAGCCAGCCTTGGGATAGAAAGTTGCAGAAAGACTAGGCGTCCTGTCTTCTATTAAGGCTGGGTGAAGCAACCCAGCCGGAGAAAAGGGTCCCAAAAGTAGGTAACAGAATTAGAGAACAGTCTCTCCCCTTAGCTCCCTCTACTGAGAATCCCACAACAAGACCAAACCACACAATTGCAACAAAGGTGTGCTGTGAAAACTCCTTCAGCCAATAGCCTTTTAGATACCAGTTCATTTGGGCATGGTCTGAGGTACTATAAGTGCAGACAAAAAAGCATGCATGGCCCTTTTTTCCTGGATTCAGTTTCCAGATTCCAACAGCCACAGAGGACTGTGGATCTCTACCCTTACTGTGAGTTTTATCCCCAAATAAATAAACCTTTGTTATACTTCATTCCAGGCTATTATGGACCTCTTTAATATGCCTACATTTCGGCTCCCAACATGTCTAAGATAATTTGTATATTGGTACAAATTCAAATTATATGTTTACACTGTGTATATTACTATTTCTGCTTATAATTATCATATACATCTACAAGGTTATTTTGTCATATTGTATGCATGCTTCTACCTCTGCTTAAGATATTTTGTATATTGATGCAATTTTAAGACTTTTATCATATTGTATTATACATTTCTACCTCTGATCAAGATACTTATATATGTATTGTTTACATTTTGAGTCATTGTCCTCATTTGTTGCATATGTGAAGCCTTAGCCTTTAAGATATATAGGTATTAAGAATTATATGTCAATAGTCATCCATGGTTGTCATACTTATAGTTAGACTAGTCATGTTCTCTAGATATACAGAGATTGTACTCCACACAGATAGGCAATCTTCAAACACTTCAAAGAACTTTAGAATATGGCATTTTAATAATTCAGGATTCTGTTGACATGAAACACAATTGCTCCTGGCAGCACCAATCTATTCCTGAGAGAATGTTGGGCACCAAAGACACTCCACTTGGAGCTTGTATTTTTCTTGGCAAAACTGGCCTTTGGTCAAAAAACTGCCTTTTCTTCAACTGCTGATATTATTGTCTAAAATGGGCAAGCAGGATAAAAGCAAAAGCCATTACCGAAACTTGCCAAAATAAGGTCTTTCCAATTGTCCTGCCTCTGAAAATGGTCTGTCAGATACTCTGGGCCAAAATTGGTTGCCCCAATGTTGCAAATGAGACTTTGGGTGATTGGCCAGGGATATGGTTGTTTCTGTCATTTCTTGCACTTTTTGGAAGTTGCTTGATTGCACTTGCTTCTAAATCAGGTAATATTATTTTTCTTCTCAGGTCTTTGATAGGGTTGAAGACTAGATAGTCATAGTTACTTTCCTCTAATAACTTAGCAAGACATTTTAATATAATATTTAGACTCCTCAGGATAGGTTAACTATTGAAATAGTCTCTGCTATTTGCTAATTATCTTAGACTGGACATTTAGCATATGTTTCTTGCTTGATGCTAGTCATTCTGGTTGTAGCTCAAATTTTTATGTGTGTTTTTGCCTCTTCTTTTTTCTGGACAATGTTTGATATTTGTTCTTATTGTATATAGTTTTGTGTTAGGCTTAGAAACCTTTTATTTAGACAAAAGGGGGAGGTGTTGTGGGAACTCCTTCAGTCAATGGCTTTTTAGATATCAGCCCATGAGGCAAGGGCCTGAGGTAAAAAAGGGTACAGATGAAAAGCATGTGAGGCCTCGTGTTTTGCTGGATTTAGTTCCCAGCTTCCAGTGCCCACAGAGGACTGTGGATCTCTTACTGTGAGTTTTATCATCAAATAAATAAATCTTTGTTATACCATTCCAGGCTATTGTGGACCTATTTTATGCACATACACATGTGCAGAGGGTCCAGGTCAGTCCCATTCAAGTTCTCTGGTTGGTGGTTCAATCTCTGTGAACTTCCATGAGTACAAGTCAGTTGACTCTGTGTGTTTTCCTGTAGTGTTCTTTGTCCCTCTGGCTCTGATAATCCTTCCTCCCCCACTTGCACAGGATTTCCCAAGGTCCACTATTGGTTATGGGTTTCTGCATCTGTTCCCACCAGTTGCTGAGTGAAGCTTCTTTGAATGGTAGAGATTTTATTTATTCACCATATTAAGCAAGAAGTTGTGACTGTTTAGTATAAATCTTAGAGAAGTGGATGAGTGGTGGCTTTCAATTACATGAATAAAATGGTGGGAACCCCTTATATATGGTTGCCAAGTTAGGTTAATTAGTGCAATGTATAAAAGTATTTATGGTTTCTAAAGAAGTCTGTAATGCTGATAATTATATTTTACATCTATACTCTATATCGGATGCTGTCAACTTCCCTAGTTAAATTTAATTTCATATATTGAAATTTTAAAAATCTGTTCAGAAAAAAGTATTTTAGACCATTGGGCTTTATAAACTTGATTCTTATATTGATTAATTAAAAAGGAATCCTGATCAAAGAAGTTTTTTTTTTAATAACAAAGGGAGATGAGTAAAGAAAATTAAATCTAGACACAATTCAGAACACAATAGATAATATGAATCCCTGGCCTAAATGTAAGCACCTACACTTCAGCTCCTGTATGGATGACCTGGGAAACATAGCAGGAGGGAGGGCTGAAAGAATTTAAGGGCCAGAATACCAGGAAGTCTACTGAAAAATTGTCTCTGCTAGAAATAGCTACATTAAGGAGACTGGAACAAGAACAGTATCAATAGACATGGTAACGTGTAAGGGAGAAATTTTTATCGAACCCACCCTAGACAAAGAACTGTAGAAAAAACTATTGACAGCTGAAAGCAGAAAAATCAGCTTCTCTCAGGAATAAGTTTTCTTATTGGTTCTCAAATACAGAATGGTCAGACCTGAAACCATATATATATATATATATATATACATACATACAAGAAAAGTAGATTTTACAACATGTGTTTATATATTTGTGCATACATATACATAGGTATGTAATAATAGTGATAATCAATTAAAATAAAAAATTTCAGGGGAAAACATGAAAAGGGTTAGAATGAGAGTATCTGGGAGGGGCTGGAGAGTGGAAATAGGGAGGTTTTCTATTTTAATTTAAAATATATTTTTAAAACCATATGATTATATAAAAAAATCATTTAACTCATGTGCAAATGGGGATAGATTTTCCTAATGCATAAAGTAAGTACTCTGGGCAAGATGTTATAATGTGAAAAACTTCAAGCCCCTTATGGTCCGTGAGTAGGGAAACATTGTAAAACTTGGCACACTTCCAAGGTTGTAGCTCATGGCATCTTTATCTCTGGTTATTCAGTGTTTCATTCAATTTCTTGGATACAAACTTGTCTCTATATAAACATAGATATCACTGTAGAACACAGAGTGCCCTCCACTATGATACTAACTCAAGGGAAAACATAAATTAAGATAATTTACCTACAGCACTTCTAAACAGAGTAGATCCATTAAGAGTAGCATATTTTAGTTGATAAAATCAAAATGGAGAATGAAAAATGTTCCAAGCTAAAAATAACTATTCAATTACAAATAATACTTCAGCATCTATCTATTAAAACCAACTTTTCACAGCTTATACACTAGTATGCACAGGTCCAATAAATCAAGATGCAACCTGGACTTTATTTGAATCTTCTAAAATTAAGTTAAAACTCTACCCAGGGAAATAAGTAGGCTAACTCAAGGTCTTCATCTCCCCCTCCTCTCCTCCAATTCCAAACCCACAGTCTCATGTCCAGTTCTGCAGCAGACCTTCTGCTGCGATCTCCCCTCACTCTCTGCACCCAACCCCAGGGGACGAACTAAGCAGATCCCAGTGCTTTCCTCTCTCCTGTTAAACCCCTCTCCCCACCTCAGCATTTTCACATTTCTAAGTGCTTGTTCCCAATACCCAGGAACTCATTCTTACTTGGAGCTCCATTGGCCACACCAAAAAGAACCAAAAGAATTTCCCATGAGACAACACACAGATATCACACTCTCCTAAGAACTAGGGAAGAAACAGAAACCAAGGAACAAAATGCACACCCAACAAAGACAAGACTAGATATCACCATCTAGAATTACATTCTTCCCAAACCAAGGTGCTTAAATACTAGCATAAAAACATAATCAATAGAAACCCAACTACAACATGTCTCCACGAAAGCTCTGCAACTCTAATGTAATAGACCCTGAATATGCCAAAAATAACCAAAGCACAAATAAAATACTTTAAATAGCCTTTAAGCGTATGACAGAGGTCCTGAAAAAAAAATGACTAAATCCCTTAAAGAAATTAATGAAAACACAAACACTGTAAGAAAATAAACACACACACACGCACGCATGCATGCATGCACACGCGCATGTACACATACATACACGAAACAATGACAAAAAAACTGTTCTAGTCCTGAAAGTAGAAATAAAATCAATAAACTGAATCATTAGAAAACCCAAACTGAGGGCAATGTGGAGATGAAAATTTAGGAACTGGAACAGAAACCTCAGAGGCAAGACTCATAAAAAGAATGCAAAAGATAGAGAGAGACTTTCAGACTTTGAAGACGTGATAAAAGAAATGAATACATCTAAAATAGAAAATATTAAAACTGAAAAACTTTTGGCACAAAATATCCAGGAAATCTGGGATACTATGCAAAGGCCAACTCTAAGAATAATAAGAACAGAAGAAGGAGAAGAAACCCAACTAAAAGACACAGAAGATATTTTTCAACAAAATCATAGAAGAAAATTTTCCTAACCTAAAGAAGGATAGTTCATGATAAAGTAAAATTTATACAATGTCTATCTTGATATATATCAAACTCTATAGGAAGTGTTAGAATAAAATTAAAACAAACATCAACAATAGACAAACAAGCAAGCAAACAAAAGACTCATCAAAGATAAAGAGCTTAGCTGTGTCCAATAACAAACAAACAAACAAGAACCAACAAACCTAAAGGGAATAAGTAAGGAGTTCAATAAAATCATAAGAGGGAAGCACATGTGAGCACACACACACACACACACACACACACACACATGCACACACACCTGAAGGCTCTGAAATGAAGGGAGGAAATCACAATGAAAAGGAGTAGAGGATGATAAATAATCAAATTCTATACTGAAATTAAAAAAGAAACAGAAAACAATACAAAGAGTCAATGGAATGAAGAGCTGATTCTTTTAGAAAATCAATTAAGATTGGAAAATTCTTATTTAAATTAACTAAAAGGCAAGAATATTAGCTAAAAGAGAGAGAATATTTAAATTAACAAAATTAGAAATGAAAAGAAGGATATAACAACAGACAGCAAGAAAATCCAGAGAAACACAAGAAAATACTTTAATAATCTGTACTCCACTAAATTAAAAAATCTAAAAGAAATGAATGTTTTTGTTGATAAATACAACTTACCGAAGTTAAATGAAGGTCAGATAAGCACAAAATAGAAGTAGTCACTAAGTCTCTCTCTATAAAAAATAAATAAATAAATAAATAAAACAACTAGAGCCTAGGACAGATGATGATTTTAGCACAGAATCCTACCAAACTTTCAAAGAAGAGTTAATGCCAACACCCCTAAAATTATTTTTCTAAATAGGAATAGAAGGAACAATACCCAGTTCCTTTTATTATGAGTTACCCTGATAACCAAATGACTTAAAGACCCAAAAAAGAAAAAAAAATCGCAGATCATTTTCCCTTATGAACACTCATGAAAAATTTCTCAATAAAATACTTGCAAACTAAATCACATCAAAAAGATCATCAACCATCATCAAGGTAGGCTTTATCCCAGAAAATCAGGGATGGTTCAACATACATAAATACACCATCTAAAAAAATTAAAGACAAAAACCACTTGCTCATATTATTGGTTGCAAAATAGGCCTTTGACAAAACTCAACACCCCTTCATGATAAAAATCTCAGAGAGATTAGGGACATAAGGGGCATACCAAAACACAATAAAGGCAGCTCACAGGGAGCACATAGCCAACATCAACTTAAATGGAGAGAAATTCTTAAACAATTCTATTAAAATCAGGAACAAGACAAGGTTGTTTTTTATCTTTTCAAATACAGTGCGTGAACCTGGAACATTAAAGGAGATCAACTGAAGAAGATCCAAAGAATACAAATTGGAAAAGAAGTTTAACTATCGTTGTTTGAATATGGTACAATAGAATACATAAGTGACCTGACAATAATTACCTGGAAACTCCTACACCTGAGAAACACTGTCTGCAAAGTAGCTGAATAAAAAATTAACTCACAAAAAGACTGAGAAGGAAATCACTTAAGCAACACCTTTTACAATAGCCTAAAATAATATAAAATATTTTGGGGTAGCTCCAATCAAGCAAGTGAAAAACTTTGATTCTATGAAGAAACAAATTGAAGAAGATATCAGAACATGGGTAGCATGAATCATAAATCATGATTCAGTAGGATTAATAGAGTGAAAATGACTATCCTACCAAAATTCAATACAATAGATTCAAAGCAATGCCCCTAAAATTCCAAAACAAATTTTCACAGATCTTGAAAAGACAAATTTTCATATTTATACAGAAACAAGAAAATTGTAGAATAGCTAAAACAATCCAAAATAATAAAAGAACTGATGGCAGTATCGCCATCCTGATTTCAAGATGTACTACAGAAATATAGTAATAAAAACAGCAGGGTACTGGCACAAAAACAAACACATTGATCGATGGAATCCATTTGAAGACCCTCATGGAAATCCAAATGTCTTATTTTTTATAAAGAATTCAGAAGCATATACTAGGAAAGGACAGCATCTTCAACAAAGAGTGCTAGTCAAACTAGACTGTTGCATATAGAAGAAACAAATAGATCCATAATTAACACCCTACTAAATACTCAACTCCAAATGGATCATAGACTTCAACATAAACCAGATACACTAAAGCTGAAAGAAGACAAATGGAGAACAGCCTTGAACTCACTGGCTCAGTAAAAGACATTCTGAAAAGAAAATCATAAAGTCAAGCATTAAAACGAATAATTAATAATTCTGACCTCGTGAAATGAAATTGTTTCTGCATGGCAACAGACACCATAATTTGAACAAAACAACAGCCTACAGAATAGGAAAAAGATTCTTACCAATTACACACCTGACACAGAACTGATATCAAAAATATATAAAGATGATGTGGGATTCCCTTCTGTATGTTGTGAATATCATTGGTGAATAAAGAAACTGCTTTGGACCTATAGCAAGGCAGAACTTAGCTAGGTGGGGAAAACTAAATAATGTTGGGGGAAAAAAGGCAGAGTGAGGAGAAACTTAATTCCAGAAATAAGAGTTAGTCAATAAGAGGCTAGAGCTAATGAGCCAAGCAGTGATTTAAATAATATAATTTCTGTGTAATTATTTTGGGTCTGAGCTGCTGAGTGGCTGGAATGACCAAGTAGCCTTCCTAACTACATAAAGAACAACAACAAAAAAAAAAAAACAAAAAAAAAAAGAAAAAAACCACAAGATATCAGGAAAACTACTAATTCAATTAAAAATGGGGTATAGATCTAAACAAAGAACTCTTAATAGAAGAAACTCAAATGACAGAAAAAAAAAACTTAGAGAAGGAGGGAAAACATGAACAAGGAAGTGCAGTCCACCCACGGAGGCCGAAGCGGTGAGACTGATCTAATGGGAGCTTATCAAGGCCAGCTGGAATGGGACTGAACGAGCACGTGATCAAATCAGACTCTCTGAATGTGGCTGATAATGAGGGCGGACTGAGAAGCCAATGATAATGACACTGGATTTGGATTCTACTGCATGTACTGGCTTTTTGGGAGCCTAATCTGTTTGGATGAACACCTTCCTAGACCTGGATGGGGGGGGTGAGCTTGGACTTTCCACAGGGCAAGGCACCCTGACTTCGCTTAGGACTGGAGAGAGAGGGGAAGGGGGTGGGGGGGGAGGGAAATGGGAGGATGGGAGGAGGTGGAAATTTTTAATTAATTAATAAAAAAGATAAAAAGGAAATATTTAACAATCTTAGGCATCAAATAAATGCAAATCAAAACTACTTTGAAATTTTATCTTAAACCTGTCAGGATGGCTAAGATCAATAAAGTAAGTGACATGCTGGTAAGAATATGGAATAAAAGGAACACACATATCCATTGCTGGTGGGAGTGCAAACTTGTAAAGCCACTTAGGAAATCAGTGGGATGTTTCCTCGGGAGGTTAGAAATCAATCTATCTCAAGATCCAGTTGTACCACTCTTTGGCATATACCCAAAGGATGCTTCATCTAACCATAAATACACTTGCTTACCTATGTTCATTGCTGCTGTATGATAATAACCAGAAATTGATAAAGAAAACTGTGGTACATTTACATAATGGAGTGTTATTCAACTATTAAAAGAAAAAGACATCATGAAGTTTTGCAGGCAAATAGATGCAACTAAAATAAAAAGCATCCCGAGTGAGGTATTCCGGACCCAGAAAGACAAATATAGCATGCATTCACTTATACATGTATAATAGTTTTTGAGTCAGTGATAACCAAACTACTATCAATACAATCCATAGAATCATAACACAGGTTATGAATAGAGTAAGGGACTAGAGGGTAGAAATAGTTCTAATTAGAAAAGGGAAATACAAAAGATAAACAGGATAAATGGGGAAGCTTGACTGGGAGAATCAAGTAGGGAGGAGGAGGAGGAAGAGGAGAGAGGAATTGATGAAGGGAAAACAATGAAGGATTGCTGAAATTAAGTGTGATGGAAGGGTGGTGTGGAAACCTAGTGCAGTAGACACCTCCTAAAATATATACATATCTCAATGAAATTGTCAAATGACTGGAGACAGAACCCCAGCTGGCTAGCTTGTCACCAAATATAGCTTCCACTACCAGGATTGGTATATATTTAATAGACATGCTGGTCAAAGGCCCCATGGTAATCCCCAAATAAGAAAAGCTGTAGCCAGGATTATTGGTTGCTGTCCACAAACTGGCAGAAGGCTCTCTTGCTGAAGTTAGCACTTACACAGCTCATTGAACATGGAGAAGTTGAGCTAGGAACTACATAGAGTCTCCACCCCTACATCCTAGTGTCTTTGGCACAGGAAGGCACCCTGCATGCTACCAAAAGAAAAGCATTAGCCCCTATTCAGCCACAGCCCCTTTTGTCTATAATGGTGTCCTGCTTACAAGATATGCTATAGCAATGATAGCACAAAACTTGCAGGAGTAAGCAACCAGAAACTGACTTGCGTTAAGGCCCACTGCCATCCAGATAGAACTCATACCTGGCACTGCTTTGGTTTATAACCTAGGGTCCTAGGGTAAACCCAAGTACTATTGGCCTATAAAACAAACAAACACAAACAAACAAACAAAAACTAAGAGTGATAAAATGACTCCTAATGCTATTCTTCTATACTCATAGATCAGTACTTTGCTCAACCATCACCAAAGAAACCTTCTGCAACAGATGGGAACAAACACAGAGACCCACAGCCAGGAACTATGCAGAGAGTGAAAGACCTTAGAACAGTCAGCCTTAAATGTGATGTCTCCACCAAATCCTTTCTCTCAGAGCTCAGGGAACCCAACAGCAGAGTCAGAAATAGTGTAATAGACAGAGGGGATGAAGGACATCAAGTAAACAAGGCCCTCTAAGTCATGAATGAAGCTCATATGAACTCACAGAGACTGGGGAAGCATACATAGGGCCTGCAATGGTCTGCACCAGGTTCTCTGCACATATGTTATGGGCTTCAATTTAGGGTTTGTATGGGACTCCCATGAGTGGGAGTGAGTGGGTCTCTGGTTCTTTTGCCTTCTCTTGGGCTCCTTTCCTTCTGTTGATTTGTCTTGTCCAACTCTGATGTGATACTTTTCGTTTTATCTATTTTATTTTATTATTTTATTATTATCATTCCTTAGAAGCCTGTTCTTTTCTAATGAGAGACAGAAAGGGAGTGATTATGAATGAGAAGGGAGATAGGAAGGAACTAGGAGGAGCAGGGGAGGGAAAACTGTAACCGGGATATATTATGTGAGAAAATAATCTAGTTTCAATAAAAGACAAAATTAATAAATTAATTAATTTACATTCTATCAAACTGTGGGCAAAGACTGTAATTTTATAATTTATTATATTTTCATTTTATGAGTTGAAATTATTGAGTACATTTACTTAATATTTTGAGTTTAATATTTAATATTAATATTTAATATTTTACTTTTATTTTCTATAGTAAAAATAATTCATGGGGATACAAACATCCATATATATGTGTAAAATTGAGTTAAATGTATGTGTTAAATTGAATATATATATAAACACACACACACACACACACACACACACACACATATATATATATATATATATTTAAGTCCTAAAAGAAATTTTTCTGTGAATTTCCTGAAATCTTGCAGTCAGAAGTATGGTGTGTGTTCTCCATTTCCTCTCAGTGACAATGTGATCGTTTTAGATAGGTGTCTTTCTATTTGATTTCATTCATTCATCAATTTATGTATATTTTTGTATATTTATTTATTCAACAAATATTATAGGACAATTACACACTATGTGGTTTCAAATATGTTGAATTAAACAATTTTCTATTACTGTCTCACAGTTTTCACTTGAATACATATACAGTGTTAATATCCTAATAAAAGATGAATATTTTTGAGGTGGCTATACTGGCAACTTTTTAGGCTACATTCTGCTAAGTGATCGTCTTGAGCATTCTGTGGTTATGGATATCATATTTGTTGAAATCTATGGGATGATGGCTGTCCTAGAACCCAGCAGAGCACTTCCAGGATGGACTTCGCAGAGCAGGTGAGAATTTTATTGAAATTAACAAAGGCAAATGGCCCCAGACAAAAAGACTACAATTGTGACCAAATGACTACAATCTAACAAACTAAGGTGAGCAAACAGACATCATGAAAAATAAAAATTCAGTGACTCATATTTGTAGCAACAAACTTTCATGTGTTTGAAGCATATTTGTTGCTAGTGCTAACTAGCACATGTAGACATGGAAACAGTTATGTTCTTGCTACCGTAGGGAAATTTATCTTACGAGCAACTATGTTTTCAAGATACATCCTATAGTTGCTCAAGTTTTTAATCACATAAAATGTAATAGAAAATGAGTCTTTAATGAAACAATACAGAAGTAAGGAACAAAAATCTAAAGAAACAACTGTCTTTGAACTCTTGGATTGCAATTTTAATCTATTGGTTGAGCATGCTGACAGGATCTGAAATCTTGAATGCTCACCACAATGTTTAGCTTTGATCAGCTTCATCTTCTCATCATTTTTACCATGGCTGCTTGTGTTGCAAAAACTTCTCTGCACAGAATCAGGTCTATTTATAGAAATATTTATCTTGAGCCAAGTTCAGTATAGGTGCAATGTTGACATGTAAGTCACAGCAGAGATTTTTGAATGATGCTAAAGATACTCAACTTTGGGGTCCCACAATTTGACTAACTTCAGGGGAAAGGAATGTACTGAAGCATAAACTCCTGTTTTGCAGTTTCCTAATTAGGTATTCTAATATTTGAGTGTGGAAAAAGCAGGATATAAATATTTCAAGAAAAGGGCTTAGACTTAATGAATACATTTTTCCGGTAGATGTAAGTATAATAAAAAACATACTACTAGATGTATTGTTTAATTTCCCAGGATATTTAAGTCTCTACAGTAAATATGTATATGCAATTTCCAAAGAGAATATGGTTTAGTTAATGGCCAAGTGGTTAAACAGTATCTGTGTTGTGTTACTTTTACACTCAGCATGAAAACTTTAAAAAGCATGAAATCATTTAAAGTGAGAACAAATACTCTTTCAAAAACAGGACTTTAAAAAAGGAAGCTTTTGGTGTGAACTGAACATTAGGGACACTAAACATGACCATAGGGCAAATGGTAAGAATACTACAGGCAGCAAAAGAAAGCTGCTACCACAGAGGAAAGAATGGCCTGGGCATAGGAAGCATTGTAATATACATGAGAGCAGATACTCAGGCTGAATCAACTAGCCAAACGAGTGTTGCTGAATGGCCAGTGTGGTCCTCTAGGTGGCTAGTCACCCAGGACTCTGCTTCCATTGTCAGCCTTTAAGAACTAGCTTGAAAATATGCATGCCTCGGTTCTATAACCGATCCAAACACAGGTAAACAATCACGTTTTCTTTGTAAGTAGCCACCGGTATTGGTTTATATTCCTGGATCATTTTATTTTAAAATATTATTATTAGGTGATAGTCAACATATGAAATTATATGTACACAAAATTTTCAAATAAAGTATATAAAAGGTGTTCTATGAATAAAATGCACAGTAAATTTAACTTATAAAGTATAATAGTTGAACACCCCAGCTTGTGAACACTTTTAAGAATCAGAGCTATCCCAAAGCCTTCATCTGCCACTGGGTTCCTTCCTTATCACAGCTCAGCTTCCATGTATCCTGAAGATAACTGCTCTTTTGAGTCAATCCTTCCCCTCTTGTACTGCGATTCTTTCACTTACATATGCTTTCCTAGAGAACACTCTCTAGAAATCTCCTCATTTTAAACTTTAAGAAAACAGCATCCTGGTGCGAGAGAATTATCTGTATTCTGTCAATCATGTATTTTAATAAAACACTGATTGGCCAGGCAGAAAGTATAGGCAGGTCAACCAGACAGGAAGTAGAGGCGGGGCAATAAGAACAGGAGAATACTAGGAAGGAGTAAGCCCATTCCTCCATTCCGGCCCAGACCACAGAAAAGCAAGATGTAACCTGCCTCACTGGAAAAGGTACTGAGCCACATGGCTAACAGACAAGAATTATGGGTTACTGTAAGATATAAGAATTAGTTAATAAGAAGACTGGGCTAATGGGCCAATCAGTTTTATAATCTTATGGAATCCTCTGTATGATTTTCTTTGGGGTATGCCGGTCGTGGGGTGCCGGGCGGGACAGAAACCCCAACAAGCAGGCCCCTCATGTTACAGCATCCTCTGGCTTAGTTTTGCCTAATCAACATTCATGATCTTTAGGCTCAATCCATAGGGCACCCCATAATTTCTCATAGCAGCTTCCGAGAACCAACTGCTGTTTCCAGTTGATTGTTTGAAAACTGCACACTGGTTGGGCTGTATTACATCAGGGAGGTAATCATTCTGCATACCAGTTTTTGCTAAGCATTTGCCAGCTCGTTACTGACTTTATCCATCCTATGTGTGCAGCTGAAATGCACATGAGTCCCTACAGTGTGACAACTCCACAGCCCATTGACTTCATCATCCATGAACGTTCTAACAATGCTTATCCTCACACTGTGGTGCATAAGGCCGGTTTCTTGAAAGTATTTATTTAGATACACGGTTTCTGGTTTTTCCATTCTATAAATATTCAAGATGTTAAGATAATAGAAAACTGTTCTCAAGTTGTTTAGAGACCACCACCTATTGGAAGTAAATCCCTGTCTTTGCTAGCACTTTTTGTCAGCTTTCTTAATTAATACCAATAATTGTTATAGAACAACACTTCACAATAGTGTCCACTTGATTTTTCCTGGTTTCTACGGTAATGGGGCATATTTCATATACTTGACATTTGCATTTCCTCTTCTGTGACATGTTTATTCAATATGTTGATGATTTTTCAATGGATTTGTTGACCTTATTAAATTATAGATGATCTTCATATTTGAACACTCATCTTTGGTCAATGAAAACTATACTGCAGATAACTTTCCTCATTTTGTGGCTTTTTCCCTTGGTATTTTTAAACAAATAGTTCTTAATTTTATTTTTAAAAGCTGTTGTATACGGCATGCTTACTGACATGTATGGAGTATGCATGTAGGTATATGCACTGTGCAGATGTTTCCAAAGGCCAGAGAATAGAGTCCTTTTCTTTCATTTCCCATTTGATTTTTGTTGAAGACAGGGTCTCCCCATGTTTCTGGAGCTCACTGATTAGGAGGACTGGCTGGACAGTGAGTCTCTGGGATACTTCTCTCTTTACTCCAACAGCACAGATGTTTTACAGGTGGGTTTACAGGTGTGTGCTACCCTGCCCAATGTGCATATGTTGGTGGCAAGGATCTGAACTCAGCTCTCATATATATGCAACAAGCAATTTCTCTGATAAGCAATCCCCTCAGCTCCATGGCTCCTAATTTCCTATAGTTGAAGAATTCACTCTCTTTTAACCTCAATTTTAATTCAAGTTAAATTAATTAAAATGATAAATTATAACACGAAAACTATACAGATTAGTGGAATACCTCATGATGTTTTGTTTCAGTATTTGTGAAATGCAAGTATAAAATTAAAAATATTTATGTTTATAAGCATTCATTATCTCATTTGTTTTCTGTAAAAATCATTTAAAACCCTCTCTCTAGTTTTTGGAATGCATAATGCATTATTGATTCATTGTATCTCTACTGGTTATAAACTTTTGTGTCTGCTTTAGGACATTGTCCATTCAGGAATAAGGAAAATATTTTTCTATTGTCATTTCTCTAATAATATTTATTCCATGTGATGTATCCAGCTAGAATATAGATAGCGAAGACAGCAGTAAAGCAACTTAGATGTCACTGGAGATGTACTACATGTACCACTTGCTCTACAAACATTTTGAAATGCTCTTGTTTTAGCTTCATATGCTAAGTGATAGAGTCTGCATTGCATGCATTGCATCCTATAGAAATTAGTATGGAATAAAAGCTATTACTTATGAAAGACAATGAAGTAAACATCTGTGGTGCTGAGTGTCATGGATGTTTGCCAACTTGACACAAAACCTACACATAACTGATTAGTTTTGGTCAACTTGATACAAACTAGAGTCACTTAGGAAGAGGGAATCTCAGCTGAGCAATTGTTTCCATCAGATTAGTCTGTAGAGCATTTTCTTTGTTAGTGTTTGATAAGGGAGGGGCCCAGTTCACCTCTGGGGTGCTGCTCCTGGGCATAGAGTCCTAGCTGAGCAGAGCATATGAGAAGTAAGCCAGTAAGAAGTATTCGTCCATGGTCTCTGCTTCCCTGGATGGTGGACTGTGACTTGGAAGTGTAAGCTGAGATAAAGTAGTTTTGGTCAGTGACTTATGACAGCAGCATATACCAAACTAGGACACCTAGAAAGCGGGACTCTCAACTGAGGAATTGCCTCCACAGATTGGCCTTTGTGCATGCCTGTGGAATAGTTTCTTGATTAATAATTGATCAAGGAGGGCACAGCCCGCTGCAGATGATGCCATGCTGAGGCAGGTGGGCCTGGGCTATATGAGAAAGGTAACTATGCAAGCAGCAGAGAGTGAGCAATTGAGCAGCATTCCTTCCTTCCGGTCTCTCCTTCAGTATTGCCTCCAGGTTCATGCCTTGGGCGCTTGGCCTGGCTTCCTTAGATGATAGATTGTAATCTGTAAACTGAAATAAACACTCTCTTCCCCACACTGCTTCTGGTCATGGTACTTTATCATAGACACAGGAAATCAAACTAGGACACAGTAAAGTGAGAGGAAAGGAAGGTATTTTACTAGTGAGGAAGGAGGAGAAGAGCACAGATCAGACTTCTTCAGGAAAAATGAAGTCTGTGTTAGAGAAGAAACAAGTACTAATATTTAGTGTTAACACCAATTTAGCACATGAGAGAGAATTTGTGTATTATCTTCAATAAGATGTTGCTGTTTTCCTCCAAGAATATGAACTAGACCAATGCCATGAGAATGGGAACATGAGACATGCCAATTTTCAAGGAACGCACAATGCCCTTCCACATTCTGTAGAGCCAACAGGGGTAAATGACATTCTAAACAGATAGAATTAGGGGCACAGTTTTGACAGTAGCCAACATTAGCTGCCTCTTCAGAATGCACACTTCTGGATTCCTTTTTTCATTTGCCCCTCCAAGCCCAGTTGGGCAGGATGTGCATGTGACAATTTGGGAAAGACACTTTTGTAGATGATAAGGGTTAGTAAAGCTCCAACAAATACATTTGGATTTAAAACTTACCCAGTGAATCTGGGATCATCTCCTCTGGAGAATGAAGTGGTAGTGTATCATCTGTCCTTTCCATCAGATTGTCCCCTTGAAGCCTAAACAGATAAAAAGCATCATTGGAAACGGCAACCTAGCTAAATGGCAAACTAAGAAGTGTATGCCAGACCTCTAGACTCTGAAATCAAACATGATTCTTCAAAGTAAACATAAACTTTCACTAAATTCATCTTAACCCCAAGTTGTTGCTTTTTCTAACCTGTAAGAAAAGATTTTCTATCTGCTCTTCTATATACAGTTCTGCTAGATCAGTTGTTCTCGACCTGGGGGTGGTGACCCCTTTCTCAGCGGTCACATATCAGACTGCCTGCATAGCAGGTATCTACATTGTAATTAAAACCACTAGCAAAATTACAGACAGGAAGTAGCAATGAAATAGTTTTATGGTTGAGGGTCACCATAACATGAAGAACTGTATTAAAGGGTCGCAGCATTGGGAAGGTTGAGAACCACTGTGTTAGACTCCGGCATCTAGAGCCTTTACATCTTAGCCTGAGCAGAGAAATATTCACAGCTAATATTTTCACTAAACCACAAAATCTGTTAAGAAGAAGGAAAGTAAGTCTGATGCCTTGTGTTCAGCTGACTTCTGGGTCCTGTACCCATGAAAGAGTTTTTAACCATTGCACAAAAGTTTTACACACACACACACACACACACACACACACACACACACACACACTTTTTCCTTCAAATCAACCAGTGTGAGAAGAAAGGCCAGGGTCCCATTTTTCAGGGGTAGGAAGGAGGATCCTGCTGTGCACAACAGCCCAATGCTGGCAAAGGCACTAGGGATCCTCAGTGGAGGAAGATGTGGTAGGTCCTTTTCAGAGGGGTGTAACATGAGGGCCGGCTTTTTGGGGTATCTATTCCCGCCCAGTACCCCATAGCCGGCTAGTCCCAGAGAAAACCAATCACACAGAGAACTCTATAAGTTATAAAGCTGATTGGCCAATTAGGTCAGGCTTCTTATTAGCCCTTGTAACTTATATTAATCCATTATCGTTATCTATGTTAGCAACATGGCTCAGTACCTTTCTCAGCTTTTACATCTTGCCTCTTCGGTGTTCTGGACAGGAATGGCGGAGAGAGCTTCCTCCTCTCTAGCCTTCTCCTATTCTCATTGCCCCGCCTATACTTCCTGCCTGGCCAATCAGCATTTTATTAAAATACATGATTGACAGAATACAGACAATTCTCCCGCACCAGAGGGGTATCTCCCAGCTGATATATCCTATGTCTATACAGAGAAATAATACCTGGCAAGATCAAATTCAACTCTGTTTATGAAGCACTCAGAAACTGTGTTCTCCGAAAAAGGTGAGTATCAGTAATATATCACAGAATTCTCCCCTAAAAAAAATCACAGTTCTGTAAATGTTGAAGGAGACTTTGAAACATCCCTGAGCCCAGAAGTTTCTCCCAATCTCTTCACATTTATTGTGCTTTCCTGGGGAAATACTAGTAAATGCATGGCACGTAACATTTAGTTTTTTTTAAAAAAAAATAAAAGTATAATTCATAACTATACTGCACTCCAGTGCTAAAATTCTCAGTAATACTTATAATTTGTATACCATGGTGGATTCACAATACCTTGTTCTCTTTATCCTTTTAAAATTAGAAATATTTGTAAATTATGCTCACCTTTTTATAATATTGATTAGTGTGCATTTCTCTATACGCCACATGTTACATTACTGTGTATATATTTCAGATATGCCATATTATGTACTGCATAATAGCCTTTTATTTATATAATCATGTTTATTATATTGTGGAAGCTAACTAGGGTGCTCATCAGGTAAAAAGGCACTTCTTGCCAAGACTGATCACCACAGATTAATCCCTCAGACCGACATAGTAAAAGCAGGGAACTTGCTCTTGAAAGTTGTCCTCTGACCCTCAACATGCATGTCATTGCTTATGAAAACACACACCCACAAATAAATAAAATAATTAATGAGCTATACTTTCCCTCAAACCCTCCTCACTACTTTCCCCTTTTCAATTCATGTAAACAAATTAGGAAAAAATATTTTTGATAACCCATAACAAATATTGGGTTTTGAGCTCACTTTTCTATGACTATTCAACCAAAATTTTTTTAAAAAAATGTGTAAAGGCACATTGCATATTTAAAGGTATAAATATACTCATTATATAAAAACCCACAAGGGGCTAGAGAGATACCTCAGTGGTTGTGAATGCTCACTGCTCTTGCAGAGAACCCAGGTTTGGGTTCTGAGAACATACATTGAGTGGCTAACAAATGCCTGTAGCTAGAGATCGAGGGAATCCTATACCCGCATATGCGCACATACACACACCTAAACACATAGGCAAAAAAATTAAAAATTCACTCTTAAAAATATTCACAAATGTTTCAACAAACTTGTGTCATTAACAAGGAAGTTAAAACGTAAAAGGAAACTTAATTACCAACAAAAAGGAAAAGAATTATGACATAAAACTTATGCCCAGCTGGTGTCACAGCAAATATATGTGAGCCTGTAATCCCAGGACACAGGAAGCAAAGGCAAAGGATCTCCAGCTCAAAACCAGCCTGGGAAACAACCTGTCTGAGGGACTGAAAACCAAAAATAAAATAAAAATAAATAGAAACCTTTCATTGTTAAATTTTTTTACTCATCTGATGAGTTAGGAGTGGCAAATGTCTACTTGGTATTTATTAATTTGACCAGTAATGAATCACATGTTGCAAGGATCAAAGGCAATTCTAATTGTCTTGGATTTCAGAGTCCTTGGTGTAGCCGAGTTGAACAGACAAATAGCCACGAATACATCCCAGCAAACTGGGCGTCCTTGAAGCTAGCTCATCTCTGTCCAAGCACTGCCCTCCAGATGCCTGAGAAGTCGTTCTGTGACTTGGCACCTTTCCCCTGGGGAGTGATCTGCCTGACTGCTTTGCCAATATTCCCCAGGCTGCAAGCCACACAGCGCTACTGTTGTCAGAGGTTAGGAGCTCTGTGCAAACAAGGATTGTGGGGACAAGTCCGGGAAATACAGCCTTTAAAACGTTAAACTGTTTTTATTTTACTTTTTGCCACAAAGCTTTCCAAGCCTTTACTCTTTGCCTTCTAAAACCGCTCTTTCATATTAAAGAAACTTCTCTATACTTTTGACCCCTGTGCAGGATGGCTCCACTCTCCCTCGTCACATGGAAGCTCTTCTCCTGGAGAATGAGGTGGAGTTCAATGGTAGAGCATGTGCTGAGCGTGAGCACGGAGGGGAAAGTGGTATTGCTACATTTCTCCTCTCCAAAGAAAACTACCTGGCCCCTCAACCTCAGGCTACTCAAGACTGTGTGGATAAACCTTTCTGCTCTCTGGTGATATAGACTACTCAAGGGGCTTCCGTTTCCTTCTTCAAACCTTGTATTCCTAATATCTGGAGTATTTGAGTGTTTGTGGGGGTGCATATGTGATAATCTCAAGGTTCCTTGACTTCTCAGAAAAATGATTTCATCTAGAATAAAGACCTTTGTTTCTCCCTCATACAGAAGCTCCACAAACATCTTCATTGTTTGTTTTCCAGCTCACAAAGGAGAGATCTATCAGTTGGGCTGGTGATGGGAAGCCACTGCCTCATGTCTCTCTTTTTTTTTTTTTTTTATCAATCTCCATCCTGCCCTTCCTACAGGATGCAAGCAAGCTTACTTCTCTGTCAGCTATAGACTGATGAACACACACACACACACACCTCACATTCTCCATCACACGTTGCTGTTGTTTCTTTCCTACATATTGTACTTGGAGTCAAGCTCCTAAAATATTCTTCATTCAGTATCTTTGCTCTCACAGTTTCCGTTCAATGAGCTTTAGTTTGGTCTCAGTCATCCTGGGATAATTGCTCACACTAAGACTTTTTTTGGCTCTGTACAATGTAATATTTCAGCAGAAGGAGCCATACTATCAGAATTATCAGTGGTTCCATGGAAAGGTTTTAGGGATTCACAATAAATTACAAGGAAGAAAATGAGGAGTTTTAAGTGTTTATGACCTCTTTCCTCGGAAAAATAGAGATAGAAAAAGAAAGAGACCATAATTTTAGCGTGTTTCTCAAAATAATCTTTGACTCAAAAGGGTTTAAGAGCTCCCATTTGTATTGGCTTCTTGTCTTCTGCAAGATGAGTTATGGTTTCCTCAGCACATTATGAGAATCCCTCAATTGAACAATCCCTGCTTGTGCCTACAAATCCATCGTTTTGGATATCCTCCTGAGGGTTTTGTAATCTACAACCCAAAACTGTTTTCCCTTTTGCAAAGATCTTTTGTTGCGAGTCCTCTGTCACTACGTTGTTCTCTCTGGCAGCTTTACCTTCTTCTCTTTCATCATGTGACCTATTTCTCGCTTTTTCATTCTGATTTCTCCCCTTTACAAAAGCCTTTCTTCTGGAAATCTCAGCATCTATGCTGATCCGATGACAACCCTGCTACACTGTCTAGTTGTTTATTTAGAAGTCTGTGTTTATTAGTTCTGGAAAAGGTTTTGTCCCTAAAACTTACCTTAACTGAGTTTGGGTTAGCTGAGTTTGAACTAACTGAATTTGGTGCATTACAGACTCTAAGAATATTTCTAAGATATTTTTCCGTGATTATTTCAATTTGGAAATAAAGAAAGATATGATCAAAATGTCAGGTAGTAATTCTCTAAAGACTACTTATTTATAGCAATATACCCTTGAGAAATCCTTAATGTCATCCTGCCTGTTTCCTGGGTCAAATAATTCTTTGTTGGCCCATCTTGATGCACAGAATGAGACAGAGGCTGCTGCATAAAGGATTATGTAACCCAGGGAAGAAGGACATGGATGTGCAGAATAGGAGCAGAGCCATGTGATGATGGATTAATCCCACATGGAGCTCTGAGGAATTCAATGAGATGCAACGACTTGAATGATCAAAGCATTGGCTCACAGACACGCAGTCAGGCTGGCTCTTGGACATTGACTTCACTTATGCCATGATGTGCACATACTCTAGTATCACATGACTGCTATTTGCTGTCCTAATAGGAAATAAGATATAACATGACCAAGGTGAGATGTTGAACTATGCTTCTACACAAATCCAGTTACCTCCCCTTAAAACACCTCAACAAGAGATAAGGCTAAGAATGTCACACATGGGGCTAACAGTGACTATAAATATATTTGCTTAAAACAAATTAATCAAACTTAATTTTATATTAGCCAATGAGATTCAGCAAGGTAGAATAAGTATTTATAACAATAAATACTGGACAATAGTATCCCAAATTTTGTGGATGCTTATTGACATCGTCTCCATAATGAACATGGCAATGTCAGATGTATCCACAGAAATTATTGTGCCTATCTCAAAACCTTGTGTGTGTGTGTGTGTGTGTGTGTGTGTGTTTAATTAACAAACACATCACAGAAATAGAGTGAGAAACTACAAGGATCTTGCAAAAGATAGATACAAGGAAGAGGGATTGGTCTAAAAAAGGTCAGAGCTCATTCAGGGAATTGGTTGTGATAGTGTCATGCGTTGGCTGGATTTTACCATTTCAGTATAGCAAACACAGAAAGAACATCCAAAAGAGTCACTAGCAGCACAGAACTAAAGTGTCCCAAGGAGGGAGTTTGAAGAGTGTAAACACTTAGCAAACAGGGAAAGTAATTTGTACCATTTAGTTTGTTCCTTTTTAAAAGCACAAAAGATTCAATAAAATATCACATTTTAAGTATCTTTCTTAAATCTTTTCTGTTGTCTGGGAATGCAGTTCAGTGCTTGTCAAGCATACACAGTACCCTGGGTTTGAAACCCAGCAAAGGACAAACAAAACCGCTGGCATTGTTGATCCAGTTGAACCACAGCACAGGTAATGGAACATTCACGTGAGCAAAGTGTTGTTCTTAAAGTTAAAGTAAAAGACTTTCTAGGTCTGTATAGATAAACAATCACTTTTCTACATACATTCATTAATTTGTCTGAATACTTTCTAGAAGAAAGCACTGTCTAACTTAAGGGTGTTTGTCGAATGCTTCTTTGCCATATCTGAATAATTATTGGACTGCTTAACTAGCACTTCTAATGCAAGCAAGAGCGCATGAAGATACACTAGCTGAGGCAGCTTTAATCAGCAAGCAGTACCTGAACAGGGTATTAAGATAACCCTATACTCTCTGTAGTGGAAAGAAAGAGTAAGAGCAAAATGATAGACAGAAATTGGGATTGGGGAGGAGGGAGAACGTAAGAATACCAAGCCATCTGACATCTTCAGTGAGAGCAAGAATGGCAGACCTGGACTGACTACAAACCAAAAAGGAGAAGGACTTAACATAGAGGAAAGTTCTGACAGTCTGATATGCCGAATGTGATAAAGTTGTAACAACAACAACAACAACAACATCGTGACACAACACTGAACGACTGAAATAAATGAGATCACATGGAAATCTTGAACAATAACCCAGAAACAGAAGAGCAAAGCATGGATGAGGAGTTCTATGGGTATTTGCTGGCACAGAAGCTGGAGACAGGAAGAAAACACGGTCATTCCCTTTCTTGCGGAGGTTAGATTAGAATAACCAGAAATGAAGAACAGACAAGCAAGAAATCCAGTTTATATAAAAGAAAGAAAAAGTTAAACCAGTATGGAGGAGGAGGAGTATACAACTTTATACAGAGTGTACAGGGAGGGCTGCTCTCAAATATGGTATTTGAACTAAAATATGAGGCAACAGAATGTGCTAGACCCCTAAAAAAATGATTCTCCAGTATGAAGAGATTGCACATGTGAGTATCTTCAACTTAAAGCCTGGCTTTAGTCAGGTGGAGGACAGTATGAAAAGGAGGGTGTGTTGTCACAGAGAGCTCTGGTGTTGTCAGGTTGGACAAGCTACAACTTCATGTGATAAAGATATAAAGATAAACACATCTTCTCAAAAAAAACGGAAGGAAGGAAGAAAGAAAGAAGGGAGGAAGGAGGAGAGAGAGGGTGAAGAGAGAAAGAAAGGAAGGAAGGAAGAAGGAAGGAAGGAGGTGAGAGAGGGTGAAGAGAGAGAAAGAAAGAAAAAAGAAAGAAAGAAGGAAGGAAGGAAGGAAAGGAAGGAAAGAAGGAAGAAGGAAGGAAGGAAGGAAGGAAGGAAGGAAGGAAGGAAGGAAGGAAGGAAGGAAGGAAGGAAGGAAGGAAAGAGAAGCCACGGTAGAGCTTTGAAGCTGGGTCACATGATGATTGGATCTGTGCGTTACCAGGGGTTGCTTTGCCTGTGATGCTGCAAGATAAGCGCAAAAGCTAGAAAACTCCTGAGGAGGAGGGTACACCTCCCTCTGTGAGTGTGGCAGTGAGGGTGTGGGCTGATTCTGCATAATACATGGAGTTGTAACAGTATGTCAGGTACATGGTATGTCAATGTGCAATTTGAAAGAAGGGAGGGAGCTGCTATCAACTCGGGGGAGAGCACAGAACAACAGAACTAACAATCTGTTCATTGCCTGAGATATGAAAACTAACAGAGATCTGATGGTGACTAATGAGAATTCAGTTTGGGAAACAACACTATTCATATACACTTCAGATCTGTTGATAGAAATACAGAGAGACAGTTAGATACCCACATGAAGATGTTAAACAAGTGTATGAACTGGTGGGAAGTTACAAAATCTTACCCCCAAAATACCAGGATGGGACATAAAATCTAATGCAGTTACTTTGAACAGAATGGTTTTTCTCTGCCATTGAAGACCTAATGGCTTCCCTGATGAATATCAATTAAATCTGGAGACTCAAATTAAAATCATTTGAACCACTTTCTTTACAGAGGTAGGAAACTATTCTCTCCATAAACAAGGCTGTTTTGAATTCCCAAAGCCACTTTCATGGCAGGGATCATAGGATTTCTTTTATGCTCTTTCTCAATATTAATTTGCCATTGTGGAATTCCAGCACACTTCTCTGGCTTTTGTTTTTGAAGGGAATCTTAAGACTTTATTGCCATTCATTCAATTTTGTTGCCTTAAAAAAATCCCAACTGATATTCCCCAACGGTATAATTCTAGTCTACATCCCCAACCTGTGATCTGCCATGATCTCTGAGTATTTCCGTGTTTGCCCCATTGATATCCCAGGTTTCCTAAAGTCAGAGCCCAGATCCTGTGTTCTCCACGCAGCATCCAAGACTTTCAGAGGAGCTTATATTTGTAGCTCTCAGAGTAACTATCAGATTTATCCTGCATTTTGATGGTCTGTTTCCTACTCTACAAGAAAAAAAAAATAAAAACCCTTCAGCACTGTCCTAGGAAGCGTCATCACATTCCAGTTCTTCAGAAACCACTTAGGCGCCCTTTTCCAAACTCATTTTCCAAACCCGCTTCTCCATCTTGCAGCTTTTCCTCACCTACTCCAGCTCCCCTTGCTTGAAGGTGATCTGGTTGCACTGGCTTTGGCCTTTGGGTGCAGTCACCCAGATCCTCTGAATAGCATTCCTATACCCTAGACATGGCTCTGCCTCAGAATCTCCATCACCAAGAAATAAATCCCAGCAGGGCTTGGTTTCCCTTTCACACTTTAGCGTTTTCACATCTCCCTCCTAGAGTTCATCTGTGGATGCTGTGGCCTCATTCTCACTCGTGATAGTATAGGCAGACTGTAATGGCTTTCAGACAAAGGTCCTTCCCTAGGAGGACGGCAAGCAAAGGAATAGTCCCATTTACCCTAGAGATTTTCCTAGATTCTTCGTCGAAAATCCATAAAAAGCACTGAGCATTAACCTCTAAAGCTTAATGATTGATGATGATGTTGAAATAGAAGCCATGCCTCTTCCTCTTGCTTCCCTTTTAGCGTCCTATCTCTTGAAAGTGAGATATGGGCCTGCAAACTCCTTGTATCCAGTCAAATTTATGGTTCCCCCAGATATGGAGGATGGCAGGCATGTAGTTGCCATGGTTGCCTCTTATCTGGGCTGCTAATTATTTTTTGGCAGAAGCTTAAGGATTTTAAAATCAAATCTGAGAGAAATGGACACGGAAAATAAATTTCTTTGCTGTTGGGTCTCTTCTGTTTATGCTCAGATTAAACATAAATCTGTCAACACAAAATGAGTTTGAGAAGATGGTGCATGGATCGGGGGTTGACTTTGACCGTACCTGGGAAATCCTACACCAGATTTTCCAGGCAGATAGATTCAGAATGTGGGCCACCAACTGACATACCATAGCTATGTGTACAAGGGACAGCCCCGGTGATATTCCAAACTTCCTGAAACCCAAGGTTACCATGAGAAAGGATAATCTCAAAATGGCCTGGTATTGTGGAGCTAGAGGAACACCAGGAGAATGTAGCGGGCATGGTCGATCAAAAGAAAAAACAGACCAATACTATATAAAAGATTTAGCTTTTAATTTAAAAAAAAGGGGGGGGGGACTTACACCAGAAGCCCAACCGTCCGGAACGTTGGATCCAGGCCCGAGAGAGGGAGGGGAAGTGCACCCCCCAGGTTTGTAGGTAAACTTTTGCCTTAGGGCAACATGCCCCATGGACAGAATGTGATTGATTGAACTCCCCTATCAGGAGAAAATAGCCAAACAGAGTGGGCCACAGACAGCATGGATGCCGGAATCAGCACTCTTCAAAACCCTCTCCCATCTTCACTTTTACCTGTATTTCATATCATAAAAGAATTCATCAACGTTTGGATGCGCTTTAAGCCCCCATCACCCCTAGAGCAGAAGTACGTAGTCATGGTCCTTATTTGAAACTGTGGGCTAGTTGTTCTCAAAATCAAAGTCCCCGGAGTCTCCTGGGGGATTTCTGGATACAGGTTCCTGGGTTCTACTCACTGAAACACTGACAACAGAGAATATTTGGAGGCGAGCCAGTGAATGCCTGCTTCTAACAATGTACAGAGAGTGCAGGTCCCCCGGGGCAGGGCCACCCGATGCAATGCATCTAGTTGTGGCACTGAAAGGGACAGAGTTTGGCATCCACCCTGCCGTGGCACTAGTGTTACACCGTGGTAGGAAGAGCATTGCCAGGACAGCGATGTGTGTCTTCCCCTAAGAAGCTAGGCATTCATTTCTAGCGAAATGCTAAGTTTCATCCCCTAATATCATATCACTCCGTCTCAGAATCTGACCAGACTTGAACTCAGGATGCTATGAACTTGCCCTCTTTACAGACATGCTTAGTCTACAGACGTCAAGTTCAGTAGCAGCTGTGCAGAACACCTGTAACATGCTGACGCTTAGCATGCTGAAAAATAAGATTGAATATTGATCCAAAACAATTTTTGAAAAGAAAAAAAAATGCCCATATTTTCTTCTTTTCTCCCATTGCTTCCTCTAAACAGAACCTCTCATTCATGCTTATCAAGGGCGGGGCTGCCTTTGGTGTGGACGTGATGGAAGACCACCCCTCTCAGTATCCCTTGGGAGTAACTTACAAGTCAGTTTCTTTTGTTTGTAACCAACTTCCTTTCTGCTATTCTTCTTCTCCCTCTCCCTCGCCTTTTTTTGAGTTAGAAATCAAACTACACTCCTGTACTGCCTGGCCCTTTGGTACCAGAAGAGTTACTATGTTTCTTAAGTTCCTTCCTTCAGCTTTTATTACTTCAAAGGACTGGGGATAATTAAAATCCAGTTACAACTTTTAGCTCAATAATGAAACATGCTGGCAGTCGCAAGTTACTAGTGGCATTATTTTGTACCAGAGAGGGATGGAATCTTTGTGGGATTCTCTGGAACTACAGATACCAACTAAGAGAACACCCCAGGAACACACACAATCACAAACGTCATTAGATATTAAGAACCCACTGCTAAATATAAGACCATGAAGAAGAATTAGGAGTGTGCTCTCAATTCGTCTTTAGAAAACTGCCCTGTTGCAGAAGCGTAAAAAACATTGCTGCCATTTGAATCTTAAATGTCCCTTAGAGGCCCATGTATTAAGTCCTGGACAGTTCTTTGTGGAGGTGACGGGAGAGTGAGAGGATCTTCAGAAAAGAGAGAGAGGAAGTCAGGCCACTGGGTGTGTGCCCTGAAGAGGTTTTAAGACCCAGACCCTTCCTCTTTTCTTTGTTTCCGGGCTGCCATGAGATGTTTAGGCCTCTGCCATATGCTTCCACCATGACAGGTAGGCAGTCAAGGATTGAAGCTTCTGAAAGTGTTATCATAATAAACATTTTCACTGTTTCAGGTGTTTCTCTCAGGCAGTTTGTCCTAGCAATGAAGAGCTAAAAGAAAATCTCAGAAACTCCAACCAAGCTCCATCAAATTGAAAAGGATGGGAGATTAGGGACCTAAAGCAACCGAAAAGTTTCTCTCAGATACCTGGAACAGCCAGGTTGTAAAGTCTCGACTTAAGGCTGTGGAACTAATGTATAACTACATCAAAAGGAAAGGCTGCCCCAGTGGGAACCTCATTACCTGACCTTAAAAGTTCAGGGTGACATTATTGTGGGAGCTTGATTCATTTAGCCAATGACATCTGGGGTGACTAACCCTATGGGCGTGGTTTCTGAGGAGGGAGCCTCTTGGGTGGTCAGAGCTCAAGCAAGTAGTGAAGTGGCATGTGATTTTGATTGTCTTCACCCTTGGGCACCAATGGCAGCTGGATCGGCAGTAGTGTATCCTTTGTTCTGTACCCGTGAGTTTCTTTCTCCATTGGACCACTTAAGAAATAATTAAATAGACTTTTTAGGTTCTCACTTCACCTGGTGATCACATGACCTGACTGCAAACAGCCCTCGTCCCCACGGACGTTTGTGTGGTCTGTGTGGTCTGTTTGGCCTGCAGGAGCCCACTGCCTGCCACTGCCCGCCAGGGTTTTGGGCCCCGTTTCTCTCACACCCCTCTACCCCCACCCTGCCTGCCAGCAATCATGTAGCAACCTTGCTGCCAAACTGCAGGAAATGTCCCATTACTCAGGGCAGCGAGGCCTGAAGGTGAGGGTAGTCTGTGTGCTGAGGAACTTCTTCACTCGGAACTACTTGCCCTGTGTGTGTGAAATAGGTAGCCCCACGATACCCAGAGATAAGTTGAGATGTTCTCCCCAAGTTTAGCCAATTGGAAGACATTCTTAGATACTGACAAGTTCAGATTTCTAGATCCTCCAACTTTCCTGACTGGACATCTCTGGGTTCATATGAAGAGGGAGAAGTGAAGTGGAGAACTAATTCATAGGCAGAATATATAATCAGGAGGTAAGTGGCCAGCTCTGAAATCATCTGAACAAGAGAAATAAGCCTAAAACATCCCATTATTCTGAGATTAGGATGCACATGGAAAGATTCTGGGAAGACACAAAGATACCTGTGAGGGTAAGAACAGTGGGGATTCAGCCATAATCAAGGGAAATAAACAGGCACAGGGGAGGTGGGTGGGGAAGGGTCATTAGGAGTTTAGGTCTAATAATTCCACACTTCACAAGAGAAGCAAGAGATACTCTTTTTTGATAATTCAATGATCATAAAGTCAGCTATATTAGCAGTTTTTACCTAGGCACAGAAGTAAGATATAGGCAACCATAGACAATAATAATATGGCATTGTGCATTTCAAAATGGCAGTATATTTTTCACCATTTAAAAATGATAAATATCTGGGTAAAAGATGTGCCCCCTCATCAACTCCTGGGACAAATGAGAGAGCTGGTCCTGTGGTCCTAAGAGTGGGAGAGCTATCCCTGATCCCTGTCAGCTGCAACACTCAGGAGAGCCGGCCCTGCACCCTGCCAGGGCAGCACAACAGAGGCCACCCTGTTAGCGGTGGTATGGGCGAGCCAGACCCAAATCGTGAGCGTGGGACATTTGTCCCCGTTGTCCATCTGCCCTGTGGTGGCACTGGCAGAGGAGAGTTGCCCCCCTCAACCCATCAATGCCTGAGGCAGGTGAGAAAGCTGGCCCTGTGGTCATAAGGGTGGGAGAACTATTTCTGACCACCGCTTCCCGCCATGAGCTGCAACTTTTGGGAGAGCAGGCCATGGACGCGGCAGGGTGGTGCATCAGAGGTAACCCTGTTAGCAGAGGTGTGAGTAAGCTAGCCCTGAATCTGTGAGCACGGGAGAACTGTCCCCATTACCCATCTGTTCTGTGGTAGCAGGGATGAGGAGAGCACCCGCTGACACCCCACCCCCACCCGCTGCAACACTCCGAAGAGCAAGTCCTGTCCATCAACAAAGCCTCACAATAAAGACAACCCTGTTAGTGCAGGTGTGGGTGAGTCAGTCCCGAAATCCTGAGCATGGGACCGCTGTCCCCATTACCCATCTGCCTTGTGGAGACAGGGGCAGGGGAGAAGTGCCCTTCCCACCATCAGCGCAAGAGGCAGGCGGGAAAGAAGGCCCGGTGGTCTGCAGAGTGGTAGCGCCATCCCTGACCCCCACCAGCTGCAATACTTGGGAGAGCAGGCCCTGTTCCTCTCCAGGGAAGCAAAATCGAGCCAACACGGTTAGCACGGGTGTAGCTGAGGCAGTCCGGAGATGTTCACTGTGGGATAGCTGCCCCCAATATTCACCTTATCTACCCTCTGCTGGAGACCCACAGCTGAAGGGTCTCCACAACACAGAACACCAGGGGGATGTCTAGGAAGAGTCCTAGTGGAGGCGCAGCATCAGAGACCAGAGGCCTCGAACCAGATCCATGAACCCTTGCAAGCAGAGATGTATAGACAAAGGGAGTACTGCCTGACTTGCTGGGTCACACTTCAGCTTCCATGCTGAGATTTCTAATTCCTTTCTTTTTTATTTTTCTCATTTTATTTTCATTTCTTTCTCTTGAATATTCTTTTATTGGGGGGGGGAGTAGAGTGCAGAGGCAGAGGGAAGACGCAAAGGTATGGGGAATGAGTGGGATAAGTGATGTGAAAAACACATAGATAAAAATTGCTTTTCTGTTCTGGCCTGTGTGAAGAGACTCACGAGCCAGTGAGACCCAGAAGTTCAAAGTTTTTTGGCACCCAGGAGATACAGCTGGCTGCTCCAAGACTTTTGTCATGCCACAAAATGAATATTTTTAATTAGTCCATAAATATAAATGTAAGCACTATAGATATCATTGGGATTTACATGAGAAAAAGAGGGGAAACAATGGGAGGACCTTGCAACAGTCAAAGAAAGCAAAACAAAGAAAAAGATTGGCCTGAAGGCTGAGCCTTGCCATAACCAGCGCCATGCTGAGAAAAGGCAAGTAGAACCAGCTATTCCGGTGCATGAAAAGAGAAGAATGGTGGAAAGATTCTCGGCGTCAGTACCTGTCTATCTGATGGACAGAGAGGGAGCAAAAGTACTGTCTGACATGATTAACTATAAGCAAACAGAGAAGGTGGGAAACTGGGAAATCTGTTATTCTTTTGCTGCGGTGCCTTTAAGAACTAACCACGCCCACCCCAGCGACTTCTGACCTCCTCGCCGCCATCTTAACTCTCTTTCTCTCTCTGTTCCCCGTCTCTTGGTGTGTACACGTGTCTCTATCTCTCCCTATGTTTCTCTTTACGTCTCTCTGATTTCCTCTTTTAAGTAATAAATATCTCCCTCTTCTCTAAGTAATAAATGTTTAGCTTTATGTATAGCCTCATGTCCATTTACTCTGCCGTCCATCGCATTCAGCCGCCTGACTCTGTCGTTTGCCCGGGAACCCTGCACTGCTCTGGCAGCGGCCTCTGCCTGGCTCGCAGGCCGCCTGGGGCATCCCATCATCATAATATTTTTAAAGAACAATAATATCCCTCTTCCAAAAGTTCAAGGCCAAGAAGAAACAAAAGTATTGGAAGTTACTTGAATAGGAAAAAGAAAAATGAAGGCATGGAAGAGGATGGTTACTAAAGTCTGCTTCTTTGGTGGTGGTTTTACGAGAAAACCACCTAAATATAAGTTTCTTTAGGCCAATGTGCCTGTGTTTTAAAAAGGACCATGTCACACATCCTGAGCTGAAAGCTTCCTTTTGCTTGCCAATACTTGGTGTGAAAAAGAATATATCCTCCCCATTATATACAGTTCTTGGTGCAATCACCAAAAGTAGAGTTATTGATGTAGATGTGAGAGAGTTTGGCCTTGTGACTCAGAAAGTAAGGTCAGTTAGGGAAAGTATGCCCAATTTACCAGTCCCCCTGAAAATGATGGATGCATAAGTGAGGTCTTGACATTGACTTCATACAAGTCATTGCCAGCACTACTGAACACTATACACCGTCAGAAAAACACCATGACTGCGGTCTTTCTTAATACTACCAAGCAGCCTAACCCATAAGCAGTCATTGAGAAAAGTACTCGTTAAATAGAGAGACAGAGAGACAGAGACAGAGAGAGAGAGAGAGAGACTGCCCAGTTTTACAGTTGCTCTCTAGATGGGGTCTAAGGGTTTACAAATTAATAAAATTCTGTGACTGAAAAAAAGATAAATATTTGAAAAGATATGCTCACTTTACTTCAACTCAAAATCATATGCTGTGTATGAATACAAGAACATCACATGGCACCCTGTAAATATGTACAACTTTTATGTTTTTATGCATGCATTAAAATTTTAATGCTAGGTGTAGTGATACACACCTGTAACCAGTGGGGGGGCGGGAGGAAGGGGTTAAAGCAGAAAGATGACAGATAGGAAACAAGCCTGGACTAGCTAAAGAAATCCTGCTTGAAAGAAGAAAAAAAGCATTAAGAAAGGGGAACAAGATAAAAGGGGGACAGGGAAGACAAAAATAGGATTCATGGGTTATAAATTACTGAAGAAATCTCATGCAATGCTCAGAAAGGTAAGAATTACATGCACAATCACCTCTAACGGCTCTATACCTGGTATATTGTGAGTTGCTGTTGGTTGAATTATACAGCATTAAAGAATGTGAAGTAGTCTTATTTATGGAAGTTTTGCATCATTGAGATAGAAACGGTTTTTCTAGATGTTACATATTTTTCATTCACCATTTCTCCTGAGAACGTTGCCTTAAGAAAGTGATTTAACAAGTCAGAAATTATACTGTGTTAAGAAGGAAATTGCATATGAAGAGAGGAGACTGATTAAAAATAAGATCACAAGCATAATAATGTCTGAAATGACAAGAAATCCCAATGCAGATACTCATTACAATGACAACTGAGCCACATAAAATTAAATGGAAAATTATAGATGCATGGTCTGCACTTTATAAAAGAGATATATAAGTGAGAAATGAAATGATGATAAAGATAGATGATAGATGGATAAATAGATGATTGATAGATAGATACATACATACATACATACATACATACATAGATGCATAGATAGATAAAAGAAAAACACAAAAGACCTTATAATTGGTTCAGAGTAAAGCACAGCTCCCAAGCTCAGTAAAAGCCTTCTAAATTTCATAACACATGGCAGAAATACAATATGAAATCTGTATTGAGGGTACAAGTGTATAGCTCCATGTGACATTGCCCCGTGCTAGGAGACTAGGGGATACTGAAGCCCTTTGCGTGAGATGATCCTGATGCACTTCTAGCCGAAAGGGCAGCAGACACTTGTCTCTTGTAAATATCTTCCTGGGGCATTTCCCCTGAGCTTCACATTTTTCAGGTAACATTTGATGTGGAGCAATAAACTAGACAATTTTAAGTTTGTGTTTAATATAACCCTGCACAATGAGTGCAAACTTGGATCAGAAATAGTTTTTAAACAAAATCTTAAATTTCTTTGTTTACTGGTATTTGGACAGAATCTTGTGATAGCCTGAGAAGTGGTTGGAGATGGTAGAAAAGATTTGCTTTAGGAGATGTGAAGTATGTCTAGTCTTGAAGTGATGCAATGGAAAGAAAGAGGACTCTTATTCTACCAGCAATGCTTTTAAAATTCTTAAGCAGGACAATACTGCATCCATATATCTGCATAGCTGGACAAGCCAAAGCCCACGAGGCAGAGAATATCAGAGTGACTCATCTTTTGGCATAATACCTAGAACATAAATGCTGTTATGTTAAATTGTAACTGCCACCGTCTAGACTGGTGTACACATGTTTTCTGCGTACACATCAAATTGCCTCTAGAGAGGCCTATAGGATTTGCTTGCCATGGAATATTTTTCTCATGCTTTCTGCTTTGAGAAACTAAAAATTGTATTGGTAACCAAACACAGTCTATAAATAAGGGTTTCTGAAGAGTCTTAAATATTGCTTTGATTTCATATAATTATCATATTTAGAATGTTAATTCTTTTCCTCAATTTTCTTCAATTTTGTCTGACCAAAATAAGCCATGACTTAGACATAATAGACTTTCTGATTGGCAAAGAATAGATGATTATATTTAAAATTATGAAGAAACTAAATAATTGGCAAGAAGGCATCGGTGACTGTAGTGGAGATGCAGGCTTAACAGAGTACAGTGCATTCCTAGAGATGCTCTTTCCTGATCATGTATTTCACCATCCATTGTAAGCACTAAGTTTTATAAATACAATCCATCTTCTGAGAGTCCCACTTCTTTGAAATATTGAGCATTCAAAATTTAGTAGTCCAGTATTATTTGATTGTAATATCACCAATTTGTATTCTAAAAGACTTCTTCTGATTAGTGATGCTAACTGCCCACAGATCGTTCAGCTAGTAGAAGGCATTCATGCAGACAAGCCAAATCTTTTGCTTGATACATGTTGTGCAAGCCATTGTGGAACTGTAACTCCATAATCAGTACAAGTAAATGGTAAGTAACTGAGGTAATTTCGATTTTATCACAAAGTGTACCGGGGAGTACAGAATATCACATGGTGAATAATCAATAAGAAGTCTCCACATGTGGGTAAAAGCAAGAACGATAGTTCTTCATTCTTTGTTTCCATTTCTCGCAGTATGGCTCATCCTCTGCCTGTAGGAACCATCTAAGTCAATATCCCATCAGGACAACAAAATTAAATCCAATAATGCTGCCGCAGCACTTACAGAGTATATCAACAAACATTAATTTTAGAGCTGGAACATTCAAAACTTCTATTTTTATACCGATTGATATTTTTTGTCAAAACTGAAATACTGTTCTCTGTCATTACAATTTCTGTGATCATTTTATCCCTATATCTATATAATGAAAGCTCCCAACCCATACACACAGCATGTCTTTATTGTATGTTATTCTGAAAAATTCTTTAATAGCCAGAGAGGGGTGTGGGGACCAAACGCTTTTAAGATCTATTGTTCTGTTTTCCTAAGGTTTGGGGGTCAATTAATTCACTTATGGACTTATTGCCCTCATGCTTCAGCAAACAAAAATAGCTCAGAAAGCATTTCATACAATCTTAATTAAAGGTGGCTTAAAATGGGGGCTTAACAGAATTCCACCTTCAGAGGCACCTAAGATGCAAGAAAGCAGACTTGGCGCGACATTGCTTGTGCCATGCGGGGATCTTAGGCAGTTTATGCACTGAAACACCCCTGTCCTTCTTGGGGCGGCCTCTTCTGATTTGTTCCAGCCTCTTACTGTGTTATTTGAAATTCTCTATATCAGCAAGGAAGCTGCGACATGTTTGGGATTAGCTCTTGGGCCAGACACTGAAGGACACTCAGCGTGGAAGGAAGTGACAGAACTGGGGCACTGCTAGAAACTCAGGTCGAAGTTGTTTGTGTTCAGACACAACTCGTGAGAAAAAGCTTTTTTGTTTGTTTATTTGTTGCTGTTTTGTTTAGAGACAGTCTTGCTCGGAATAGACATGTGTTTAAGCATTCTTACTCATCTAGCAGGAACCATTTCTAGAGAATCAATAATTAAATTATGGTGCTTAAGTCTGAAAGCAAGTTACAGTTATCAAGCTTTGAATTTACTTCTTTTCAGTGCTCATGATAAGCAGAATTTCTGAGCAATACCTGGTTTGCTGTCTTCCTACTCTGGGGAGGCCCAGTTAGACACCCCTGTTCATCCTGGTCCCCTCTGTTCACGGAGAGTGAGCTTTCACGCCTAAGATCCTTCACTTCGTCTTCCCAACACTTGTTTTTTGATTCATGAAGAAGGCAGAGGACTTTGCCGCACTACTAAACAATAAGCAGTAAATCAAGAATGCAAACACATGGACCATTCCACCGTGGATCTACTAACCCAGCTCTACTGAGGACATACAAAGAGCAGTTTTCTTGGAATTCTGTCAGTCACTTTCCGCTGCTATCACCAACTTACAACAGGTTCTGGATGCTGAGGCGGTGGGTGACCTTCCCTGACAGAATAATGCTTTCTCAAAGCAGCAGACACTCAGTTATCAAACCAGAAAATAGGACTCCTTAGTCAGACCTGAGACGACAGAAATCATTCATTTTGGAAAACATTGGAAGGCACAAAATGGGGAAACAATCACAAAGTCCACAGTATTATTATTATTGTATTATTATTATTATTTTATTTTGCTTATAGACGCTAGCTCCCTATTTAGAAAGGCTTTCATTTAATTTATTTTATCAATGCAGTCAACATGGGACAGCTGGAGGAGGTAAGAAAGACGGAGCATGGTTTATTTGTACTTAGTATTTCTTTTAAATGGGGTCTGCTGTCAAGATCTCTGGCCTTACACTCCATGCAACCAAAGTTGCCTTCTACTCCTCATCCTCCTCTTCGTAGCTACTGAGTGCCGGAAATACCGACAAACTCCACCACCTTACTTAGACAAGGATTTTAGATAAATGGTTTTTCTAAATTTTCTCTCTATTTCTTCCCACATATCTGGTATGATTCATTAGCTCTTTATGTACTGATAGTTTTGCAGTACTAGCAACATTTCCTCTTAGCCCATTGTAGAAGGCCAGCATATACTATCATCCAAAATAAAGAATAGTTGAGCAGAAGACAAATAGAATAAATGAGTGTGAGACTCTTTACCTTCCCTCTGTCTGCCTAAAGCAGTAATAGCTTTTCAAGGACAAGAGAAAACTCCCTACAAACCTCTCCCTCTGTCTAGGAAAGAGGAGGTTAACCACTGGAGACATCTTTACATCCTGATTGCTTGGGGTTGATCACAGCAAGATCTATTAAGAAGCAATGTTATCCAGACTCTATATACCACTTGTTTATTTGCCCCAAGATACTACCTTATAGATCAAACTCCCTTATCTCTACATGTCCAAAAATGTAAGGTTGTTTGTTGATGCTAAAATTCAAAGCCACCATTTTAAGAACTACTTACATCACAGGTGTCCCCATACACAAGTAATACATTCATAATAATAAACTTGTATTTGTGCTTTTATTTTCAAATTGTCTTTAGTTATGTAGATACATTCCGACAGAGAACTCTCTTGAGAACAAATTATTCACCTTCTTCTGTATCACTATGCTATTTTTGTAGCACTATAACTAACTTCCTGAGTTAGTCATCTTATACAAAAGGAAGGATTATTTGGGTTCATGATTTTAGAGATTTTATTGTATGCTTGATTAGCTTTGTTGCTTTGGGCCTGTGATGTAACACTACTTTATGTGTTCAGACAATTTACATTCCTCTCAGATCAGGCTTAGTTTAGGAAGGATAAACAGCATTCACCATAGCAGAGAAAATGAGACACAAACCTGCTCTTTAACCTTGGTGCCCTTTTGACAGGCTAGTGCTAAAAAGAAATCTGCAGAGTCTCTAGACATTACTGTCCAGCTGCAAACCAGACTGAAAAAGTGCCCCTTTGGAATTGCTGTTGGAGAAGGTACAGATGGTGAATCTTGGTGCCCACTATAGTGTTTGACAAACACTTGGTGGTACTCTTGTACTCACAGCTTCAGAATGGTATGGAATAGAGGACAGTTTCATTGTGCAAAAATTTAGAGAAATAATTTTTTTTTGAGATTCTAATATATATTCTTGCTCTTTTTGAGCTTTGTCGTTATGGAGCCTGTCCTGAAACTAGCTCTAGTAGGCCAGGATAGCCTCGAACTCACAGAGATCCGCCTGCCTCTGCCTCCCGAGTACTGGGATTAATGGCCTGCGCCACCACCGCCAGGCTCTAATATAATTATATCACTTCTTCCCTTCTCTCACTCTACTATCTTCCATATAACTCTCTCTCTCTCTCTCTCTCTCTCTCTCTCTCTCTCTCTCTGAAAATTGTGGCTTTTTTCTATTGAATATTGTTGCATATATAAATGTATACATATATACATATCTATTCCTAAATATGTAAACACAACCTGCTTAGTCTCTATAATGCTACTTGTGTGTATGTTTTCCAGTTGACCATTTGGCACTGAACAGCCAATTGGTGTGCTTTTCCCAAGGGAACTATCCAGAACTAGTGAAGTCATGGATCTTGGAGAAGAATTTACAACTGCCACTTTACTAAAGCATCGTCATTTCTATCTGCAGTCTAAATATTTGTGCTTGCACTCATAGCTAAGTACAGACCTCACCCATCATTAAGAAAACTTTTCTGACAGACTACAACTGCACAGAGAGGACCAAGACGCAAGTGACCAGCCTTCTGGCTCAACAGCCTAGTCTCTAGGCCCTAGGCCCTGGTACAAAACCCCAGGTCCTTCTTCAATCAGCCTCAGCCACAACGGCAAGCCTCCTGTAGGCAGTCTGCCCCAGCACCTCTACCACTGGATCCTGCAATCTGAAGTCCCAATCTGCCCTGAAACACACCCATCTCCTGTGACCTCAGGGACTCCCTGAGACAGACTGTAACTGCACAGAGAGGACCAAGAGATAAGTGACCAGCCTCTCAGCTATATTGACCAGTCCCTAGGCCTCACAGGCCTCTCCCCAATCTGTCCCAGTCACAAGGGCAAGCCTCCTACAGACAGGCTACTACAGGAACCCTCCATCAGTCTCTGTAATCTACAAGTCCCACTCTATCCCCAAACCCGCCTGTCTCCGGGGATGTCAGTGGCTCTTTGAGACACAAAACAAATGCACAGAGCAGATCAAGAGCGACTCCCTAAACACAGACAGTGACTGCACCTATTGGTCCAAGAGAGGATCCTTGAGACACAGACATGATTGGACAAAGAAGCAAACACACTGCCTGCACCTATTGGAGTAAGAAATGAGTAGACACTAAGGCAAGAACACATTCAACAACCTAAAGAACAATATGGCACCTCCAGAATCTAGTAGTCCTGCAACAGGAAGACCTGAATGCTGTGGAAATTCCTGCAGCCTTTGGGATGCTAGCCCACTTTGAGCATGGTTTTGTATAATAAAGGTTTATTTATGCGGGGGTAATCTCACATAATTGGTAGTGATCCACAGTCCTCTGCACTGGGAACTGGAACTGAATCCAGCAGCCAAGGGGTTCCCACAAGACCCTATGTCTGCATAAAAGAAATACACCTCAACTTCAAAGACAAACATTTTCTCGGAGTAAAGGGTTGGGAAAAGATTTTCCAATCAAATATTCCTAGAAGGAAAGCTGATGTAGCTATCCTAATATTTAACAAAATAGACTTCAAACTAAAGGTAATCAAAAGAAATGAAGAAGGACATTTCATATTCATCACAGGAAAATTCCATCAAGATGAAGTCTCAATCCTGAACATTTATGTCCCAAATACAAGGGCACACACATCTGTAAAAGAAACATTACTAAAGCTTAAAACGCACACCAAACACCACACACTATTAGTGGGAGATTTCAAAACCCCATCCTTACAAATGAACAGGTCTGCCAGACAGAAAATGAAAAGAGAAGCAAGGGAGTCATCAGATGTTATGACTCAAATGGACTTAATAGACACCTATAGAATATTCCATCCACACACAAAAGAATATATCTTCTTCTCAACACCTCATGAAACTTTTTCTAAAACTGACTACAAACTCAGTCACAAAGAAGAAAACCTCAACATATATATACTGGAATAACCCCCTGTATCTTATTGGATCATCATGACTTAAAGTTAGAATTCAACAACAAGGCAAATTCCAAAGGTTTACAACTAATAGAAACCGAATAATGCTCAGCTGAATTACCCCTGGATCAAGGACGTAATAAAAAAAGAGATAAAAAACTTCCTAGAATTCAATGAAAATGAGAGTACATCATACCCAGACTTATGGTTCACTATGAAAGCGGCAGTAAGAGGAAAGTTCCTAGCACTAAATGCCCATATAAAGAAGCTGGAGAAATCTCACATTAGTAAATTAACAGCACACCTGAAAACTCTAGGACAAAAAGAAACAAACTCACCCAGGAGGAGTAGATGCCAGGAAATAATCAAATTGAAGGCTAAAATAAGAAAAAAATAGAAACAAAGAGAATAATACAAAGAATCAACGAAACAAAGAGTTGGTTCTTTGAGAAAATCAAAGATATACAAACCCTTATCCAAACTAACAAAATGGCACCAAGAGAATATCAAAAGTAACAAAATCAGAAATTAAAAGAGGGGCATAATAACAGTCACTGAAGAAATCTGGAAAATTATCAGATCATATTTCAAAAACCTGTACTCCATGAAATTGGAAAGTTTAAAAGAAATGGACAACTTTCTTGATACGTGCCACATGCCAAAATTAAATCAGGACTAGATAAACAATTTAAATAGACCTACCTCTAGCCCCCAAGGAAACAGAAGCAGTCATTAAAAAACCTTCCAACCAAATAAAGCCCAGGCTTCAGCACATAATTTTTGCCAAAACTTCAAAGAAAAACTAATACCAATCCTCCTCAAATTGTTTCATACAAAAGAAACAGAAGGAACATTGACAAACTCTTTTTATGAGGCTATAGTTACCCTGATACTGAAACCACACAAAAATGCAACAAAGAAAGTGAACTACAAGCCGGGCAATGGTGGTGCACATCTTTAATCCCAGCACTTGGTAGCCAGAGGCAGGCGAATTTCTGTGAGTTTGAGGCCAGCCTGGGCTACAGGAGTTAGTTCCAGGACAGGTTCCAAAACTACAGAGAAATCCTGCCTCAAAAAAACAACCCCCCCCCAAAAAAAAGCAAAAGCAAGCAAGAAAGAAAGAGAACTACAGACCAATCACCCTTATGAACAATGATGCAAAAATACTCAATAAACCAATAAACTATTGGCAAACCACATCCAAGAACACATTAAAAATCATCCACCATGACCAAATAGTCTTCATCCCAGAGATGCAGGGATGGTTTAACATATGGAAATCTGTCAGTGCAATCCACCATATAAACAAACAGAAAGAAAAAATACATGATCATCTTAATAGATGCTGAAAAATTCTTCAACAAATCCCAGCACCCCTTCATGACAAAGATCATGGATATAAGGAATCTATCTAACATAATAAAAGCAATTTACAACAAGCTGACACCTAACATCAAATTAAATGGAGAGAAACTCAAAGCAATTCCACTAAAATCAAGAACAAGACAAGGCTGTCTACTCTCTCCTTATCTATTCAAGATAGTGCTCAAAATTCTACCTAGAGCAATAAGACAGCAAAAGGAGATCAAGAGGACACAAATTGAGAACGAAGAAGTCAAACTTTCACTATTTGCAGATAATATGATAGTATATTTAAGTGACCCCCAAACTTTACCTTGGAACTCCGACAGCGATAAACACCTTTATGAGTATGGCAGAATAAAAGATTAACTAAAAAAATAATCAGTAGCCCTCCCTCTTATGTATAAATGACAAAGAAGCTGGTAAGAAATTAGAGAAACATCACCCTTCACAGTAGCCAAAAATAACATAAAATATCTTTCGGTAACACCAACCAAACAAGTGAAAGATCTATATGACAAGAACTGTAAGTCTCTAAAGAAACTGAAGAAGATATCACCAAGTGGAAAGACCACCCATGTTCTTGTATAGGTAGGATCAACATAGTAAAAATGGCAATCCTACCAAAAGCAATCAACAGATTCAATGCAATTCCCATCAAAATCCCAACACAATTCTTCACAGACCTTGAAAGAATAATATGAAACTTCATATAAAGCAAACAAACAAACAAACAAAACCCCTGAATAGCTAAAACAATCCTATAAAATAAAAGAACTTCTAGAGGCCTCATCATCCCTGACTTTAAACTCTACTATAGAGTTATAAAGTAACTTATAGTAATAAAAACAGATTAGTATTAGCATTAAAACATACTGGTGGACAAATGGAATAGAATTGAAGACTCTGGCATTAATCCACCTAAGAACATTTGATTTTTGACAAAGAAGCCAAAAGGGTACAATGGAGAATGAAAAGCATCTTTAACAAATGGTGCTGACATAACTGGATGTCAACATATAGAAGATTGTAAATAAATTCTTATCTATTGCTATGCACAAAGCTCAAGTCAAAATTGACCAAGGACCTCAACCTAAATCCAGTTACATTGAAGCTGATAGAAGAGAAAGTGGGAAGTAGCCTTGAATACTTTGGCACAGCAGACCACTTCCTAACTTCCTAACCACCAGCAGCACAGACACTGAGATCAACAATCAATAAATGGGGTTTCCTTAAACTGAAAAGTTTCTGTAAGGCAAAGGACACAGTAAATAAGACAAAATGGTAGCCTACAAAATGAGAAAAGATCTTCACCAACCCTACATCTGACAGAGAGCTGATCTCCCGAATATACAAAAAACACAAGAAACTAGAGATCAGAATACAAGACAATTCAATTTTAAAAATAGGGCACAGAGCTAAATGGAAAATACTCAGCAGAAGAATCTCAAATGACCAAAAGACATTTAAAGAACTGCTCAGCATTCTTAATCATCAGGGAAATGTAAATCAAAATGACTCGGAGATACCCTCTTACATCTGACAGAATGACTGAGATCAAAAGTACTGAGGACAGCTTATGTTGGAGATAATGTGGAGTCAGGGGATCACTCCTTCACTGATGTTACAAGTGTACACTTATATAGCCACTTTGGAAATTGGTATGGCAATTTCTCAGAAAATTGGGAATCAATTTACCTTAAGACCCAGTAAATAAACTCCTGGGCATATATCCAAAGAATACTCAATCATACCACAAGGACACTCACTCAACCATGTTCATACCAGCGTTATCTGTAATCTTCAGAACCTGGAAACAACCTAGATGTCCCTCAACTGAAGAATGTTTGTTTTTAAATGTGGTATATTTATACAATGGAATATTACTCAGCAGTGAAAAAACAATCACATCATGAAATTTGTAGGCAAATGAATGGAGCTAGGGAAAGCATCCTGAGTGAGGTAATACAGACTCAGAAAGACAAACAGGGTATGTACTCACTCATAAGTGGATATTATATTAATTAAGCAAAATTTAATTAGACTTCAATCCACAGCTCCAGAGAAGCTAAATAACAAAGAAGACCCTAGGAAGGATGCATGGATCGCCCAGGGAAAGGAATTAGATGAGGTCTCCTGGGTTAACTGGGAGTAAAGGGTGTGGTAAAGGGAAAGGAATGGGAGATGAGAACATGACAGAATGGGATGGCCAGTGGATGCAGGAGTGGGGAGAGCAATAAAAGAGAGATCTTGATAGAGAGAAGTTTTATGGGGTTAGGGAGAAACTAGGTGCTAGGGAAATTCCCAAGAGTTCACAAGGATGACCCCAACTAAGACTCCTAACACTAGTGGATAGGATGCCTGAACTGGCCTTCTCCTGAAATCAGATTGGTGAATACCCCAATTTTCATTATAGAGCCTCCATCCAGTAACTGAAGGAACCAGGTGCAGAGGTCCACACCAAAGCCCCAAGTTGAGCTCCGGGAAACCAGTCAAAGAGATGGAGGAGGGAATATATGAGCAAGGAAGGTCAAGATCATGATGGAGAAATCTACAAAGACATCTGAACAAAGATTGTGGAACTCTCTAGACTGACATCTGTGGAGCCTCAAAGAGACCAAATATGTCCTCCATATGTGGGAGACAGTGGTAAATCTTGGACTATCTGTAAAGCACCTGGCAGTAGTACCAGGATCAATGCCTGGTGCATGAACTAGCTTGTCAGAGTCCATTCCCTGTGGTAGGATGTCTTGCCTAACCCTAATGAAAGGTGGAGAGGCTTGGTACAGCCCCAACTTAATACGCAGGACTTGTTGACTTCCCATGGGAGCCTTTCCCTGCTGAGAAGAGTGGATAGGGGGTGGGCTGGGGGAGGCAGAGGGGGGGTATAGGAGGATGAGAGAGCAACTGTGGATAGAACATAAAATAAAATTTAAAAATAAATTAAAATTAAAAAAAATAAAAATAGGCCAAGCAGTGGTGGTGCACACCTTTAATCCCAGCACTTGCGAGGCAGAGGCAGGTGGATCTCTGTGAGTTTGAGACCAGCCTGGTCTACAGAGCTAGTTCCAGGAGAGGCTCCAAAACTACAGAGAGATCCTGTCTTAAAAAACGAATAAATAAATAAATAATCATAAATAAAATAAAAGATGGTAGAACAAAAAAAAGAAAACTTTTCTTTGCAACAGATGGATACCTTTACAAAACAAAAATCATTGTACTCTCAGCTACTTTTAACTCCAGCTACAGGGCACCCAATACTCTCTTATGGCCTGAAGGGACCTGAACTTATACACTCAATTGTGCACACGTGTACACACGTGCATGCACGCAAATACACACACTTAAAAATAATAAAAATTTATTTTAAAATGTAGTTCCTTTCTACAACTTAATTTGGAAATAGCCTCAGTATTTCATATAATACCACTGAGGTAGTCAGTGTTTCTGTAAAAACTGCAGCTGAATCGATGACTGGTTGTCGAGTTCCATGGCTCTATACATGATGCCTAAGTATGAATCATGTCACAGGTATTAACTCAGGCTCTGCCTTTTCACACCCTTTATCTTCCCTTCCCTCCTTCTGGGGGTGGGGTATGGGATTAGGGAATGAGGAGAATAGTTTCACTGAGAATAATTCGCAGAGTTGTTGAACTTAACTTACTTGCTACATCCCTGGATGGTGAACACTGATCAGAAATAATTAGGAGAGTTGTCAAAAAAAAAAAAGCAACTAATAAGGAAGGAGAGAGCTGGATTCTCAGCACTTTGATGTAGAGTGTTTTCTGCTTTCTGAACTCTATTTACTGTATTGACTATTGGATACCCCAGTTTAAGATGCAGTGACTGCTACGATTTTTCTGAAGTTCTTGAGATTTTCTGAAATAAGACACCTGCAAGTTACACAACTATTTATATTAAAAATTCTCACTTTATCTATTCTATATTAATAAAATAACCTTAGAAAATTTAAGGCTTAAATATTCTGTATTTGAATCATTTATTTATTCATGTAAAGATAACACTAACCCTGCCTTCCTTTTACCATATAAAAATTCCAGCTTTCATTTGACTGCTGTATATTTTAAAAACTAAGTGGGAAAAGGTGGTTAGTTTTGAAAACTAAACTCAACTCACATTTTTATTAGCATAGCTCGTATAAATAGTGTTCCTGTGTTTTTACTGTCCAAATATTGTGCTACTTTCATATTCTTCTTAGAAATCAAACATTATGTTGGAGATTAAAGTTTTACATTCTGTCAGTGTGCATAATAATTTTCAAAGCATTGCTACACAGACCAGTCTGAAGCTTAGAGAAGAGACTGGGCGGCCTTCTCAATGGCCCTTCTTTTCTTTAAGCAGGATGTTCGCTAACAAATTCATTACTATTTTTTGAAGCAGGATTTGCTGTATCCCGGTTTCTCTCTAAATTCCTGCTTCTTTAAACTTCACACTTTCTGTGTGATGTGGAGACATGTCACACAGAAAACATTCAGGTTCATTTGAATTTCACCCTCGCCTGGATCCCTCGTTTTCTTTTTCCCTTGAAATAATCACGTTCAGAACCAACAGTGACACACATTGGATCTCAGAGCAAAGTCCCCAATACATCCTGTAATTTTATGAGTTCATGGAACGTTCAAAAATAAACAGGGTCCAGCTGGCCACACAAGGCTTCATTCAGATGGTGAAAGAAATGGGAAGCCAGGCAAACGAATGCAGGAGATGAAAGACACAGGGAGGGAGACAGTATCACAATGCCCTTCCGGTTTGGGATGTGATCCTTGCTGTTTTAACGGGGTTTTCGTTTTCAATGTTGATGTAAAAATGTTAGCCAGTATTCAAAACAGTTGGAAGGGAAGCGCACAACACTCCTCTTTATCCTTACTGTTGACTATTTTTATAATTCTGATATGAAAAAGAAATCCCCAAAAGCCTCGTGTCAGGAAACAGAAAATGTCCCCGTTTCCCTTGTTTGTCTGGCCATCACCTGGATTTCTGTTTTATTTGCTGTAACTTTTGCATTCTGGTTTTCCTTTAACATGCATATTTAAGTTATTCAAATATAAATTTTCCTTCTAAAACTCCTAGCTCCTTCCAGACTTTCCAAATTTGACATTTAAATCCTTACCACATTTTGAATATTCCTGGGTCACAGTTTCTGTGAGTGTCTCTTTGCTTCTCTTTGTCTGCCATCAAGAACCAAACAAACAAAAAGTCGCACTACCTACAGATTCTCTTGTGTTATTCTTTCTCCAAGCACTGGAGAAATAGGTACCGACAGCAGTAGCAGATCAATTTTCCCCACAAGGTCAGTGTGGGGGTCTTGTTTCTCTTGAACCCCGAGACTTCATCATCCAAGTCAGCTCAAAAACTCTTCGAGCCACAATGAAGCTTTAAACTGACTTTAAGTCACAGTTTTGACTGAATCTCATAATGGTCCCCTTTAAACGAAATTTGAATCTCCAAATTAATACTCTTCATGACAAAGGTAAAATAGTTTGGCAGTTATCATCTATATGATGACTGGCTCGGGGTCTTGGGAATCCAGTGGTCTCCTGTTATCGAATTCAACGTCAAATCACCACATTCCTTTCTGCTTAATATGACAAGACTATAAAAGCGTATTGAGGCTAAATTTGCTGTTAGTTCTCAACCACAGACCGAGACATTCCATCTCCTTGCTGCCACTTGACTACAATGAATCCATGAGACCCAGGAATCTCTAGAGTCACTGTTCAAAGCCCAGCCTCACAAAATGTTTGCTTTCCTACTAAGAACTATGGAAGTACTTTAATTTTGAAAAAAAAGAAAATGTTCTCTGTGCTGGGGAGTTTCTGTGTCAACTTGACACAAGCTAGAATCATCAGAGGAAGGAGCCTCAGCTGAGGAAATAGCTTTTTGAGATCCAGCTGTAAGGCATTTTCTCATTTAGTGACCAATTGGAGACAGCCCAGCCCATGGTTGGTGTGCCATGCCTGGACTGGTGTCCTGGGTTCTATAAGAAAGTGGGCTGAGCAAGCCACAGGAAGCAAGTCAGTAAGCAGCACCCCTCCATGGCCTCCACATCAGCTCATGTCTCTGGGATCCTGCCCTGTTTGAGTTTCTGTCCCGACTTCCTTCAGTGATGAACAGCAATGCTGAAGTATAAGCCAAACAAACCCTCTCCTTTCCAAGTTGCCTTTTGATCATGGTGTTTCATTACAGCACAGCAATAGAAACCCCAACCAAGACAGTCTGGAATTTAAATTTTATGAGGCTATCATAAAATTAGTTTAGATAGAAAATATTGTGAGTAATTTTATTCCTTGGTGCCAATTTCTTAGTCCATTTCCTGTTGCTGTAACAGAATGTCATATAACAAGGATATCATATCATAAAGAAAAGAGATTTCTCTCAGCTCTGAAGGCCAAGAAATCCCGCATGTGGTTGCCAGAGCATCTTGACAGGGCCGCTGTGTCGTAACAGGATGGTAGGCGTCTCACAGAGAAGTAGTGTGTGGTATCTCTGCTTTCATCCTAAAAAACATTCTTATTATTTATTTTAATGCATATGTGTACTTCACCCACATCTATGCCTGTGCACTGTGCTCCTCCAGTGCCTGGAAGACGAGATGATGTCAGCTCCTCTGGGGTGAAAGTCACAAGCAAGTGTGAGTCCCCGCAGAAGTGTTAGAAATTGAACACTAGTCCTCTGGAGGAGCAAGCACTGCTCTTAACCACTGACCCATCTCTCCAAACCCTCTCTTCTTTGAAAGCTACTCAAGGAAGGCCACAGTCCCATCTCCAAAGTCCATCAATATAGAAATGTGGGGGTGAATTTCCCAACACACCAGGCTTGCAAAACACCTCTAACCCGTTGTACCTGTGTAGTTCAACAGCCAGTGGTGGCGGCACAACCGTGCAGAAGATCTTTCAAAATATTGCTGTAGGAGGTCAGAAGGCTCCACCCCCAAATACACTTACTGGGCATAGGATTCTTTCCAGAAAAAGCAGGAAGAAAACAATTCTGACAGCGGTGTAGAAATGAACCTTCTAGAAGGGAAATTTCCATTGATAAAAGAAATGTCTGTTTGGGTCTTGTCTCCACTTAGTGTCAAGCACAGAAGGGGGGAGCAAAATCAGCAGACACCTTGTCAGCAGAGAAGGGACCCACAGAAGTCCAAAAACCCAAATTTGTCCTCCTTTTGTAAGTCTGCCTAGTACCTTCTCCATGCCTGGCCTTCTCTACCTGTGTGTTCATAGGCTTGTCTTCTCTTGCTAATCTGTCTTCTGCTGTAAAATGTGGGAGCTAACAACCCAAGAAGAAAAGTGTTTTCCTCCCTGATGATTATACTACACTTAGTCTTGTGATTCTGTGCAGCAAATGCACAAGTCAGGTCAGCTGAATCTTAAACCTTCCCAGATAACTTCTAAAGGAACGGAAGCCCCTGGGAAGCCCAATATTGATTTATGTTCATTTTAATGACAATCGGATTAGAAGAAAGCCTTTCCATATTGTGTTTAACATATATATGTGTGCGTGTGTGTGTGTGTTTGTATGCATGTATATATTCCTTAGATGACTTCTCTAATACTTTCCTTCTAATTACAAAATTAGGAAAGTTTACATTTTGACAGTAATTTAACATAGATGAGGGTTTGTCTGAAATTTTGAAGTAAACATCGTACTAAGAGAGACAGTGTGACTCCCTGTTCTGCAGTGACCCTCTATTTTCTTCATTTGAGTGGTCGAGAAAACTTATTTCTTATAGAGCAACAAGGTTTTTTCTTGACCTTTACTTAGCTCTAACAAAGATGTCTTTAAAAGAAGCTGTTTCTTTTCTCAAATAATCTGTTTCTTCTTTTGCAACAACATGGCACCAGCATAGTTTAACTTGTGCGGTTACTGAAGTCACATGACAGTACTCAGTACTCAGAGGGCTATCCATATGATATAGAATATGTTTATAATTTTTAAAAGTGGAAACATGGTCATTGTTTAAGATAAAATACATAGTTCCACAAAGAAAAGCTTAGTTTGAAATATGCCGCATGAGAGCATGAAATTGGGGAGCAGTCATATATTCACCTTTAACCAATTACAGTTTATAGTTTTAGAAGTTAAATCAACTGTAGCTCTAGACATAGCAATTCAGTTTTGGAAAGAGTCAGCATAATTATCCACTTTGCTACTCAAAATATTTTTGAAACATCTGACATGTGTTCTATAGTTGTGCGGGAAATGGAAAATGACTTAGCATGTAGGTTAGCATAAAGCTCTCGGTCTAAGTTTTGCATGGATTCAGTTCTCTACACAAAGACACATCAGTCTACTAAACCACACAAATAATGGACATAATATTCACAGGTACTTTCTAAAAAGTCTAATCTAGCTAGAGCACTTAGTCAAGACATTGAAAAGGAAACGTAGAAGGCACTGATGCCTTCTAGGTGGAAGGAAAGTGTTCTTCATACTTTTGCTTTTGCTCTAGATCACATAGGAGGACCAAGTCCCACATCTTGCAGGCACAATTCTTGCATGGACAGAGGCAGGTATACTCTTAAACCCCCTGCTGTCCTCAACTCTGAAAATCATCATTCCTGACTTCAGCAAAACATCCCAGATATGGCCTGAAATGCTATTTCGCTGAGTTGGTAATTCACCTTAGCTAAAACCCTATCAGTTCAATGAGCTGTTTTCATCTCTTCATCTCCAAAGGACCCCACTGATCCATCTGAAGGTTTGATTGAAAGGACTGGCATGCCATGCGACAGATGTATGGATCTATTTACTATTTTAGAATTTTTATTCATAATCAGGAAGATGAGTAGGATAGTATCACAGTTACTTTTCCTATTGCTATAACCAAAACTTAACATGAAGCAACTTAAGGGAGCAGAAGCTTATAATAGGCCAAAGAGTTTATAATTACTATAAGCCTCTATGCATTTCTTTGGGACTGAACAGCTGTGGGACTAGGTGGGACAGAAACTTCTGCCTAAAAAATGGCCCAAACATCATTTAGCAAGAATTTCCACATAAAGCCTGAGAAATCTAAAAAAAAGAAAAAAAAATTCTAGGCACAAAAGAACAGAGTTAAGCACAGCTTCATGGTAGCAGCATTTTCTCTGCACACTGTTTGCTAGAGTCAAGCAGAGGTATGACTCCTTTAAGAGAGGCTTCCTGACTCAGCATTAGTAACAAAACCCCTGCCTCTCTTTTAAGAGGCTCTGCCACCATACACTTAAATGGTGCTTATGAGCAACTGGCAGCATGCTTCTTTTGGTGGCATGGACCTAGAAACTCCACAGAGTTGTGGCAATGAACGTGGCTCCTGCCTGTACCTCCTCCATGAAGCTAGACTCTTAGAAAGCTAAAGAATGGGGTAGAGCCAGCCTCCAAAGCCACTGCTGCTTAGTAAAATAAGGACTCGAGTGCTTAGAAAAAGATAGAGATATACAATAAAGACAGATTCAAACCAAAAAAATAATCTTTTAAACAGTTTAATTACAGTGTGTTGAAAAATATATGTAGTTTTGAGATAGAAAAGAAAAGGAATAGAGAAAGTAAGTCCTTAAAAGAAGAAAGTGAGTAGCAGGACAAGGTAGCACACGTCTTTAACCCTAGTACTTGAGAGGCAGAGACAAGTGGATCTCTGAGTTCAAAGACAGCCTAGTCTACAGAGTGAGAGCTAGACATCCAAAGATCCAAAGATACACGGAGAAGCCCTGTCTCAAAAAATAAAAATAAAAAATAGAGTTAAAAAAAAAGGTCACATAAAAATGGAAAATACACAGAGAATCTGGATACTGTATGTTATTGTGTTGTCTTTGAATTGTTTGACTGCCGAGGAAGAAGTAACAGCTGCTAAAAGACATTTCATTATAAATGTTGCTGAATTAATCCAAATTTATATATTTTAAAAATGCCTTGACTTCAAAATGAAAGTCAAAAGATATGCTACTTCGGAGAAGAGGTTTTATTTTTGTTTCCACAGGAAATAAGAGGCTGTGGATTCATTACTACTTAAGAAAAATCAGGTTTGATTAAGGAGGACCCCCTGAAAAACCTCTAGTTGGAAAAGATGGCCCAGATGATCCAGTGTTTTTGAGCACCTTTGTTGCAGTTTCTTCTGAGTTCTGCATCTAAAACAACTTCAAGGCTGCTGGCTGAGATAATAAAACCTACAGAATACTCCAGTCAGGACTTAAACATAATCCTAAATTTTCTTTGGGTCCCAATAAAATTAACAGCACCCCCAATCAGCAGGAAATAGCCTAGAAAACTATGCCCACATTCCCTCCAAAAAAAATAGATTATAGATGTCTGTCTTTGTATAGAGTGTTTTTGTTTTGAAAAAAGGGACAATTCTGTGGAATAATGATCCTGTACACTGTAAAGATTTGGCACTCATATTAGTAGCCAGGTCAATAAGTGTAGGCAGGGTGACCAGACTAAGAGAATTCTGGGAAGAAGAAAGGCAGAAACACTCACCAGTCTGATATAGAGTAAGAAAAATGAGAATACCTCACTGAGAAAAGGTACCAAGCCACATATCTAAACATGGACAAGAATTATGGGTTAATTTAAGTTGTAAGAACCAGTTAATAATAAGCCTGAACTGTTAGACCAAAGAGTTTACCATTAATATGAGCTTCTGTGTGTTTCTTTGGGACTGAATGGCTATGGGACCAGGTGGGATATGAACTTCTGTCTACAGGCTTATTTTAGATTACATTGTCAGGGAATAGCCATCATGGATAGGAAGGTATAGGAGCAGTATGGTGAAGCAGTGGGTCACATTACCACTATAACTGTAGAGAGTAGATAGGAAATAGAGTGGTTATAAAACCTCAAAGCCCATCCCCAGTGACCTACTTCCTCCAAGAAGGTCCTATCTCCTAAATAGCTTTCCTAGCTTTCCAAAACATCACTGCCATCTGGGGACCACATGTTCACACACAAGGGGCCTAGAGAGGACATTTTGTCTTTAAATAACAATATGTGCCTTAAAACATTTTAATAAATGAAGCAGCTAACATCAGTCACAATATTGTTTTCCCAGTTGCTTCCCATTCATTTAACTTACAGACAGTAGCATTCTTGCAAGCCATTTTATTTTTTTAATAAGGTATTAAATTGGCTTAACCATTTTTGCACTGATGAGGAGAATTTTGCAAATTAGCTGTTTTAGATTTACAGCAAAGCCAAGAACTTACAGAAGATGTTTTCTATATGCCCTCTCTTCAGTATACACCAGACATACACACACACACACACACACAGAGAAAGAGAGAGAGAGAGAGAGAGAGAGAGAGAGAGAGAGAGAGAGAGAGCTTCTCCCACTGTCTATATCAAATGGTACATTTGATACAAGTAATAAAACTACAAGACACATCATTGTCACTAAAAGCATGACAGAATTCATAAAGTTTTGGGGATGAAATGGATATTTCAATCATGTACTTAATAATTTTCTGTTGTTGTTTAACAAGTTACTATAATCATGATGGTTTAATACAGCAACCATTTATTGTTTGCAAATCAGAAGTCTGAGACCACAAACTGCAACATGACTCAGGGTTTAGAAGTGCTTGCTTGCTGCACTTCACTTTCAAAGAACCTGAGATGAGTTTCAAACTTACATTAATAGATTCACAGTACCTTTAACTCCAATACCAAGTGATCAAATGTCCTCTTCTAGCCTTCATAGATACACACACACACACACACACACACACGGATAAATACCAGAGCTATGTAGCATCACTTGTAAATGGAATGGATGTATATTTGATGAAATTCCTTGATTACTTAATAATTGAATGATTTTCTAGGTCTTCTGAGTTCCCAATTATTTAAGAATGATTAGATCTCTTCTACCTAATGTTTCTGCTTTGCCCTGCCCCGCATCTCACAAGAGCAACTCATTTTCTTCTCTAAGTTTGTCTTGCTGAAGGAAGCTGTTAGATAGTGATTCTATTTTATATTTTCAGAAAGTATATTTCAAAGTGTGCTGATGAACTGTGATCAAGAACTCAGGTCAGAAACCCTCACCATTAGAACTGGCTTCCTAGCATCAGGAGGTGAAATGCAAGTTTCCAAAAGGGGGAAGCGGCAATTCGAAACCATTGCAGAAAATCGTAGCTGGTTAAATGCAGAGAACACCTGAACGTAGGGTTTCCCTCCCCCATTGATATGTCTATAGAACAATTCCCTCACCTAAGGCTCAGGGAAGATCATAGAAGAAGGGGTGAAAAGACTGTAAATGCCAGAAGACCAGGAAATATGCTATGAGATTTTGTCTTACAGAAGTGAGAGAAAAAATTGCTATACTACCTCAACAATATGGCTACCTAAATAGGACCTGAACAAAGACAACACCAGTAGACATGCTGTGGTAGTTTGAATAAGAACACCTCCCATAGAGTCATATATTTGAAAGCTTGGTCCCCAGCCTGTGAAACTGTTTGGGAAGGATTAAGAGGTACAGCCTTATTGGGGGAGGTGTATCACTGGGTGTTGACAGAGGTTTCTGTCCTTCCAGGTCCCACAGCCATTCAGTCCCAAAGAAACACACAGAGGCCTACTTAAATTATAAGCTGGTTTGCATATTAGCTCAGGTTTCTTATTAACTAACTCTTACATCTTAAATTAACCCATTTCTATTAATCTATGTATTGCGACAAGGTTGTGGCCTACCGTTGAGGTTCCAACAAGGTTTCAACATCTGTCTCCTTTGGGAGCTACATGGCTTCTCTTTTATTCTGCCTACTTTCTCTATATATCTCTGTTCAGATTTCCCACCTGGTTTCATTCTGCCCTGTAATAGGCCCAAATCAGTTTCTTTACTAACCCATAGCAACATCATATTCACAGCATACAGAGGGGAATCCTACATCATCTCCCCAAATCTGTCACAGACTCTAATCCTTTGAAGCTGTAAACAGAATTAAATTATTTCTTTGATAAGTTTTTGGTCATGGGATTTTGTCACAGAAACGTAACTAAGATACATGCTAATACATAATAATGATATCTTCTAGGACCCCAATCCTAATAAAAAGAACTTCAGGAAAGTAAAGAAAGCTAAGATCAGAAGAAATAACTCCTTGTCAGGAAGAACCCCTTAATTGGTATCAGCTGGTCAGTCCTGAAGTTATATACAAACAATCACTAAAGGCACAGAGCAAACTGTAGTTATATGTTGATGTAGAAGTGGGAAGGAGGGCAGGAGAGAATAACAAACAAAAAGACCATGGATATAGAAGAAGCAAGGTATATAGATATGTGGGAGTGGTAAAAGGAAGGAAAGGGAAGCAGGGAAATGATTTATTTATTTTTTAATTGAAAAAAGAACTCTGATCTCTTATTCCTAAATATTAAGACAGGATAGTTTCATTTTAATCATTCTTTTAAATTTTTGGTGACTAAGATATTTGCTTAAATATAAGCACACATTTATTTGCTGGGATAATTGACTAAAATGTTTGTATAAAATGGTTTTCAGTGATAATTAAAGAGAGTTCATGTGAACCAAAGCATGAAACGCCAGTCCATTTTCTGAACGAGGGTCGTGGATGTTATGAGTCACAACAACCCAGGAGCAGTCTACCTGGCATTTCATGATTTCCTTTGCCCGTTGCATATCGTGGGTTTTCACACCCCGAGGGCATTCCAGGAAGACTGGATTTAGTCAAGTTGCTGAGACAACAGCTGCTGCTGGACACAGCTTAACAGGGAGACAGAATACAGAAGAGAGAGAAGAGTTCAGCCACTGTAGAAATACTGAGCTGTGGATGTCAATACTCCCTTATAATCATGTCCAAAAGAGGAAATTTAAGATCTGGAAATTGGAAAGAAAGATGTTTACTTTGGGAAGCATGTATCACATTTGGTTTTATTCATCTTAAATGAAGCCATCAAGCTTTTCCATGATCTTGTTTTAACCTTTCAGACATAAAGGCATTTGTGAGTATTAAGTTCATTGCACCCTACATACACTTTGATGGACTAAATGATATATGTTTTGGTAATAATACCTACTTATCTCTCTCTATATATATATTCTAATAAATATATTCCCATATGTAAAAAATATAGGTAATATGGAGATTAGGTAGACAGGTAGATGTGTAGACTAAAGGGAAGGAGTGCTCTGGTATTTCTATTTGCAAAAGTCATTGAAACACTAGTTTCTGTCCTTCAGTAACAGCTTGTGTGCACTGTGTTCATGTCTCTCTGTTTTCCCATCAGCATAAAACATTCCAGCAGTCTGGGCAAAGGGATGTCAACCTGTGAACACAGCACTTGGAAGGCACAAGAACAGCCTAGGATAGACAGCAAGTCAAACAAAGCAAAACAAACAAAAAAACCCTAAAACAATAACTATAAACTCTTAACCAAATAGGCAATAGTAATGTTTTCTGTAATGATGTAGTAGCCCATTCTATTAAAAATAACCCATGCATTTCATACATTTTATCGGTCCGAACTGAAATCCTAATTTTTGAAAGCTCTAAAGGAAAACTAATCTTATGAAAGACAGAGGATCACTACTCATTTTATTTTTTCTTAATTTTCGTCTTTTTCTTTTATTAAGATAAAACATAGTGCCACGGTAGCCTTCTATAAGGAGATGTGTGCAAACAACACTCTTAGAAATCCATGTAAAATGAGCCCAATCCTTCAGTGGGGTCCATTTTTCATAAGTTCCACATCAACAAATAGAAAGAGGACCCACGGTCTCGTGAGTCTTTGCTCCCAATACAATAACTAATAACCATTTTGAAGATTCAAGAGTATTTTCCTTTGTTTTTCAAATACACATCCTATCTAAAGCAATTACCATAAGGAGTGACTTTGAAACAATCTCTGGCATTTGAATAACTTTGAGAAGTCCTCCGTTCGATTTAAATAGCTGGCAATGTCTATTTTGATCCATTACTCCAAAAGAGATAGGAACAAGCACCAGTCAATTTATTCTCATTGCTTGTCAGAAAGTCGTGGAAAGTCCACTCATTCTGGAAAATGTGGTTACTTTTGACAGTAATGTATTAGTCACTTTCTTGCTTCTGTGATAAAATAACCATGATTAGAAGCAGTTTCTGGAAGAAAGGTTGAATTTGCTTCACAGTTCCAGAGGGGAGCTGGGAGATCACATCACTATCCACAAATCAGAGAAAGAGAAATCAAACTGGAAATACGGTGAGGCTATGAACTCTCAGAGCTTGCACTCCGTGGTGTAGTTCCTCCACCCACGCTATGCCACCTCCTCAAACAGTGCCACTAATGCGGGACCAAGTATTTCAATACCTGAGCCCATGGGTAGAATGTCACATTCAAACTACCACACAGGGCAGTCACATGGCACATAACCACATTACCCCCTTCCTATCTTCCTCTGATGCCTCCCACCTCTCCCTCCTCATGGTAACTGAACTATTGAACTGCCTCCTTGGGTTAGACTTCCTGGTTAACTCTGTGCTGGGCTCTTCCCAGAGTATGTCTGTGGCTGTCACTATTGAGTCAAAACACATAAACAGTTTTAGGAAGGTATTTGACAGAATAAGCTCAATAGAATGGCTATTATTACAAATTTGAGTAATACGCCACACACTCTCACCACTAATTTATGCCATTTTTTCAGCAATTAAATGTGTGCCAGACCCTGTTCTTGGTGCTGGGAGTACAGCAACACAAGAGACATAAAAAAGTGTTCCTACACGTGTGTAAGACAACCTTCTTCACCAGTCTGTTTTCTTATAAATTAGTTTGGCCCTGATGCTAACAGCATTTCTCAGGGTTTCCAGTTTCCAGAACCTGTCCCAAAAAAAAACCCGTCTTTTTTTCTTTCTTTCTTTCTTTTTTTCTTTCTTTCTTTCTTTTTTCTTTCTTTCTTTCTTTCTTTCTTCCTTTCTCCCTCCCTCCCTCCCTCCCTCCCTCCCTCCTTCCCTCCCTCCCTCCCTCCCTCCCTCCCTCCCTCCCTCCTTTCTTTCTTTCTTTCTTTCTTTCTTTCTTTCTTTCTTTCTTTCTTCCTTATCCAGTCTTAGATTGTCTGTTAGAGCCACAGAAAACAAACACAGAATCTTCACAGGAAGAGGTCAGTGGAGAGACCGCAATGAGAACTCAATAGTCCACAGCCTAGAAGACACCCCTTACCATAATTAAATCAACTTGACCCCTGACCTTGGATTTCCATATTTCAGAACAGTGAGCTGCAGATTTCTATCATTCATTGGATATCTTGTCTATGATACTCAGTTGTAACAGTTGATCAAAGTACAATAGCACTTGAAATCTGAAGCTTGGGGATTGTTAAAAGCTCTCAAACTGAAGGGAAATTGAAAAATATAGAAGCAATAACTTATCAGATAAGTGTGGAAACTATATTGCCACAGCAAGTTTGTTATCATGAATGACTCCAGAAATTCAAAAACAAATAATCTGGTCTAATTGTTTTAATCTAAAACAAAAAGAAGCAATAAAAGCTTTTAAAAATTAATTTAATTGTTTTATTTCTGACATAATTATACATAGGACATTTGAAAAAACCTCAGTTTTAAATAATTTTAGAATCTTAAACTACACTAAAATGTGCAATAATGCAATTCTTTCATTTTTATTAATAATCCTTGATTTGTCAATTAAGTAAATAATTATTCATTTTGTAAAAATAGTGATCCTCACTATTGAGGGATTTTCTACTATAGAAGCAAGAATTTAAGTAGAAACACTGTACTGTCATAATAGCATTAAAAATAGATATATCTCTATGTCCTACAAAACAGTACATTTTATTTCTATTCTTTATTATCAAAAGGGTTAAAGAACAACACCACATCAATGGGGGAAACTTGATGACCAGATTGCTTCTAGGGTCACAATCAGTTACCTTATATAACCTGAGGCCAGCTGCCCAAGAATGGTATTGTATGCAGTGGGCTAGGCCCTCCTCCACCATATAGCAATGAAGACATGACCACAGGCCAATCTGATGGAGGCAGTTCCTCAGTTGAGAAGCCCTCTGTTCAGGGGTCTCTAGTTTGTGTGGAGCTGACAACAAACTAACCAGGATAGTAAAACAAATTGAAGCAAGCACTATTCCCACTGCAGCTCAGATGAGACATGTCCACTCCCGTTTCTACATAGAAAACTGGGTTTGCAGAGGTTACCTGATTGCCCAAAGTATGCAATGGTCTCACTATGCCTCCTGCTCTGGATCTCTAGCTTTTCAAGATATAACATGAGAAATGTGTGTATGTGTGTGCATATTTGCATCTACCATGGATCAAAAACAACTGCCAAAGTTACAGTGGATCTTGCATTGATTTATAAATAAAGAGAACTATGATATTGATTTAGTGTTTGAAATGAAGTGGTTCTCAGCTTCATGCAGATCTTAAATGAACAAGTAAAGTCATATAGCAGTATTTCTGAGGGTGCAGGTTCATTTCCATAGCAACCCTCTCTCCATAAAATTGCAACCAATCACATCTAGCAGGGAACAGACTTCACACCGTGGTGTACTTGTGTCCATAGCTCTGTCACCATCTACTCCAGCTTGGATCTTGGATGTCCTGAACCACGATCTGTTGAGGACTTGTACTTCTATCACAAAACCACATAGTCTTAACTAGGTAGAGCTTAATAAGTCTGGTTTAGATTACTGGGGATATGTCTTAAAAGAGATAGTGAGACTCTGACCAACTTTCTCTCTCTTTCTTCTGTTTCTTTGTTCAGAAAGTGAGCAATTTTATCCCACCACGAAGGACCACATGAAGTAGTGATTTGCCACAAGTCCACGGCAATGATACCAAGTAGTCATGGATGGAAATCTCCTTAACTGCGAACATAAACAAATCTTTTCTCCATATCAAAATGAATGTCTTGGCTATTTTGTTATAGTTATGAAAAACTGACTAGTAATCTCTCTGCCGTTTGTTTGCATTCCTGATTCCGTAAAGCAACTTCGTGGTGGTCATGGATGCTGATTTTCATTCTTAAAGGTTATCACAGTGTTTCATATAGAGTTTGTGCTAGATCAGTGCAATTGGTTTCAAAGTGAATATTGTTGACACCTAAGCATCAGTGAATGTCTCATTACATACAAGCCTGTAGTGGAATCCTTTACTCTTTTCAATGAGAAGGTCAATTTTATTAAATTTCTAAATACATAAATTAAATAAATAAATTTCAGCCGGTGAAAATTGTTTTCCTTTTTCAGTTCATGCCTCTTTAGTTCACCATTCCTTCTGATGGCAAATCACTGAATTAAGTCTTATAAAAGCAGCCAGACAGAATGCACGTGCATGTGAACTGAATATAATGCATGATTATTCGTGCAGATACTGCATCAGCCAATAAATCCTAGATGGGTAGTTTCCAATTATTCACAAAAGATTTGGCACTAGCCTATTCTTCAGAGTGCTGTGACCCAAAATAATCTATTTCTGCTTTGGCAATTCAGGTTACAGCCACTCTTAGAGTTTAGTGCCATAGGGATAAAGAGAAATAATAAAGAACTTTTGGTTTCATGGTGGACAAGTTTTGAAATGCATCGAGGTATTTGGAAACAAATTTGTTCTCTGATTCTGAGGCTGCCTTCTCTGAGTCAGCCTCGCTGTATGTTCTCTATAATCTAATTTCTTTCAAGATGGCTTTCAGCTCCCCAGCGCTGTTTTGTTCACAATTGATGTTAAGCATGAAGGAATGCAAACACTTGCAGCATCAAAAGCAACTGGCATCCTACCACCAGGAACTTCCTGGCACAAGTTCACAAAACGAGATTTAACTCCTCAGAGTGGCATGGAACAGACAGAACTAACGGGTGGTCTTTCTAGAATGTCCTATAACCATCACTGAAACAGCAATTTGATGCCTCAACACCAGAATTTCTCTGCTTATCTTGACATCAAGCAGTTTTGCTGTTACCTTTAAACAAAAACTCAGGACATTTAAAAGAAACTTAAGGTAAAAGAGTTTTTAAAAAATGAAAAAAAACAAACCAAACCAAAATAAAACAAAAATCCCACACCATTCCTTTAAAACACCAAGGATTTGCTGGTAATTTCCACAACCTTGCATTATCGGCCTACCAACACTTTACATTTCACTTGAGAACAGCAAATGTGTTTCCTACACAAGTAAATCAGATCATGGAACTCCTCAGTTTGACCAAAAATTTCAAATTGCTCCAAAGACAAAACAAGATGGCCAATGTCTGATTAAAAAAATCCACGTCCAAATAGACAATATCAACAAATATAAGGGCACTGCTCTACTCCACAGAGACAATGTTCTATTTACCTAAAATGACATTTTACTGGCTCCTTCCCTTTCTGATCTGAGGGAGAGGGCAATGAGATGTTCTTGACCAGAATATTTATACATTTGGTCATCACTTATCTATTAACTGTGCATTTTTCAGCTGTCAAATGGTGCCATCTGTTTGTCCAAATTACACAGATTATGTCGATATTCACAGCAGAACAAAGAACTAAGAGGTCTGACTCTGATCAACTTCATCCTAAAATACTTCTGTCTTCCATTTGTACTCCCCTAATCATACAAGAAATATTTAAAGGCAAAACCCTACAGGCCTTTTATTTATTGTAAGTATGCTAATCAACAACTTAAAGTTGTTTTTAATCTTTTAAATACTTTGTAGCAAGTAACATGGCAGGTGTTATGATTTCAGCCACAATAACGCTGACACTTCCGGATTCTAGGGCCATGCATGTGCAGACAAGCCCTCAGGTAGGGGCCCCTGCTTGACCCATACACATGCGTGGTTGCACATCATCCACTCCCTTGTGCGTATGCGTCAGTCCCATCATGTGCATATGACGTAGTCACGTCAACCCACTGTGCGCATGTGCTACGCAGATTTTAAAAGCTTGACCCCCCCCCCCCCTCTCTCTCTCTCTCTCTCTCTCTCTCTCTCTCTCTCTCTCCACACTGACTTCTTACTTGTGCCAGGTAATTTCAGCAGAGTCTTTAAAAATGTGATGTTACTTCCTGATGCCTTGAAAACCCCAAGGAAGAGCAGTGATTGGGTGTTTCTCAAATGCTTCAGTCAATGGCAGCAGTATCTTAATACTGACCATGTATGTCTTTCATTGGCTTCTGATTGGAAAGGTTCTGTGAGGATGTATCTTTGGATAAGGATTTTAATCACTTTGAATATGTCCCCAGAACAGGGATTATTGGAAGGGATGGTGTTTTTACATACTGTCCTGAGGGATCTCTGTGATGTTTCCCATAAAGAACGTATTAATTCCATTCTCAGTTTCCTAACCATCTCAACCATTCACCTTTACAGGTTAGCTCCAGAGTGGAAGAACTTTATTTCACAGATGAGGACCTAGTGTTTCTGATTATTTCCTCTGTTATTTGCCACAAGCTGATATAGCGTGAAGGTAAGATCTCTGCTGTCCCTCTTTGAATCAAATTGACTTCAAATTGCTGTAAGTCCTGGTGGGTCTTGGTAAAGCAATGTCATTTAACATTAATATTCCTGTATTTTCTAACCTATCAATTCTATATGTGTCCATTTTAGTGAAATTTGAAATAAGACTAAATTCTATGTCTCTCTTCCTTTCTAGAAACAAGCGCCTAAGAAGAGAACAAGACAATGTACCCTGATCTTAAGTGGAATAGTCAATTTCTCCATACTGGTCTAATTGGTGGCACTGGATCTATGACTTACTCAGTTTATCGGAATTAGGAGCTTTGTGGTGTTTTGAATAAGAAATTCAGTCATAGACTCATACATTTGAATGTTTGGTCCCCAGTTGGTGGTACTATTGGTTAGGTTAGGGAGCTGAGACCTTGATGAAAAAGTATGTCACTGGGGGCTGACATTGAGCTTTCAAAGCCTTGCACCAATCCCAGGGCCCTCTTTCTGTGATTTGTGCTTGCAGTTCAATAGGTGAACTGTCAACATGCTGCTCCAGATATCCTCTATCAGCTACAATAGCTCCCTGCCAAGATGGTGATGAAATCTTATCCCTATGGAATAAAGCCCCAGACAATCCCTTCATTCGTGTGTTTGTCACAGCAATAGGAAAGTAACTAATACCTCCTGCTTCTTTGTAGCTTGCCAAAACCAAGGCCTACAATAGTGTATTACTTTATCAGATTTTTATCACAGTGATAGATGCCTGACAAAAACTATGAAAAGTAGGAAATATTTATGTTGCCTTAACAGTTGCAGAATGCTGAGCTCATAATTTCTTAGCCGTGTATCATCGGGCAGAATGTCATCGAGGTAAGAACCCACACAGGAGGACGTTATTCATGTCATTTCAAGATGAAAACAGAGAAAGGAGAATCTTCATACTCATCAGTCTTCCTGGTTTCCCCCTTCAGTTTCCTCATGGCTCCAAGACTAGGACTGGAGCTATCTATGTTCAGGATGGATCTTCCCTCCCAGTTAATCCTTTCTGAAAAAAAAAAAAAAAACCTCCTAGAGACATCCACAGCACCAACATTCCAGGTGGTTCTAAAACCAGTCAAGTTGACAGCACAAATCCTCGCAGCTGACCCTGAAACACCTGAGATCATGTCTTCTTACCCTGAAGCCTTCCTTCAGTGTCCTGATTAAGGTTCATCCCTTATAGCAGTCCTTCCTCCAGTCACTGTACATCCTTGTTTTCCAGCTGAAGGAGTACAGGCTATACCACCTCAAAATTGGCTCTCTGCTATTTGCATATATTGATTATTTCACCTACAGGCTTTGAGAAACAGAAACTGCACTGGAAGCCTAAGATGGTTAATATTGACAGTCAACTTGTCAAGATTTTAAATCATCAAAGAGACAGCATCTTGGGTGTGTCTGTGAGGGACTATCTAGATTAGGTTGGTTGAGGTAGTTCGACCTGCATTGCATGAAGTGCATAAACGTTAGAAAGAGAACTGAGACCAGTGTTCACATCTCCTGTTTCAATACGAAAGCTGCCGCACTCTGCTCCAGCTACGGCTTCTCTGCCATTATGGACCCAAACTGTGAACCAAATAAACCTTTTTGACACGACTTCTGGCAAGTATTTCGTCACAGAGGTTTACAAAAAGGAACTAACACAGAAACCATCATCCCTTAGCTGCTTACAGACAGATCCTCCAAATAACCTCAATTTTCTTCAAACCTCTTCTTGGGTATGTATGAACCAGGGAAGATGAATTCTGTTCAAAAGATTTTAAGATTACAAAGACATACTATTGAATCTTCCCTTAAGAGTCACAAACAGATCTCTCAACCACACGGACAGGAAAGTACTTCTCAGGGAAATTGTTTATTCCAGAAAGTTCAGGAAACAAGACAGACATGAGGACATCTTAAAAAGATGGGAGGAAAGCTGTCACTTTAATAAGATACAAACATATTATAATTACAAAGCCTCTCCAAATCCAGCTGTTCACAGATGTTCACTGCTAACTCTGAAAGACCAATTTTTCCTCTCTCTGTTTCTCTTCTATGTACTGGACAACAACCTAAATCAGCTTTCTGGACATTCTGGCTCGCTCTCTCTCTCTCTCTCTCTCTCTCTCTCTCTCTCTCTCTTTCCCCTTCCCTTCACTTCTCCCTCTGTCTGTTCATTGATGCTGCGTTCATGAGAGCCAGAAGGTGGCACAACCTAAATGTCAACAGAAGATTGGATAAAGAAAATGTGGTACATTTATATAATGGAGTTCCTACTCAACTGTTAAACAAACAAACAAATAAAAATGGACAACTCCTGAAATTTGCAGGTAAAAGCCTAGAACTGAAAAAAACAAAGAAGCAAATAAACTTTCTCTGATTGAAGTAGCTCAGACACAGAAAGACAAATAAGGTATATGTTTGCTTATATGTGGATCTTAGCTGTTAAGTCAATGATAAACAAGCTACAATTTGTAGAAACGCAGAGGCTAGTCACAGAGTGAGGGACTGAGGCGACAGATAGATATTGTTAGGAAATTGAAATTGAATAGTTAGTTTATTAGTTAGTTAGTTAGTTACAGATGGATTGGGGGGCTGTGATGGGAGGATTAAGTGTGGAAGGAAAGAGAGAGGCAAACAAAGGGAAAATATGATGGAGACAGTTAAAATTAAGGGCTGTTTGAGGGGTGCTGTGAAAACCTAAAGTCGCCAAATAATGGGAGAGACAGAGTCGCAAATGGACATCCCTCATCAACAAATGAAGCTTCAAGACGTGGGACTGGGTTACGTCTAGTTGAGTTGCTACCCAACGGGGTCCTGTGGGTATCCCCTAACAACTCAAGCTATTGCCAAGATTATAAATTGCTCTCCACAAATTGATAGCAAAGCCCCATTGCTGAAGACAACACTTGAGCAACTCATTGAACACAGAGAAATCGAGCTAGGTTCCTATAGAGAGCCTTTACCTCTCTGCCCTAGTATCTTTGACCAAGGAAGGTACTCTGCAAAATACCGAAAGAGAAACATAAATGCCTAGCTAGTCACAAACTCTTTGATCTACAATGTTCTACCTGCTAGACAATGGTGGCACACAGCTTGTTTGAATAATTCACCAATATCTGACTTAAGGTCCATTCAACAAGATGAAAATAATATCTGTCAGTGTTTATGTAACCAAAAATATGAGACTAGACAGCCAAGGACCTAGGGTAAAACCAAATGCTACTGTTCTAAGGCAATAAAAAAGTAGCTATAAAATGACATCCTGTTATACTCAGAGATCCGTGCCTTGCTCAGACATCATCAGAGAAGCATCCTCCTGTAGCAGAAAGGAACAAATAGACTCACAGGTAGACATTTTGCAGAGTCAGATCTTGGACCGCCCAGCCCTAAATGAGATGTCACCTTCCAATCCCTGTCCTCAGAGCTCGGGGAAACACATGGAAGAGGAGACAGAAAGATTTTAAGAGTTAGAGAGAATGGAGGACTTAAAGAATACAAAAGTCTGTGAATCAACTAAGCAAAGCTCATATGAATTCACAGAAACTAAGGCAGCGAGTATAGGACATGCACAGGCCTTCACCCGGTTCTTTATGTATGGATTACGGCTTCCTGTTTAGCGACTTTTATGGGATTCCTGAGTGTTTCAAAGTGTGAGTCTCATATTCTTATACTTTCTTTTGGGTTCTTTTCCTTCTGTTCCTTTGTTTTGTCCAGTTCTGATCTGTAAGTTTTTCTTTGATCTTAATAAATTTTAGTTTAGTTTTATTTTATTATTATTATCCCTTAAGTTTGTTTTCTAAAGAAAGACAGAAAGAGAGTGGATCCAGGTGGGAAAGGAGGCGTGGAGGGACTGGGAGAAACAGAGGGAGGAGAAACTATAATCAGGATATTTTATGTAAGGGTGGAAAACTATTTTCATTAAAATATTTTTTAAAAAGAAAGGGGGAGGAGGTAAGAGAATAGAAAAGCATGCCTCCGGATGCCATGGAGTTTTAGCTGAAAAAAAAAAAAAGAGAACACTTTGAAAGTTCATTAAAAGAGGAGTGTGCACTTAAAATAATGCCTTTGCTCAATGACTAATACTTCTTTACGATTCTATAACGAATAGCTTAAATGCTAAAATGTAATTCCTGAGTCACACAAGAAAACAGAAATATCTCAGTATTTAGCAATGGGACCCTGGCTGCTTGGAGCCTGACCCAGTGGTTTGTGCTGCTTCTGGGAAGCGATGAAAGAAGCTGGTCGGGAAGTGTAGGGTGGGAATCACAGAAAGATGCCAGTCTGCTCTCATCCTTGACAGCCAGAGTTGTGTTGGCTAGACATTAAAAATGTCCCTGTTTCTATGAGTAATTCTGTCCTGGTCAAAGAATAGAAATCCTAAAACTGTTTAGGGGAGCTGCTTTGTGTTCTGATTTCTTGTTTCCAACCTTCATTCTCCTTTTATGTAGACAAAAAGGACCTCAGCATCCTGGAAGCTGTATGTGACTGATCACGTCCTGGGTCCCAGAAGGTGTTCCCAAAACTCCAGTCCAGTACGCACACCATGGTAGGGAGAGGATCATGAAGACATTCTAGGTGGGACAACTAGACTGACCAGGCTTATCCTTGCATGCCGCAACCTGATAAAGCCTTATTAGCCCCTAGATAGACCCTTTGGGAGTATAGAAAAAAAAAAAAAAAACCTAAAGTAGTTGTCTTTCTCTATAAAAGAAAAAGATTTTATTATAACAAGGAATTTAAATCTCCCCAACCTTGTAAGACTTTTATTTTCACAAAGCCCTTGCTACAATCATAGAACTGAAAGTGTCTTAGTTTTCCTTCATTTTATTTGTGATGAGTCTTTTAAAAATAGCCAATCACAAAAGACTGTGAGGTGAAGAGCAACACAGACACCGCCAGCATTAGAATAAAATCATCTGAACTCCCTGTCTTTGTGTACTTGCTCTTCTGCCTAGGTGAGTAGTACATGCTTGTGACCAGAAGTAAAATTTGTCCCTACTGAATTCTCTTTCTTTGCCACTCCATATTTACTTCTAACAGTGGAAGTCCTCTTTTGGAACCCACTGCCTCCATTATACATGAGTTCTGTCTGTCCCATTTCTCTTATGTCTTCAGCTATAATAAACTCATTTTCTGAAACTCAACCAACCTACCTTGTCTGTGGAATTCATCCTGTGACATCGCCCTGGGTGGTTTTGGAGGTGACTGAATGTTTGGGTCCTAGTACACCCCACCCTCAAATTATTCTCACCTGAGGCAAGACAGGTGTCTTCTTCACAGAGTACCTGCCCTCCTCTTCCCCTTTCAAAGCCCTATTCAAACAATTAGGTCCTTGCCCCTCCTTACTCATGAAGCTGAGCCCTGAAGGAACAAATTTATTATGGAAGAAGAGAGTGGGTTGTCTGCTTATTGACCTCCCACAAGTGACTCCAGAGGTAAATCGGAGTAAGTTCTTAACTATTCTAATAGGCCGTCCATTTTTTTCTCAGGAGGCTGTCCTCTCTGAGAATGCACCCTCTGTGTTCCTGTCACTCAAACAGCTTATGTTCTTTATTAAAACTTTTGTATTGACTCTGCTTTGTAAGTACTTTCATCTACATTCTGTTACAGACACACCAATAACCCAACTATGACTTGATTGAGTAGTTCTTCAGTGAATTCAGTTATGGATTCACTTTAAACACAGGTTGTTTGTGACTGCAATCCAACTCTATCATTTTGGAAGTAGAACGACGAAGAGCTAAGCACATGCTTGGTCTTTTCTCAACACAGTCTTGAATAGTTTAGCAAGATATTTTGACAGGCATTCCTTTCTGAGGAAAACACGCATCTTGATCCAACACAACTAGAAATGTTATGAAACACCAAGCATCAACCCAATCCAGTCAAACTGTATTTTTACAAACATAACATAAAGCTTAAGACAAAAAGCCAAAGAACTCTATTCCATAAGACAGTCTGTAATGACAGGTGAGTCTGAGGCCAGCCTGGTCTAAAGAGTGAGTTCCTAGACAACCAGGACCACACAGAGAAACCCTATCTTGGAAAATAAAAGCAATAAACAAAATTAGCAGTTTTCTTCACAGTCCTGATAAAAATATAAAGCCAGTGCCGGAAGGATTTCACGTCGGAGGCAATGTCCCTGCTTATTCCTTTAATGCACTTCAGGGTTTCTCCTAATATCCTTAAACAACTTCCCTTGATTTTCTGAGAGTTTTCCTAAGCCAGTGACAATTAAAATAAAAATTTCAAAGGAGTAAAGCAAAAGAGGAAAAGCTACAAAAAGCCGATTTGGTTTTCCTACCCTTACCCCTCTCCTCATTTCCCAGCCGCTAATCCGCTCTCAAGCAGCACAATAGAGCAGCTAGACATAAAGAAGGGAGATAAAATTGGCCAGCTAAGACATTGTCCTTGCTAATCTGCGCCATTTACATAAGGGTTAGGAGGCTTGTTTTATCATTTAAACAGACTTAAAAGCCCTTTGCAAATGAGATTTAGTTCCTACAAAGGAATGAATTGGTTGGTGTTATTTGGCGAGTTCCTTCTAGCCCAAAGCTGACTTGGCAGTAACCAAGCTGCTTCTTGGGCCACATGGAGTGTAAGCAAAGATTGCTTCCAGCTACCAAAACCCCTGAAGCCTCAAACTGATTAAATTCTTACCAGGAGGTGAAGAGGATGAGTGCCAGGCTCAAAGGCCAACCATACCAGAACTTGAGCTATACCTGAACAAGCACTTTTTAGGCAAACGACTCAAGGTGGCCCCTTGACTCTTCTCTGGAAAGGAAAATGAAGAGCAGACGGTGTATGTACTGCAGAGACTGGAAGATTCCACACTGTCCAAGTGGTGAAGGGACAACCAAGTTCTTTGATTCATCGTTGGTCAAACTGGCCTTGAGCACAAAGACAGACTGCAAAACCAACTCCTTTGCCACCATCAGAACAAAAGTCTTTAGGAAGAAAATGTCTTCTTAGCACAGACTAAACTCTCTGCATCAAAATCTTAAATTTAAGTCGTCTAGACGATGATTCTATAGACCATACACCAACTGTATGTTTTACCTGGCACACCTTGAACAGATGTTCAGAGTGACCTTGGCCTGTGGCTCAGCAGGGTGCGTAGGACGACCTTGGTTAAATTTGCTCCCGGAAAGAACCAGGGTGGTAACGCCCTCCATTCTTAAGTCATCCAGATCTTCTGCAAAAAACACAACAATAACAGAAGGAATTAAATCTAGTGTTTTACAGTACCTATCAGTAACTTGTAAAGTAAACCACTATTTTGTATTTTCTATGAAATAAACCAACTCATGTATAGTTATATTTTCCATTTTTTCTTAGGCTAGTTGTGTCAACAGCAGCTACACAGCCTGATACCTCCACTTGCAGTCTGAGGGGCTTATCTGTAATGGATTAAATAAAATTGAGCACCTAGTCCCAGGCATGGATAACACAGTTTCCCAAGTGACTAGAGTGGGCAGTGTGGGCTATGAGTCCCAGGAAGGAAGCTGTGTGGTGGGTGAGAGACCTTGATGGGGCAACCAGTCCCACGAGGAGAGATAGATAGATGGGCATGCCACAAGACCACGACAGACACAGGTCTCCGAAGGCGGCTGGTCTGGGACAGGGAGCCACAGGGCAGGTGAGAGACAGAGATATGGATAAGCACGCCATGCAGAGTAAGGTTGGATATTTATTTAGTGGGTTATAAAGGGGAAAGAGAGAAGGGGAGAAGGGGGGAGAGAGAGAGAGAGAAAGAGAGAGAGAGAGAGAGAAAGAGAAACAAAGAGAGAGAGAGAAACAGAGAAAGAGATGGGGGCAGGAGAAGTAGGGAGAATGGAGAGAGGCAGAAGCTGCCTCTTTGGGGGAGAGATGGAAAAGGAAAGAGATTTGGGCTATGAGCAGGAAGGAAAATCTGCCTACTTCAGCGGGTTTTGGTTTGGGGGGCATGGGACACACAGGACAAGATGGAGTGGGCAGGACTTGTCTCTTAAAGGGACAGATCAATTACATTATACACTCAGGGGAAGCCAGACTTTGCCTATACCAAAGAATCAGGGTCAGCCAGTATGAAGTTGTATTGGGTTTATTAGGTCGAGATGAACACTGTAGGTTTAAGTGTAGGTAGCAATGAGCGAGACAAATATTCTGTCCAAAGCCGACCCCCAAAATGGCTGTACTGCTGACAATGTCCTTAACAGACGAGCTATGACCAGATAAATAGAAGCTTAGATTCAGCACCCTGGGGAGTCTCCTGACAGTGTTTCTGTTTACCAAGATCTTGAAAAGAAACCCACTTTAACTCTTCAGAAACCTCCCTTAATCCAGCCCCAAAGGTCATTTATCTTCATAAGGGCATCTAATTGCCTGCTCCTTATCAATCTGAACAGCCTGCATCAGCCCAAAGACATCCACACTGCTGACTGTCCTACAAAATCTGCTTGCTTTTTTGCCATTTTGCTTCTTCCCTCCTCCCCCAGTCTGAGATACAGCCTTGGCAATCTGATCACCAATAAATCTTTCTTTCTACACGTGGAGTGGTCTAGTTCAGTGTTTTTACTTCATCCTCACCTACAACAAACATTCTCTAGTGCCTTGATAGCAGCATAAATGAGTCTGTGGCTTTTGAAGTTATATTGTTGAAAGGCTGTATTTTACAACCAGTTTCAAAACATAAGCCACGTTTAAAACAGACATAGTATCAAGCTGCCTTGTCAATATGTAGCTCCGTACTTTTGAGTGAACGCAGTTCCCCTATCCTCTGTTGCTTTACAGAGTTTCTTTGGGCAGTGGATAGTGAACAGTATTTACAACTGACCCAAGTGTAGGAAGTATCTGTGGAGTGTGCAGTCATAAGGATGGGAACTGGATCATACAGCCTCTGCAGAAGGTTCTAGAAGAGCACTGAAGAGGGGGCAGAAAGAGTGTAAGAACCAGAGGTGGGGACTGCGATGAAATGTCTTCTGCGCATGCCGGAATCACTGCACTCACGGAGCCACAGCGGCTACGGCTGCCTGCTTTCCTGTACTTGTGTGCATGCGCCTCCACAAGAGGAGTTCAGTCAGCATGACAGAATGCTTGCAGGAGGCACACTTGACGCCCTACACCTACCTGAGGAGCCATTCAGAGTTGATGGCTTCTAGAGGAGGAAGTCAGTTTTCTTTAGGGGAATGGCCCCACATTTGTGGACATATTGACATGGAGAAGGCACTAATTAAACTTGGTGGGTTATTGAAACAAAGTTAAAAAAATAAAACTATGAGATCTGGGAGAAGTTAGAAAACGTGAATTGAGATTGACTATATTTACAGGAAATTTTCAAAGAACAAATTAAAAATATCTTTGAGCATTAAGATTTAAAAGTGAAGCGAGCTTGATGAAGTTTTTTTATATAAATCCTAAAGAGTTTCTTTTGGTAAATTAAATTGCAAGGTGGTTTTATAAGAAACATTGATCCATTTTAATGATGAGAAGATTGATATGTTTAAATTCAAAGTATACATCCTGACTGAAGGCACATTTTGAGATAATTCTAAGAGACAGGGAATATTGTCTCTGCAAGTCACATTGATCTTTTCCATTATGTTGTAGTTCTTGACTCCCAGCCAGCAAAAAGACAAAATAAGGGGTTCCTATCCATTTCCAACTCCCCTTTATTTCCTGTCCTTTGGTCTTAGTCGGAAACAAATAGATGAAAGGATTTAAGGAATGCAAAATTGTGAGACACTGGTGACAACAAAGATCCAGAGAATAGTATACTTCTATGGCTAGAACCTTGATCACAGCCTCTGATTTACGCATCCAGTGAACCCGACACCTCCTCTGCAGCAGTCACCCCAAATAGTCAGGGTGTGGCCGATGACTACCAGCTTCCATGTTTTGCATTTGCTACTAACTCAAAGCCAACTATATAAAGCTAAATATTCAGGAACACCCAAACTTATTAGTCCCTAAGCAGGTGCTGGAAGCATCCATGTCCAGAAAAAAAAAATGTGCAAGCAAAGTGAAAGAAGTAACCGGACAAGAAAGTTTCATTTTGCAAGGGTAATCTAGGCTAACAAGCACATCTGGGCAGGAAGCTCACTTAGTTTGTTCTAGCACTGGTGGCAACTGTGGCTTTTCCCCCTTGCCTGGGGACTGACCACACAGTCTTTCACAACTGGCTAATTTTTAAAGAGCCAGTGCAAAAGAAATGACGGAAAGTGGGGTAGATGGAGAAGAGATCAGTTGTCCCAGGCAGGAAAGTGGGTGAGGGGTGCTGTGGGTTAAGAAAAGTTTTACCACATGAGAGAGATTAAAAGATTTACATTCCTTTGCATGAAGCTTTACAAGGTGGGGAGACTTATGGAATGTTGGCCTTTGGTGAGCTGCTTACCTCTCTTAGTTAAAAGCACTTCTCTCAGAGGGAAGGTTGAAAGCATTGCTGGAAACAGACCCCAGACCTCTGAGTTCTGACCTCTGAGGATCTAAGGCAGCTTGACTCTGGTCACACAGAACCAATCTCACTTGCCTAACCAGTATCTCTGTGACTGCTGCCAGGCCGGCTAAGTTATGTGTGGTCCATCTCACAGTTTGCTTAAGAACAAAGTCTGATTCCCTGCAATGCAAGACCTGCAATATAAAGACCTTAAGAGGAAGTCTCCTTTTGTCTTGCCTTCTCAGCCTGGAAGCTCTACCTTCAGAGCCGTGCTGTGAACAGCATGCTAAATGCCTTTTTGCCTGAGAAGGATGACACATCTTTGTCTCTCTCTTATTTGAGAGGTGAGCCTACCTGCCTTGCCTTGGGGACACTTTCCCACCTTTGCCACTGAACTCCCCATCTCCAACACTAGGACTTCTTGTCATACCAAGGTTTCTGTCCTTCTCCAGTGCCAGGTATTTTTATTCTCCAATGCCAGTATCTTTGGTGAGTTTTTCCCAGGTGTTCACCAAAAATGTCTGCCCATCTCAATGCCAATCAATCCAAACCCTAGATTTAGATCAGATCTTGGGTTTTCCCAGGCCTGTTGTATCTTAACATGGTCAGGATTCAGCTGTGCCTTTGTGTCTTTGATTGATATGTGGGATTCCCCTCTGTATGCTGTGAATATGTTTAATTACCATTGATTAATAAAGAAGCCGCTTTTGGACTATGGCAGGGCAGAATAAAGCCAAGTGGGAAATCAGAAAAGAGTATAGAGAGAAAGTAGGCAGAGTCAAAGAGATACTATGTAGCTGCAGAAGGAGGAAGACTCTATGTAGCTGTCCAAAAAGCAAGAGGTAGCAAACCTTAAGCCTCCTGGTAAAATATAAAATAATAGAAGAGAGTTAACTTAGGATATAATAATAGTTAGTCAGAAATAAGTCCAAGCTATTGGCCAAGCGGTGTTGTAATTAATATGGTTTCTGTGTTATTTTCCAGGTCTGAGCAGTTGGGAAATGGAAGAGCAGTCTCTGTCTACAAGTGGTACCACAATGTGGGCAACTACATCCACATAAAACCTGAGAGAGCTTGGTGAGAAACTCTAGACAAAAAAGAAGGAGTGCAGAGCAGCTTCTTGGTCGCCTCATTTTTTAAAATTAGGATGGGCTCTGTTTGCTGGTAGCAAGCAGGGGCACCTCAGCTCCTTTAAAAGAGGTCTTCCTGACTCAGTATTGCCAGCAAAGGCTGCTCAACTTCCTTAGGGGAAGGCTTCCTGGTTCGTGCTAGTTGCATGAAGAGTTCTGGCTCTTTCAGGAGGCTGAGCACCTAAATGGGGTCTATGAACAATGTGTTATAAATTGCTTAGTTGTGACATAGACCCATTGCAACTGTGGAGCTAGGGCACTCTTAGAAGCAGTGACCATGCTTCTGTCATGTTGGATAGGGCAAGAGCCAACAGGCAGGAGTGCTTAGCATTTAAAAAAGAAAAACAAAAAAGTGCTCCTGGTCAAAAAATGATTACAGATATGCAATAAAAACAGAGTCAAATGAAAAAGACCTCTAAATGGGTCACGGTGTTGATGAAATGTATGTAGGCTTGGAAGAGAGAAGAAATTGTTATAAAAAAATAAATGGTTTTTTAAAAAGTAAAGTCTTTAAAGAGACAGAGTACCAAGAGTCATAGATTAAAGGAGTAAAAATAATAAGCCATGTAAAGATGAAAAATACACAGAGAGTATGTATAGTATTGTGTTTTCTTTGAATATTTTGACTGTGAATGAATTAAGTACAGAGAGACATTTTATTGTATGGGCTACTAAACTAAACCAACCCAAATATTTTCAAGGTATCTTGACTTCAAAATTTGGGTCTAAGAATATGATGCTTTAGAAAAGAGGTTTTGCTTTTGTTTCCACAAGTGATAAAAAGATGAGGATTCCTTATCAGCTAATATGGTTTGATCAAACAAGACTCCCTGAAGCAATCACCCAGATGGTCCAACACCCATGACTGCTTCAGGACTGCTGATTGAGATGGACCTACTACACAGGATACCCCATGAAAGACCTGATTAACAGTGCCCCAATAAGCAGGAATTAGTCTAGAGAACAAAATCCAAAATTCCTAAAGAATTGTTCATAAATGTTTACTTACATTTATAGGGGGATATAATATAGACATGAATACTTAACATTGGTATGGATCCTGGTTTATTATTATAAATTTAAGGTCAATTTTGTTATATGTATATTTCTTCTCTTGATTAAGGTATTGTGTTTGTGCAGCTCATTTAAAAATTTAATGTATAATTAAGAAATACAGGTAAATAGATAGTCATGTATAATAGCCAAGCTTTTAGTCATGTTAGTTAGGTTTTCTAGATATACAGATATATATTTCAGATGAATAGGTATTCTTCAAAGACTAACAGAATATGACATATAAGATGTTTTTAAGAACTTAGGGCTTCTCTTGACAACATCTGCTCCTGTCAGTACCAATCTACTCAAGAGGATGATGGGCACTGAAGAGGTTCCTTTGGAGATTGTTAGACATTTAGGCAACTGTTCTTGCCTGGACTGCTTGATGCTATGCTGTATGAACTGGACATGCAGGGCCCACAGAAAAATGACTGCTGAACTTATTTAAAGGTGAGACAATCCTTCAGGGTTGCTGCTTCATGAAAGAGTCTACCAGACATTCTACAGCATACAAAAGAAAGTGACTGACAAACTTCCAATAGAGACGAAATAGTCTTTCAAATTTCCTGCTTCATGGAAAGGTCTGCCAGATACTGTGGGCCTGAAGGCTAAATATGGATGCCCCAATGTTACAGAAGAACTTTGGGTGACTGTCCAGACAACAAGATGTCTTTGTCAATTCTAGAGTTTTAGAAGTTGCTTACAATGTTCTTCTTGTTAACTTAGGTAATATTATGTCCTTCTGGAGTTTTTTATTGAGTTGAAGAATAGATAGCTATAGCTATAGGTTTCTTTAGTTATGATAAAAGATAAAGCAGATACAGATATTATAACTGTGTTGTAATTAATATAGTTTCTGTGTGATTATTTTGGGTCAGGGTTGGGGCTAGGAAACAAACAAGCAGCCTCCCATCTACAGACCATCCTTCCCAAAAGTGAAACTGGAATTCACAAGGATATTTGTTTCCTTCTTTTCTTTTTCCAGCCCTGCTTGAGAGTACTACTCAATCTTACTTACCTAAAGACTCTCACTTTGTCTGTATTATAAATTCAAATTCTTTATCCAGGGTATTATATTAAACATAAGCAGTTGGTTTTCCTTTGTAGTAGTGCTTGACCACTATGCAGAGTGGATTATGGCTATCAAGGGCCCTAAATGATGTCTTTGACTCTAAAAGTTTTAGAGATTTAGAAAAGTTCATAGAGCACCAAGGCAAATGGTAAGAAATTCCTTAAAGTCAAACTTCTATCTCTATAACTCCCTGCACTATATCTCAGATCCTGTTACTGTATGAAAAGTTTACTCCATTCAAAGACTGAAACCTCCTAACTGAGATTGGACCTGAAACTCCTATCTCCTCCTCTTGAAGACAGACTTCTGGACTTTGATCTTACTCCATAGGTCTTATTACCAATTCCCAACTGCCCCAAACTCTCCTGCTCTGCAACACTTAGCTCATCTGGTTAAAATCCAGTTGGTGACTTCCAGCCACTGTGTTTTTGTCTTTGCTTCTAACTCAAAGCCAACAGGGTAAGGTCAAAGGTTAGAGCACACAGGAGCCTGTTAGGCTCTAAGTAAGTGCTGGAAACAAATACTCTCAGTGTCCCACAAAGAAGCACCTCCTATAACACATTTATTCTAGCTGTCAAGAAATCAGATGGTCCATGCTGGCTAGTTCAAGACTACAGTGTAATTAATGAAGCCGCCCTATCAATAAATCTGTGGTCCTTATCCCCTGCTCTATCTTTTTTCTTTCCTTGTACAAATTTCTCATTCTATTGCCATTGCCATTAAAAGTCATTTCTTTTTTTAACTGCCTGACTTAGCCTTTCCCTACAAAACAGTTTTGCTTTGATTTTTCCCAGATCATCCTTTCTAATAGACTACCACCATGATCTTCATGTATTCATGATTATTCCTCTTTGTTTTCCATAAGTCATAAAGTACTCCTCACAATTTCTATGAGATATTGGATCATTTTTTCAACCCCTTTCCTAACACTCTGTTTCTACCTTTTCGGTCAGCTTCCTGTATGCTTTATGGATAGGAATTCAACCAAAATGGAGGAAGCTGCCCGAGTGGGATGCATTGTAGTCACTTTGGGCTCAGTTCTAGAGCCTGGGTCCCTTCTGTCTGAAACCACCTGACAAACAGGCTGAATTCATTGTTCTACCCATGGCATTAGTCCTAGCCAAACAATTATCAGTAAATATTTATACCAACTCTAAATACACTTTTCATATTATCCATTCTTATGTTTCCATTTGGAGGGAGAGGCAAGGTTTTAACTGGCAAGGAGTCTCTCCTCATTAACAATACCTAATCCTAAAATTCCTACATAGAGCCTCTGAGCCATAGAAGGCAACCATCCTCTATTGTAGGCGATGAGAAAAATGAGACCCCTTTGCTAACTAATAAAAAAAACTAAGTTCTGAGCTATGCACATTTTCCTTCTTGTTGCAACTCCATTTAACCACCTTCCTTATTTAAGGAAGTAAAATAGAAATTATCAAAAGAGGAAGACATCTTATATCAAGGTTGTCTTACAGAGGAAAGGAATTCATTTTACGGAAGGGTAGAAAACCTTAAAAGATCTTAGCAATGTTTCATGACCAATTCTGTTAAGTCACTTCCCTCTCACCAAAATCCTCAGTTACTCAATCCTGCCACACGTATCCACACTCACTTCAGGATCCAAGCAGAGCTTTGTCTTAAAATGTTCTTTCCTTTGATTCATCTGACTTCCTTGAAAATTATTTATTACATTTCAAAATGACTTCCATCTTTGCAGACCTCTCTCCGTAACACAGGGAATATGAATGTCTTAATCTCTCTCAGGAGGTTGTTGGGTAACCATGTCCCTGTGATACCCCTATACACATGAACTCATTTGTATGCATTTTACCTTGTTTTTCTGCCTAGTTGAGGCAGGAAAGAAAGACAAGGAGATTATAGGGACACAGGAAGAAAAAAAATCCCCTCCAGAATTTGAGTAAAACAAAAACATTTGCCGTAAAGGCTACTGATAGAGTTCATGTTCTTCTCATACATAACTATTTTCTGTTAAAGAAGCAATAAAACCAGCTTAGGTCCTAAGTGAATATGATATTGTGTAAGGTTTCCTTCCTTCTTCTTGACATGCCTGATAATCTCAAAGAAAATTGTTTACTTCATTTACAATAAAGACATTTTACTTTCCTGTATCCCATGAGCCAGACCTCACCTTGTCAGATGTTCAGAGGCAAACACTAGGTGATCACAGTTAGGTTACTCTTTTGTTTTTAACTAATTTGTATTACACTTTTTTGCCTGCCTCCCCTTCCCCCACCTGTGTGTGTGTGTGTGTGTGTGTGCGCACACACATGCACACGCATTCCTAAGTTTAAAGCGCAACTTGCAAGAGTCATTTCCCTCCTTTGTCTCCTTCAGGCCTGTGGTTCCTTGAGATCAAACTCAGGTTGTGTCTTATCTTGTTGGCAAAGCTAACAAACTGATAACTGTGTTTTTTTCTATCTTTCTTGGGTATTAGTCATGGTGAGGGCATCTTGGCAGCTAGGATCTCTTTCTGCACTGGACTGGGTAAAACAGATAAGGGAAAGGCTACAGGCTTCTTAAATACTGCCCTTACATCGGTGAGGTTGTTTCTTCAGCCTGGATGGGAAAGTTGTCCTTGGCTCTAAAGCATCTTAAGAATACAGTCATTGTGTTTGACTTTGGGCATTGGATCCACATCCAATGCTGCTACACGATCGCTCTTTTATTACAAGACCACAACGACAACACAACAAAGTGTTGTTAAACTATGTTGGAATATAATTGACTCTGAAAGCAATGTGCAATCACTCAACGGTGAGCTTCTGGAGCCCTGGGCTTTAACCATCCTTCTGCAAGACAGGGGTGTTCAGAGGAGATTGGAAGACAATATGAAAGTGGATAATGGCTAAAACAAACATGACATTCCAGGACTGACCCACAATCACTTCAGCAACTGCTCCAAACACTCAGGATTTGTTTAATAAAGACTGCTTCCTTCCATTTGCTCCCATTTCCTTCACGTATTGCAAGAATCCATGTCCCTCACCCACCTGCAGCCCAGGGTAGTCCCTCTGAGCCACTGTAATGTTCGGCTGTCCTTTCCAAGGTCTGATCAGCAAGGAATAGTCTCCCCTTTTCCTTCTTTAGCATCCTTTTTTTGATGCTGGCTGAAACCTTTGTCTTTTCTGGTTCTTGGGTTTTCTTGCTCTTTCCCTATGCTCCTTTCTCACTTGTCTGCCATATGCCTAACCTCCGTGTTCACTTAAATGACCTACCTTACCGTCTTTCCAATTCTTCTCCTGCCTTCTTCTCTTGGTAGCTTCTGACGGCTTGCCTGCTATGGTGGAGGGTGGTGTGTGAAAGTGTCTTAAATGCCAACAAAACTGGCCTTGTGCTTCCATTTGAGTTAATTCTTAAATTCTTTTATTAATGAGACTAAGAAGACCAAGAAGAGATTCGAATTTCCCCCATAGCAAAAGTTGCTTCTTTGATTTTAGTAATTTGTTAATCAACTAAGTGATCCTTACATGTACTGACTCCTGGTAACTGGTTTTTGAAGAAATAATTTTGCTGAGCTAATCTGTAGACACAAGAAATAAAATGCACAGTGAACTAAAGGAAAGAAAACCCAGAGAACTAAACATGGAAGAAGCTATTAATCCCACTAATAAGACCACTACCACATTTTTTGAGCCAAATTTGAAGCAAGTTTTACTAACACTGGCCAGGGCTATGAATGCTGACCAGATCTACACCCAAGATCCATGCTCAGAATATGGTACTGAATCACGGTAGCTGGGACTTTTAAAGACAAAACCCTCAAGGTTACATACTTCAACCCTCCTTCTTCCAATAAGAAGCAAGCATACCTTCTGATGTACTTCCTGGTATCTACCTCTTGCCTACATCCTGTGCAGCTAGGCAACCACGCTTGTTTACAGAAGAGAAAACATGTGGCTCTCTATCCTAGATGAACAACAGCCCCCAGCATTCCAGGAAGTTATTTGTCCTTGGGAAAGTAGGGTTTACAGGTTAGAGGTGTTTTGTTTTATAGCTCTCTTAAACACAGTAGATTAAATTTAAAACACAGGATTAGCCACCACAAAGCCTGGGTCTTCAGTGTGTGTACTAACTCTGAGGCTGTAAGAGGGCAGAAGCCGCTGAAAGAGAAAGAAGGATTTTAGAAAGCAGAGGCGGGTCAACACAATATGAAGACTAACTGAAGGGTTGAATGTGAAATCCAAGCCAATTTCTCCACATTCTCACCTCTAAGGGAGACTGGAAAGGTAATACCTTTGGTTTCAGGCATGCTGCCTGCAGGATACTGGCACAGATGACACCAGAGAGAGTGGGGGGCGGTGCTTTAGAAAGGAGCTACATACCAGCTGGCTGGGGAGACCTGAGAGCTCAAATCCCTAGGTTAATTCAAGCATCAATACTTCTTGCACCGTAGGAAGAGATAAGCACATTATAATAATGTTACGTTTTAAACTTTTGAGAGGGCATTAGCTTTTCTTTCTCAACAGAAAGTCCAGTGCAAGCATTTCTGCTTAAGGGTAGCTTATAAAACTATGGCCTTTCTTCTGAGTCCCAAGAGCATTGCTGAGAAGAGTGAACTAATTCACCACTGAGAACCAGGCATTTTATCTTTACTCACTGGCAAATAACCAAGAACTAATCAAGCAACATAGTGTTTTGATGTCAGAAAATAGCAGCTGCTTAGATAAAATAATCCCAGGACTTGCCTTTCATTCAAGTGTAATCCATGGAATAATTGCAGCTGTCTGAACTAAACAGTGTAGGAGATGGGTGAATTTTCACATCTGTTTCAAGGAACTTTATAGAAAAATTAAAAGCCTTTCAAGTGTAAGTTTCTTCACAGTGATTCATTGATGAGTTGAAGAAGAATTACATGGTGGTTTCCCCTGCATTGCGAATGGTTTGTTGATTTATATCAATAAAATTGATTTGGTCAAATGTTTTAAGCAGATGTTACACATTCTGAGTGAACTATTGAAAATAAAACAAATGTTAAGAAAACATCAGAAATTAGACAAGATCAAATAAAATATGTATGAAATAGTTCTGTTATGTGAGGCAGCTACAGTTCCAGAACAGGGAAAGAAAGAAAAGAAAATGCAACATGACTCACTTTGCTGGCACATACTGCAGTGGAGAGAGGGAACCATGGGACAACCATGGGGAGGCCCCAGGAGCAACTCAAATTTCTCCACTTTCATAGCCATTCCTGAAATAGGACTTCAAAACTTTTCTATGTGCACAAATTTCACCAAAAGGAAGTTTGTAACAATAATAAAATCTATAAATCATTAGAACAAATTGGTAGTCAACAGAAATTACAAGTCTCCAGTTTTAAATTAGCGATAGGTTAGCAAACAAGACATAGAATCTGTCCCACGCTATCCTCGCCAGCAAGAACCACGCGGGACACAGGATCCTACTGCAGAAATAGCTTTAATGCCCCTTGGGAGAGCGAGCATCAGCCAACATGGCGGAGACCCAGATATGATGGAATCCATCCCTTATATAGGAAACAGACCCTGCTTCGGACGTGTCACTCTTGGATTGGTCCGCTGCTCCCAGTCCTAGGTGATGCCTCGGGAGTAGGCGGGGACACAGTAGTGGAAAGTTACCAACACGTGTGCGTTCACCTGGCGGTGAAGCCGGATGTCAGCGCCTTCTTGATGATGGAGAATGTGGCTGCGGCCCCCACAAGAATCTTATTTGGGTAATAAGTTTTGTGGGACTTAAAGGCTGTGCTAGGCTTTTCTATTAATACTGTAAGTTGAAGCAGATTAAAGAATATTTAATTTCCTTGGCTAATGAATGGATAAACAAAAGAAAAAGATTAAGCCTATAAGAAAAAGAAAATGTTTAAATTGATTTAAATTTGTACATGTTCTGTTTCTACTGCTAACTGGAAAGGGCAGTAAATATACTGATATTATATTCTTTCTACCTAGCAGTCCTCACAGGATTGCCGTGAATGGAGCAAACGGAACAATCTTCATGAACGCTTAATTTCTAGGAGTTTGTGTAGCCTGGAGTGTTTGCTTAGACTGTAAGTGAATCACAACTCTTGGGTTGGTTGACCTGATTGTAACTTAACTTGTGCAGCGCCTGCATTTAGTTAGAAACAGAGTAAGACATCTGGGAATAGTTTTCTTCTTCTAGCCCAGAAGAAGATGCTAGTTCTTCTAACAAATTCACAAAGTATCCACAGGAAATGGTGAGGAGTGTGTTATGTGAGCCACACTTCTGGAGACTTTAATCCAGTGTGACGAATCTAAAAATAATTCTAAGTGTCACCGCTTTCCTTTACCTCCCAACTCCTTTTATTTTTCTCGTGTATGGATTCCTTCGGGACAAATTTTAAAAAAGATTCGAAGTTTGAAGAAAATATATCATGGTTTGCCATATACTAAAATTGATGTTGATGTGTTTTGGCTATGGTTGCCCACTCATGCTCCCTGGCGGTGTGTCAAACGTGAAAAGCTGCACACAACATACCTTTCCCATCACTGAGAAGCAAGCCACATGGCTCGCGATACTGCCACCATGTCTCACGCGTTGGAAAGCCATTTTCTTTCTGTGATGCTTTCTTGGAATCCATGTGCTGTTCTGATCCTTTGCACATCAAGCCACAGTGCCTTGCCACCCAAAGTGAAAATTTACAAGACCACTTCCAATTTTGTTTCGCTTTCTTGGATAGCTGCCTCCATGGGACACAGCTTAACAGGATGTGACAAGGCGTGGTGTTACCTGTGGTTATCAGCTCAATTCCTGCAGAAGACATCCTTCCTTACTGCTTTCTACATTTTTTGAGATTATCACTTAACTATGGTACCGCTCCTTCCCTTTTCTCTTTCCAATCCCCTTTGCTTTCATGCCCTCTTTAATCATTAATTGTCGATACATACATTATGCGTATGCATATGTATTTTACAGATAACCAGTTCAGTTTGTATAATATTACAAGATACATGTTTAGCTTTTTAAAATGGGTATTTTGAGATAAAAAGAATCAAAGTATAAAGTATATGAATATCATTTGATTGTATAACAGACTGTCATTAGAAACTAGCTTAGTCCCTTCTACACCAACTGAAGAGTCTTGATCTCCCCAGTCTGTGTGTTCTCTGCCCTCTCTCCCTGAAAAACCTTTCCCTGCCCCCAGTGGTACACACTCCACGCACTTTCCCTTCATTCAATCTTTTTTCACCTATTGCCTTTTAATACATGGTGTCTTGGAGGATTCTAAGACAGGATCCTCCAGTCTTCCATCTTCCGTCTTTAACTCCACAATACATTTTATCTTCTGTATTTTATCTTCTGAAGCCATATTATACAGCCACTGCTCACTGCTTATCAATTTACAGCCCCTGGCTCCCAGGCTCTGCTTTGTTCTTAGTTTCCAGGGCTGTCCTTAGACTATAAAGGCTCACTGGTTATATATCAAATGCACAAGACTTTATGATCCAAACACCACGATTTGCATGTCTCAATTAGCTCCACATTATACACGAAGCCTATTCTAGGTGAAGTCCCTTGGAGAGTCTGTTGGGTGTCCCCAAAGCAAGAATTAACTGAGAAGATCAAAATAGAAATGATATGTCTGGTCTGCAGCTAGGGACAATTTTGTATGAACTCAAGTCAATTCAATAAGGATTTATAAAATCTGTGCTGCATAAGATCATATCGTTTACCTTCTGTGTTTAATAAATGTACATTTAGCAAACTCCATGCATAAAATACCATTCTTCAAAGCCACATTTTTGGAATAAAATTATCGTTTGTTGAATGTCTGCTATATTTCAAGCAATAGATGAAAGCAGCCAGCTAGGAACTCAGGCCTGGAGTTCAAGAAGTTTTGAGACACTGAATTTAATTGACAATCACGTGACCCCAGGGCAGAGGTTGCTTCATTTGCCTGGCTTGACACCCTGGTTACAGTCATGTGAAATACAGAACTTCACTCTTGTATACCCAGATTCTTCACCCGTGGAAACCGTGAGGTGAGAAATATCAGGGTGCAGGAGGGAAGGACTCAGTCCCATTTTAAGGGGCAGGCCACTGAGAGTGTGGCCATGCTCCAGTGAGTATATAGACAATTAGAACTGAACTTGGTTTTCGTTTTTTATTCTTATTTTTATTTTTACTTTTTTCATAGAAGAGGTCACGGGGGTTAGGAATAGGCATAGAAGGACTGGGAAGTTAGTGTGATTAGGGTGTAAGATGTGAAATTCCAGGGAACCAGTAAAGTTGTTATGTTGAAAGAAAATTCTAGTTGCTTAAATTGTTGAATACAAGGTAGTTTGTCATATAGCCATAGCTGACAAATACAGTATTAAAGCATTTTTTCTTTTCTCAAAATCACTAAGAATAAAACTCTTAGTGCTATCTTAAAGAATTATTTTGTATTGAATAGCTTAAACTAAAGATTAATTGAGAAATGCCAATAATATAAAAAAGCCAAAATAATTAAAATTACAGACTATCATATTTTCAGATGTTGGCCATTCAAGTTGTCCTTTCTGTTATTTTCCTTGTTTTCAAAATGGCAGGGAAAATTCTACATTTAAGACTTGCAGAGGCTAGGTATATGTTTCAATGGGAGAATTCCATTCCAACATTGCAAAATAAAACAATTAAAAAGAGAAAGAGTTACCAAACTTTAAAGCTTGATTAAACTTATAATATAACCAATTAGTCCATAGGAGATTTAATAGGGATTCTGTTTACTCCTTTCAGTTGATCACCAAGGCCTTCGGGTACCAATTTTCCCTTTCCTTTGTGTTACACTCTTGATTACATCTATGTTTCCTTTGTGCTGTGTCTTAAATTTTAACCACAGTTGTTAACATGATTCGGTAAGTAAAGTATGCCTTACTTTGTGAATCTCATATTCAATATGTGGTTTTCACAAACACATTCTAACACAAAGTGGAGTCATCCTGTAGCAGCTCTTCACACACACACACACACACACACACACACACACACACACAAACACACACACACTCCCCCACAGCACAGATATGAAAGCAGCACATGTCCCACTTTGTCCTGCACTACCTTGGCTCAGCATCTCCAGATGGACTACATCCGTATCTTAGATCCCAGCCCATGAGGACCAGCACCTTTTCATTTACAGCCTTTGATTCCATCTTTGAACTGATGCTAAACCATGAGCCTTGCCCACATTTACAAACAAATGTTAGTGAACTTCCAAATCTATGGAACATTACTTCCCAGCATGAGCAACTTTTTAGAAGGCCAGATTTATCCAGTCTCTAGTACACTAAAATTAAGTACAACTGGGGTAGGCAAACAACAGTAAACTTATATGCATGGTCTCTGTTCTCAATCTCTTTCCACTGACTAAGGGGAAAAAACCGGTAACCTAAAGAAATTAATAATGGTGATGAGGCCCTTAAAGTTGCAAATATGGGTATTTTGCTCCCTGACTTATGCTTTTCCTTTTATCGAACTTAACCCCTTCTTGACAAACCCAGTAAGAATGCCATTTTTATAAGTTCTGTCCTCTCCTACTTTCTCCTGGGTGACTTCTGGGCTGCATTGCCTCAAGCGAAGTCAGCAGGATGTTGGGTTCTGCAGGATGAGACTGTCTTTTGAACTTCTCACCATCTGTGAGAGGAGAGCTTTTCCCAGTGTGGTGAATGGTCATGGCTTGTTTTCTACATGGGTAGGAACTTTCTGACTCATGGTGTCTGCTGTACTTTTCTTTCTCTAATTCCTGTCAATCACCTCTGACCTCGGGGACAACTTAGCTACTGTGGGTCATTTCCCCTCATTACAACAAGCCCAGTACCTTAGATTCCTATTGATGTTCCATGCCCTTCACAAGGTACATAGTAGCTGTTGGGCCACCTCTATGTCACAAGGGAGTTCAGGGAGCTTGGGGGTGCTCAATAAGATATTTAATTGACACTTCATTTTACCCATCTATTCTGATCCTCTGACTTCTGTGGATGTAGGATGGAAATGCAAAGCTCAGTGGTCTATATTTTACAAAAATCAAAGCAATGCATTATCATCATCATCACTATTGTAGTTTACATTATTTATTTGTTCATTCATTCATTGAGTTATTTATGTGTTTGTTTATCTATTTACTATTTTGTGTGCTTGGGTGTGGGCATATAAGCAGCTGTCATGTTGCCCACACGGAGGTCAGAGGACAACTTGCAGGAGCCACCTCTCTCCTTCTACTGCGTGAATCCTGGGAATTGAACTCGAGTCTTAAGACTTAACAGCGAACACTTTTATCCCCTGAGTCACCTCTCCAGACCTCAAGTTGACTTTTAAAGAAAAAATTTTGCACCTTAGTTTTTTGTTTGTTTGGTTGTTTTTTTTCTTTTTTTTTTCTCCTCTTATCTATCTGGACATCAACCAGTATGTCTACCCCAAGGAATAACAAACAATATTTTTTTCTAACTCGATTTGCTTCTCTATCTCTCTTTGTACTAAAATTGTGGACCTTCTCTTTCACCTGTTGCCAACGAGGTACTCTCCTTTACAACTGTGCACTTCACTCTGTCTATGGTCTCTGACTAAGCCGCAGACGAGCTTCTCGCAGATTCAACATGCGGCTTCTGGAATTTAGAAGGTACTTAGCTTTCTTCACAGGTAATGCTTTAATATGGCTATATTTTTTTCCTTCAAGTACTTATCTATGGAGCATGAAGCTGGCGGGTTTATGTTCTTTTTAGTTCAGTCAGTATCTCTTCTTTCAAGATGTGATGACTTCACAGTGATTAGAAACAGCTAGAAAATTAAAACATAGTGGCTGTGTGTTGAATATGTAGTGTTCCCCAGGAACTCCTGTGCTCGAACACTGGGGCACTATTTTCCAAGCCTTGCTACAGGAATCACTGGGAGTTTTCCTTGGACTTTTGATAACCTGACCATATTTTCTGTTTGCTCTCTCTGCTTCCTGACTGCCAACAGGTTGTGATTGCCACTTTATTCTCCTGCAGCTAGGTCTGCCCTGCCATGATGGACCTTATCAAAGCAAATTTGAAGCTCAAATAAATCCTTTCTTGCTTGAGTTTCTTCTGCTTAAGTATTTGGTCATGACAACAAGGAAAGAAACCAATTTTTTTTCATGATAAACTTCATGAAAAAAAAAAACATTGGCTTTGTATCAAAATATTCTTCATATTTTCATGACAAACCGACTCTGAAGCTCTTTGCTATCTAGAGTTTGCTGAGTTTTCTAAGACCTGCGTAGCCTTCTCATAATGTCTTTCCTGAAAAACATCTCATATTCCCTTCAAGTTCAAGTCAAACATTAGTGCTCCTGATGGTTTTCTCATTGCCCTCACTCTAATAATCAGAGCATTGTCTATGACTTAAATCTTAAAAGCATAGCATTCTGTATTAACATCAAATTTTAAATATTTTTGTGTTCACCCATTGGCTCTTGCATCTGTTATTGAGAGATTCTGCATTGTGTGCTACCTTTTATCTCTTTCTGAGATGTCCCTCCAGCTTCTAGAAGCTTTCAAGCTATAGGCTGATTTTAGCTCTTAATTTCATCTTCACTGACGTAGTGTGACTCAGAAATGTTCCACAAAGCTATGCATTAAAGACTTGGTCCCACATGCCGCTGTATTTGGAGGTAGGGCTTTGAGGAAGTGATTGGATGGTGTTTGCTGGCTTCGTCAACATATAAATCCACTGTGAGCTGATAGCTGAGTGGACTGATGGTGCTGTGCACCTTTAAAGGGTAGTGTAGCTTGTCTCCTTGTTGATTTCTTTGTCTGTTTCCTGGCTACCAAATGATGAGCAGCTTTCTTATACAATACTTTGTAGCCATGACGCTTCCTGTCTTGCCAGGCCTAAAAGCAATGGAATTAGACAGCTGTGGACTGAAACTACTGAGACTGTAAGCTAAAATAAACCTGTTTTTTTTTCTTTAAGTCACTTTTCCCTGGTATTTTGTCATAGCAATGAAAAAGTTGGTAATACTAGTTACGAGTGTTAGCAGTGTGGGATGGGATTAGAACCATCGCAGTCAGCCCCAGATCAGAGCATTGTTTTCTGAAAGCAATGCAGCAGGACACTGTCTCATCTGCTCTGCATTTCACAGGTATAAACGTCCAGTGTGTTTCACAACTAAAGTGACTGAAACAACTGTGATTTCTTGAACTCAGGGAAAGGTAACAAATACTAAACTTGATGATATGGTGCTCAATAGCCAAGCCACAGGAGTCTTAAGTTCATATGCAAAGCAGTATATATATATATATATATATATATATATATATATATATATATATATATTTAGTATCAGTCATTGAAATATAAATTTCACAGCTGGTGCTCTCACGCTTGGGTCCTCTACTTACTACCCTATATTTATAAGTGTGTGGACATTTGAAGTTGGAGACTAAATTCACATTTATTTATTCCACCCCCCCTCTCCTAAAATTGTTAAAAGTTCCCTCATCTATACAAAATCGGTGTGTAAACGCTAACACATGATGATTTATCTCAGAAGTGGAAATTTTGGAAAGTTAGTTGACACTAATTTACGTTTGGGTCACTGCAACAAGAAACTTTTCAAATTTGAGAAAAAAGATTTATATCTAAAGAGTAGCAAAGCCAAGTAGAAGGAGAAGCTTCGCTTATGTTATGGCCTAAACAGCACTAACACTATACATTGACTTCGGTTATATGAGTGCCCTTAATAGATGCTGTACATTCAAAGGTCTTTGCTAATGAAATACACCCAGAGGGGATATACTGATATCTCCAGAAACCATAGTTTAGATGTGGGAGTCTCTTAATTTCCTTTTTCATCTATAAGAAACGCAGTTGAACCCAGTTCACATGAAGAAAATTAAATATAGTAACCAGCTAAGTGTCTCAAGCATGCTAGGCAAACACTGGCCCACTGAACCTTATCCCTGGCCCTAATAGTCAGTTCTTGTTTGTAGAAACCTCTTCAGTTGGTTGGGGAGATATTTCCATCAATCCAATTGTGCTTTTCAAGTGTGAATACATCAGTTCAGCCTGCACCATCCCCTTTAAAAATGTCAGGCAGGATGACATGCACTTATAATGCTGAGATAGAGATAGGTGAACCCTTGGAGAAGCAATCTAGTTTACTTCATGAGATATAAAACAACTGAGAGACTCTGTCCCCTAAAACCAAGGTGATCAGCATCTGGCCTCCACATGTATGTACACACATGCACATGCACGCACATGCACACACTGAACCTCATTAATTTCCTATCACTATTTCAACATTGCATATTGCTTCCATCTCTGTGTCTCAGCTCATGTGATTTTTTTGGTCTTTCTGAATTAGTCATGCCTTTGAAAACATGTTATCATTTGAATATGAAATGTCCCCTATAAAATAATGTACTAAAAGTTTGGTTATCAGTTGAGGACTTTGGGGTAGTGACTAGATCTTGGGGTCTCTGACTTTATTGAGTAAATGCATTATAATGGCTTTATAATTTGACGCCTTCATTGGGAGCTGGTGGGAACTAGGTAGGAGATGTGACTGGGAAAAGTGAGTGGCTAGAGGTGACTCTTGAGTAAAGGCTTCATCCCTATCATCATCTCTTTGTCTCTATGGCTTTGGGGGATATCATTAGGTAAATATCTCCTCCTGCCACCAGCTCCCATCTACAGGTTTCCTGCTTCTGCACAGCATCCGTGAGATTGAACCAGCTGCTTATGAATGGAAACTCTGAAACCACGAGCTGGAATCAATCTTTACTCCTGTAAGCTGGTGCACTTGAATATTTTGTCCTGGCAACAAGGAATGAACGACACACTATTTTCAATTTGCTATAAGGGAAAATATCAATCTAAATTCTAATTATTGTTAATTTTATCATCACTGAAATACATAGATATGTACTACACCAATCCACTCTTACTAAGTACTTTTACTAAATATGTACTACACTAATGCACTCTTACTAACCACCTTTACTTAATCCTTATAGTTTTCCACATAGTTGTCAGATCCTAAGAATTAAAGTAAATATTAAAATGGGACAATAACATTTTTTACCTCTTTCTTTAGATGTAGATTCATAGCTACCTAGCTTTTAAAGAACATAATGGTGGAAATAGAAATATACCTAAAACTGAAGTTTCTAGAAAAACATCCTGGTGTTTTTTTTTTGTCTGTCTTGTGTAACTCCTTATGCTTGACCTTGGCCTCCCTCCTGGCCTGTGTTCTGAGCTGAGTCTCGGAAGACATCCTTGTTGACAACAGGCCTCCATCCGGGAACAGCACTTCCTTATCAGGTTTCATGAATTTGTTCAGTTCGACAGCAGGTATCAGACACTCAGCAGAAAGGTGCAGCTACCTAGCATGAATGTTTTCTAGAATCCCTAAGATACGCGGAACATACAAATGACAGCAGGAAGGCCTGAACGTTTGCCTAGCTATTTTTAAGCTCAGCTGCGATTTCATTAGACTTTAATATCATGAATACTTCTGAGGTCTTAATGAAGGTTTTCTATACTAACCTGCATCTGATTATGCTCTACAAATGAATCAGGGAACTTTTGGAGAGTTTCTCATTAAAGAAACCAGCCCACAAACAACATAAGCACTGTTTACACACAAATGTCAGCACCAAGTCTTGGCCATGCAATGTCACACACAGTATGCCCTTCACCGCATTGCCTCATTTAATTGCTTCCATGGCAGCTCATTTCCTGCTCATGTCTCTTTCTCGTGTCTCTGCTCTCCCAGAACACTTAGAAGTAATTAAACTATGCATGAATTTCAACAAAATTTCATTGAGACTTATTTTCATTAATTAAGAAATCCGTGCTGTATAGATATCAAACATTAAATCACTATGTTAATTCAGGCATTAGTCATTCATGCATGATAAATCTCTTCAAGTCCGTGTCCAAAACTTTCATGTAAGAGACTGTGACAGCACCCTGCATTGATTGAGCTCTCGGCCTTGACATATCCCTTTGTACGAATCTTGGAAATGGCAGAGATTTTCTTTGTGGTCTATGTTTTGGACATCTCGATTCTTGGCTATATGGGGTTCTAATTTTTAGGTTTTGTTGTGGTTGATCTTATCATTGCCCCCATCTTCAGGAAATTAATTTTTGGACTGGTGTTATCCAGCATGCTTCTTCCTTGAGATTCACAGGCCTCCAAGCCAGAAAAAATAGCAATAGTACAAGAAGCACTGAGCCCATTTCCCGGGAAAATCCGTTCAGACTCCCAAGGGTCCTTTATCTACCTCTGTACCAACTACTGACTTTTTCATTTAGTCAAAACTGGATGTAGCTACCACTATAACACTTCTCAATAGAGTGAGTGAGTTCTCGTATGTCAAACATAAAGTGACAAATTGATCTTTCTACTACCTGGATACCACTGAGAACTTTAATAGTCTAATTAAAATCGTTTTTGCATTGTAGCTTTGCCAAACCTTTCTTTAATGGCCTTTGTTTTACAACTCTTCAAGACTGCATGCCTCATTATTCTATCCTTCCCTCTTCTCTCTTTGAAAGTCTCCTTTGTTCCTCTACATGAGACTGCTGGCCACCTCTAGGCATACAATCAGGTTCAGTGTACCTAGGCCATGAAAGCCTTTAGAAGCTTGAATTTGTAATATTAAACAATTGTGACTTTTATGTTATAGTCAAACCCCTTCTTCAGCACTTCCAACCTCATCAAGTTGGCTAATTTATCTCACAAGTTTTCCTTATACTCATTTATTTCACTCCTTTACTGCTGATGCTAAAGCATTTCCCCTTCTTCTATTGGGAAGAAGTCTTACACGGTCATTTTAATCGAATCTTGCCTCCATATATTTGTACATCACACTGTGCTACACTCAGACCTCACTGGCTTGCAGAAATCCTTTTGATATTCCATTGCTTTCCCATCTGATTATCACTGGATGGCTGCTTCCAGTTTTCACTCATACACCACAGTTCTTCTTAGCCCTGCACCTTTGATCATATTATTCTCTCTGTGTTAGAATGTCCATCGAAGCCCCTCATCACCTATGCCATGTTCAAGAGAGATGCTCTAGCCATATGTTTAGATTTTCTACCTCCTCCCTCATGCACCAGAGTGCTTTGCTGCACTTTTTTCTGTGTTCCCACAAAATCAATCTTCAACATCTGGCATTGCATTTTCACTTAGTAGATCTCTGTTCCCTACAGTGCATAAAATCTGCAAGCTGTGTTTGCTGTTCTTTCTGTAATGTCTACCTCATTGCTTAATATATATATATATATATATAGTCTTATTGAATAAGAGAATACTGCAAAATTTTACATCATTTATTAATTTTCTCATGTAGAAAGTTTGTTCCCTTTGCTCTTAAGAATTCCACTTACTGTCCAAACATAAATTCTGCTGGAATTGTCCTCCATTTCATCTTAGTTAGAAACTTGCTGGTGATCCTAACTGTACCCTTCAAGACAAGCATAAGCAAGACTTCTGTCAAAGTGTGGTGAACACTAGACTTGTACCCCTCTAAATGGCATCATTTGGTGCTGTATGACATCATTTGGCGCTGTATGACATCATTTGGTGCTGTATGACATTATTTAGTGCTGCATGGCATCATTCACTGTTGTGTGACATATTTGCAGTTGAGCGGCACCATTCGCTGCTGTATGACCTCATTCATTGCTGTGTGACATCATTCTCTGCTGTATGACATCATTCACTGCTGTTTGTTCGCTACAAAACTAAGAGCTAAGAGATCAGAGAACCTCAATTCTTGGAGAGTCAAAGGACTTTGAGACTTATTTATATTGTACCAGTAGTGATTCTTGTTTTTTTTTGCTGTAAATTCTGACTTTTCAGGCATCTCAGCTAAACTGCACTTCAAATATTCAAACGCTGAAATTGTAATTCTTTGTGCTTCAAAATGTCACTTGTTCTGGTGGTGGCTTTGCTCAAGAAATAGTTAAGAGCAATTGTTAACATTGGTTGTAAATTTGGCATACCCAGGAAGGGAGAAACTCAGTTGAGAAATTACCAGAGTGTCTTATGGGCATGTCTATGGGATTATTTTCTTGCTTGCTGATTGATATAGGAGGGTCCAGTCCACAATGGGGATCCACCCCTCACCTGGTGGGCCTGGGCAGTGTGGAAAGGTAGCTGAGCAAGCCAGGGAAAGGAAGCCAATGGGTGGGGTTCCTCCATTGCTTATGTTTCAAGCTCCTGCATTGATTTCCTGCCTTGGTTTCAGTCAGTGATGGACGATAACCCTATCCTTCCCAAGTTGCTTATGGTCAGTATTTTACCCAGGAACAGAGAAGGAAACTAGGACATCAAGTTTAACTGAGCTCATTAGGATGAGCCTTAAGACAACGTGGATGCTGTCTTCAACAGGGGAAATTTGGAGCCAGAGAGACAGCTCAGTGGGTGAAGGCTCTCTTCACCAAGGCTAATGACTTGACTTTAATCCCCAGAACCCACGTAATAGAAGACAACCAAATCCAGCACATTGTCCTCTCACCTCCACACTTGTGCCATGGAATGTGTGTGTGTGGGGTCTCCTTTCCCCCAAATAAATAAATAGGCGTAAAAGTGTTAATGTAAAAATTTGAACAGAAATGTTTAATATATATTGGCATATGATCATCTTCTCTTCCTGTGCCATATATATATGAGGGAGAGGTCAAAGTAAAGCAGCCCTACCGATGTCATATCTAACTCCTAGACCTATTTTTGGGGTCACTAAGTCTATGGTATTTTTAACAACAGTCATGGTGAGCTACTGCAATAATTCGCTTTACATATTTTATAAAACTAAGGTAAATTCAGCAAATCTTATTGACAATGAAACAAGAAAGGTTAAAAACTTAATACCCTTTTTCCCTTGCACCTCCCCCTTTAAATGAACGTGCCTTTGGAAGAGGCCAGGAGAACCTGCAGCTGTTTGTGACACTGACTGTGAATGAGACACACATAGGTTGTTTCCATTTTTGAAAGACATTCACATATGGTAAGCATCTGGCGATAGAGTGTGGAGGAATGTTTCCTAAAGATGCCATGGACAAACCTTTGTGCCTTTGGCTAAACATGCTTTGAGGGTAGACACTTGGAGATCTCAAATTATTTCCACTGATTCATTCGTGTTTCAAAGTCGTCAAGAAACAAGTAAATTCAAGCAAAAGTCTACTTTAATGCCAGACACGAAATAAACACTATGGTGTCAGAGCTGCTTCAGTTAAGCAACTTTCCTGCACAATCTTCATCTATGTCCATACCACCATTTGTCTATGCTCCAGCCTATAATAAATCCACATGACTGTTGCTTTTTTTACTGCTATGTTTTTCCAATAGTGAAAATAAGAAGGCAAGCTACTACACTGACTATTCTGACTCAAGTATCAATTTTTTGAAAAATATTAATCTCACTTAATCCAAACTAAGGGTCAACTGGTCTTCTTTCAAAAATTTGCAGTCTTACATCAAAGATCTCAAGTTTACCATTTTTAATCATTAAAAATGGATTACTGATTTAAAAACCTTTTATGCTCTTACCTGACTGATAATTTATGGCTCATGATTTTCATCCCTAAATAATTTGTTAATGATTTTTTCTCAAATCTGGTTAGAATATATAAGAAATTATCTTTTCCATAAATATTGTATGTATACATTAATCAAAGCCTGGAGATATGAAAAACTGTAACAAACCTTACATTCAGTAAAGCTTTTTTCTTTATGGGTAACCATGTTACTAGTAGAAGCAATAATGTAGTAGAAGCATGCCATTCCAACTGTCAATGAATATGGTTTCCTGTCTATGTACCACTAATCATTATGTGGTAATGTCAGTGTTCTAGATTTTGGTCTTTCTGATAAATACATAATAATATCTTGTTATTATTTTAATTGTCAATTCCCCAGTGGCATATGATACAGCACAAGTTTTCAAACGCTCTGTTCAGTCTGCACATTTTCCTAGGTGAGGTGTTTGCTAAGGTCTTTGGTTTGTTTCTAAATAGAATTATTTATTCATTTTGAGTTTTAAGGTGGATCTGTACACTTAAAATAACTATCAATTAGTAACTATATATTTGTAAATATCTTATTCCAGTCTGTGCCTTGTCTGCTCCTTCTGTTTGCAGAGGGTTTTCTTTTAACAATACCCAGTTCAGTTCTTGTTCATAAATCTTGCTGTGGGCACTGAATCAAAAAGCCATCACTAATCAAAGATAACTTACATTTTCTCCTGTGGTATCTTCTAGGAGTTTTATAGTTTCATAGTTAGGTCTAGGATCTATTTTTATTTTTGTTCAAGATATAAAGAATTGTCAAATTTAGTTTCAAAATACTCCATGGTCTTTAGCGTTAAGAATGACGACTACACCCCTGAAGTTTACCTGTCTCCCAAAGAGTCAGTCTTGCAAGCTCATCAACAGAAAGTCTTCAATATTTTCATTTTCTTTATAAACTAATACGTTGGCATTTTCCATGTCTGTTATGCTCCCTGGAAGCTGACTGATAAGTAGCCATCGAATGTCTTTATTTTCCACTTAATTTCTACTTATGTATCTTCTGAAATCTGAAAGGGAAGGCTCCAGAGAAGAAAATATCTGAAAAGCACTCAATGAAACAATATGCTTAGAATTGGGAGGGAAGTGGAGCATCGAGTAGCCATAGAAGACGAATCTCATTTTCACCTGGCTTCCAGTTTGGCTCTCGTGTTTGTTGATAGCCTACATATACTTTCCACATATCAGTATCTATATCAGCATGGTCAACAGTGTCATGGCTTCTTGCGGTGGAAGCTTTTAGCTAGCTGGGCATTTAGCTTTGCCACATCAGGCATAGCAAACCATGAGTTCCCCAAGCTCTCAACCTTAAGTAGCAGAAGTGGAGCCAGATGGTGTGCTCCTCGGGCAGTCAACGTTTCTCAGCCATTGGATGTTTGGGGATATTAGCTGTATTGTGTATTAATGAGGAAGAGGCTAGGGCTACCCGTGGAGTTTCATTTTAATCTCTGGTGTATACTTCTGCAGCAGTGTTTCTAGGCTTATAAAGACTGGTGAATCTCTTTGAGAGTCATTCAAAATTCACTATTCATTTTGAGTGCTGTATGTGTGCATGAGGAAGGATGTAGACATCCAAAAACATTTAAGAAAACACCTTTGCATATTTTAAATTTTAGAAAGAGTGTTTAATATTTTAAGTTAGTAAATTATCACAGTACTATCAAAATATTCCCTTCTCAAAGATCACAAATAAAAGGTGGGAGTTCATATTCGAAAGTATGTAAGTCTAGCTGATGGCAGGAAGGAAGACCTCTCTCGTCTTTCTTCAAGGGAAGTATCATGGCCCTTTAAAAAAATCACCATAAACAAAGTAAGAGCTAAGACATATGAGCTCAGACTCTGATAAGAAACAGGGAGAAAAATGATTCTTCCCTGCTAGTTACATTACTTAAGGCTTAAAGTAGGCTTAAAAATCTGATCTGTAACATGAGAAAATTCATTCTTACAGTTCTGATGACTAGCAGAGCCCCTGTGTGGGTTCTCTGAATACCAAAATAATGAAGACAAGAACTTATTTATGTTGTTTTTCAGAGTGGAGGGGCATTTAACAAATATATAATCTGAAAGACAAATCTATCTCTCTAAATTTCTTGGACTTAGCCTTAAAAATTAAGTGAATGTCCACTGAAAAGTTTATGCCCTTCTAACCTGATTATTCTTCAAAACCAAGTTAGCTAAGATTTAGAAGAAAAGATATTCCCTGTAAAGTCATTCTAGAGACAAAGCAACCCCTTCGTTCATCCATATGAAAAAATATCTAGTCCTAGAGTGCAGGGAGAAGGCACTGTGGGCTGCATGAGAGTGTGCAAGAAAGTGGCCTTGTGCGTGAGACCCAGGGCCTGCCATGAGGCAGCATGGACAGAGTCACAGGACAGGATGGTCATCTAATATCAGGGTCCTGCCACTGCACTGATGATACGCTTGCTATCCTCAGTGAACCCAGGATCCTACTTACAAGGGAAAGATCCCTTAAAGTCCTGTTGAGCTTCCTCCCAGAATCCCTGGTATTCTGGGACCGGGGTCCTAACCTCCTGCTAAGATCTCATTTTTTTTTTTCTGGTTTTGAATTTTTGAAGAGCAAAATTTTTCCTTAATGATTGTAATTTTATTTTCTTTAGCTTTTCCATTAATGACTTTTCCCTCAGTGTTATAGTATAAGAATGTGATATATAAGGAGAAAGAAGACAGAGTCAGGCAGATGCCCAAGAAGCAAGATGTGAGGTAATAAACCACGAGTGTCATGGTATTATATAAAATAATAGAAATGGGTTAATTTAAGATGTAAGAGTTAGTTAATAAGAAGCCTGAGCTAATGGGCCAAAGAGTGTGTAATTAATATTAAGCCTCAGAGTGGTTATTTTATTTATTTTTTCAATTGTTTTTATTGAGCTACATATTTTTTTCCCACTCCCCTCCCTTGGGAACAGGCAGGCATTTAAATCATGGTCCAAGAGAACCAGTGGTACAGAGAATATTTGTAGCAATATCTTCTAAGACCACCAATCACTCTATAAACTTCAATTTATAAGCACATGGCTCTGTCCCTGAAAACAACAATTTAAAGAAAGACTAATCCTAACTCTTAAGTCTTTCCTTAAAATAATTCAGTATGAAATAAACTGTTAGGTTATTCTACAACAGGGTTGGAGGATCTAATACTAAATTAAAATGAAAGACTTCTATTTAAAAATTTTCAGAGCACAGCCAAATCAGCAGGAATGTAGAGTTGTGCACACCACTAAACCGAAGGAGAAAGAGACACATAGAACTAAATGATTACAAACCCAGGGACATCAGAAGAGTAGAATGATAGAGGCAGATGCAGAAGCCAAGGAAGGAAAATCAAATAAGCAATAATAAAAAAAAGTTGGTGATAACTCCAAAAATTTTTGTCTTATAAAGACCGGTAAGTAATAAACCATTGGCAAAGGAGAAGGCGAAGAAAGGAAATTGTAGATGAATAATACCTAAAATATAAGGCAGAAAATACATTGTTACAATGCCAATGAAAACCTACAAGGGAATTATTTTGCAAACCTGAACAATTAATGACAATTTAAAATTTTTTTAAATCCATTTGTGTGCTTGTCTCTGTGGAGACGATGAAGTAACTCAATGTTATGGCGGAAAAATGGAAAATATCTCGATAAGACAAGTGGAGAGAGATAGTCAGGGAAGAGTGTGGAAACACCATGAGGCACAAGATCAGCACTTAACATGTGCAGGGCAAGAAGTTTGTTTGTTTGTTTGCTTGTTTTAAGGTTAATTTGAAGTAATTTTACTTTGAAAAGAAGCCATTTTTCAGAGGCTCATTATTTAAAACAGCAATTTTGATCAGGGCTTTTACACGTGTTGTAACTTAGGAAAGCACAAAATAGGAAGAAAAAAAGTTCAACCACAAATTCATATATTTCTGGACTAGCTGCTAAAGACAGTCTGGGTATGGGCAATTCACTCAGTGTCTAGGAACTTTAACTCCATCTGTGTCCATCTGAGATTTGCACCTAACACCGTGTGCCTCGTATCTGTGAATTAAGGACCACTCAAAGGCAGCCGGCACCTGTGTTTGGGAAATAACACTTTCCACAGGTAATGGGTATCACCTGTAGTATCTGGTCAAACAGACCTTCAGGTAACTCTGGATTCAGGTAACTCGGGAAGACATGCGTAGGGAAGACCAGCATCCTATTGTACACCTCTTTCCCTATCAGACACTATGGGATTTACTGGTTTATGAGCTGCCAGCATCGATTATGCATTTCGTTCTCTGTGTCCATTCTGTATCACTGCGAAATAGAAAACAATCCACTACTGAAGGTGTTTAGTTAACTTCAGAATCACATGTGAACGTGAGAAAAATGTCTGATCTTGCTGGGGATGAGGGTGTCTTTGTATTCATGGTGCAAAATCAAGGTGGTTGGCTTTCTTTTGAATTTAAGTCTATAATGGTCTCTGCCTTGCTGGGTACTGGCAGAAGCAGAGGAACAAAGATAGCAGTCTGTTGACAAATGAAGAGTGTGTGTTAGTGTGTGTGTGTTCCATTGTTCTGTCATTATTTTAATGACTAGATTCTTGTGTATTATGCCTTTTATTGTCAGATTTCTCTCTCTTCTCTTTATAGTTGATGGCAGTATCACTTTGCAGTAGCAACAGACGAGAGACCCTAACACTTACCCATCATTTCCATGGATTCTCTGGCATGTTCAGGTGTGATCAAGCCTTCTCCCTTCCGTGTCTTTAGTGTTAGTAAAGTTTCATCTGGGTGTTGTAGTATGTCATCCTCACCTGCACGCACAGCCCCCAACAATAATTCTTATAGATCATACATCATATCTCAGGCTTTGCCAATCCTTCAGCTCACTGCCCCCACCCACGCAAATCTTGGACTCATGTCTTGCACTAAGAAAACCTCAGAACTGCCATCTTGAGACTGTCACTAAACCTTCCCCACTGCCACCAAAGCCCTGTAGCCCCTGTGGTGTATTTATACAGCTTGGAGCTAATGGCTAAAGTATCTCTCAGAACTTTGTGCTTTGCATAATGTTTTCAGGCTTAGATCACTGGGGGATCCCATATGAATTTGGGTGTTTAATGATCCCCATGTTAACAGTTTAATGATTTCAATCTTTTGATACTGATTTTCAAGAGGGATAAAAAATCGAACTCTTTCATCTCTTTGTGCTTTCTTTCCCTCATCCTCTCTGTCAACCAACAGACTTTGCATTCCTGGTCCTGCACAACAGAAATCCGTTGCTTAGTTAATAACTATTTCAGGTCTCTCTACCATGAACACACAACAAAGCCTTATAAAATACTTCAGAGGCTAGAATCCTTAGGTTAAGGAAAATGAAACGGAATAAGAAACACTTCTTTCTTCATAAAACTGGTTTTGAGTAATTAGAAAGTCATAGTCTTCCTCCCGCCCTCCTGTTGTTCCCCCCTTCCACTTCTCCACCCTCGCCTTGCCTTCTCCACCCTCTCTTTCTTCATGAGCATCATGGGAGCCCTTTGACCTTCCTTTCTCATCTCCTTTTATACTTTTTAAGCAGCCTGATGCTACCTGATCCTCTTCTTTCCCATGTTTGCTCTTTGATACATGAATAACTCAATTAAGTGGAACATGCTAGTTTGTGGTTGTTCTTAAATACATGGCAGATTTTTCATTTATACTAGTAAAACTTGATTTTCTTTTATCTATAGTTCTATTGTTTGAGGTACATTTCTGTATGTTTTGCTGTTGGTGGGTTCTTTGGGGAGTAGGGGTGTTAGATACAGTGTTATTTAGTCCAGGTGGGCCTTGGACTTTTAATCCTCCTGCTTCAACCTACTAAAAATTGGAGTTACAGGTCTGAGATACTATATACAACTACACAGTTCCTTCCTACTATATACAGCTTACCCTTCTTACCTCTGTGTCACTCACAACGAAAATAAACTTAACACTTGTAATCATTCAAGTTTTGGCAAAATATTCATTAGGACCAATGACCACCTATGAGAACTCTTCCTGAAGTTGAGTTTGACATCAGTTAGACAACAGAGAATCTTTTAGACAATGCCATAATAGAAAGTGCCTGATGTTCAAAGGTATTTGCATTGAATTTTTCTAATTTTATTACTTACTGACCATCTGGTCAATAATTGTCCTAAATTAATTGGATAAAACCTGCATTGAATTAGGTACTTTGATTGATAGTTCATCCACAAAAGAATTATAGTGTGCCTCTAAGAAATTAAGTAATCGTGCTGATGTCACAAGTTCAGAGAAGTTGAGAACTAGTTCAGACAGAGATACAATTAACTCAATTTAGCATCTCTAATCTCCAGGTTGGCCTGTGCTCAAATTTACCTCAGTTGAACCGCCATTTACAACACCCGTAACGGGGGGGGGGGGGGTAGCAAACTCCCGGAGAACTATTTTCATCTGCAGCTGGAGATTCCGTCCATCACAGCTCCTCCACTCTGCCACAGTAGCTTACAAGTATCCCGGGATCTAGTTTTGTCTTTCAGTCACAGAATCCATCACAACTACTCCAGTCTGCCTCCATGTCTCACAAGTGTCCAGAGAACTTCCGTGAACATCTTGCTAAGCTGCCTTGGAACCTTATGTGTAAATACAGGCAAAGAGCTGGCTTTGGCCCTTGGGTCATAGTTTGTTGACATGAACAGGAATGCTCCTGTTCCTTTGTTTATCAACGTCACATGTATTTTAAAAAATTCTTTTGCCACAAAATAGACTTAAGCACAGAAAAGCTATTTCAAATGCTACTGTTCCCCATCAGAGATGAAAGAAACCACCCATCCATTGGCTGCACATCAACCCTGGTGATGTTTCAGGGTAAAACTTACAGGTCCATTTCATGAAAAGACCAGGAGATACCTCAGTGTTGGGGAGGCATATCCACTGAGCAGAGGAGATGGCAGAGTTTCCTGTCTGTTCTCAGGAAGTTTCATGACAGAATGGTATATCTGGAGTGATGAATGACTTGACAGGTCTTATTACCTACTTTCTCTAGGTAGCCCTTACAATGAGCAGAGAGTAGAGATGGTTTAAAAGGTTTCCAATTACTAGCGTAGGTTAAAGATAAATAATCATGAAAATGACAGAATGAACTTTGCACCTGGCACAAAGTCTTTGCCAACCACACTATGAGGCAATGGATAAATAGATAAATAATCTAATCATATCTAACAGTAATAATGCAGACTTTTGTGTAAATGACTATGAGATATTACTAGTGATAGACAACGAGGTAATTCATGAAGGAATATCAAGCAAACATACATGTTCTAATTCCTCCTGTCTCTTCAGTGTCGACAGCTGCATAGCCCAACACAGCTGTAGACAGTTTCCTCTTTCCTTCCGGATTCACTCATGCAAAGTCAGAATGGACCTCTCTCCCACATTACGTCCAGCCTGAAAGGTGGTCCCCAAAGATCCCAGCTCCCATCACTCTCCTTGTCCTCTCTTTCCTTCCATATTTCATGAGTGTTGAATTTCGTTAGGCAAAAATGGTGGTGGGCTGTTTCTCAAGCAAGCTCAAAGCACAGACACTGGGGCTTCTCGCATGTCTTCCTCCCCAGTTCTTACCTCTGAATTTCCTCCTGCCCCCGCCCCGTTGTTCTGGAGGGAGTGCGATACCATGTCACGTGGGCTTCTCAGCTGCTTGTGATGAGGTCCATCCAGCAATGAGCTAAGTAGCACAGATGTGGGTGAGCTTCCTTCCAAAGAGCCTCCAGCTGCCTGAAACACTGACTACAGTCTGCTAAGAGGACCTGAGCGCAACTGCCCATCGACGTTCTTCCCAAATCCTGACCCACACAAACTGTGAAATAACCTTGTGTGTTGCTCTTTAGCCACTAGGTTTAGCATAGACTGTTAGGCAACACAGAAAACTATTATCATATTGTGACTTACAGCAAGACGAAACAAACTATCAAAGTTAGTGGGCTGCAGACCAACTATCTCCTGGACGTTTCACTTAATATATCCCTTCCAATACAGGAATCTAGGTTTCATTTAACGATGTACCAACATGCAGTACTCTTGATCAAAGTATATCCACAAAGCATTCCATAACATTCCTCTGAATTCTTTCAAAGATTTTCACTGTCATGTCACTTCTAAGGAGCTACACTGTGGTCTTCTTTCTCATCTGTGGATCTGCTCCCTACACTGTTATTTTTCCATCTTGTTCAATAAATTGAAATGTAAGCATCCTTGGGTGATTGAAGTTCTGTGAAGGCTTTCACGTTTCTGCACTCTGCCCGGTGCTGATGCGAGGCCAGAAGGAGCAAAGCGGGGACATCACAGCAGAGTCTCTCTTTGACCTTCTGCTCTCTTACCTCATGCTCACCACCACTTCCATCCCCCAAAGCAAGCCAAAGACATTATAATTCTTCTCCCTAATACGAGTCATAGAAAACAGACCTTTCCCCAAACTCAGCCTTAAGACCTAAAATATTCTGTCTTTCTCCCTCTCTCTCTCCCACTCTGTGAAAGAACTGGACATGAGGAAATCCACTGTTCTGTCTCGATAGATTGTACATTATAATGTCATCATTCCAGAATGGATTCACCATGTTATCTAGGAGGAAAAAATTCTTACAACTAAGTGGCTAAGAAGAACCAGCACAGACAGACTTTGTTGGGTTCCCCGTCAACCTGTTACTGAGATTGAAACCTTGTGTCTAATCACATTTCTACACGACCCTCCGTATTTTATCCAACTTTAGTATTAAAATGGACAGACAGGTCAGCCTAAGTCTTTCAGTGAGGTCTTTTGCGTCATGTAGAACAGTCGTGTATATTGACAAAGCTCTTCTCTTGCTAAACTGCTGTTTCAGAAGCGATGACATGGCCTTTGTGAAAGAGATCACCCCTCACTAAGCTACACAATAAAAGCCTGAGTTAAGAAGTCTTGGTTTTTTGAGGTTTAGAGATAGTGAGTAATGTCTCCAAGTCTACACAGGAACAAACCTGAATTAGATCAAGGGATACGACTTCTCCATCTAACCTTATTTCCAGAATTCCATTTTAGAACAAAAATAATTATGTTTGTATAACAGCTAATGAGCTGCAGAGCCGGGGCTGGGGGCAGGGGGCAGATTGTACCTAAGTCTGTATTCTTCATGGACTCTTTAAAGCTCCGTAACAATTCAATTCATGTTTATTATTTTTAACATGCCAAATATTCCATTTTAAGCAAGACCAGCTAGATTTAAACAAAAGTGAAAGGAAGGGAAAAAGAAAATACCAAGACCAGAGGAAGTTGGAGCCATGATTTATTTTAAGACCCATGCTTTAAACAGTGTCCCTCTTTCCAGATCGCTGTTTAGTTTTGTCCAGGAGAACACTCCACCTGCCAGGCCTGTGTACTGGACCTCAGCTGTGGTCATGCCTAACGATTCCCAGTTCCTCTCTTTGTTGTGCATTTAGTTTTTCTGTGTGGTTGGTACCTAAGAGAAGGGACATGGAAGAAATGGAAATGTGTGTAATGAAATACTCTTAACACATACATGGGGATGTGATTTTCCATGCATATGGGCATGATTTCCTGAGAAAGACATGAATCTTTATTGGTGGAATCATACAACTGCCCTCCTAAGGAGAATAGACACCCACCGACCTGGTGCGCTTCCTCACCTCACCTTGCTTGCATCTGATAGGGTTTCACCCAACACTTTTTCTCTAGACTCAGTTAGATGGAGGGAGGTGTCTTTATAAAAGGCCTGGTCAACTTTGAGAAACAAAATGGAGATTAATTAAGGATCCATCATTTGTGAATTAGGGACAGTTTCTAACTGAACCTGGGCCATGCAGTGCAAAGAATAGGTACATAAAAAAATGCTAGATAAAAAAAGGAATTGGTGTACTAAATGGTAACCTATGAACCCTGGCTAGAGAAAGAAATGCTTAACATTTGACACCAGAGATTTTCAAGCTATCTATTGTTCTTCCATTTCCACATTAAAAATATTATATTCACTTGACAGGCAGCATATTATATATATTATATAATCTAATACATTAATGTTGGTGTTAAATACCATACTTCAAGACTTAGAATTCCTGTTGAAGACTATGTAGGATGAGTATTGATATGGCGGCTACTCTTGGTTGTCAACTTGACTGCACCTGGAACTAACTAATAATCTAGTAGCTGGGTAGACCTGTGAGAGATGTTTTTGTTTTTCTTCATTAAATCCTTTGAAGCAGAAGACCCACTTTTAATACAGATGTTTTGAGGTGAGAAAACGACCTGCCTTTAGTCTAGCCACACCTTCTGCTGGCAGCCTGTAGTGAGGACGTGGAAATGCAAGCTTTTGCTACGTTTTTGCTTGCTCTCACTTGTTCTCACTTTCATGGACAAGTCCATTCCTGCACTGGCATAAGAACTTACTTCTTCAGGATTCCAGAAAACACAGAAGACCAGCCTTATGGGATGAACAATTACTGCAGTCTTGAACCTTACATTTGTAGATAGTCATTGTTGAATTAACTGGACTGTGGCCTAAAAGACATCCTAAGAAATCCTCTCTCTCTCTCTCTCTCTCTCTCTCTCTCTCTCTCTATATATATATATATATATATATATATATATATATAACTACATTATTATTTATAATAATAAATATATATTCATTCTATAATTTTATTCCTTTAGTGAGCCCTGACTATTTCAGTGAGGTTGGTTAGGGAGAAGATAGGATGTTGGACTCCATTCTCAAGGTTTTTATTTCATCATTTCCTTTTATGAATGTGAATTCAAACAAAAATGAAAATGAGGCAATAAAATAATACTGTTTTAGAAAACTCTGTACTTGTTCAACTTGAGAAACAGCATCCTTTATGATCTTTTGCTCTTTAAATATTAGTAATTATAAGTTGTACAAGTCTTCACAGCTGACGATAACAGAGACATTTTGCCATTGGTGAGAACTGTTTTCCAGTAAGACCTATTGACTTTTAAAGAAATGATATTAGCTTATTACAGTGGAAACAACACGGTGGGCATATGAGAATGAGAAACAATATAACATTGGCCACTCTTCTGAAAGCAGTTATTTAAAAAGATGCTTTCTCTCCTTTGTTCTAAATCGCAAGGAAAAATGAGACTCAAGTGATTAAGATATCAACTGTTAAATAATCTTTCACATGTACAGGAACTGTACTTGTGCTGACCTTGAGGGTACATCAGAAAGTATAAAAGGGCACAGCATTTGCGGAAAAATAAGGTGTTTACCTAAAGAATTACAGGAATGTGCATCAGGAGGTCACAGTTAATGCTGTTGTCCCCGCCAAGGGTTGTGGGAAAACCTGTCCAGGTGATGAAGACCACACTCACCACACAGCCTTCCTGCCCACAGAGCCACTGCACTTCCTGTATCTCTCTGTAAAAGCCCTTTCATGTATTGAGTTCTCAGACACGATCATTTTAGGAGACAAATGCCCCCTGTCACCATCTCAGGATGCTAGCCTTTGAATAAATATACTTTTCTTCCCTTCAATCCTCGTTTCCCATGCTTCCAAGCTTACCTGAGAAATTAGCTACGTTTAGAGCCATGAATAAGCCATAACTTTAGGCCAAGAAAGAATGAATTAAAATATTTCTAGTGATATGAAGTTTGGTAAATTTCTTAAATCTAAGCTTTTGGCAAATTTCTTAAATCTAAGCTTTTCCTTCTAAAGAGAAAAAAATAATCAAATCCTTGCCAGAAAAGCTGGCAGGTAATTTATAGAGCTCTTTGCAGGTTCTCATCCCTCAAATCTGTGTGTTCTGCATTGCAGATTCAACCAATCGTTGAATGAAAATGTTGATAATGATTAGACCTATACCAAACATAAATGGATTTTAATCTTATTCTTATCCCTAACCTACACAATAGAACATAGAACTATTGACAGCATTTGCACTGTGTCAGTGTAAGTGACCTGGGATGATTTAAAGTGACCAGAAAAACATCCACAGGCTCTGTGGAAATACTTTACAACTTTATATAAGGGACTCCAGCTTTCGCGGGGTTTTGTATCCACAGGGTTATTGCAGTCAATCCCCTGTGAACAGTAGGAGATAACATTCTCTTTCGGAGAGACAGACCGTTTCTCCCTGACATCTGGCTATTGTATGCTTCTGTCATATGATATTATAACGTGTGACACCACAATATGACTGTAGGACTAGACCATGAAGTCCTAAATTCCACTTGCAAGTCCTGCTACCCCTCCCTGATTTCTGCAGGGAGAAGAGAGAAATCACAGAAGACTTACCAAATGAAAATTATGGACTTAAGCTTTTGTATAAACCTTGCTGTCCTTCGCCCTGATTACCTGGCTGCCTCTGTCCCTGGCCTCCCCCATGCCCTTTGCTGTTGAAGCTGATGGTAGAGATAGCTGGAGAGCTGGGACACTCATGAGATTCGCTCACATCTCTGATTAGCTCTCGTACATAAGATGTCCCTGTGAATAAGCTTGCTTGTATTCTTGCTGTGTGTCTTTTTTGACTACAACAGATGACTTAAGAAGATAAAGCAAAACCGTTTTTCCTTCCCCTACACTCAGCACTAATTATTTAATAATTTGTATGTTTGTAATTTTTAAACTTTCATAGTTATTGGAGAACTGAGAAATGTTGTGCTGAGAATCTCTTGTATCTAGAATTCTGGGTGAAATTTCTTCTGCTAGGGAATTAGTAGTAAGGAATTAGAAGTTGGGACATGATGAACACTTGCCCTGTGGCATTCAGAACAGGCCCCAGGAAGGATCACTTTTGGAGAGGCTGTCTTTGCTGCTGCCTGCAATGATCGGATACCATGCTGGCAACTGTAGAGGGCTAACATATAGATTTTATAAATTGCCTTGGTCATGGCATGCCTTCCATCGCTGTGAAGAGATACCATGACCAAGGCGACTTATAAAATAACGCGTTTAATTTAGGGGCTTGCTTAGTTTCAGAGGGTGAGCCCATGGCCGTTATGTTGGGAGCAGAAGAGCAAGCAGGAAAACCTTTTATCTGAGACTCGGTGATGCATGAAGGGCCCTAATCTTGCATGGGAGCAGCACCTTCAGGAAGTCTGCAACATAGCAGTCTAAGGCAAATGGGAACCTTTACTTTCTCTCCTCTTTCTAGTGCTTGTGATAGCACTGGGGGAGTTCAGGATGTAACATGGCACTTGGGGAAACAGCAAAGGCAGAAAGATCACTGCCAGCTTCTCCTCATTTTTCTCTCTTGAAGCAAACCTTAAAACCTGGGAACAATTTTCTGACTTCTCCAGGATCCAGGTCTTAAGATCCTCATTGTAGAAGTTCCTTCTACCCAGAGTAAAATGATGCCTTTATCTTTAAACAGATAAGGACACAGGCAAACCTGGTCAAATGGGCCTCGTTAAGTGTGATGATTTATGGTGAATGTCAACTTGACGGGATTCCCTAGAAAGAGAACCTCGACAATGTCTGAGGAGCCAGAAAGTCTTTCCTTCTTCTTCTTCTTCTTCTTCTTCTTCTTCTTCTTCTTCTTCTTCTTCTTCTTCTTCTTCTTCTTCTTCTTCTTCTTCTTCTTCTTCTTCTTCTTCTTCTTTTCTTCTTCTTTTTTGTTTGTTTGCTTTTGGTCTTGTTTTTTCTAGACAGGATTTCTCTGTGTAGCCCTGGCTATCCTGGAACTCATTCTGTAGACCAGGCTGGTCTTGAACTCATAGATCCACTTCCCTCTGCCTCTTAAGTGCTTTTCTTGTGCTAATCTGTCTTTGTCATATTTGCTCTCAAATGCAGCCAGTCTCTAAGAAGGCTGAGGAAAAAAAAAATCTTTTCTCCACTTAGTTCTCTATATTAGATCACTCTGCACTTTGAACAGCTAGGGAATTTTTTACACTTAATTTTAAGTAATTTATCATACTAGATTTTGAAAATATTTTAGACACTGAGAATTTAAAGTAGAAAAGGGTTTATTTTATTTTTAACAATGTTAAGGCCTGGGGAGTAAGCAAGCAAATTAGAAAAAAAAAATCAGTATCTCCATTCATTTGCAAGAAAAGCTACCTCTGTAGAGTATTATATCTTACACTGAATAAGTGATTCAAAAGACTTAATTCTTTGTTTTTTCAGAAGTAGCTAAAACTATCTTCTTGTGACTTACCAGTAATAAGTATTGATTATACCAGAAGATACAAGTCAACAATGAAAATTCTCCACCACGTAACATTTGTGGAACCAGTGTCTGCTTCTACAGGTCATATAGTTGATAGTTTGCATTCTATTAATGTTTAATAGCAGGACTTAGTATAGTTTATATATAGTTTATATAATTTTTAAATAATTATTTTACTGAAAGTCCTGAAAATCAAGTTAATTTTAGAGCAAACGCTAGCAATGCCTTTATAGCATAATACTTCGGCACCTAATCAGATCAAGTACCATTACAAGAGTGCTGCACAGCCTGTGGACCACTCTCCTGTAAACGACTACACAGAGAGAGCATGAACACTTTATGTCCACTGTTTGCTTTCCGTCCCCATCCTCTATCTCCCTGGTTTTTCTCCCATTGCTCATCTCTTTCCTTTTTTTTAAATACTTTTGAAAGGCTTGTGTAGATATGAGCCATCACTTGAGAGATAGAAACAAAGGAACAGGAGTCCAAGACAAGATTTGGCTATGTAGCAAGTTCAAAGCCAGCCAGAGCTACATGAAAGCCTTTCTCAATATAAATAAAATGTAGGCCTTTGGTCATAGCTGCCAACTCTGCCATCTGTTCCTCTATGGAAACTCTTGTTAGTTATGTCTTTTTTCTAGCTTCTGTGCAAACCCCTATCAAGAGGCCATTTGTAAAGCAATCAATCTTAGATTTCTCTAAGAGTAAACAATATGAACGACCTGGGCCTCACTGGTTTACATAGAACACAATGCATAGACTGTGTCTGAATCCATGTGCAAGGCTCCTTGGAGACATGAACTGAGAATTTGTCTTGGGCAACATATGGGAATTAAGGAGAAAAAACTGCTATGCTTACTTAGTGACAACTGTTAGAACTCCAAGGTGCAATTCGGGGAGTCAGAAGCATCTACAGTATGTACTTGCCACCCCCTGAAACTCACTAATAGAGCCCTTAGAATGTCCTCAGGCCAGGCCTGCTCTTCCCCCATGAGTGACAATGGGACAGGTGAGTATTGTTAGCAAGCTTCCAGCTCCTGCTGCTACTCTCCAGAGCTCGTTATAGGCAACCCCCCTGAAGATGCTCCATTTCATTGAAATAAATGAAGCTCAGGAATTTGGCTTTCCAGCCTATCCTTACAAGGGTTGGATAAACACGTTAGACCAATATCAACCAGCCTTGAAGGTAATAGATGTGAGATCAGTAGCCAAAGTTCAGATATTGGGTAGAGAGGCACACATCCAAGATGAACATACTTAACGTCTCAAGCCCTATTCCGTGTTTCTATTGTCACGGATGGAAAACTTTTGGTGAAGTCAGTTTTAAGATTTGAGTTCCAAGAAGCTATTTTCATTTTCAACTCCCACAACATTTGCTAATGATATCCTAGCAGCTTCCTGGTCCTGCTCAAGAGACGACAAAAGAAAGGGGCGTTCTCTTCTGTGAGCAGGAGGACGGGGGCAGCATGCTGGGTCATGGTCACAGCAATGAAGTAGAGAAAACTCGGGTTGATGGTCAGAATCCCAAGTAGCCGCCAATGAAATATGAGCTGATCCTTAACAATCACTTGCTCATCAAGGAAATTGATTTTTCTATGCAATTTTGGAAGATGTCCCGTGTTTTAATGAGGTGGGTATACATCTGGGAACATCTGACCATTCTGTTTGTTAATGAGCAAAAAGCCTTAGTTATTTTTGTGTCTAGTCACTGAGGCTTGATATGGAACAGCCCAAAGAGAAATGAAAAATTGTACTCTTAGGAGCAATGGCCGTTTGTTGACTTTTAACAGCTCCATAATTAGAAAAGCAATAGATCAAACTCAGATTAGGCATGCAACTGGGTTGAATTTACACACACTAGTGCCATTCAAGGATCCGGAACAGACAAAAGCCTGCTAATCAGTTAAATTCTTCAGGCTACTGTTCAAAGTTGAATTGGAATATCACATCACATCATTGACAAATCTCTCTCTCTCTCTCTTTCTCTCTCTCTCTCTCTCTCTCTCTCTCTCTCTCTCCTCCCCTCTCTCCCTCCCTCTGTCTTTGGTCTTACTTACAAGTAAGCTAACAAGTAAAGTTGTCTGTTCTGGTGACCATGTCCAAGCTTTCTCAAGTCGTTGCTAGAATCATCACTTGTGTCTGCCCTCTGATGTCAAAGACCCAGCATCCCATGCCAGAAGAGCAATTACAGCAGTTTAGGCTTCATCTCTGCCAGTCAGTTGAGAAATACCTAATGTTAAACAGGCACAACCAGGAGTCCTGATGCTTCCCTTAACAGGCTCCTTATATCACATACTAAGACGAGACAATTGAGAGTGTATCTCGACACTGTAAACAGTGCTTAACCACTCGCAAGATTTCAAACCCTTTGTTTTATGTTAAATAGTCTTAAAACTTTTAAGTCTCAAGTAAAATTTAAAATTAAGATAACCTAGTAAACGAACCTTTCTTCCTCTCTCTTTTTTTCACTCACCCCTTTTCTTTTCACTTCTAAAGTTATTTTTCAGCTGATTAGAGATGCAGTCTCACCACGCCCAGGTTGGAAAACAAAATGGAAAATAATGTAAAATCATACAGTCAATGGCGGACACCTCTTAAACCGTTCACCCTGTAAGATGATCACATTGCAGCATGCTTTCCTCAATAATTATATGCTAATATTTTCTTTAAATTTCATAAAAGCTTAAATAAAACTTTTCAGAAATCTTATTTTTTAATTATTCATTTCTGACTGTGCAGCACTTTCAGTCTCTAAGGCAAATTTCTATTTAACAGCCTGTGTCTGGGGTTCTCCCTATGGAGCTTCCTGAGGCTCTGAAAACTGCAAATCAAAAGCTTTAGCACCCTCCGGTGGTGAACCAAATTTATCGCACACAGTAGCCAATTTGCTTCCATTTTCTTCTCCATCCCACTTTAACAGTATTATAAAGTCAATCTGTAATGTGCAATTTAAAAGACATTTTGGTTATTTGCATGTGTGAGTGGATAAGAAAATGACTCAAAATGTACAAAGGGATACACTGATTTATAGAGAATTTTAATACTCTGTCATCCTGTTAGAGCACTCTGCTGTTCTCCTTAGAGTGTTAGCCTAAGTTTAAATCACTGTAACTAGTAATAATTATTCTGGGTTTTATTACTGAGGTGCTTAAAATTAGCTTCTGTCTATGCAGCTCTATCTGGTCTGGAATTCGCTATGTAGCCCAGGCTGTTCTAGAATTTATCTCCTGCTTCCTTTGCTTTCTGAACTCAGCAATTACAGATACTTTACACCCAGCTTTAAATGGACCTTTGAAACTAGATTATCAGTTTGACTTTTGCATTTGGGAACTGTTCAAATCAGCTGTGGTTTGGGTAAATTGAAAATGACGCTTTACTAAGTGTGTGTGGGGCCGCAGAGTCTATGCCCGAGGCTGCTGATATTGGCAGATCTAAGGAGCTTATGATGAGTAAGCGTCATTTCATAGGAAAGCATTTAAAATTTTATATAAAGCAAAGTGGGCATTTATACATATTTCATATGATAGCTTAAATAATAAAAAAGATGTATTTTTTTAGGAGCTAATTATGCTTTTCTGAGACAAGGTCTCATTGCGTTGTCTAGAACAGCCTGAAACACAGGGTTTCTTGCCTCAGTGTCCTGAAAACTGAAATTAGAGCCAGCCTGTGCCACAATTCCTGCCAAGTAACTGTATTTTAATAAAGGAAAAACACCTTAAGAAGTGAATAGCTTTATGCACATCTTCAAGTATTTTTAATAAGTTCACAAAAATGTCCAATTTACATAAGCTTTCTTATTTTTCCAAATACTGAAGGAAAAAACTATTCTGATATATATTTACCTGTAAGTGTTTTCTACCTGATGAATTTTTTACAACAATTATCACCTGAGTAAAAGATCAGAAGATGAGTTTTGACCACAGGGATTTTGTCAGCACCAGATAGCAAGAGAATAATGCGCTTAGTCCAGTGGTTGGTACCCAATCTGCACTCTGTAAACTTCCGTTTACTTGACTGTATAGTATGTCACTTCAGCAAAGGCAATACTGAAGCATCACCTCCAATTGTTGCAGAATTACTAATGAAGTTTTTACAGATTTCATGTAAAGAATGGTGACTGAGGAAGATTCAGAAAGGGTTCCGTCCTTCGGTGAAGGGTGCTCTGCTTATGACCCGCCACATTCAATGGGCGTTTGAATGTATTCATTGTATGTGTGGGCATGCATGCCACTATGCGTGTGCAAATGATCCACAGGGTTTGCTTCTCTCATGTGACCACTTGGTTCCCAGGAATCAAACTCAGGTCATTGGATTTGGCAGCAGGTGCTCGTACACTCTGATCCATCAGCTTGCTGTTAAGGAAACATTTTAAAGACTCTCAGTTTCAAAAATTTCCATGTCTAAGTCTAACTGGTGCTGACAAAATCCCTTGAAAGTTAAAAGGATATATATTTTTGTTTGGAGTTTAGCCTTTGTCACAGAGTATAAGTATCCTTAAATCCTTCGCAAAATGTTTTTATTTATTTTCAAACTATGTCTGTTTGGTTGCAATGCTATTGTAATAGTAATCATTTCCAGAGGAGGAAGTGGACAATGTAGAGATGTGTATGAGTATGTTACTATAAAAATAACATTTATTAGTACAAAGTAAATGGCACTGCATCTTGAGTAAATAAAAGTAATTATTGCAAAGGTCCTAGGAAACATCAGGAATGATAGCTATTTTATCATAAAATAACACAACTTCATGTATTAAAAAAGTAGAAAAGAAACAAGTATCTATTAGTATAGTGTAGGCCTGATCTCACACCCAAAGAAAGCAAGCACTGTTCTTCAACGAGTTCAAATGCAGAAATCAAAATGGAAAAAGTTCGACAACTGATCTTGGAACTAGGAATCAATTCTAAAGCAGAATTAAGTCCCCACAAGGTGATGGAACCCTAACTGTTCAAAGCACGTGGATCCCTAAAGGCCACAGAATGTGAAAAGTTGTGTTGTGTTTGCTTATCTATTCTTCACGCGGGACTCAATTTGAAGATCACCGCTGGGTACGGTCTCTATGGGTGAGTTCTGCAGCCCCCAACACAGGCTCGCGTCATCATTCACAGGAGATCTTGGAATCACACACCTCTCTTTGGACAAAAATATCATCTTGTTTCCCATTTCGACCGTCTCATAAAGTGAAAAGTAAGATGCCTTCTCTAGTACCCAATGTGTAGGGCCGCAGCCTGCAACATAAATAGTGTTGGAACCATATGCAGACAGAAACCGTAACATGGGTGCTTGAGAAAAATGTCAGCATGAGTGATTAGAAAATGACCGTGTTTACGGTGACAGAAGGAGCTGGTTAAGCTGGGCATCAGCTGCCTGACAGGAACTGCGGCTACAAATTGCTTTTTGCTGGACATGTTTACTTTGTGCTGACTTAGGTGTTTCACCGTTTTGCTGGCATTATAATGCCATTCACCAGGAACAAGAACACCTCATATTAGTGTCTAACCCTAAGGACTGTTCACAAGTGAACAACTGCAAACACATGCTGCGGTTGGTGCCTGTCTCCTAATGACAGTTCCCACGCAGAGTGGTGTGCATTTCTTCATTTCTGGCCTTATGATAGCTAATGTACACATGCCATTTTGAGTTTAGATTTTCTATAAACTCATTATTTTATTTAAAATAGCTTCCAGCTGCCAAGTTAATAAATATTAAAATTTCTATACACAAGAGGTGAAGAATTTGCTTGATTTAATTTTTAAAGACATATTTCACTGAGGAAACTCTAGCAAGTACAGAAAATTCTTCCAATGCTGGCTCATTTGGAACATTGTCTACTTTTGAATAAATGGCCACTGTTTTGTTTTTGACAAGTAGAATGATGAAATCTGGGGCTAGGGGTGCAGCCTAGGGGTAAAAATACTTGCCTAGTATTCATGAAGGTCTGGGTTTCATCCCTGGTGCTAGGAAAAAATTCAAACGAAATGCAGAAGAATTGCAAATAGGATCTCCCAGCAGGTAGAATGGTAGCCTCTAACGCATGTGTTTTGAGTTTATATGAAATGAAAGACAAATGCCTGTGTTCAGCTCTTACATGTAAAACAAAGCAGTAACGTATGTGCTGTTGCCATGACTTCTGCCACCAGCATGCTGCCTAGCTGACTTGAGATGATCTTCACACTGGATCTCCCTTACTGCAAAAACTACCAAGATCAAATCCATGTCCAACAGGAGAAGCTTTGTTCTGATACACAGTTTCAAGGATTTCAGGCCACGTTCTGGGGACTAGAGCCAAGCAGTGCTTCATGTCAGGCAGTATGCGGTGGAGAAAAACTCTTCAAACTAGAGACTAGGCCAGGGTGCCAACGTCTCCACCGAAGTCTGATGACTGCTGACTCCCTTCTGCGAGGCTTCCCTCCTAAGGGTTCCCCAGTGTCACCATTGACTGGGGACAAATCCTTCATGCATTGCCCTTTGAGAGACAATAAAGTTCCAAACTATAATAATCTGTAAAAACATAATCTGCTCTGCATTCCCAAAGTTTAAATCACAGTGGATTGCACCAGGGAGAGCCATTTCTGTGTGCTACACTGGGAAACAATAAACAGTATTTGGAATAGTATATTGTATTCTTATTCCAATTTTGTAAGCCAACTGGAAGAGTGAAGGATGAGTGATATGTCAGATGGGTGAATAATTTCTGATTGAACAATAATAGACGGTATTATGTAATGAGGAAAGATAATGAGCTATGGTAAGATTTTTATTAGTTTGTCATGATACCACTTTCTACCACTTTTTCCATTTTCTTGGATAAAGATAAATATATGCTTGACTTACATATTTATGCAAATGTGGAAATAGCTGGTAATATGGGAAAATTGAATCAACATATTAAAAATATTATAAACTATGGTTAACAAGTCACAAAACACGTTAAAGAGAATATCAGTTCATGGAATGTTAATGGCATTACTAAAATATAATTCAGTGGTCAAATAAACATGAGAAATTACTGGATAATGATGTTTACTTTGGTTTAGTAACCATAGACCTTCTCAGAACTTTGGATTTCATAATGTTTATTGAAAATCTGCTAGACATGAACATCATATTAAGAGTTCTGAATCCTTGTTTGATGACAGGCTTATTTTTCCCTTAAGGCACATCATGCCTAGTTGTTTCCTGAGATGAAATTTCTACACTCTAACACAAATAGCCAAATAATAAACTTCGGATTAGTTGGGATCATTGCAAAGCTGCACATTTATAGCATGTTTGAAAGATCACTGAAGTGAACAGTGAATGACAAAGAGGTCTTCTGAGGAGATTCTATGAGAGCCAAGAACTTGGAAAAACTGAACAGGGAGGTGAGGGTAAAGCAGTAGTTAGTAATATGAAGGTGGATGCTCACAACCCTGCTGTACCCACTGCTTTGAGGAGCCACTGTCCATGTCATCACTGCCTATGTAGGAGCAGGTGCAGTAGCATAGTGTAATAGGATTCCATGCTACTTAGTCCTACTTGTCCAAAACCAAGAAGGGGACACATTATATCAGTCAAGCCTCCACATTTTGTCTAGGATTCTACATTAGAGAATGTAACCATCTGCAAATGCACCGAGCAGCTACTAAATATCACCTATAGATGCCAGTATCTTTTCATGCTCCTACAGCTAGTTTGGAATGACCATGCCAATTCTAGATAGTCACCGAGGGGAACCTGCTTCTTAGCTGGAGATTAGATGTGGGCTAATTCTATGCACTTCTCACTATTTTTAGATATACAAAATTAGCCAGTGTACATTCTTCCTCTAAGATTGAAGAAACACAAGGCAGAAGTGTTAACATGGTGGCTTCTGCTGACCTCATTTATAGCAAGCACAAGTTATTTCCATCCACTTTTCTTTTACTAAGGCTAGTGGTGAACATGTTCTACACCCAGGAGTCGGAGAGAACAGTATACATTCTGCATATAGTAAAAGGAGATGAACTATATGATATGCAGCTCAGTGTATGGGTAGAGAAGAGAGGAATAGCTGACTTCAATATGAAAGTGCATTTAACTAGAGTCAGTCATGAAAAGTGACTTGGGTCACATGAATCCCATGAATCAGGGCATTGCTGAGCAGTTGCAGACTATGAGAACTTCTGGCAGACAGAAAGAAGGCTTTGGGGAGTCTCCATCACTGCACTCAATTATCTGAGGGGCTCGTAGGAAAGAGAGCCATGAATTATGAAGGGTTGCCTGAGGACACCTAAACAATAGAAAATGTTCTGTAAGAATAATCAGGCAATGCAGGGTCATTATCCACATTGTTTTTAACACATAACGTCTGTCAGATGCTGAGCAGCAGCCATCATAGTGCAATTCTGCAGAGCTGAGTGCATTCAGAACCCAGACAGCAGGCATACAACCCAGCTATACTGTGTACAGTGGGCTCTAATATGGTAACCACGTTTTGAAAAATAAGAGTAAAATACTTTTAAAAAGTACTGTTTGGGATGGCTTCGGGTGATGCAATTTCTCTGAGCTAATAATTTATCACACACAGTGATCAAAATGTAGATCAATGAAGTGGAGTTTGGTTCTGGATCATGGATCTCAGGATGATAGAATTTTTTTTCTGTAACTTACATTCTGAATAGTTTTAAAAGGCATATTCTCTCTCTCTCTCACTTACATATGTATGTACTATATATGTATGTATGTATGTATGTATGTATGTATGTATGTTTGTGTGTTTCCAGAAATAGCGATTATAGTACCATTGTAACATAAAGGCCAATAATACCTTTTTCATTTATGGGATGAAAATGTGAGATGCACATTATAGCCTGCAGGTCTGGTACTATTTTAATGACATCAGCTAGAAACACTTAGGTACATCAATTGCTATGAAAACATTTAATAATTTGTTTGAAACAATATATATATGTGTAGCAATGTATATTCAAAACTTCATACATTTGTTTTTTATATAAGATAGAAACCTTAGTAATTTAAGTATGTACTTAAATCTACGTGAGCAACAAGAGTGAGCATCTCACTGTCCTTAGGATTACAGTATTGAAAAGGCCAGAGGACAATTTCCCTATGCTTCTTCCTGTTGGGTAAGTGTTAGTAAGTAGCCATGATATATGAGCCTGCATAGAGCAGATGTCTTTTTTTCTCTTTGTCCTTGTGTGTATGTATCTGTGTGCATGTACCCCTCCTACACACACACACAGCATATGCATGCATGTGAACATGTGGGGAGCATGCCCACCCATGTGTGCACATGCAGAAGCTATGGGCCCACAGTGAGTGTCCTATCCCATTACTCTCCACTTTATTTTAGAAGCAGGGTCCTTCACCATTTCCTCAGGAATGGCTATCAGGAAGCCTCAGGGGTCCTCCTATCCCTGACTTCCCAGGGCTGAAGTTACAGATGCATATTGTTGTTCCTGGCTTGTGGGTGCTGGGAATCCAAACTCAGACTCTCATGCTGATGTAGCCAGCACTGTACTCACTGAGATTTTTCCTAAGCAACTCTTACCCCTTTTAAATATCCATATCAGGTAAAGGACGTCTGCCCACATTGAGCCCGTCCACCACCAGTGCAATAAGCACCAAGGCCCATGAGTGGCTGTTAGAGAGACTGACAATCTCATGTGATCAATACCCACCTGTAGTTGAGACAACATCTAGCATTTCCACAGTGCTCTTCAGCTTCGGGACAAGAAAATAGGGATGGAATGATCCTTGACTTAAGGGTTCTTGTGAGTAGATTGAGCAGGGCTTTTATAATGCAGCATAATGCTGTAAGGAGAGGGTCAACAAGCAAATATGGTCATGGGGCTGAGAGGTCTATGTCTAGGCAAGGTCACAGGTTCTCCCTTTACACTGACATTGAGTCTAACTGATACAGTCTGCTTGCCACTAAGTCTGAGGTCTGAGCTTGATCCCAAGAATCCACACGGTGAAGGGAAAGAACCCTCTCCTGAAACCTGTTCTCAGACCATCACATGTGCTCTGTGGCACATGTGCACTCTCTGATAAAATAAATGTAAAAATAGTTTGCAAAAACATCTGGAATAATGGGCTTTTAACCTTTAGGAAACAAAAGGCTTATTGTTAAATTTCCGTAAGTAAGCTTCCCCCGCCCCCAAGAACAGACAAAATCCTTCCTCCAATGTTCATGGCCACTTGGTAGACATCACAAGCAGGCTGAATACCATTCTGTTTGATAAAAGGAACTCTTGCTTGAAGATCTGAACCCAGATATTTAGCATGCACCTTCTCACTTAATACTTTCGGCCACAGGATATCACATTATAATTTTCAATTTAAAGAAAACATCAAAGAAGTTAAATGACCGTTCTGATACCTTGCTCTGCACACAGGCAGCAAAAGTAGTTTCTTTAAATATAGGCTATGAACAAGCAGGTGTGGCAAGAATCAGAGAGACCACTTGCCAACTCCCCACTGGTGGCTATGTGGCTGGCATAAAGACGCCCTCTGTGTAGCAAGAGATTAATGGCAAATTATCATATTATCAGTATTATGTTAACAGGGCCAAATAAGAAGTAAATGTTGGTTTTGGGATCTTTGCTGTTTTCTTTCCGTCTTGAGAGAAGACATTAGAAAGTCAACTTTAGGGCAGAAATGGATAATAGTGTTGGAAGCTTCAGTGGCTGATCCATTGACTTTTCACCTGTGTCTACACAGAGACATCATGGTGAGTGGGCATGACAGAGAAAAGCTGCTCGTTTGCTGACAGCCAGGAAAGAGAAGTGGAAAGACAGGGAGAGTGCAGGGATGAGGTACCCTTGAAACGCATACCCACACCTACTTAAGTCCACCATCTAGATCCTACTTCCTAATATCTCCCTTGTCTACTGGCTCATCTGTAGATTAGCCAATAAATTGACATTTTTCTGTAGTTAGAGCTCTCATGATCCAATATCTTCCAGTGATGCCAGCAGCTGGGAACTAAGCTTTCAATCCTGGAGCCTTTCAGAGCAACACCCACTCTCCGCCTCATGTATTACATTAGCAGGACAAAATAAGAAACAAATGCTAGTTTTGGAACCTGCAGGTTTACTGCAAAATGTGCAGCACGAGGCAAGAGAAATAAAACTGGTTTTGAAGCCAACTCAAACATTCCCAATGAACTTGGTTTGCATTGTTCTGTTTCATGGCGACTGCATGTCTTACCTGAAGAGGGCCCGGAGAAGGTTTTACCAAGCACTGATAGTCTTTAAGTGGGGCACACATCTTCTTTTATTGACCCTATGGTAGAGTACATCATGCTTAGATTCAACAGCATGGCTAGGAAAATGCATTTGATGAGGAGCTTTTTAGAGATGAACAGGAGCCAGGAAGATGCAAGAAAAGTAATGAAGAAACTAAGGCAAAACATGAGTCTAACCTCCAACTTATACTTTCTTGAGCTGGATTCAACTTCACAACTGTATCTGTTGGCCATGTCCAAGTGACTTTATCTACATCTCATGTTGATGTTTGTCTTCTACTTATGCTTCTGCTTGCTCCAAGGAGAAAACTATCTTTGATAGAAAGAAATTTAGGTTTCCTGACAATTACTTTGAGACTTTTGGAACCATGAGAAAAGGATCTGGGGGATTGAGCAGTGAGAGGAGACAGTCAGAGGAGGCTGAAATGAAAGCCCCGTAGACACATTGTTGTTAGCGGCATCAATGACCCCTCCACTCTTCTTCATGGAGTTTCATTTAGTTATTCAGACTGGCTGCACGTGAGGAGGGAGTACAGCTGTTTTACAGAAGCAGCTTCCAGATACTACAGTTCCATCCTCCACCTATTTTAAGAACTGAAGCAGAGGCAACATGTTTAACCTTTAATTACTATAACTTCCATTGTCTTCAATTCCTTGACAACTACCGAATTCAGCTAGAGAGTTGCTATTGCAGCCACCCAGCTGAGTGCAGGCTTCCCCCACCCCCACATCCTCTTCTTGTAGAGATCAAGGTTATAAAAGATAGAAAAGACCTCTTCAAAGGGTTCTGGGAAAAGTTAGTGAAGCAGTGGACATGATGTTCCTGCCACGAGATCAGGAAGCTTCAGTTCCCAAAGCCTTGAGAGTTCCTGCCTAATGTCTGTTCTGGGTCTTATCTTGGGCATCCCTACATTACCAGAAAGGTGTGGGCTCCATAGGATCTTTGTGGGTTCTTGTTAGCCTTTGTCCTCTCCCACTCTTGCATATCTTTCTTCCTTCACGTTCTTATCTGAGAACTTTAGTCCAGTAGAAGTGGAAGGAGCAGTCTCAAGGATGGCTTCACCTCCATCTGTGTGTAGTCAAAGGCTATGATTAATCTTATATTCTATCTATCAAAGGACTTTCAGTTCTTCCAGAATGTAAGTGGGACAGGCTTTTCTTCTTCAGTAAGGCCAAGTAGACCAAGACTAAACAATTTGATGTAGAACTTGAATATTATTTTTAAGATTCAATGAAGCTGTGGTTATGTATCTGTAAAGATAACTGGTCAACCTAGAATACATCCTCAGTCAACGAACCCCTAAGTCATCAAATTCTACTCTTATCATTAATCTTATAGTCTCTTCTAGAAATTTCAATATTTAATATTTGGGAAAGTCTTACTACTAACTAAAGTCTATTGTACCAATACCACACAAAAATAAAATTTTAAATAATATATACAAAATATTAAAAAGAGAAATGCAAACTACCTACAAAGGAACTTGACAATTCAAGTCTTTACCCTCTGTCTGTCTTTTAAAATAATTTTATTGGTACACAATCATGCTTAAATGCTGGACTTTTATCATCACTATTTTCCCCTGCAGTGACAGAATTAAATGTTTGTTAGTTTATTAGGAAAAAAACCCTTTATCTATGCTCTATTCTGGAACTTATGTAGTTATTCTTTAAAGATAGATCTAATAGTAATGTATTATTTGTTTCAACTTTAAGAAGTCGTTTTAGAATTTCCTATATGAAATTAGAGCTTCTAGAAAATTTCTCACATATCTTGTGATAGTTAGAATGTAATTGCCCCCCCCATAATTTCACAGGGAGTAGCACTATCAAGAGGTATGACCTTATTGGAGGAAATATGTCACTGTAAGGGTGAGCCTTGAGGTTTCTTACATTCAGGCTATGCCCAGTGACAAAATTGACTTCCTGCTGCCTTCTGGTGAAGATGTAGCCAGCACCACTCCAGCCTGCTCCATGTCATGGTGATAATGGACTGAACCTCTGAAACTGTAAGTGAGCCACCTCAATGAAATGTTCTCTTTGTAAGTGTTGCCATGGTCATAGTGTCTTTTCACAGCAATAGAAATCCAAACTAAGATATCCCTCTAGTGTAAATCTCCTTGTACCAATGATAAACTTGATAGTAATATAAAATTGATAGTATATACTATGTAATACAAATAATTACTTCAGATTTAAAATGTACTAATACTAATTCATTTTACTGAAAAAAACATACAAATTTAAAACCATCAAACTTCCATTATCACACAACTAAGGTGGTCAAACCAAAATTAAAATCCACACTCTAAGGCAATGCCAATAACCCTAGTAACCTGGAGTCTGGACTAGGAGATTCATCATGAGTTCAAGACCAGTCTTTTCTGCATAATGTAGAACTAAAAATGGAACCCTCAAAATAAGTAACTACATAAAAGGTTTAAAAGGCCTTGAAAGGTCTTACAGAAAATTTAAATACAAATTGAAGCCAGGTTTTTTCTAATGTACTATGTTTAATAATGATCTTGAGTAAGACTCTTATTTAGACCACTTGAATCATGTCTGTTCACATGGATTTGAACTTTCTCCTAAGCTATTCTCCGCTCCATTTGACCCCTCTCCTCTCCTCTCTCACCCCCTCTCACTTCCCTCTCACTTCTCCTCCATGTTTTACAGGGAATATGCAGAAGCTGTGTGGAAAATGAAAACAATGCTTTCTTTTGCCTTTAGCCTGATGTCTAAGCCACTGGACGAGCAGCCTTGTCATTGCCAAGTTTGATTTACTTTAAGAGATGTAACTGTCCAGACAGTGGTGGTGCATGCCTTTAATCCCAGGACTCGGGAGGCAGCGGCAGGCTCTGTGAGTTCGAGGCCAGCCTGGTCTACAAGAGCTAGTTCCAGAACAGGCTCCATAGCTACAGAGAAACCCTACCTCTAAAAACCAAAAAAAAAAAAAAAAAAAAAAAAAAAAAAAAAAAAAAAGAAAGAAAGAAAGAAAGAAAGAAAGAAAGAAAGAAATGTAACTGAATCCAACTCTGAAAGCACTGTGACCATATGCTAGAGAAAGTCAAAAGGATATCCATGGTGGTGCGGCCACATGGCAGGCAAGGACACAATAGTAAAGGGAATAGTACAGGGCAAAGAAAAGAATTAAAACACAGTCAAGAGAAGAGAAGAACGGGAAAATGATGAAACGATGTTCTGTGTGCATTTTTTAACTGCTCTTACCACCCTAAAGAAAAGAAGGGATCCTTTACAATGCTTTGCTAGAAGTGTTCTTCGTGTCTGGTGTAAGAAACAAGTGGCCAAGAGGAGGGCCACAGAGACAGCTAGAAGCTCTTATTTTCCTGCTTCTGTGGACCAATTTGGTAGAACTCTTCCACAAAGCAGCAGTGTGAACCAGGCGACTTCTGTGTGAACCAACTTGACTTCTGTGACTTATTCTTATTGGGGTACAAGGATTGGGATGAAACATTGTCTATGTCTATGCACCTCAGTATTCAAGAGAGAAAAATCTTACTCAGAAATACTTGCCAGTGCAAATCAGCTTCTATTCAGAAGCCCCCTCCTCCAACCTTGCCCCTACTAACCATGTCAATCGGATTGCTGGAAACTTAAGACAGTGAAAAACATACCAAGGAAAAATCTTTCCAAAAATGCAATCTCTTATTAAATTATCTAGCTACTTTAATTATTAAGAAGCTTTACTTTTCATTTTTATTTATGTGTATATGTATATGTCTGTGTGCTTTAATATTTATGATTTGAGTGCAGGTTTGAGGAGGCCAGACTGTGTTAGATCCCCTGGAGCTGGACTTAAAAGTGGTTGTAAGTCACCTAATGTGGGTCCTGGCAAGTGAACACAGATCCTTCTAGAAGACCAGCAATGACTCTTAAACACTGAGCCATCATTCTATGCTCCAGCATATTTTAAATTTTAGGGAAGAATCTGCTGTGACTTGACTTTAAAACAACTCATTCTAAGTAATCTTTGTCCTGTATCATCATTGCTCGGATAGCAAGATGTTTATCCGACAGGGGCTGTTGTCTCACTTTAGAGAGAGAAGGAACCCAAAACTCCTAAGAAGAGAGGACTTGTCTGAGGACACGGGAACCCAAGTTGAACGATCAGCTGAACATGAGCACCCTGGACCGTCTTCATACTGTACTCCCCTCCGTTCCCACTTTCAATCCCATTTTAGTCTACACCCTCTCCACAGTTAGAGCTAGCCTATAAAACACACGCAACAGGTGGCATGTGTTGGTTTGTCTTACACACCTGCTACATTTCCCAGGGGGAATTCTGAGTCAATTGGTTTTTACAACTACTTTAGGAATAGTTTCTCATTTCAGTTGTATTGTCTTTGAGTGGGAAGCTGAAAATTTATGTGATTAAAGTGTCATTTTTCAGTGGCTGGAATTTTGAAGATCAAGCATATTTCATTTCATTTTTGTTTCTTTGAATTGACATAGTCTTTTTTTGAGAAAAAATGTTTCTCGCAAATACTTTTTCAAAGTTTATAAAAACTAGCTGTTTTGCTCATTTTTAAAGGTTAAAAACTGTTACAAATGAGAAATATTTACATATGGTCTTAGTAGAGCGAGGCAGGAAAACTAAATTGAATGCTGGGAGAAAGAAAGCAGAGTCAGTGAGAAGCCATGTAGCCACCATAGGAGAAAAGACGTGAACTGCCAACCAGAACTGTAGGCCATGCACCTTGTGGTAAAATATAAAATAGTGGAAATGGGCTAATTTAAGACATAAGAGTTATCTAGAAATGTGCTTAAGCTATTGGTCAAAGAGTATTGCAAATAATATAGTTTCTGAGTTATTATTTTGCGTCTAAATAGCCGGGAGTGAATGAGCGGCCTTCACCAACAGGTCTTTATACTAACAAAGCAGAGTACAAAGGCTTACCTCCTGAAAACTCATCCACAGCAAGCTAGCCTAACTAAGAAAACACACACTTACTTTTTATACACTGTTTTATTTGAGAATTTAAATGAAGTAGGATAATTCTCTATGCACACCATCTTCTCTTGGACAATGCTAAACATGGCACAAAAGTCCCTTTTGATTTGAGGACTCTACATGTGTTCATCTTTTCTTCTTCTACCTGTGTTTTTCCTAACAATATTGTTGGCTCCTTCCTCAATGCCTCCTAAAGGTTTGTCCACATTTTTGTCGTATCTTTCATCAGTAACATTATTATTCAAGCAAATATCGATTTCCTCACTCATCTGAGATGGTTTTATAAACTAGAGCATGTTTTACTTAAGTACAAGTGAAACAGTATACAACATCAGACACATACTGAGCATAGGCAATGCCTTTTTTCCAATTCCAATTTTAACCCTCTCAAGCAAATAATCCAAAACAAGAAACCCAAGCCCTCTAAAATCTCTTAGCTGGATTTCATTTGACTTCTCTTTATCCCACTGGGGCCTACAGTTCATCCTATTTAAAGAAACAAGAAAACAAATTTTAAAATTCCTAAGACTTGCACTTGTACTTTCAACTTCCACAGATTTTGGATATGATCTCTATAAGCATCTTACAATAGTGCTAATAAACAGCTTTAAAATACATACATACATACACACGTAAATATGTATATGCATACACTTCTATTTTCATATTATAAACCTGTATCTTCTCTCTAATTACAGTTGGGCATATTCAGAGACATTATAGCCCTGAAATATACACAGAGCTTTTTCAAACTACAGGGGGCTATCTACAGCTACAAGTATTGCTTTGTATAACTTTGCATATAGATTTGGAGTGTAAATTGCATCTTAATTATTTCTTGCTTTCTAAACATTGCCTGGTTACTGACCAGATTAGATGGACTTCCTAAAACTTGGTGAATTAATGAAAGTATAAAAGATGAGGCTGTATTAATACTAAAGCAATAGTGTTGGGATTAGTAAGTATCCCTATAGACTGTGTTGGTGGTCCCCTCCAAAAACTAAATTTATACATCACTGAAAGTTGTTATTTTGCTTATACAGTAATGGGGACTCGAAATGTAAAATGACATTCAGGATATTAACTTTTTAAAAGTTATAGTAATTAGTAATACTATAGTAATTAGCTTTTTATTACTGTTATAAAATACCATGAGCAAAGTCAACTTAAGGAAGAAAATTTATTTTAGTTTAAGTTTACAAAGGGGTACAATCTGTCACAGTGTTGACATGACAGTCTGACATGGAAGGTGTTGCATGGCAACAGGAGCAGGAAGCAGACAGACCACATTTCATCTGCACACAGGAACACACAGCAAGAACATGAATCCTTAAAGACTGACCCGAATGGCATGTGTGCCTCAGCATGGTCCTACCTCTTAAGGACTCCATAACCTCCCAAGCAACTCTACCAGCCGAGGACCAAGTGTTCAAATAATGAACCTATGAGGGTTTTTTTTTCTCATTCCAACCACCTTAGTAATATATAACATTTGGATGTTGATTTTGTAATCATGAATAGCTATGAAGATTGGGATATGATAGGAATCCTAATTGTCTTGGAAATTATTCATGCTTTAACATTCCACAGATCTCTGGCATGCCAGCACTATTCCAAATTTCATGCTAAGTAATTGGGTATAAAGACAGAAAAACACAAGTCTTAGCCCTCAAGTTCCAATTTGTTGAAAGAACGATACACAGGATCAGGTTACACAGACACTGGTCTACATGAGACACGTTCACATGCTTCTCCTTCAGCTTTATGTGATAAGCTTTTCACAGGAAACCACACATATGTACAGCTACTCATTTAGAATCCACAGTGCTATATATATATATTTTCTCAGTGTTCTCTGTTGCCTGGAAGCCTTCAAAGTAAACATGAATATTAAATTACTCACATTTTCCTTTTAACTTCCAAATAATCGAGATTCAGAAAGTGATAAATGTTGTCTGCCTCCATTTCTGCTATAGAGTAAGATGGTAGAAATGACTTACTAAATGTTGGTTGGAAACAAATGTCTTTGCTGGTTCACAGGATCAGCAGAGGCCTGAGTAACAACCCGACAGTATGGTCTGTCCAAGTGGTTGGCTCATCCTTTTTCCTAATGTTTAGTGAAGACAAATCCATTGTCTTAATTTTGACCCTTATCTCAGAGCTACAAATAACAGAAGATACTGGGAGGTAAATATTTGAGTAAAATGTTCATAACATGAAACTGTAAAACTTGATGTCTTAATAATAAAACTCATATATTGAATATAATGGCCAGAAATAAAACTTCCCATTTTCCCCCCTCTAGGGCTCCTGTAAAGTTTTTCATGCATTTACCTGTTTGTTTTTCTTTTTTTCTTGTCATAATATTATATACTACATGTAATATTACATATAATACTGCATATAATACACTGTCACCATATTGTACCACATATGAACAAAATAAAACAAAAGACATCATATCTCCCTTGCTGTTATAGTCCTCTGACTGCAGGAGAAAATTCAAGTCATTTAGTGGGGACTGCAAAGACCTCTGATCTCTGTCAATCTGTTGAGGGGCCATCATTTTCTGAGATTTTCTTTCTACAGAATTAACCCCTTGATGAAAACGGTTCCATGATTTTTATTGGCCTCAAAGAAACCCAGATTTCTGCTGTGTAACTCTCGGCTTGCTCAGAATTTCCACGAATTCCTCTACCCAAAGATACTGCAGCCACATGAAACAATCCACAGACTCTTAAACAGTCTACTTCAGTCTTCCATGTGCCACGCCACTCTTTGTATTTCAATTACTCTTTGAGCTCATCCTTTATGGCAGCTTTGATGCTTCTGCATGTGTGGTTATTACATGCCTATATCATATCAGATTTAATTTTTGAGGTATCCATAGATACCTCAGATTATAAAACTGGTCTAGCTAATCATTTCACATAGATGGGGCTTCTGTTTTGACACAGATCCCATGCTTTTCTTACAACAACAAAGAATAGCAGGCAATTCTTTACCATGTGACTAATATACCATTTCCAAGTTTCTGCATGTATCTCTTTAGTATTTTTCATACTCTCTGGACAGTTTTAATCAGCAGAACCAAATTTCCCATCCTATACTCTTTTCCAATCCCACCCTAATTTACAGACTTATATGCATTGTAATTTACAGGATACATTAAGATGCTTTCTAACTATATTAATTTGAAATTCTTATTACAAGACTGAAAGTTCCCTTTCCCCCTATATTCCTTTTCTGTGTCAATGGCACTCCCTCCACACAAACATATGAAAATCATCTTAGTCTCCACCCGGTCCCTCACCTTGCTGGTATCATCTGATTCCATCTGGATCCCTGCACTCTCATGTTTGACCTCCAGCTCTAAAGATGATCTGCCTTTCTACAACTAAGCAACCAGTAGGAATATTTCAGAATGCAATCTTATCACATTCTGTTTTCAATTAGTGCCCATTCTCATTGCGTCCACACCCAGTCTTCTCATAAAACAACTCCATTCCATCACTCAATGCCATGGGAAGCTGCCCCCCACTTTTTCTATGAAGATATGCATCCTCTCCCCCGGGTGCCTGATCAATCCTAATAATGCTATGCCAAATGGGTCTGTATCTGCTTGACTTTTTTTATTCCTTCTACTCTATTTTCTTTTTACTCTGATTTCCACATTGTGGGATTCCTATGCATAAGCGTGGTGCTGTATCATTTGGTTCTGTATTTGACTATCTAGCATGAAATGTAGCATAACTACTTAGAAACTGGATATAAGATCAAAATCCTCCAGTGGTCCTATTATCTAATTATAATTGTATTTAATGGGTAAAAACATTTTGCTTAAAAACTAACAGTTCCTTACATTACCAGTATTTTTCCATCCCCCTCTCTCTCCATCCACGTCTCTTCATCAGAGCCTTATCACTCATATTTCTAACAATTATGAAAATGTTCAAGTAATTAAATTCCCCATAATGGCACATTTTATGATGAGACAAAAAGGGGGAGTATAAGATAAGCCATTTTCTTTTCCATTCATTTGGTGGAAATTTAAAATTATATTATGACAGACGTATTTTAGTTTTGCAACATAATGAATGCAACATATTTGCTTTTTAAGACTTAAAGGAAATATTAAATTAGATCTATTTAGAGCCAGTCATCAAAGTTATATTTGAAGACCCTAATAACATGAAGAATAAGCAGTCATCTGATTCCACCTAAGTCAGGGAGTACATGACCTCTGAAGAGACAGCTTCATTTTGGTCTGTGATGACTCTGAACAAGAGTATGCAGAGTTAGTGCACATTCCCCGCCCTCTTCTTTTTACAGCACTGGTATTCAGAATTCATGAAATGATGACAAAGATGGCAGCCAGCGTCACGGAGGACTAATTTCTGAACCATGAGATTTTAGGCATCAGCTTATGTTTCATGTAGAAATTTTCCACGTAACTCTTTCTCTAGTTTTGTGGTCATTTTTATTCAGTTGGCCAAAATATCAAGGCTGAGGGTAATTTTTAAATATTTCATTACCATCTGTTCTCACTTCTGTCTTTCATCTCTCCTGCCAAGGGTCATGCTTGTCCATTTCCGTGCTGTTTATGCCGTGGGTATCTGAATGAAAAGCTCCAACATTCAAATCCCATAGCACAGTACAGCACATCGGGAGAAAAGGGATGTGTGCTACTGTGGACTGAAAACTAAGTAGAAATGATAAGGGTGAAAGTCGCAATATTCTCAGAATACCAGGGCCTCTTAACTTCTCTTTGGGAAGCTGATTGCTGAAGTCACACATTTGTCCAGAGCTTGTTGGGGGGGGTAGGCAGCATGTGAAGAAACTTAACACATTCTAACAGCCTTCGAAAGCAAGGTGGGGCGCTCCACTTACCTGCATCATCCAGGCAGGCATACAGCAAGAAGCACAAAAACAAAACAAAACAAAACAAAACAAAAAAACACACAGCAACAGCCCTGTCCTGATAAAAAACGCCTATTTTCTGGGAGAAGCAATTTCATTACTGTGTCCGATACACAGTAATGTTAATATAGGAACATTATGAAATGGTCTATAAGTCATTTCTTTTAAATGTAGAGAATTTTGGTTAAATTTTTGGATATCAATATTAGAATTGGCTTTTTCAAGGAATCAACTAATTAGGCAATTTAATTTACAAGAAAATAATTCATGCATGAAAAGATAAATAGATTTTTTTCACTATAAAATTATATGCCTAAGACTGTGCTCCCTAAAAAAATCCAAATATAAATAGGTAGCAAGATAATTAGAAAACACAAAAACTAGTAAAATTTATTTTACAATTTTGGGCAAAAAGTACTTTTAGAAGTAAAATTCAGGCATTACATTGATCCAAGACATCCTCTCCCACCATGAATTTATTAACACAGTGGAATTCAATAAAATAAACACGTTCTCATTCAGATTTACACATTTTAAAATGTAGAGATGACTTATAAGCACAATCAAAAATAAATTTAACAACTTGGGTTTGAGAAAATTTATTACAAGCATTCTTATTTTATGAGGAACCAAGCATGGCTTCCTATCAACTGATAGGAATGGGCTTCTGTAGAAGGGAGTGTGTGCTGATAGAGTCAGAGCAATAGAGATAGAGGAGGCTGGTTGGCCCCAGGAAAGCTTATCTTAGCCACGGCACAGAAATTCAATTGACTTCCATGGGTCATTTGGAGATAGAATGCATTGTACCTAACATATTACATTAGAAAAATGTGTTTGGTTAAAGAATCCACATTGTGGTGCTCCAAAAAAAATTTCAATGTAAGATTGACCAGCATGGAGAACAGAAGTAGCAGACCAACGACTTTCCTCATCCGTGGAGCCTTGTGGTCACGGTCTGCATGTGTGGTCCTCATCTTCAGTGAGCTTCAGAGATGCTGCATGTCCTCTCCCATCCCACCACATGCTCCCGAGCGGGATCCTGGAATCTCCAAAGCACGTTATGTTTCTTCCTTTGATTCATATGCTACATACAATCTAAACAACAAGGTCACAAAAGGTCCTTTCAAACTCACCAAGTTGGCACTGCTAATAAATTTCATGATGAAAATCAAGGAAATTATGAAATCATTTCTCATAAAATTATCAGTAGTTCTCATTACATTTTTTCCTCGTTAAAACTTGCTTGTGTATAAAATCAAACAATAATGACCCATGTGCAATAGAAAATGATCACCAGATGTGGTATCTGGTGATACATCTTTAATCTTAGGTCTCATAAGGCAGAGGCAAGTGGATACCTTGAGTTTGAGGTCATATTGATCTACATAGAGAGCTCCTGGAAAGCATGGGTTACATAGAAAGATCTTGTCTCAAAACATAAGCAACAAGAAAGAAGTTAAAGATCATTCACTGTACTGTCGAAGGGAGTGTATGCTGATAGAATTGGAGAGGATGATGGCAAGTACAACTGAACCTGGTAGTACCTGCTGGAGGGAAACTCACTTGACCCTTAGAGGTCATCTGAGGATGAATCCTATTTTGATATGAGACCTGTTTAAAGACTAGATCAAGTGCTTAAATTGAAAAACAATAGGATATCCATAAGCCAGAATGGAAGAATGAAAAATAGGAAGGAAATAACAACAGAAAAAATTGAATACAAATGTAGCATGTGACTAGACATTAAAGCAAAGCCATTGTATTAGAAGTCCCAATGGACAATATAACTACATATAAGAGTTGTAGGAAGACCCCAGAATGGAATGGGATCATTTTAATAAAGAATTATCAAATTGACAATTTTTAAATTTTTTTTTTAAAAAATAAGCTGTTATCATCATGCAGAGTCAAGGTTATAGGAAAACAACAGCCATCACCCACTGTGGCATCAGGTAAATCGACCCAATAACTCTAGAGAACCATGGCAATTTGAACCATATATAAGATGTTGAAGCTACGTAAGTCAGAAAATACACATCTCTGTGTATCTCTTTAGGAATGTGTGCTATGGAAACTGAAGAGACTGCCCATCAGTTAGCAGCGCTTAGTGCTTTTGCAGAGAACTCAGGTTTAATTTCCAACATCCATATGACAGTTAACAGCCATTTTTAACTCCAATTCAACAGAATTTAAAGCCCTCTTCTGGTCTCCACAGGCAGTGTATGCACTTGGTGTACATGCACACACAATGACAAACCATCCAAACACAGAAAAGAAAAATAATAAATATTTAAACAAAAAAGAATGTGTGCCTCAAGAAATATGATTTTCAATTTAAATAGGATTTTTTTTAAAAAAAATCTAGAATCATTTTGTACGATACAGAGTATTTAAAATCCTTGGCACTTACATAATAAAAGCCAGTAGCAATCCTAGATGATTTACAGGCCCTGGATTGGACAATACACCTTCTGGTTAAAAAACAAAAAACCTTACACAACAATCAAAGTATTAAGATGAAATTGGATAAATATATTTTATAATATTCTTTCTATAAAATGCAGAACACCAGTCATTCTGGATGCATTCAATGTACAATTATATGTACTGCACATACATTTCATTGTAGAAGAAACTGCTGTAACACTATGTATTACAGTATGATGCTGTGTGCATAGAGCTTTTTAAAGTGTGAATTGTTAGAGATCACCCTCCATGCCCGAGATAATGAAATAAAAGAACAAAAGCCAACTTTGTGCTGTCACTATTTTCAGAGAGACCCAGAGTGAGGAACTGGAATTAGAGGGACGAGAGAACTGACTGGGATTTCTTTTTCTTAAAAATTATTTAACAAAATTTTGACATTTATAAATCTACCAATGAGTTCATTAGACCTGGTTGACCATTTTTCTACATTTTTGCCTGTGTGTGAACTATTTAATGATGACATTTTCTTTAAACGCATTCGACCAGGCTATGAAGACATGGTAATATGTCAGAGGGAAGAGAAATCACATGGAGAATCTTGTCACAAACGGTTCTCTGAACTAATGTCTCCTAACTGCTGATGAGAAATGACTACCTTCCGGGAACCAGGGTACTGACTGGTGTTGGCTGAGAATGAGTGGGGGTTGGTAAGGAGTCCAGTGGAAGAAATTATTGAAGTATATTTTTGAGAAGTCAGTAAAATGAATCCAGAAGGTAGACATGTAATAGAAAAAGCAATTTTTGTACCATGTCTGTTAGTAGAAGGGTATGTTAGTAAATCCGAAGAAACTCTGACTTTAAATATAAGTGAAGTTTTCAGAACTAAAATACCAGGTCAAATTAAAATTATAGAAAGCAAACAAGGAAAATGGAATGGATTGAAGGGTGAAGTAAAAAGTGTTTAAAATGTCATTCTTATTATGAAGAAGGATAGACGTAGGGGTCAAGTAAACTTTTGATAGCTATGTTAAAAGTTAAAGACTACAAGTTAAATACATGAATTCTACACAGTGAAATGTTTAAGGGGGGGGGAAGAAAATAACAAACGTTCACTAAAGTTTCCCTGGTACCATGCACCAAGTGCTGTTCCATGCATCTTTACTCTTTCAGCCAGCACAATGATTCTTTGAAGGTGTTAATATGTTGTAGATGAGGTGAAGAGATTATACCTGCATATGTGTGTATGTGTGGATGCACAGTACTATGGCCTGTTACGCAGAGTGTACCTGTTACAGAGATTGTTGTATAGCTTGTATGCTTGTAGAATCTATGCAACAAGAATACAATAGTACTGTATAACAGCACTGTAAAATACTGTTCTCCTCCAGAATCTTAGCAATGTGTGTGTGTAAGCATGTACACTACTATACTATGCTTGCTACATTGATTATACCTGTGCATGTGTATCTAGTGCACACACAGTTCCATGATGTGTTTGTTAAACAACATTTGGGTAAGAAGGGCTATGACCTTTTCCAAATCACTAGATCTCTCTGAGCCTCAACTGCAATAGAGTGATGTCCCTCACCATAAATGAGTATTGTAAAAATTAAATTTAATCAAGCATGCAACCATTAAGTTCAGTAGCCAACCTTTATTTAAATATGCAAATTGTATCAATTTATATCTACATATATATTTTATTTTCATCAGAATTGTAAAATCTCTAATGCATTAGCTTTTAAATGGGGGGATTGTAAATTTATGTGTATGCATGAATACCAGTCTCTCTGTGTGTGTATGTATGTCCACATGTATGTAGGTGCCTGTAGGTGAGGAGGAGGGTACCAGATTCCCTGGAGTTATAAGCAATTGTGATGTGACAGACATGGGCTCTGAGAATCAAACTTGAAATTCTGTAAGAACAGCAAGCACTCGTAACCACTAAGCATTTCTCCAGTCCTGAAGCATTAACATATATTTACAGGTCTGTAGATATCTTCTTGTGTTTTTTAAATATTCTTTAGCTCTTTTATCTTATGATGCACTGAGAAAACATACTAACAAGTTAGTCAACAGAAAAGGTTCTGTAAAAATATTAAGCATAATATATTAATATTTAATATAGTATTTAATTTTAATATAATGTCTTATATCTTTTAGCTAGCCTGACCAAGAAAAAAAATGTTTGAGAAATTTTTAAATACTAAATTGAGAAATGAGAGGTGACAACATGATTCAGCCAGAATGAGGACTTGTCACTGAGTCTGAGGCCTGAGTTTGATCCTAAGAATCCACATGGTGGAGGGAAAGGACTCTCTCCTGAAACCTGTTCTCAGACCATCACATGTGCTCTGTGGCACATGTGCACTCTCTGATAAAACAAATGTAAAAATAGTTTGCAAAAACATCTCAAATTATGGGCTTTTACTACAAATCTTTGAGAAACAAAACACTTATTGGAAGGACTACCGAGAATGACCACATGATGGGGGGAGAACGTAACTCTAAAGAGCTGACACATTCATAATAAGACACCAGTCATCAAAACTAATGCATGAAGAAACAAACAAATGGATCTACAAACAAAGAAACTAAGCTAGGAATTTAGTATTCTATGTACATCAAATGGCTTTACTGAAGAATTCTGCCAAATATTAAATAATAAATATCGATGTTTCACAAACTCCCCAAAAATAAAAGAATGGAGGAAATGTTTGCTAAATCATGTGATAAAACAACAATGCAAATGAAGACATTAGAAGAATATAAAAGTGGTATCTGTTTTAGATACAGACACAAAAATCCATCATCAAAATGATGGCAAATGGATTTCAGCAACATATACAAGATTTATACTCATCACATGTGTATTTATCCCAGGCAGGAAGACAGAGTTGATACAACAGATAAATATCAGTGCATATTCCAGGGTAATAATTTAACAATTAAAATCATATGCTCATCTCAATATGTGCAGAAAACACCAAAACCTTAACATATTTCATAACAAAAACAAAACTTGTAAAACAAATTATGAAAGAAGAATACAGTGAGAATAAATTTTCAAAAGAACGGTGTTGGAGGACTCACACCTTCTGAACTGAGATCTTAGCACAAAAAAAGGATGAAATCAAGACAGTGTGGTACTACCTTGAGAAAGAAACCCAAAGTCTATGAATCTCAAGGAACTCTGGGGAGCACAGTCATTGTGAAGATGTGGAGAATCACATTAGATCTCACACTTCATATTGATTTTGGGTCTGGTGAATTGTGTTCTGTATGATTGTGTGAAACATCTTGACCATAAAATTTTAATTAAAAAAAAAGAGAAAGAAAACCTCTGGATCAAAGAGTAAAACAGAGTTTTCAGAAATAAATCTGTATATTTTGGGTAAATGTGCATTCAGCAAAAATTCCACATGAGTTCAATGGAAAGAAAATATGTCTTTTTAACAAATGGTGCTGGAATCACTCAATCTCCACAGCAGAGAAAGGAATAAAACAGATGTGGCATACACAGTGGGTTTGAAATGGAGCAGACAGAGTCTTATATGAGACATGAGACCACCAAGAGAGATATAGATAAGAGTTTATTTTTAGATATACTGTCTTGTCTAAGTTTGGTCGTGTGAACAGCACTTCTGAGGTTCAAGGTCAAGAAGCACAGGGTTGCTGAAAGAGGGAGCCACCACCTCTGAACTTCAAAACACTGCTAGCTCTTGATATCTTATTTAGCTCTGAATTCTAGAAGTCTTATCTACCACAGTTCACTTTATCTAGTACATCGTGTCTGTCTGTGGAAAGCAACTATGAAGCAACTGAAAGACAATGAAACAAAAGCAAAACCACTAATTTCAAGAGTGTAAGAATCACAATCAGATTTCGATATGGCAGGATGGTGGGCTACTGACTATGTTTTTAAATCTGTGATTATTACACTAAAGAATCTAATAGATAGTTTAGTCACAATGCAAGTATAGGTGGCTAGTATAACCATGGAATTGATGGCTACCACACACATAGGAATAAAAATGGAAAAGATTCCTGATGATTTCATTAATAGAATGAGCATGGGAGTGGGGCTGGAGAACAGGTCTTCAAGATGCAGAATTTATCAATAAAAGCTTACAAAATAGAAGGGCATGGAAGGAAAAAGAATGGAAAAAAAGATTAGAATGCCCAAGAACTGTGGAGCAACTGCAAGAGAGAGAGAGAGAGAGAGAGAGAGAGAGAGAGAGAGAGAGAGAGAGAGAGATGGAAATGTCAATGGAAGGAAAAGGGGAAGGACAAAGGAGGGAGGAAGAGAAAAGAAGAAAGAAACAAAGGAAGAAAGAAAGGAAGGAAGGAACAGAAATGATATTTGAAACAATAATGATTGAAAACTTCCCCCAAGTTAATGGAAGACAGATCTGAGAGTCTCAGAGCCCACTTCACAGTCTGAATACCCACAGCATCATAGTTAGGCATATTGTATGCAAAGTGAGAAAAGCCAAACTAAACTGTGAAAGAAACTAGAAGAAAAACATAAAATTACACTCAACTTGTCTGAAATTGTGTACACATCAAGAACAAGAAGCTAAATATTTAAAGCCTTGAAGTGGGAAAGAAACAACCCCTCCAGACCATAATTTTATAATATATAGAATTCATTTGTAATAAAAGTTAAGAGAATAAATATAATAGGAAATAAATGGAAAATATAAATAAAATAAAAGTAAATAAATAACTAGAAGGGAAAAAGTCTCAGATAAAAATGAAGAAAATTTATTATCAATGGACATACTTTTTGATAAATGTCAGAAATTTTTCTAGGACACAGAAAATGATGTATATCAGAAACTTCATTTACTAATATGTAAAGAAAGGAAAAGTGGTGGAAAATAATGGAGTGGAAGAAAAATAGAGCCACACACTTTTGTTAATATAACAGATAAATTGTTCAAAATAATAGTAGCAATGTGCTTATGTATGTTTCTTTATACACACATATGTGCATATATATAATGAATGATGGAAGAGGATGAAGAATTATGGTTATTTTTGTATTATAAAGTACTAAGTTTACCAAGAATATGTATAAATTAAAGGTGACTTGCCTATAATAGGAAATTGTAAACTCTGCTCTAAATCCTAAGAAAGAAAAAAACTACAGAATCAATAAGAAAGGGGAGAAATTGAATCTCACAAATGTTCATTTGAGAGCAAGAGACTGGGACAGGAGAGATCAGCCTCATTTAACAACACTTGCTGCTCTGCCAGACGACATGGATTCACTTCCCAGCACCCACATGGTGGCTCATAGGTATCTGTAACTCCAGTTCCAGTGGATCCGATAGATTGCTCTGGCATCTGTGCATACAAGGCGTTAACACAGTACACATACACCCATGATGCGAACAAACCATAATGCAAATAAAATAGATAAATCTTTGACAAAAGCGAAATGCAGGAGAAAAGCAGAGTATATGTGAACAAGACTATGTAAACTCAGCACTTGGGCAACTGAGACAAGAGGATGGAGAGATGGAGGGGGGCTTGAGCTACATTGGAAGTCTCAGGTCAGCTAGGTTGCATAGTGAGACCCTGACTCAAAATGCCCCTTTACCAACTCCACCCCCAAAACTCATCAACAATAAGAAAACACATAAAACTAAAAGCAAGCAAACAAAAGCAAATAGAAAACCTAAGAGGTGGAAGAAAAGTTGAAGACAATAAGAATAGAAACTAAAGATAATTCATACTTAATAAGCCAGAATGGTGGCTAGTAATACAACCACACCAATCATTACTTCAAATCTCAGGATCCTAAATTACACCTAATTAAAGACCAAAGTTGTCAGAGTTATCATAAAATTCTCTCGTTAAGAATTCTTCTTTGAGTAAAAATAGATACACAATGCATCTTTATTAATATACATGAATACAGAAAGACAACCCATGCTGACCCTGATAACAAGAGAGATGGAACAGCGATATTACAGGCTCACCAAATGTCAGAATAGCACAGAGAAGGAGATTTAATAATGATGAAAGTGTTGATGCTTCACACGGATATAATTACCCTTAATATTTATGCACCTTACAACCAGCATTAAAATGTGTGAGGTAAAACTGAATTGAATTCCAAAAAGTAGAAATGAATCCACTCATAATCAGAAACTTAAAATCATAACTTCTCTTCAGAAATGTCAAATGTCCAGTTTAATTTTGGCTCTGTGTATTATTCTGTCATGGTTTATTCCAAGTAAGAATTAGTGCTCTATCGAAGTGCAATGTGTGATGAAATATACAGAAAATATATGTACAGTTTTGTGACTTGGACTGTGCATTAAGGTATAAAATATTTCCATCACCCAAGAAACTTCCTTGTACCAATATCAAGTCAGTCCCTCATACTCTATCATTCCAACCTATTGACCATTAAATTTAATGGTCATGAAATTTAATTTCATGAATGTATTATTATTAACTTAATTGAAAATCTAAACACTGGTTTCATTTACTCAGCAGTGTTAGTCAATGCTTTGGGTCACTCACAGTTCTAGAGGCTTAAGTGTCCAGGATCAGCATCCAGTTTGCACAGACTATATATGCGAATATCCTACCCTACATGTGTACATGGAGATTGTGAGAGAAACTTTTCTGATAACAAATGTCAATCTTATCTAATTAGCACACACCACATATGAGTCCATTTAAAGTTGATTATTTCCTAAGAGAGTCGCATCTCAGGTTGCAATAACATCGAACTAGGCTATTAATAACATTTAGGTGTCTGGGGACCGAACTGAGTTGATGGTAATGAAGATCATCCATACTCTTGGATGCATTGATGTTTCCACTTCTTATTGCTGACTAGTAGTCTGCTGTACACCACAGCTGTTGACGGGAGCACCAAGTGATTGCCATTTGAATGGTTTTCTACCGAGTTTATTTTCAATAGCTTATTTTTTGACACAGTACAACTGCAAGAACCAGTTATATTTCCCCCGGAAACCTGCAGGGAATTTTAGATCATTGGGAGAGAACGTATTCAACTGTCTAAGAAACAACCCAGACATGTTCTCTAAAGACTTCTCAGCAGTGCTTAAGAGAAGTGATCACTCCATTCTTGAGTGTTTGCTGTTTGGTCTTTCACTTTAGCCTGCCTAGCTGGTGAGAGGTGGTGCTTTGTGTTTTAAATCGTATTTCGCTGGTGGATAATGATGCTGCGACATTCCTTGCATGTTTCTTACACATTTGTCTATTCTGCTTTCTCAAGCTTTGCTTATTTTTCTTAAGTTGGTTCTCCTATTACAGAATTCATTTGAGTTGGTTCTGTATATTCTGGGTGCAGGCTTTGCCAGCTGTGTTGTTGCTATTGCTCCTGGCTACAGAGTGGAAAGCCTTCAGCACTTTTCTTTTCTCTTGCTTTATGAGAAAAAAGTTGTAATTTTAATGAATCTCAGTTTGTCAAGTTTTTATTTTCTCCCTAGTAAATTTTGTGATCTCCAGATAAGTTTTACATAGAACAGTATTATGAGTTCTAAACTTTATTTGAGAAGTTTGAAAGTCTGCTTTTATAATTGGGACTCATATTCATTTAAAAGTCATTTTTAATGTCATAAAGCCGTTTTGAATTCATTTATTTTTGTCACTTTTCTCTTCCAGCAGAAATATTTTAAAATTGTTTTCTTCCTTTCTCAAACCACCTTAACTAAAAGCTAATGGGTCATATAAATGTGGAGGTTTCTTCCTTTTCCTCCTAGTCCCAATGTACTCACTAATCTGTCTTTACACCAGTGCCTAACCATCCTACTTGTTGTAGCCTTGGGGTAATCTTGACACCAGATGCTATAATCACATATTACATCCATATTCTTCTTTACTTTTTATTATTTTGGCCACTATAGATCATGATTTCCATATAGCACATACATACCACACATCCACACATACCACACACAAGCATGAACACACACACAGTCTCAGTGGACATCCCAGGCTGGTCAAAATTGCAATCCGCTTTTCTCAGCCTTCTGAGTGCTGGGCTACAAGACCAGCCTCTTTCATTTTCTGTGATAGAAATACCAAGTCTTTTAACCTTTCTTTCTACAAAACACTGTTTTCTCTAAGGCATTATTTTTGCTTTTTCCTTATCATTGTGTATTATTGGCTTTTTCCTATTTACCTTGGATGGCTTTTTGTTCTTGATTGTTTGTCTCCCTTTGATATTGTCCCCTGTTTATGATGAAATAGTTGACTTCAATTTCCAATACTTTTCTAGACAACATAGCTTTCAACTCAGAAAGGGAAAGAGAAATGGAGAATAGAGGTAAGGAGGGGATGGGAAAAGAGAGGAACTAAGAATATTAATATCAGAGGTGGTACAAGATCAATAATGAACAAGTACAAATTTTCACATCATGTCTTCTTTATTTTATAACCAAGAACTTACTTAAATCTTTGGATACTAAGTAAAAAACACTGTTAAATTAGATAATAAACACAAATATTTGTATTATAACACCATTAAGCTTTATAATAATAACTCTTGTTTTAAGCATTTCTGTAGGAGAATCCAAGTGTCCATGTATACTATTAAAAGAATATTGCTCTTTTGATTTTGACTTTTGCTTTTAAATATATGTTCTTAGAGCTCTCTCTGTGTCTGTCTCTTTGTCTCTATCTCTCTGTCTTTCTGTTAAAAGCTTTTGTGAGGGACAGTAACCCCTCTCCCATTTTCAATTTATCTTATCAAAACAAAAATGAAGTAGCTCAGAGTTTGTCTGGTCCTCTTATGCTAGACAAATAGAGACATAGTCTTCATCTTAAACTACAAAACACACTTTTAACTTAGCTTCCAAGATATAGGACTCAGAGGGTATTACAGTGTTATCAATGCTATTTGAGAACTTTCTAATCATAAATGTCAAAAGTCCAGAAAAGGAAGATAATAGTATCTATCTAAATCTTGGGTAGGAAGAAAATCTCCTCTCTCTCTCTCTCTCTCTCTCTCTCTCTCTCTCTCTCTCTCATGCACACACACACACGCGCGCGCACACACACATACACACAGAGAGGGGGTGGTTTACATATATTATAGGATGCTGATTCTGTATTGAGAGAATTATAAAACATTGTGCAATCCGAAACAGGGTACAGCTTGGAAAGTTTTGGAAACAATTGAGTTCTCTAAGCTAGTCTCTCAATGCCAGATCTTTCATTCTCAATATAAGGTGAGGTCCCCTTAGGGCCTGTGGTCTGTAGCTCCACACCCCAGATGCTGTCTTTCCATGATATAAAACTGCCAGTGACCATGGCAATAAATAATGGAAGCAGACAACCTGGCAATAAAACCTAAAACAAATTAAGAAAATCATACCAGGATTTTTAGCCTTTGGTACTTTTTAAAATAGCATGAATATTCACGTTGCTGAAAAGAATTGCACAAATTATCAGAAGAATTTGAACGTGGTCCTGCTCTTTTATAATAACGGTATTACATTTATTGCTAGGATTTGATTGAAAGCAGCAGGCTAAATGAACTTCTTATGTTATGACTTCAGAAAGTTGTCAGTACCCATTTAAAAAGCAATTAAAAGACCAACATCAAGATGACAGAGTTCGTAGAAATATTTCCTTAATATATGGAGCAGACCTAGGTGTTCCTGCAGCCTGCCTCTCTCTCTCTCTCTCTCTCTCTCTCTCTCTCTCTCTCTCTCTCTCTCTCTCACTCTTTCTCTCTCTGCCTCTCTTTTTTGTTCTTTCCATGCATTGAATGGGAAGAAGAAAAAAGAACTCACTTAAGAAATTACATGAATTTTCTAGTTTGTCTGTTGGTTGAGAACTTTCTCATGAATTATTTTGCTTAAGCTGTGCAAAACCTTAGCGCACATTTTCATTTATCCCGTTTTTCTAGCAACAAATCTGCAGGATGTTCCTGTTTTCAGATCCTCCCGTCAAGAACAGCGGCCAAGTGATCAACAAGGCTGTCTGTACACAGAGCTCACACTGTTCCTGCTAACTCCATACTTCGTGCGACTCCTGAGAGTTAATTCCCTAAGCTTAACGTGAATCTCGCGTAACCGCACTAATACCATCCTATGTTAATACTTTGAAACGCACAGTCTCTAAATGTCAGTAGTTAAAATAGCCCATTGAACCCCCTACTGGTGATGCTTGGGGAAGTGAGCTTTAAAGGCATTAAAACTAAGTAAAATCTAAGATTTCTAATATGGGCAAAGTCACCCACATCAAGAGGGACATTCAGCTCGGTTTTGTAGAAAGGAGCTAGGTTAAAAAAAATGTAATAAAAATGATTAATCTTCATGAATCCCTGTCAGAGCAATTTCATATCCCCTTTTATACTCCTTAGTGATCTTTTACTTAAAAACTTTACATCAATAAGTGGGGTATTTATTGTTGTTAAGAATATTTTTCTTTTGGAATTTCAGAGAACATTATATTTGAAAAAATAATATAATAATTTCAAAATAAATTTACTTATAAGAACACTTTAAATACTTGGGATTCCCAAAAATATACATATAGCATATTTGTTAATGGTTTTTGAAGAAAGTTTTATTTAACAAGAGCAACTATCTGTGCAGATATTTGGCAAGTTTGTGATCATTCTTTTCTGCTTTCTATGTCACTGGAGGACTCTGTTTGAAAATGACTAGACACATGCCTGGGCATATCATGATATAGAAATTTCTGGACAGATTCTGTTAGCTATAGATATAAAACCAGGTTTGAAGAAATCAGAAGAATTGCAACATGTTTTTAATAAGCTTTGGTTTTGACATTAAACTTCAAGCAAATGTTAAATTATTTACAATTCACTTGTACCAGCTAATAAAAATATAACAAAGTTTTGATTCAATGGATTTTTCAAATGAACCTCACATAAAGCAGAAAGCTCAAATTCCTATTACATAGAAATAACTACCATGACTGCACAAATCATCTTGGAATACCACATCACCATATATGGAATATTTGGAAAAGGAACAATATTTAACACTAGTATGAATTAAGTTTTCTCATGAATACAGAGCCAAAATTGTTCAAATATTCTCATATTTGTCAACATAACTTGAAAGCAGTATTAAATTTTGTGTATTTTAACAACTTCATTACTTGATCTGTGAAGAAACATGAATTACAGTTCTAGATTTTCTGTTTTTTTAAAAATATTTATTTACTGTTATGTGCTTTGATGTTTTGCCGGCATATATGTCTGTGCCAGGGTGCCGGATCCCCAGGAACTGGAGTTACAGACAGTTGTGATCTGCCATGTAAATGCAGGAACTTTAACCCAGGTCTTCTGGAAGAGCAGCCAGTGCTCTTAACCACAGAGCCATCTCTCCAGCCTCAGTTACCGACTGAATTTGCTACTGCATCCCTTTTCTGTTCTTTCCATGCTTTGTCTTTATTCGTGTTAACCTCTGCATATGCACAAGATAATTTTGTTTTCCTCCTATAAACCATACATTATAGGAAGAAATAGATCTAGCAATCTCCTCTGCATTCTAAACAAGTATCAGACATCACCGCCTCTGCTTAACAGATGGCAGGCTTGTGTGAGGTCACCTGTTCGGCCTCTGTGCCCTTTCTCTCTGAGCATTTCACTGTGCTCTGAAAACGCCATATCTTCCTGAGGGTAGGCATTGCTGCCTAGTTAAAGAAAGTACATATTTTCTTCTGCCTCCAGTTACGTAAAACATACAGGGGTTAAAAGAGAGAGCTTGGTTTGGGAGAAGAGTTTTGTACATAAATCCATGTCCTTTCCTTCAGTATTCCTGTCATCTAAGATGGAAGAGAATGTGTCACTTTCTGAGAATATCTTGTCACCCCATACCTTTGCCTGTGGAGTAGGGAGGGCATGTGGTATCAGCAGCATTCTAAAACCAATTGCTAGCAACTCGGAAATTAGTATAAGATTAAAATTAAGCATAAAAGCAAAAATGACAAAACTGCCAAGAGGCAGCCTGAAGAAATGACTTGGTCTTTAGAAGTAGAACACGGGTCTTTAACCATGTCACCTACCGCACACCACACGGTGGCTCACACCTCACACAACGTTTAGTGAAAAGCCACAGCACACTTATGGAAAACACATTAAATGCTGTCATTAGTAGGTAACAAACCATGCATGTTTTAGTCTAAGCAATCAATATATATTAAGCAAAACTACACAGAAATAACTGGAAACAGCTTTCCCTGAATAAAGGAATTTTCACCTGAGGTGAAATCAACATTGTAAACAATTTGTCTACGGGTTTAGAATTTGTTTGCAAACTACTGACTTTCTTCTCCTGAATCAATGTGTTCTGTTAAGTAATTGTTTCTCACAGGCAGAAAGTGCAGCATTCCTTGTCATGTGCCATGAAAGTGCTATCAGGTGGTATATGCATATGTTTTGTGGCATCTTGTATTATATTTATTTAAAAAGAAATCTCTGCCTACAATATTCATCGCTATTAGCAAAAACTCTTGATATCTCTGAAAAGAAAGAAAAAAACCCCAAAGAATGAAGAGAATGAAGCATGCATAGAATTTCAAACACAGGACAAATTAATCTAGACAGTAAAGAAGGAGGGGAGTAGTACTAAAGGAAAAGATATAATCTTAGGTTTTAATTTAATAAAGTAGAATCTGAAAGAAATCATTTTTGGGGGATTAATACAGGAATAAGCACAGTTACTCTCAAGTCCAAGTATTCACATTTCCAGTGTTCCTGTATGGTGAACAGGAAGCAAGACAGGAGATACAACAGCAGCAACTGTGGGAGCCAAAGCTTTTCAGCAAGACCTCTGTTTCCAGAAGTCACTTTAAATGAGTGTGGGTGACTCAGAAAGCTTTCTCATGAATGATTGACTCTCCTAACATACTGTACATAGCTTTTCTATTAAGGTTCTTCAGAGTTCGACTGATTGCTTGCAATGGAATCTACTGAAGTAGCGGGGAAGGTATTTTTACTGAGTAAAACCTGATTCATGAGCTGCATTCAAATCTAATGAACAAAATTTTGGGTGTGGGGAACACTGACATCTTGTTTAAAGGTGGATCCATGGATTCACAGCCAAACCAGATCATGAAAATCAGCACCCGGAATCCAGACTTGTTCAGATTTGAGGTATTACAAACACTCGGACCCACTCTGTAAGCAATAAATACACACTTAAGAACTAAACCTGCTAAAACCGAAGGAATGGCTTGAAAGATAAAGCATGACCATCGACCTTCCCACAATTTCCGCCCTTATATCTAAACTCAAAAGGTCAAGGAACTTTTTAACGTTAAATATAATATAAGGTAATGTCCCTCATACTGTTCTTGGTTCTCACCCAGCAGCAGGACAGTTTGCCTCGTGAAAGCATGTGCTGGGAGATATTTTCCAAAATGGCATTAAAGCTGAAAGAGTTAAAGACAGTATTAAAGTCCTTGGTCCACACAGTGGCTGTCGGTTATGGCATTGGCACAGGCAATGATAACATGGAAGCCATTTGAAGTTCCGATTCAAAAGCGTGGATGCCAACGCAGGAGCAGAGGCATTCTACAGAGCTTCTGTCAGGGGGAAGTATTTAGCCCATGAGAGATAGCTCACACAACCTCAGGATGTCTTAGGTTTGCAGCTGCACTAGGTGAACTAGTGAAATTATAAAACATCTATCCACAGCTCTTCTATAAGGTTTAGTTAATTGTGGTGATCAGCTGCAAAATAATTAATGAAATTTGTTGGAATATCATACATGTAAGGATAAAACCTACTTGAATTAAGAACGTTTTATTCAATATATTCAATACTAACCTTCGGAGTGTTTTAAAGTACTATATATTATATTTTATCTATAATTGGAACTAATTCGCATTAATTTACTTTTGTACTATACTGGAAGAATTAATATTTTAAGCAATCTTCAATGTAATATTGAAACACCCAGTGGTTTAATGTTTGGAAGTTCTCAGAATTTCTATAAAGAATCATTTTATAAAGATGTTGGTTTATTTTAAAGTAACAATTTAGCTGCTATTCTGACTTGTCAAATAATCAATTCCTAAGGAAACAAAATTGGAGAGGCTTGTGTTGATTGTCCCTTCTGTTTCTGACTGGCTTGCAGATGTCATTGAAATACAGGCATGTAGGTAAAGAATTTCTAAAAGACATTTGGGACCTCTTTCTTTGAATTCTCATGCCACAGTGACAGCATCTATTTCTCATCAGATACAATGCCCCATTCTTGTCTTATAGCAAATTTCTGATGAAAAAAGTCTCCAGTTTAACCAAACACCTGAGAGTGAATGTTTATCTTTCAAAAACCTCATCGCAGTGCAGAAGAATTGGCCGAAAGAGCATCGCACCTTAATGAGTCCCTCTAGTATGTTCACTTTACATTTCACTAACGAGTTCATTTAGTCAGTAGGATATTATAACCCTAGAAACTGCATTCACCAAGGACTGCCACTCCAGTTATACTTTTTAAGATAGATAATATTATCTATCTTAAAACAAGTAAATTATGTTTATGACAACCATGTTTATTTGAGCCAATGTAGAGTTGATTTTAATTTTTAAATTTATATAATGCTGAGCTAAGGCCAAAAAGTATAACTAAGTATGATTAATGCTTTTAGCATCTCTGCAATATGATTGTTAGGTATCTCCCTCTGTATCAAATCTAAGAAGGCCCAAAATATTTTACAAGTAATAGTCCAAACTAAAGTGATTAATAAAGTAGCTGTAACTTTAAATTTTAGTTTTGTTTTTTAAATGAGTATAAATTGGCCTAAACTATGTAGGAAACGGTCAAACAAGTATTACTGCTACAGTTCAAACATGACGATAAAAACATGCAGCTTAGGGGAAATGGGATGGCGTTCACACAGCTAATGTAATTCTGTAGCTCCTTAAGTTTCCCTTGAGCATAAAGGAAGAGAACCTACAGAAGCTTTGGGGAACTCATCTGGTCTCACAACTTTTTTTGAAAAACTCTTGATTTTAGCACATGTTTAGGAAGCGTGATCTCTGTTCACTTTGGTTATCATGTGCCAGCATAATCACCAAAATGATTGAGAATGTCTTATGTTTATGGTTGAAAACTTCATCATTTGAGGTGAGCTGGAAGATGTTTTTCATCTGCATTTTGTATATCTAGAGCCACTTTCAGAAATACTTAAAATTGGTATCTCTTTAAAACTCAAAGTTCAGATATTCATTCTCTGTTAGATAATATTAACTTAATGATGAGTTATTTATCCACTATGAATTTATAATAGGATTTAAAGTAGACTGGTATAAATTAACATAAAATGGATCTTAAAATATATTTTCACATGCTTAATAGATTTACAGAATAAATGTGCAGACATACTATTAAATAGCTGTAAGATATAATCAGCATATATTACCAACACTACATTTCAATAAAGACAAGAAGAATTACTTTTATTTATATCTGCTACTTTCACTAAAAGATTTCCCCCTTAAGTCAACGAATTTTATTAATGGGTAATTCATCTTTTATATTGATATTGGCTACAAACATATTTTTACTTATCAATTCACATTTACAGATAACTTCCCATGCATGTTACATTTTCAGCTAATTTTATCATGGCATAGATAGTGACAACCTAAACCCTTAAAACACATTATATCAAACTCATTCTACAACATATTGTAGATTCTCAAAAGATATTTTAAACAGCAGTATCTGTTACATCTTAATAATGATTCTATGCACTAAATTTTGATTTCACATAAAATTTCAAGGTATTAACATTTGTGTTTTCTTCAAGTATATGCAATCACATTTTTCTCTGGAATCATTTCTCAAAACAGGGTACCTGCCCATGGCGTTATTGAAGGCTAGTGCTGTGTGCTTGGACATTTCCCGCTATCGTAGGAACTCTCATCATTCAGAGAATAGTGTTGCCACCAGCCCCGGGGCCAGAGCTGTGTAACACCCCATAGTGAAAACTTTCACTATTTTTTACCATTAAACCTGGTCAGAACACAAGTTAAATGTCTACAGTGAGAAGATGAATGAAGGAGAGTCAGTTGTTAATGGATTATCACGAGGGAGACATCTAGACTCAAATCTCTGGTCTTCATCTTAGGAGACATCTAGACTCAAATCTCTGGTCTTCATCTTAGGAGACATCTAGACTCAAATCTCTGGTCTTCATCTTAGGAGACATCTAGACTCAAATCTCTGGTCTTCATCTTAGAAAGCTAGACATTTGTGAGGAGAACATGGGAAGTCTAGAGACAATCAGCATGGAGTGAGCCTCCTTAGAGTCCCTTGGTCAATTCTTTTGCTGTCACTGACCAGCAGGGGAGCCACTTACAGGCACAATCACCAAAGGTTCATTGCCTATGTGAACAAGCCCCCACGTGTCTGTCCACCCTCCACTTCTCAAGCCTATACCTCCTTGCTCTCCTTGACTAAGCAGAGGACCCAGCTTTTTCAAACACGCTTGCCATGATCCCTGCCACCACTTCTGCACTAAGAGTCCCCACCAAAGACAGCTGTGATAGCACAGGTAAAGAACAAGGTGGAAGGGATGAGTTTACGTTTTTGATCAGACTGCAAAATTCCTACAAACAGAAATGATTTTTATTAATGTCTTAAGATCAAAGTCTGTGTAGCGAATAAAGGGAAGAGGAAAGTGCCATGGTAAGATCGAGAAGCTCTCCCACGAGCGTGATTTGTACGTGCTTAAAAGAAAGCAAGTCCCAATAGCATCTAATGAAAAGTGTCGTGATACAGTTTTCTTCATTCTAAACTCAAGGTAGGCATGGGACCATTAGAAAAGATCTTCAACCCTGCCATCTTCAACTGAACGACACCCTTGCAGCTTTATGCATGGAGACCTTTAATCTCTTACAGAAAATAATTTACTGCCATCAACATTAATTCCTAGAAGTATGGTCTGGAATTTTAAGGAAAGTACTTTTTCTGTGCATTCATATCTATATGTAATTACATTATTTCTTCTCTTTTCAGTTTAAATATAATGGTATGTTGTCATAAAAGCATAGGCAAATTGTCCTAATTAATTCTATACAATAGAATAGAATATTCTAAATAAATAGAATAAATTCTATATAATAGAATAGCATCACTCAATTGAAAACACACCATTTTACATTTGGATTACTTGCAAAGAAAACTTCATGTTCTTCTTATATAAAAATGATTTTCCAGTCAGGCATCGCAGTGCACTCCTTTAATTCCAGTACTTGGGAGGCAGAGGCAGGTGGCTCTCTGAGCTCCAGGCCAGCCTGGTCTACAGAGTGAGTTTCAACACAGCTAGAGCCACACAAGGAATCTTGTTTCCCTTCCCCCAAAAAAGTTATTTCCCCAAATGAGTTTCAATTAACAATTTTTATGAATAAATTTCTATTGGAAAAAGATCACATACTTGAACCACCAAAAAAAACTATAAAAAGAAAACTAGATCTACCACATGAATGAAGGTTTGTGAAGGGACTGAGTCTCTGAAGACATTAAAATCTATGCAGAACTTCCTATCACTTATGAAAAACATCAAACATCAATTTACTGCCAACATCTTCCAATTTTACGACATTTTTCTAAAGCAACCTTACAATCAGAGAGGCTTGTTAGGAAGAGGGTGTATTTTAAAGACAATAGGTGTAATCAAAAAAACCGAAACAGACAGATTTGCATTTGATCACAATTGCACACGGAATAAAGTTGGATGAAGTTAGTGTGTGGAGCGCTGCATACACCGAGCACACAGTGCAGTCTAGGGAGTATTTCACATGCGTCCAGAGATTCAGTTTGGTTCTTACATGCAACTTCATAAAGGTCTGATGGAAAGAAAGTGTACCCTCAAGTACTCCCTTTGCCTTAGATGAAACTACTCAAAAACGTTTAAAATCCCTCAATTCCTGCACACCTTTACAATGCCAGAAAAGAGGAGAAAGAGAAATGATTAATTTTTAAAATTACCCAGCAACTCCATTGCATCGTCTTCATTGTCAATGTCTTCTTCTATTACAGATGGGGTGGGGCTGTGGACAGACTCGAAGGAATCCTGGGAAAGCATCGCAGCCAGAAGTTTCTTATGCTGCTGCTGCTGCTGTTTTAATCCTTTCGTCTTGGGCTCCATCTTTAAGCTGAAGAAATATTGGTGTGTTAGCTGTCGCCGGTAATGAAAATCTACCGAACTAACGCGTTCTCATTCCACTACTGTATCACAGAAACGTATTGCACGTTGCTTGTTTTCCCCCAGGATAAAGAAAATAGCATGTTTCAGACACATCCCTTGGTACTCAGTTCATGCCCCAGTGTGGAGAAGCAAGCACTTGCTCTCCCAGCACGAAGTGCTTCTACTGATTGCTGCCCCATGACTCAGACTCATACTTCACAGCCTTCCTGATCCTGCAGGAGCTAGAACGTCTAAATCGCTCCCTGATTTCTGCAAGTGTATGTCATGTAAGCCACAAGCGTTAGAATACTGGTGGCATCTTGTTTTATTCATTGTAATCAAAACCTACTACTTACACTCATAGCTGTAATGATTATTCTGTCTCTTTAAGAGACAAGCCACGCCCACTCCCCCCTCATCCACTAAGGCAGTTCTGGTCTTGGTCCTCTTCCTCCCTCCCTCCTTCCCTCCCTCCCGCCCTCCCTCTTTCTCACTCTCTCCCTCTCAGGACCCACTGCCCCCTGCCTGCCGGGATCCTGCAGCAAGCTACTCTGGAATCCCCAGCATGGCTCACCGGGGACCAGCTTCGTTCCTGCCTAGTGGTCTCCTGCACCATGCCTGCTTGGGGCTGGCTGCATTCGGACCCTGCAGCTTGCAGCAAATTCATTTCAATAGCTTCCTCCCTCCTGCTGCTCCAGGACTCCTTATGGTCACCTCCTCTGTGTGAAGAACTTCATTCACTCTCACCTTAGGGGAAGTTCTGCGGGACACAGTTTCACTAGACTTATGGTCCATAGTCATTGACTTTTGGTGCTTCTTTTTGCTCTCATATTTTAGGTGAAAAATCTTTTCCTATTCTAATGATTGTTCCCATACAGGCAGCTTGATATTTACCTCTGCCTGCCTCTCAAATTTCTTCTTTCAGAGCAGATCAAAGGCCGTAGCAGTTAAGAATATTTGCTGCTCCTCCAGAGAAGCAGTGCTCAGTTCCCATCATTCCCATGACAGCTCACAAGTTCCAACACCTTCTTTATGGGCACCAGACACACACATGGTGCACAGATAAACATGCAGGCAAACTCTCACACATGAAAAACAAAAGTTACATTTTTTTTCTTTTGTCTAAAAAGATTCCTTCTTTGATGTTACTTTCTAGATGCCTACTGAAGTTGTGCCTCTGTGTAAAATGTCTGGGGATTATCCCGCCTTGTGTTCCGTAGTCTCTAGCTGTTCAGTAAGTTTTCGGCTGTCACTCCTAATTCCTTTCCAACCTACCCACTTTCCCCTTTCTTCTCGGAACTTGATAAGAATTTCAGTCCTTTCCTTGTTTACCCACAGGTCACTGAAGCTGTGTCATATATATGTGTGTGTGTGTGCTGAGTGCATATCTAGGAAACACATGCATGCAGAAGCCAGAAGCCGGCATTAGTTCCCCTGAAACTTGAGGCACAGGTGGTTGTGACCAGCCAGAACTGAGAACTGAGCCCAGGTCCCCAATAAGAGCAGCAAATGCTCTAAACCTCTGAGCAATATCTCCAGACTCCATATCATCTTTTTTCTTCAATCTGTTTTCTCTTAGTTGTTCAGAATGGGTCAATTTAATACATCTGCTACTGTAGTCTTTAATTCTATTGTCTATCATGTCAGCCCTACCACCAGGATTACACTATTTTTATTTCTGTGAATTTTTGTCAGTGCTATAATTCTCATGACACTTCTATAATTTGTTTCATATTATTATTATGTTTATTTATTAAAAGGAATCTGCAATTACTCTGAAAGCATTTTCATGATGACTCTTTCCTCTCATTTCCAGGTAATTCTACCACCTGTATTACCTCAGGCAGACATCGATTGGCTTTCCGTATTTGGGCTGTGTTTTTTATGATTTTGGGAATGAATGGTATTTTATAAAATTGTGCCCTGTATCATTTGGCTATTATGTTAGGACTCTGTGTGCCCTATGCAATTCTCATAATTTGTAAGGCACCCATTATAAATGGTTATTGTGTTACTGAATATATATATATTTCATATAATATATGAAAGGAAGAGAGGAAAAGAAGAAAAGGGAGCTGGTCTTAGTGATGGGCTGTGACAGATCTTGTTAAAGAGAAGAATGAGAAGCAGGGTGAATGAGAAGCAAACGGTGCGCTCTGGGTTTTAGTTTCAGTTGGGTACCAGAAAGAATGATATAAAAGGAGATGATGAGGGGTAGTGAAGTACCTGAGATGATATTAAGAGTCCAGAAAATGATGACAAGATCTAAGAAATTACAGAGGAAGGGAGTGGGTGAAAGGGTAAAATTCAAAAACTGTTAGACAGGACGTGAGAGGCTAGGCTTGGGGCAGAGCGGCCTACGCAGCCTGTTTTGTCAAGCCAGACAGAGCGCTAAGGAACGATGTGTTCCCAGGGAGACTGGCATAAGGGTCGGCTAAATTGTTGCTATGAGAAAATGTTGGCTAGATGTAAAGGGTATGAAGAATGTGGTTTATGGGATTCCTAAGTCATGTTTGGAAAACATATAAACTATATGATAAGAAAACGAGATTGTTTAAAAGAGAAGGCAATGGGCAAGGATTATCGGTTGAGATGACACCTCCTTTTCCTCCAGCATCACAGCCTACGAACAGAGGAGGTGGAAATAAGGCCATGATGCAGGCAGTCAGGAAGGGCAGACTGGTGGGTGGGATGAGAAGAAAGGATGGGTAGGTCTTCTAAGGGTGCTGGAAGTTCTGCACACATTCAACCTTTTCTGAAGAACACTGGGGATTCTGTACGCATTCACCCTCTTTCTGAAAACACTAGAGACTCTGCACATTCCTGAAATAGATAACAGGAAAGGGGGACATTTTGGGGTCAGAAAGAAACCCAATGAAAGGAAAACTCCCAAGAATCTACAAGAATGACCCTAGCAATAGCGGATATGTAACCTGAACTGTTATCTCCTATAGTCAGATTGATGACTGCCCTAATTGTTACCACAGAGTCTTCATCAACAGTTAATGGAAACAAAAGTAGAGACCCACAGCCAAATCTTGGGATGAGCTCTGGGAAACCTGCTGAAGAAAGGATGGAAGAATTATAGGAGCAAGAGGAGTCAAGGATATCACAACAAAATCCACAGAGACAACTTGCCTCATAGAAGCTCACAGAGAATAAACTGACAACCAGGGGCCCTGCATGGGCTTGACCTAGGCATTCTGCATGTATGTGACAGTTTGTCTTCTTGTTGGACTCCTAACAACGGGAGCAAGGACTGTCTCTAATAATTTGGCTGCCTCTTTTGGAACCTGTTTCTCATACTGCATTGCCTTTCCCAGCCTGAGTAAGTGAGGGGATGCTTAGTTTAAGGCAACTTGATATTCTATGCTTTATTGCTACCCATGGGAGACCTGTCTCCTTCTGAACAGAAACAGAGAAGTGGATGGGGGTGCAGATGGAGGTAGTGGGAAGCAAAGAGGGAAGGGAAAATGCGGTAGGGATCTAAAATAAATAGAATTTAAAAAACTCTAAATGTCAGTGGGTTTATATGCTTTCCTAATAACTAGCTAGGCAAGCTTTAGTTGTGAACAAACAGGAAAAATCTTCACTCATTTCCCATAACCCCCACCCACTTCTGTCCTTATTTGGTTGTTTTCATGTCTTGAGCTCTCTTAATTCTTAACTTAAGAATTCAGTAAAATAGAGTCAGGGGCATACCTTTCATCATATTCATACACCATTTTGAATGTAACAGTGAAAGATCCAGAGATGTCTTGAGACCATCCAAGGATCATCTAGGTCTGCAATCTGGTGTCTCAATGTTATTCTATTAATTTATCTGTCTGTCCTTACAATTGCCTTACCTGTAACCTGTTGTAGGAATTTAGCAGAAGCACTGTATCAGGGTAGATATTAGAACACACAGTTGGTTTTTAGAATTACTTTAACCTTGAAGTATCCTTGTGGAAAACAGTGATTGTTTTTTGTGATCTGTAGAATTATTTTGTTGAAGGGGCATTGCAACCATCCCATGTGACTTTGGTCACAAGACACTTCAGGCACACTTGAGGCTCTTGTGCTATTGTGTGTTGTACATGATACATAAGGAAGGACTAGAGACATGGAGGCATGTGAAGCTTTCCTTCAGTAAGACATGTAAACTAGATAAGGGACCTTGGTATGAGGAAGGACTTCCGAGATTTGGTTTGCCATTAGTTTAATTCTCCAGGCTAGTGGTGAATGTCTAGTTTATATCTGTTGTTTAGCATGAAAGGAAAAGCTGTCTATGTGCTGAGTATTACAATAATGGCCACTCAGATGCGACTTTTTTTTCTTTACTTTTCTATTGGACAGGCCAAGTTAGAGCAATGGACCAAAAATAACAGACTGTCGACAATTTTTCTTGTGAATAAGCTCTGTTTAGCTTGGGCCTCATGATAGCCCACACCTCCCACACTCATGTAACAGATATTTATTGAAAATAGCTATGTGTCAGCCTTGCTGAGAAAAGAGAAATTGATCAAATCAAGCTTGAAATCAAATTTTTTTGAGCAGTTTGGAATATCATTATTCTTAAAATCTCAATGTGTAAGAGTGTTAAATTATAGCATGGGTATTACTATTTAATGACAATGGCTAATTCTATAATTACATACTAGAACCTTTAAAACTTTCTATCCAGCATTTCTTATTTATAAAGTTTAAATTCAGGGATCTTGCTTTGAAATTGAAGACAGGAGAAATACAGTTTGTAACCTGAGCTATACCTTTTCTCACATGTGATTTCTACATACATGTAACGTTTCTGAAGTAATTGGGATTTAGCCAGGACTTTGTTACCTTTTTAATCCACAAGTGACATTTTACCTCTTATTTTAAATACAGAGTTCATTGAGACTGAGATGACTTTTTAGGACATAAGAGCAAATATTTAAGAAAATACCTCATGGACTGAACAAGAGATATAACTAAGATTGAGAACCTCAGGGGAATAAGAGCTCACTAAAGTGAGGGAGAAAACAGAGTTTTAGTAAAACTAATGCTTACACTAAACAGCTCTGGATAGGTTGATGAATCAATGAAAGCATGATGAAAGTTGACAATTCTCTGTTTTGCATTTCAGAATTAAAGCTCTACCAGTGAATAAGGATAAAGGTCTACTGAGTTTCACAGGCCAGGCATTAGGACGAAAACGACCCTCATCGACAGGTGAAATTGATCTGGCATTTCCCAGAAGAGAAATGAACTTTCAGAAATGACTCTCTCCTTTCAGGGTACGTCAACTATTTCAATAATTTAAGACTATTTCTCATGGAAATGGAATCAATTTTCTCTAAACTTGAAGCACATTAATGAGTATTCTGAACTTCTTTCCCTTAAGCCAAGTGGTAAGTGAGAGCCCAGCAACCTTGAAAGCTTTTACATTAAAGAAAGCACAAATTTCTCTCCTTGAGAAAAAAAAAGCTATTGGTTGACGGTAAGTTTAACATAGGAAATACAAAGTTCCCGTGGCTATGAGGTGCAAAGAAAAAGCCTACAGTGGAGACTAACTAATAGTAGTCACAGGGACTTATGGTCCTGCCACCTTTTCATTCATCAATATTTAAATGCATTTATCTGTCCTTCATAATTCTAGTCTCTCATAATTATTTGCACCCCAGTTTCCTTGGCTCGCCCATTTTCTGTTTTGATTTGTACCTCTTATGCTGGAATGACACCAGAATGGTAATGATGAACATGCTTTATCTAATAGACATGATCTCACATCTCCAAGGTGCCCTGTCTCAGCATGAGGATGTTTATGGCAGATGTCCTGCCACCCTTCTAGGTACCAGAGTCGGAGTCAAATCAGAGTTACACATAAGGGCACCTTGAATGAGATGCCCCTATAAGCTCAGATAGTTGAATGTCTGGCTCCCACTTGATGGACTGTTTGGGAAGGATTGGGAGGTTTGGCCTTAAGAGGGGGTGTGTTACAGGAATGGGCTTTGATGATTCCAAAGCCGACCATGCCCAGTTTGGCTCTCCCCTCACCTGCTGCCTGCTTCCTGCTGCCTGCAGACCACAATGTATGGTTTTAAGCTACTGCTCCAACACCAGATCTGCCTGCCACCATGATCGCTACCATGATGGTCATGGGCTAACACTCTGAAACTGTAAGCAAGCCACCAATTAAATCAGTGATTCTCAACCGGTAGGCCGCAACCATTAGAAAGACACATATTTCCGATGGTTTGAAGAACCCAACCATAAATTAATTTTCATTGCTACTTCATAACTAATTTTGCTCCTGAGTGATGTCTCTGTTCCAAAGGTCATCAGATACTGTGTTTTCTCATGGTCGTGACCCACAGGTTAAGCACTAGTGAATTAAATGCTTCTACCTAAAAGCTGCTGTAATAATGGTGGCCCTTCTCTGCAATAGAAAAGTAATAAAAAACATGTACTTTTAAGTTCCTAAAACATTATAGCTTATAAATTAAACCCAAAAAAGCATAATAATTATATTCTACCACAGTTACCATCTGTAAGCTTAAGTGAGTGTAAGAAAGACTTTTCTCGGTAGTCCACCTTAACTGTCCCTGCTAATTCTTACCCACTCCATAGTTCCCTTGTCCCTTCATGATTTCATCTTCCTAGCACCTTTGAGTCTCCCTCATCCACCTCCTATCCCACTGCCCAACGTTATTGCGGGTGTTTACTTACAGCTCAAAACCTTGAAGCTATTTCTTTACTTGGTGTTAGTAGCAAAGGAACAGAGCTCACTTAAGAAAGAAAGAAAAAGTCAAAACACAAACCCAGGTAGGATACTCAGAGGCAGAGTACTTGTTTAGCATTTGTATAATTCAGGGCTGCCCAAGTGAGGAGAGCATACTTCAAGAACATAATCTACATAACAGTATTGTTTTTAGAGTTTTTTCCTATAATTTTGTTTGTTTAGCTAACTTAGTGCATGTGTGTTTGTGTGTGGGTGCACTTAAATTCTCACACTCTTCTTCACATGTGTATGGATTTCAGAGGACAAGCCTTGGGAGTTTTTCCTCCTGTCGTGTGGTCCCTAGGAGGATTGAACTCAGATTGTCAGACTGGGCAAGCATCCTTCCTCTACACGGTTGCCTTAAGTTCTAAACAGAGTAAACCATTACTTTTAAAAAACGAGTCTAATTATGTACTTTAGGAAACATTATGGAATCAAAATCTAGTTCATTATTTTATCATATGCAGAGTCTAACAGTTTTATGAGAAGAACGAACTTGCGTAGTTAGGTTTAGTTGCCTTTCTCGTTTAATGACTACTCATACAGATTCACCAAGGAAGTACCCCTCACCTTCCTGCAGGGCTGGAGCTGCTCTCTTCACTTTCCCATGGGTCCTTCTTACTCCGGGGAACAGGGGGCTGCAACATCTCAGCCGCGAGGGGATCAGCGTCATTTTCCGCTCTACCAATCCACTCCCCAATCACGCGGGGTCTCAGAAGAGAAGAATTGAAAGCCACTGTTTCCTGAAGGTGCAAAAATAAAAAGTGCTGTTTTAGATTGCCTACTCTTCTCAACAGGTAATAGGAAAATAGCATCGTCCAGGTGTTGGGCTCACTGGAACCAAAATGTCCTTTCGTTTCTTGCCCTTCCTGTCCAATGCCTTCTTCTGTGATTTAGGTTAAATCCTGGAAATCACTGTGATTAAATATCTAGGAGTGAAGTCTTGGGATTTAGATCCCCAGGGCTGCCTGCATTCCCAGAAAGGAAGCGTGGGACCAGCATTCTTGGTGGAGGGAAGAGAGGCTGTTAGGTCCGCAGTGTGCAAGGGTGTTGCACCAAAGTTTTGAAAGGCGAGTAATCTCTCAGGAAGCAATGAGCTGCAGCCAGAAGACACACCTTCTGCAGTGTGGGATGGATGCATTTCGCCTGTTGTGGTGCATCTGGGACTTTCAGGTCAACAGTAGAAACAGGAAACAGGAAGCTGCCCATGCTGATCTCTTTTTATACACTTGAAATGAGGCAAGTCATTCAATTCACCAATTTGCTATTATGTAGCCAAGAAAATATTGGTGGAGAATATGAATATATGTAACAACTGGAAATACCTTAAGTGAAAAAGTGATTATAAAGAAATACCTATGTAATCAAATTTCATCTGAAGCTTCATGTAGACTTAGTCACCATTTGATTCATAATTCGCTCATCTGTTAATTCACTAGTTTTTACTAAATCTTAGTATGTAATAGGAGCTACCTGGGGAAAGCAATAGCAATAAGGAGCAGCTTATAGTAATGGCTTGATTTAAAAGGAGAGATTGTAGGTGATTTTACTATCTTGACTTGACATTTCCTTATCTTTTCAATATTCCATGATCAATATGTACTGTATAGCACATGAAATGTCCCGATTTGAGAAACACAGTCTTCTTAAATCTCTTTTTACTGAAAACTTTCACTATTAGGAGAATTTTGAACAAGTATTCAAAAATTCAGACCTGTTGTTTTGTGCCTTTGTAATTCACAAATAGTATGCAAATGTACTGCAGAATATAATAAATACAATGTCTAAATATACAGAAGTAATAAAAACACAATATTTAAAACAACATATAATAGTTTAGATACTAACTTAAAAATCAAGACCACATAAAATATGACTTAGAATATACTTAACTGACATTTCTCCGAGTTACAGAGAAAAGGCTGGGCATTGACTAAATATTAATAATTAATTTTATCTATATAGTGGGGTAGAATAGAAACAAATTTTCATTGTTATCAGCTCATAGGAGCATAAGAACTGGTAATAAAAGAAAGCTACAAGTGGCTTCAGGAACAGTAAATAAAAAGATGAAATAGGACTTAAGATTTGGCAAGATCAAAATGCCGAGAACAGCAGAGATTCAGAAGTAACCCTTTGGTTGCTTGCTGGGACGTTAAATGAAGTGCTAGACATCACTTCTATTGGAAAGTGGAGCACGCAGAGGGTATAAATGGCTTGATATTTGGGATGGTTAACTCCAGCTGGCACAGAAATTTAGTGAGAAATAGCTGGGCAATCGAGAGAGACACGCACAGGTCAGGGCAGTTGGAAAGCTACTGTTTTAGTGGATTAAAAATAGGACTCGATGACTTGTACTTTTCTGAATGCATCAAGCTCTTTGTTGGTGATATTGACAAAAAGATGGAAGAAACAAGTACTTCTATTTAATTGGAAATTGTTGAACTTAGTCTGTTCACGTGCAATAGATCAAACAGATTTTATTTGTATTTTGTTCAGATTGGATTAAGCCCAACAAACATATTTCTGTGTATATAGCTTTCTGAAAATGTTATTATGAATCAAACTATTTTTAAAAGTACACAATCACATAACATCAAATAAAAGTTAAATATATTTAAACAAACACACAGAGACAGAGAGCCGGGATGGGGGGGAGGTGGATGTGTGACTGTGTAGTCCTGGCTCTCGGGGAAGCTTATACTGTAGACAAGGTTGGCCTGCACTCACAGGGGATTGCCTGCCTCTGCTTCACACATGCTGGAATTATAGGCATGAGCCACCACATCCGATTAAAATTCATATTAATAACACAAACTCTCTTGAAACCTTCTTTTAGGTTCACAGCTATATTTCACTTGCAAAAAAACACCAAAGAATACTCTTTGTAAATATGGATTCTTTAGAAATGTAAAACCACACGTTCATCTGCTCTTCAGTGACTGAAGTCTCCCAACAGCGCCTAAATTCAACAGCAAAGGAGTCCTTGTCAAAAGCCCCCTAAGGTCAGAGGTGGACTAGGTTTTGTCCATTAGCAGTAGTGGACCCACCAGAAAGTAGCTGTTCTACCCCATACCTACTCCTCCAGGAGCATGCTCCCTAAAGTCTAACCCACAATTACTTCAACTGCTCTTCCAAGTTGGGCTCTTCCAGGCTTATGTCTTTAAATGTTCTCCAAAGTCTGTGTAACAGAGAGTTTGTCCCTAGACTGTGGGACTTCATTTAAGAAAGGGGGCCTATTAGAAGGACATTGAGAGTATGCTCTTGAAGTAGATATCATAACCTTGGTCTCCTCTCTCACTTCTGGCCCTAGACACCTTGAAGGACACAGTCACTTCTCTATGCACTCTTCACCCCAAAGCTCTGTCCTGCCATGGGTCCAAGTAGTGTGGTCAAGTGATCACCAACTGATATTTCCTGACCCTACAGCCTAAATAAGCAATTGACATCTAAAGATTTTAAGAAATGTGAAATCTCTACAGAGTTCTGGGTTATGACTAGAAAAACAGGAAGTGGAAGGCGCCCAGCGAGAGTATAAAATAGAAGACAGAACTTTGTATTTGGTCTGTTATATAATCCTCTCGGAGTAATAATCTTCAAAGTAAGAATTATTGTAGCCGGGTGGTGGTGGTGCACACCTTTAATTCCAGCACTTGGGAGGCAGAGGCAGGTGGATCTCTGTGAGTTCTAGGCCAGCCTGGTCTATAAGAGGTAGTTTCAGGACAGGCTCCAAAGCTACAGAGAAACCCTGTCTCAAAAAACCAAAAAGGAGAAAAAGAAGTAGGAATTATTGGAGCTTCAAAGTGAATATAAAAAAAGATTAATTCTGTCCCTGTAAATGTTATAACAAAAACAAGAAAGCCCCCCCCAAACTTCCTCTAAAACTGGTATTTAGATAAAGTGGTTTTGTGTGTGTGTATGTGAATTAGAGATTCTTTTGTTGATATAAAGAGAAGTAGTGCCGTGAGAAGTAGCAAAGGAGGCATTAACAGCTTTTGTTGTTCTCCTTTGATATAAAATGGTACGGGGATGAATCACTAGGCTGTGGGAAGTGGAGTTCAATGGTAGAGCTTTGGATAACCAAGATAAGGGGAGTGGTAGGAAAGTGGGAACACTAATTCTGGGCACTGTAAGAGCTCAGGGTTTAGCCCAGTCTGTGTGTTGAAGGCTGACATCGAGGGTTCTTGCCACACAGCTTTGGGGCTGCTGAACCCTGGGCAATCACCAGGACGGAATGAGAGTATGTGAGAAACCTATACACGAAAACCCACTAAATGTTTGACTTGATCACAATCTAAAACACCCATGCATGATGAGCTAATTCAGATATAACCTGAGTTAGAGCATATTGTCACCACAAAACTGATAAAATTTTCCCCACTAGCTTTTGTTCTCCCTGCTACACCTTGGTTCAATCCTTAGTGTAATTTTGTATATACACACAAACACACACTTTTTTTTCTCTAAAACTTGGCCACAGTCGCTGAAGGAAAAAAAACTTAGAGCATGCCGTGTTTTACTAGTCACCCTGATAAGTCATCACATGAATAATATAAAGGAAATCACTCTTATTGTCTGTTTCAGAACACGTTTACTAAGATGCTATGGCTGTCAAACTTTTTCACTACATTTTAGCTCCTCTGTTTGCAAGTAGTTTTTATAACATCAATTATAAATGGAATACAAGCACCCATAATGGCTCCAGGTCATGTACAGTAAGAGGCTTCACTCTGGGGAGTTATTTGAAAACAAACATGTCCCTCTTTCTGGTTTCCTTTTGTTCACATTTATAGGTTACAAGCAGCCATGCCTTCCTGAATAAAATTACACAAAGCAGCTGGAGAAGGAAAGGAAAAGAAGAAGTTTGAAGCTCAACAGTATAATGGGTAAGAGTGGGGATCAATTCCCAGAACACAGATTCTATCCCTTACACAACTAGCTTACAAACATTTTTGCAAAGACTCGAACTATGTGGTCATGTCCACCTAGCCTTTGCACATGTGTACAATATCCAGTCATCTCAACAGTAACTTCCCCTTCTCAGTTGTTTCCAGTCCATTCCCCTCTGATCATTTTTGCTTGTTTACAGCATTTACTGCCTCCTTATTTCTACTTATTCATATCTATGTATCCGTCTATCCACCCATCCATCCATCCATCCATCCGTCTGCCCATCTGTTCGTTCCTCCCTCCGTCTGTCTGTCTATCTATCTATTGTGACCCTGTCTCACTGTAAGCTCTGGCTGGCCTGGAACTTGCTATGCATATCAGGCTGGTCTCAAACTCCTAGAACTGCTTCTGTCTCTGCCTCTGGAGTGTTTGACTTAAAAGCATGACCACTATAATAATGCCTTTTTAAAGGGATTTTATTCTACAAATTTTTACTTACTTTTTGGAAGAACTTTGGTGTTTTTTTTTTTTTGGAATGTCTTTTGTTATAGTTTCTGTTTGCTCAACAAATGTCCTGACTGTAGCTAGATGAATACCTATTACAGCAGTGGAACACATTTCTGTATTATATTTATCCACATAGAGTGGGTTTTCTGAAAACATTCCATTTTCTAATGATCCAAAAATACTAGACACAATGGCATAAGATGCTTTTAAATGCAAAGTTCAGAGAAAGGAGCTCTGCGAAAGGACGGGAATGTTTTCCAAAGAAAAGTCCCTGTCCATGAAGTAAACTGGGAGCTGATAGAGCATCTACCAGAGACCCTTCAAAAGCTGCTATGAAACCGGCAACCTTAGACTTTAAGGGTCGTTAGTGTGGGAGACCAGTTTGAATAACCCCAGTCTTTAGTCTCCCTATATCCAAAATTCTTATCATGTGACTTTTGAGAATCTCAAAATATAAAATATTTTTGGGTAAAATATATCTTCTTCCACCTATGATTTGTTTAGACTAATGGTGAGGACAGAAAAGATTATATCAGATACAAGTGAGCCTTGCCCTCCAGAGACCTTCCCTGTCACATTTGTTCTCCTGCATGTCTGCTATCTCCATGAGAAAGACTTCCCAATGATAGCCTCTCCAGGTTCTTAGGAGATATGTAACCAGCTCTGACTCACCTCAGGCAAACCCACCCTATAGAACTTGACAGGCACATGAGCCACCCTCCAGACACATGAAAGAGTTCAATAATAATCCTTGGAGCAATTCCATTTAGAAGCCAGAACAACTCCGCTTAATCCCAAAGAAGCAAGGGAGATAAATATGTTATTAATCCACCAAGTTATGGTAAAATTGTTACCTACTGTCAACTGAGAGGTAGCATTATTAAATAAAAGATTACCTTAATTGATATTGGACTATATAGTAGCAGGTGGAGACTTTGAAATGGTAAGAAAATTATAAGAAGCTGAGAAAATGGACACCAGTGTTACATGGTGTTCAAATGTTTGGTGAAACTATGACCTTACAAGACAGAAATTATATCTAATAGACTTCCAAAATTGAGAATGGAAATCTTTAGAGAAAATATGGTAATCACCATCAGTTTATGGTAATTCCTTGCAAATTGTTTCCGGAAGATGGGCAGAGAAAATAACCGATCAATTTGTAAGATAAATTCCAAGAAAATGTTGAATGTGGCCAAGTTTATCACCACTAATTTTTCCAGATGTGCGAAGGTCTTATATGAATTGAAGTTTTCACCAAATGTTAAACTTAGGTCTTCTCATATAAACGAAGCCAGAGGGTAAAGAAATGCCAAGGATATGACTAGCAGTCCCTTTATTAGAAATCTTTGCAAATTAAAACAATGTTCATTAAAGGTGATGTCTCAAAACACCTAATGGAGTACTGGTCATTATATCAATAACAAAGAACAACCATGAAAGATTTGCAGATATAAATATGGCACAAGGAAGGACAAGGAATAAGATATGCGGAGCCATCTATTTGGCATAGATAGACTGTTTGGAACAAAGGAGACTGAGCTTTTTTAGGGTGTAAATTGTAGACCCAGTTTTGTTCAGTCAGGGAGCAAGTAGAGAGAGTTGCTCACTGACATCTTTTTCTGCCATCTCCTAAGGTTGATAAGAAAAGAACTCCTACATGGTGAAAACAAGAACCATCAACAGTAGGTTGGGACTACCATGGAATCCAGTTCTCACCACCTGGGCTCTGTTAAAGAGCTCACACCCCATTGTGGGCTTTTTAGTGTGATACACCTCATTTTACCTTTTCCCTACTGGGAATAGTAATAAGGTTATCCCCACACCAGCCCTATCATGAAATGGAAACAGAGAAATAAAACCGTCCTCATTCATATATGTTTGTTTTGTATGGAAAACCCAAGAAATTTCAGAAATAAATGTAAAGTTAGCAAATGGCTTTCCTACAAGCTGATCAAATGTCAGCTAAATTGATATAGAGAATGTTCATGGGTGACTCAGAAATGTGAAGATGCCAATTCTCCCACACACACCTAAGTAAAGCACGCGCTGAGTTAAACCCACTCTGGTAACAGGAAACTGGCAGAGAGGCCAATGGAACCAAGCAGAGGGTCCAGATGTGGCCTACTCAATGATTCTATGAAAGTTTTTCTCCATATGGGGCAAAATACATCTTGAATTTTTGTTACACTGAACAATAATAATTTGGGTGAATCAAATACCCATTTGTGATTTAAAAAAAACTTGAAGAGGAAACTTTTAAGACTATTGTTTTAATGATTCCATGTAAGAATGGATTTCTTAGCAAAATGTCAATATTTCAGAAAATGGTCATTTTTCCGTTAACAGTAAACACAATTTAGAACATGATGACATTGCTTAAAATAAAAGAGTGTACATGAGAAACATGTAACACACAGAAGCCAACATCTATAATGTATAATAAACTCATAGGGAAAAAACATGTAAAAAAACTAGTCAAAAATACTATCTGGCACTAATGTCAGTCAAGTCTATGAGAATTTTTTATTATAATGTTGGATAGCAGATGGTGCAGAAGAGTATTATATTGAACTGTTGATAGAAGTATAAACAGACTCAAACACTTATTAATAAAAGAATGCCACCCATATAGTGAAGCCGAAAAGGCACAGGAGGTACAGGCCATGCTGCCCTAAGAGTCTGTTTCTAATTCTGTGCCGAAGGGATACCACTGTTTACACGGGCAAGGAAATAGAAACACCCATGGCCACAGTACCAGATTTTTTTGAAAGAGAAAACTGAAAAAAAGAGATGTTTAGAATAAAACAGCATTTATGAAAATTGTAAACCTTAGATAAACAGAAAATATGTTAGAAAGGAGTATGGGAGCCTGGCATAGTGGTTCATACGTTTAATGCCAGCATTCAGGAGGCAGAGATAGTTCTCTGTGAGTTTGTGCCAGCCTGGTCTATTTATAGAGTACCAGGATCACCAGAGCTACATAGAGAGACCCCTTAAAAAGAAACAATAAACAAAGATGTGGGAAAATAATGGGAGGAAGGAGAGAAAAGCAAGAGAATAAAATTGCATTTGAGGACAACATAAAGCAATTGCACAGGACTCTCTCCTGTATCGGAAGAGATTTACTCTTTGGGAATATGGTATAGACTTAGGTATTTACTATAATTGCCCTGCATGCTTTGTGCTGTATGTGTAGTTCAAGTTTATCAAGTCCCAGTTTGGAGATACAGATCAAATCACCTAACCATCTCAACCTTCATTTCCCTGTTTATCTTACAGACAAAGCACAATCATGTCACTAGGCTCTGGAGAGCCATCCGAATGGTACACCCAACAGCTTCTGGGTGTATCCTCTACTTCCCTACCCCTACTTTCTGCCTTTACATATAACAGAAAACGTTTTACTCCTGATTACACAGGAGTAATGTGTAACACACAGGAGCTTTTTCACACCAGTTCATGTCTAACAGACATGAGTGTCTTAATACTCACACACCTTCTCATCAATCAGTCCTCCTCCTTGTCTCCCATACCTTTCACGTTCTCCTTTCCGGAAAGCCTCATATGTAATATTCTAGTATCCAAATTACACAGTGGCTGTTTTGTAAATAGACTCCATTATCTTATTTAACATAAGTGAACAATTATCATTTAATACCCTTCAATATTTAGTTTTAACATCTCCCAGATGGTTTTAGGGAGGTTATCTGTTTGTTGAAGGCAGGATCTCAGCAATCTCCATATATTACAAAAGTATTTTACGTTGCTATTAATTAGAATTCTCTTACTCCAGTTATTTTTTTTCTTGTAATATTGCTATTGCTCAAAAACTCTGAAGTGGTGAGATTTTCCTGTGAGTACTACACAGGCTACATTATTCTCTTTTGAAATCTACAATGTGGTTTGAGATGTTCCTTCTCCCTTGTGATTTAGCAGATTTTCAGTTAGATCTAGATGAAAGCATGTTGTAAATAAATTCCATTATCTTACTGAACATAAGTTAACAATAATTCCTTAATGCTAGTCAATATTTATTTTCAAATTTTTCCAGATGGTCTTAGGAAAGCTATTTCTCTCTGCTCATATGGCTCAAAGAGAATGGGTCTATCTTCATCACAGGACACATGACCTGCCAAGCACTGTTCATCAGTGCGGCAGGCCGTTCTGAGCATTTTGTTTAGATCCATTAATTCATCAACATAAATAACAAAATTGTGACTGTCTGATTTTGTAATTCCATGTATATTTATTTATTGTAATATTTCCATAAGGAGGAGAAATACTGTCAACAGATGCTGATCACCCTGAAGAGACAATTTGTAGCTTTATCCTTTCCCTTTGCCCCAGCTGGCCTTTGAAAACAATAATCGTGGATCCCTGATGTCCTTAAAGATGATTAAGTCTTTGATGAAAATTTGGGTTTTGTAAGCTCTGGCAGCACTCACAGCATCTCAGTTACTATTCTTACTCATGTTCCAGCTTCTTAACTTTCCCCAGCAGGAGACAATTCTTTAGCTCCCGAGTCAATCGGAGTCGTCCTTAGAAGTTTGTCCATCTTAGTGAGACTCAATATAATGTCTTTTGTATATCCTCTGCCCAAGACCTGGAAGCAGCCACTCTTTTGAGGTGCTTCACTTATTGGTAATGTGAAATATCCACAGGCTAGAACCTCTACACTAGAGGTACTGATGGCTATTGAGTTAGAATAGTTGATAAAACTAACAAATACACTTTTCAAGACTTCTTCCCTGTCAGGATTAGTGGCGCATACTTTTAATACCAGCACTCAGGAAGAAGCAGGCAGATCTTTAAGTCTGAGGCCATCCTGGTCTACATACAGTGCTGCTGCCCAACCAGTGCTACATGGTTGAGATCCTGTCTCAAAAGAAACAAAAAGTCTTCTTCCTGGAAGAAGAAAGCATAAAGAGACCCTTTCAACCACTCATCAGGATTGTCCAAGTGTCACTTAATTAACAACAGTGTTAATTAAGTTGCTATTTTGCCTGTCACATTGCTTTATTATTTACATATATTGTATAATGCTTATGGATATAAAATACATACAGTTTATATTACAAAATGTTCCTAGAACCATTTCTGATGTGACGCTTTTTTCCCTAAGTACTTTCAAGTATAGAACATTTTCTAACATGACTGCCACATGACATTCAAAACTAATAATTAATAATTGGTAATTTCCAACTTAATTATTTGAATTAACTGAATAAGATTGATCAATACAAATGAAAATTCTAGGTCGTATGTAGAATTCAAACATACCTTTCTAAAATTTCCTTTTGTTTTTTAAACAGGTTTCAGTGTCTCTGATGCTTGTAACCTCCACATTATTTTAAGAATTAAAATTATTTTTGGAAAATATTCCAGGTAGTGTTTTTCAGATATCCCCTTGTATTCAAACTCAAGTCATTCATTCTTTAGAATAAAAACAACAAATTAATGCAATACTAGCCACATCAAAAAGCGTATGGTATTGGTCTTGCTTTCCCTTCATTGGTGGCACTGACAGCCATCACTGGCGGCACTGACAGCCATCACTGGCGGCACTGACAGCCATCACTAGCGGCACTGATAGTGTGAGGCAGTGTCTTCTATTTTTTCCAAACTGGACTTAAGGCTTTTCTTTCATCAGTAAGTATCTTCTGGAATGGACAGCTGGAGACTGTATTGATTTTCTGGAATTACGAACATTTCACCCATTACTTTTAGCATCTTTTGCTCACATTGACCTATATCAATTGATGTGATGTCTGCTGACTTTCAATTTTCTAATTGCATCCAATATTTAACTCATCATAATATATCTTCTACTTACAATCAAGATTATGGAAATTTTATGTAAATGTATGTATATATGTATTTTATTTACCCATGCCCCAAATTAAAATTCTTTAATAGGCCAATATAATAAGTTTTTTGGCGTAGATTAGAAAACACATGAAGAAAATCCCATTGTAGTCCCATGAATGCTATTGTGAACAATGGGATCACTAAAAACAGTCTAAAACTGCATTGCTGTGTTGTCTGTCCTTAGAGCATGTTGCATGTGAAGAAATATGGTGGCTAGCTCTGAAGACATGGTCTAATTAATTTCTGTGTCTTTATTCACGACCTGAAATACAATTATGTTCATTCACCTTAGAATATAAGAATATATAAGATACAAGTATTAAAGCTGCTTTAAAATTATACAGAATACTCAGTGGTTCTAAGGTGAAAGTTTTTTAAATCCTGTAGATCAACTGCATCTCTGCCCTCTCCTTATCAATGTGCATCATGTACTTTCTCTTATTCTACAGGTAACACATAGAATAACTTCAGGTGCGTGAGTATGCACCTGTCTTAGTGTAGGAGAGGTCTTGGCATCTACACTTTGGTCTGATAATGAGCAAATGTGCATGCAGTCTTTCATCACATGCACTTAACGAATGATAGCATGCTGTCAGCACACTTCACCTCCTTGGCCTTTTCATTCATTTAACAAGACAGCTGGGGATCACTTTATATTTTCTTTTATTCTTATGGTCATGTAATCCTGTGCTAAATCAATGTTCTAAATTTTATTCAGCACTACTTTTAATGGATTCGTGGCTGTTTTCACTCCAGCTTCTAAAGTAATATGACGGGATATATTCATGTGGATAAGTCTCTTCACATGTTGCCAGCTTGTCCTTTAAATAGGCTGGTGATTTGAATGAGAATGGCCCCCATAGACTCCTATGTTTGAATACTTGGTCCCTAGTTGGTGGAACTCTTTGGGAAGGATTGGGATGTGTGGCCTTGTTGGAAGAGGCATGTCACTGGCTTCAAAATACTTGTGTCATTTTGAGTATGCCATCTCTCTCTGGCTCCTGATTTCAATCAAGATGTGAGCTCACGTCTGTTTCTGCTGCCTTGCCTTTGCTCCTCTGTCATGGGCCCTAACCCTCTGAAAGCAAAAGGTTAATGAAATAATTTCCTTTGTAAGTTGCAAGGTGTTTTGTCAAAGCAATAAAAAAGTAACTCACCATGAGTAGGACAACTCAGTCAACAACTGCACACCAAATGTTTAAGATATTGCTACATTTTCCTTCTTTGTGTTTGGACCACTTCATATTCCCACTAGTCATGTGTTCATGTGCCTGTTTCCCAGAGCCTGACTCAAGCAGCATTTTTGCAGACTTTGGAGAACTTTGTAAGTCTGTTAGATGTGCATTGATATTTATATTGTAACATGACTATTCATTGTTTCACAGAACTAACAAAAATATTTTTCTGTCAGCAAGTTCCTCATATGTTTCACTTATAGTAGAATTTATGATGTAGGAGAATCTTCTATCTATCTGTTGCTTTCATTGGTTAATTAATAAAGAAAACTGCCTGGCCTGATAGGTCAGAACATAGGTAGGCAGGGAAGACAGAACTGAATTCTGGGAGAAAGAAGCAGAGTCAGAGAGCTGCCCACCATGAAGCTGCCAGGTCAGACATGCTGAATCTTTCCCAGTGAGCCACAACCTCATGGTGAGATACAGCTTATTAAAAATGGGTTAAATCAATATGTGAGAGCTAGTCAATAAGAGGCTGGAGGTAATGGGCCAGGCAGTGTTTAAAAAAAAAACAGCTTCCATGTAATTATTTCGGATAAAGCTAGCCAGGTGGTGGGAACGCAGCCTGCTCTTTTGTTTAACAAATTTATATAGCTTAGTTTGTTTAATTTGTTTATTAAGATGTGTATGTGTGTGTGTGTGTGGACAAAAGCCTAAGTAGGATATAAGATCCCTTGGGACTGGAGTTACTGGCAGCTGTGGGGTGTTTATGGCTTGTTGCTTGGATACTGGGTTCTGAACTCTTGTCCTCATGATTATACATCCAGAGGTCCTTCTATACTTTAGATAAAATTAAACTTTGATTATGACTTAAATATAAACTGATTTTTTCTTTGAAAATTGTTTCTTTATTTCATTCATTTTTGAGATACAAGAAAAAATGGGCAAGAACCATACTAGAAAACATGTAATAAAATATACATCAATATTTCCCTTAATATTATTACATTCATCTGTTAAAGAATCAAACATATACCACCATAGCACATAAAGGAGTCTATTATTTTTTTTACTGCCCCTAATATCACACACATAATGTATAAGTGGATATGAGATTCTGGAACATGGAAGTGAAGCAGGACAAAGGATTGTAACAATTTATCTACTTATTAAAGTTTTATTTACTTTTATCTTATGTGTTTGTATGAGTGCTTACATGTATGTTTGTGTACCATGTGTGTGCCTGGTGGCTACAGAGGCCAGAGGAGAGCATGAGATGCAATGAACCTGGAGTTACAGGCAGTTATCAGCATTAGGGCATTAGGTGAGTGGCTAGGAACTAAATCTGGGTCTCCTGCAAGAGCAGCCCATACCCTGAAATAATAAGCCATGTCTCTAGCTGTGGATCATAAGAACTGAAGTATGCCCTGTACCAGAACACTGAGAAAACTCTCTTCATATAGGGACAAAATAAGTCACAAAATTCTAAATTTGCCCTCCAGGGGGGGAAATTAGCAGAAAGTCATCTGGTGAAGAGATATCTGTATTTCTAAGACGATATCTCTCTTACACTGCACATGCTGTACAGAAGCCCTCCAGTGGCTTTTGGTGTACTCTGTTAGTGACAGTGTTGGATTCCCATTACCCACTTATTCAGTATGAAACAGTTAGCTTTTAAGAAGGCAGGACGATACAGTAGGTAAAAAAAAAATATATATATATATATGGCTTTGGAGTTAAGTGATATTCCAATCTGAATTTGCAATGAGATTTCCATGTTTGTGAATCTCATCAAGTTGACAGACTCCTAACTATGTACGATGGATACCAGCAGAGCCTTATCAGAGCTGTTGGGAGTGTGAAAGATCGTGCTTTAAGGAGTTAACACAGTGCTCATCCCCCTACATACTTTTTAAAGATCGTATTGAATATGTATGTGTTGTGGGAATGCACTCAAGACAATAGGTATCCATGTAGGCCAGAGACTTTGGATACCGGCATGAATGGTGATCTGGAGAGCAGTACAAGTTTTTGTTTTGTTTTGTTTTGTTTTGTTTTTTAACCACTGAGTGATCTCCCTATAGCCCCATCTCCATTAGAATGTATACATATTTAATTTGCTCCATTAAAACATTATTTGTGAAACACCTTGTGTGCTGGCTAGTTTGTTTGTTTTTGTCAACTTGATATTAGCAAACACCCCCTGGGGAGAAGATACATAAGCTGACAAAATGCCCCCATCAGGTTGACCTATAAGAAAGACTGCAGGACATTTTCTTGGCTGATTATTAGTGTAGGAGGGCCCAGTGCATTATGAGCAGCGTCAGCCAGGGGAGGTAGCCCTAAGTTGTATAATAAAGTCGGCTGAACAAGAGGAGCAAATCGGTAAGCACCGTTTCTCCATGGCCTCTGCATCAGTTCCTGCCTCCAGGTTCCCACCCAGTCTTCTCCTAGTGATGGGCTGGTATCAGGAAGTTGCTATCGTTCATGATATTTCCACAGCGATAGAAATCTAGTTAGGACACAATGCTCTCACGGTTCCCACTCCATAAATACAGATGAGAATCATTACTACCATAAAATAACTGAAGTAAAATGTGTTGATCACTAGACGAATGACAAAATGTTGCAAAATGTGAACTTTGAATGTGACAAATAACCACTCGATAAGCCCTGGATAGTTCTGTGTCTAGTGATCATTTATCAAGGCTTAGTTAATGTTAAGTCTACAAAAGTGAGCACAAGGAAACAGCTTCTACTAAGACAGTTACTAATTTGGGGTGATTACTTTGCCCCAAGGAATAGTGGGAGCCACAGGCTGGGCTCACTGCAGAGGCTGTCTACGTGGGCTCCTGGAGAGATGCTGAAGTTTTCAGCTCAACTTTCCTTTCTGGATGCGAAACCAAGGGAGATAAAACTTTAAGATACCCCCAAATCGCATCTCTTACACTGATACGAATTCAGATCTCAAAAGCATGATATAATTGTTATCATTGGGGCTGGAGAGATGGCTCACTGATTAAGTGCATTGACTGTTCTTCCAGAGGTCCATAAGTTCAAATCCCAGCAACCATATGGTGGCTCACAACCACCTGTAACAAGATCTGGTGCCAACTTCTGCCTGCAGGGACACATGCAGGCAGACCATTGTATACATAATAAATTAATTAATTAATTAGAATAAAAATAAAAAAACTCTAGAAGAAAGTGTTCTGCTCTGTGTCTTACCTCTGCTCATGTCCCACCCCTGCTCTCTATCCTACCCTGCTCTGTGCCTCATCCCTTCTCATGTCCCACCTCTGTTCATGTCCCACCCCTGCTCTGTGCCCCACCCCTGTTCATGTCCCACCCCTGCTCTGTGCCCCACCCCTGCTCTGTGCCACACCTCTGTTCATGTCCCACCCCTGCTCTGTGCCACACCTCTGTTCATGTCCCACCCCTGCTCTGTGCCCCACCCCTGCTCTGTGCCCCACCCCTGCTCATGTCCCACCCCTGCTCATGCCCCATCCCTGCTCTGTGCCACACCCCTGTTCATGTCCCACCCCCGCTCTGTGTCCCACCCCTGCTCTGTGCCACACCTCTGTCCGTGTCCCGCCCCTGCTCTGTGCCCCACCCTTGCTCATGTCCCACCCCTGCTCTGTTCTCCACCCCTGTTCTGTGCCCCACCCCTGCTCTGTGCCACACCCCTGTTCATGTCCTAACCCTTCTCTGTACCACACCCCTGCTCATGTCCCACCCTGCTCTGTGCCCCACCCCTGCTCTGTGCCCTGCTGTGGTTCACAGGATTATACAGCAAGAATACAGCTGACAAAATCACTAAGTTAACCCACGGGGATCACAGTCCGGCACAGGACACCCAAATTGCAGGGAATTGGGAATATTTGCCTTTTGAATTTCCTTAAAAACCTTGTGAAGCCATAGCACTCTGCTTCCCATAGTGGAATTCATCCCTAAAACTTCTACAGTGTATTAATTAATTATTGGACATAACTCCCTCATGTACTGTTACACTGGTTGACTTTTTATTTGTCTGTATAACCTTGATATATAGAATATGTACTGGGTACCTTGAATTCTCAAAAAAAAAAAAAACAGAAGAAAGGAAATTCTTCTCACTTGGGTGTTAGCGGGAACAAAGCTTGGCCTGGAGGCTGGAAATACCAGTTCCAGATTGTACAGTACCACGGTTTCCCTTTGATCTAGCCACCTTCGATGTTATCTCTAGGGCTAAGAGATTCCATTTAATCAACTAACATTTGGTGAAAATACTCATGTGAATCAAGCACCAACCCCTTTCCTCCCACTGATTATGCTGGTTGCCATAGTTACCACAAATGCTGTGTTCCCAGCCATGACTGGACGGAAGTGCTTAGAGACTACACAGCAATGCTGTGTTTTCCTTCCCTCGTCTTCTACATTTATCGATTACAAATGCCAAGCTTAGCTAACCACACAAATGTAGTTAATACACAAACTCCCTCTCCCCCTCTTAGAAATCCTAGCCCTTTCTTTTATTTACCCTTTTCTGATATGTCCAGGTGCTTCAAAGCCACGCCACCTCTAGGACACAAGTAAGAAAACAGGCGCCCAACTTTGTCAGCCTTATCTGTTTTCTTAGCCCTGAAAAATGCATGCCTAGTATCCTTGCTATTGCCAGAGAATTGCTAATTGTGTTTGTGTGGGTGTATAAACTGGAGACCCTGTGGAACTGAAAGAAAACGTTTTTTGAAAAACATAGAGACGCGGAAAGTAAATGTGTATAAGCTGATTGGTCCACCCTCACACTTGCTGCAAGTGTCCCTTCTCTGTGTCCCACCCTCGCTTGTGCCCCATCCCTGCTCTGGGTCCAACCCCTGTTCTCTGTCTCACCCCTGCTCCTTAGCCCAACCCCTGCTCTGTATTCCACCTCTGTCTTGTATTCCACCCCTGCTCTGTGTCTCACCCCTGCTCCTTAGCCCAACCCTGCTCTGTATTCCACTCCTGTTTTGTGCCCCACCCCTACTCAGTGCCTCACCCCTGCTCTTTGTCTAAGTCCTGAGCCTTCTGGGCATGCAGCCTCTAGTGTGTCAGTTTCTCACCTGCAAAAGATGGACAGCATCTCATAGTTAAAGAATGTTAAATGGGATGTTACAAGTAGATAATTTAGAACCTCCTGTGGTGTATACCAAGTGAGCCGTGTGACATGGCATAACCTATGTGAAGTGCTTAACAAACAGCTAGCATGTAGCAGTCACTAACTAGGACATTACTATCTATTGTGTTCTCCATCATGACTATTCATCTACTTAGCTATTCATAGATGAGAGATTCAAGTTCAGCATGTAGAAAACAGTGGTAATTCTGATGACTTTTCTGGAAGTCATGCAGTCGCAGTAAAGTCCCTTTCTTGAGTGAGAGCACAGGGAGGCCCATCCTCCACTTTCCTGTTAAGATACCCAGTGGATTCGATTTGCCAGTATTTTATTTAGTATTTTTGCATCAGTGTTCACAACTGAGATTGGTCTGTATTTCTCTTTCTAAGTATTGTCTTTCTGTGGTTTGGGTATCAGGGTAATTGTAGCCTCATAAAAAGAGTTGGGCAAAGTTTCTTCTGTTTCTATTGTGTGGAATAATTTGAGCAGTATTGGTATTAGTTCTTTGAAAGTCTTGTAGAATTCTGAGCTGAAACCATCTGGTCCTGGGCTTTGTTTGGTTGGGAGACTTTTGATGACTGTTTCTATTTCTTCAGCAGTTATAGGTCTGTTTAATTTGCTTATCTGGTCTTGATTTAATTTTGATAAGTGATATTTATCCAGAAAGTTGTTCATTTCCTTTAAGTTTTCCAATTTTGAGGAGTACAGGTTTTCGAAATATGACCTGATGATTCTCTGTATTTCCTCCATGTCTGTTGTTCTGTTCCCCTTTTCATTTCTGATTTTGTTAATTTGGATATTCTCTTTCTGCCTTTTAGTTAGTTTGGATAGAGGTTTGTTTATTATGTTGATTTTCTCGAAGAACAAACTCTTTGTCTCATTGATTCTTTGTATTGTTTCCTTTATTTCTATTTTGTTGATTTCAGCTCTCAATTCATTATTTCCTGCCATCTAGTTTTCTTAGGTGAATTTGCTTCTTTTTGTTCGAAAGTTTTCAAATGTTCTGTTAATTCACTAGTGTGGGATTTTTCCAGCTTCTTTATGTAGGCATTTAGTGCTATGAACTTCCCTCTTAACATTGCTTTCATTGTGTCCCATAAATTTGGGTATGATGTGTGGTCATTTTCATTGAATTTTAGAAAGTCTTTAATTTCACCCTTGACCCATTGATGATTCAGGTGAGCACTGTTTAATTTCCATGTGTCTGTGGGTTTTCTGGAATTAGTATTGTTGTTGACTTCTAGTTTTAAACCATGGTGATCTGATAAGGTACATTGGGTTATTAAGACCCGGACTTTAATCCACACACCTTCGAACACCTGATTTTTGACAAAGAAGCAAAAAATATCAAATGGAAGAAAAGAAAGCATATTTAACAAATGGTGCTGGCATAACTGGATATCAACATGTAGAAGAATGAAAATAGATCCATATCTATCACCATGCACAAAACTCAAGACCAAATGGATCAAAGACCTCCACATAAAGCCAGCCACACTGAATCTTATAGAAGAGAAAGTGGGACGAACACTTGAATGCAGGGCACAGGAGATCACTTAATAAATATAACTCCAGACACTAAGAGAAACAATTAATAAATGGGACCTCCTGAAACTGAAAATCTTCTGTAAAGCAAAGGACTTGGTCAACAAGACAAAATGACAGCCTACAGAATGGGAAAAGATCTTCACTAACCTCACATCAGACAGAGGTCTAATCCCCAAAATACACAAAGAACTCAAGAAATTGGTCATCAAAAGAGAAAATAATCCAATAAAAAAAAAACTGGAGTACAGACTTAAACAAAGAACTCTCAATAGAGGAATCTAAAATGGCTGGAAATGTTCAACATCCTTAGCCATCAGAGAAATGCAAATCAAAACAACTCTGAGATTCCATCTTACACCTGTAAGGATGGTCAAAATCAAAAATACTGATGACAACTTATGCTGGAGAGGTTGTGGGGAAAATGGAACACTACTGCATTGCTGGTGGGAATGCAAGCTGGTACATCCCCTTTGGATGTCAGTGTGGTGATTTCTCAGAAAATTAGGAAACAATGTTCCTCATGACCCAATAATACCATTTTGGGGTATATATCCAAGGGATGCTCAACTGTGCCAAAAGGACATGTGCTCAACTATGTTCACAGCATCATCGTTTGTCATAGTCAGAACCTGGGAACAACCTAAATGCCCCTTGACCGAAGAATGGATAAGGAAAATGTGGTACATTTACACAATGGAGTACTACACAGCAGAAAAAATAACAACATCCTGAATTTTGCAGGAAAATGGATGGAGCTAGTAAGTATTACTTTGAGTGAGGTACCCCAGACACAGAAAGGCAATTATCACATGTACTTACTCATAGGTGGCTTTTAAACACAAAGGAAAGAAAGCCAGCTTACAAACCACAATCCCAGAGAACCTAGACAACAATGAGGACACTAAGAGAGACATACATGGATCTAATCATCATGGGAAGAAGAAAAAGACAAGAACTGAATTATATTGGGGGAGTATGGGGACCTTGGGGGAGGATTGAAGTGGGGAGGGGAGAGGCAAAGAGGGTAGCAGAGAAAAATGTAGAGCTCAATCAAAATCAATAAAACAAAAGATTTCCCGTGGAAATATTCTAACTGAAGGTTGCTTATGTCTCATGGCACATCTGGGTTTGTGCACACTTTTCTGAGAACTGTTATGAAGGCAGTGATGTTGCAGTGGAAAAGCTAGGACAACACATGAAGCTAACACCTTGGCCACATTTGTGGCACCATTCAATTGTGTTGAATACGGTCATTATTGTGATGCCCATCTCTATATAAGCTAAGTTTGTGAACAGCTTTTTTATACTGCCAAGCAAAGTCTATACTCGTTCAGGAGCGCCCCATCTCCCCAGAACCTAGTCCTTGACACCTGCCATTGTACTAGACATGCCCTGTACTAGACATGCCATGTACTAGAAACTGACATGTTTCTAGACATGGGGACGCCAAATACACACAGGGCAATCAATATAACACTTGTCTTCTGTGCCTGGCTTATTTCCCTTAGCACGAGTGCCTCAAAGTTCAATGACGCTATACACGTCACAGAAAGTCATTCTTTCGCTGGCTGACTAAAGTGCCACTGTGTGTATCTACTTCCCCACTGGTGAGCATTTGTGTAGCTCTCACGTCCTGGTGAACAGTGCCACTGGGAACAGGATATGGAAGTGCCTCTCACAGATCTTGCTTTACTTCTTTTGGATGTGTATTTATAGGTGTTTTTTTTTTATCACACACCATCTTAACCCCTATCTACTTGTATAGTAAAATATCTTAAACTATGTAACTTGCAAATAATAGAAATTTATTTCTCACCACTCTAGAGTCTGGGTCTCGGAGATCAAACTTCCCAACATCTCCTATAAAGTCCCATTCTCTGTTGTATGATGGTGAAATTTGCTCCAGCATTACAGACAGAGTACCCTGTCTCCACATGGGAGAGGACAGAGGAATGGCCAAGCAGGATCCCCAAATTCTCCACAGGAAACTAATGCCAGTGATTGGCACCTCATGACCCAGTCACTTGAAAATCTTTGTCGCTTAATACTATGAGGTTTAACACTGTGAGTATGAAGTTTCAGTGTGAATTTTCAGAGGACACAATGTTAAAACCACAGCATATGGTGAGCTGATTTTCAACCACTTGAAGAACTGCCCATCTGTTTTCCATAGTGGCTGTTTGGTTTTATATTCCCACCCAAACTCTGGCATATGGTAATTTTACTTGTAATTACTGAAGGCACTGTATGTCATATGCCCACCAACAGTGATGCACACAGCCCCACATTCTCCACGTCCGTACCAACACTCAACACTTGCTGCTTTCTGTTTGCGTGTTATCCTGTCGTGGCTACGACTCCGGTGCTTTGCATGGCAGTGGCGCACTGCCATGACTTTGCCTTGCAGTTTTCCGGTGGCCAGGGACATTCTGCATCAATTCACATCACTTGCCTGGCTTTAACACAGTTGTTTGTTCTATGTTACTGGGCATCCTCTGTCCAGCGGTGTCATTTCTTAAGTTTTCTCCCGCACCACAAGCACCACCCTTTCACCTCCATGACTGTGTCCTTTGTTATACAGAAGTGTAAGGTTATTTTTGAGACTATGTTTGAATGCATAATACAACCAAGGAGATGAAAGATGATCCCTTAGGTCTGAGGAGGGGGCTCTTCCCTCAATCTGTCCTTTTACTTTGATCCTATGAGTGGTGGTGACCCCGAATCACACAGCATCCTGTGCAGTGTGAAAGCACAGAAACGAGACACCACACTTGTATGAGGGGGTCTGTGTTTTACTCTCTTTGAAATGATCCCTCATACATATTTTGAAATATTTTGCATTTTTGATATTTTAGATATGCATATGAAACTATTTTCTGGGGAAATTCATGTCACCTTTTACATGAGGTCACCATCTAGACGAGGGACAATGAACCAGCTTCTATAAATAATCCCTGACAGGGCAGGATGGGGTACATATTTACGAAATGAAAGTCTTCAAGAATCAATTTAAGGATGATATGTGGAAGTCCCCACAATACCAGGTCTCTTTTCTGATGACAAAACACAAATACCAGGGTGTCCGACAAGAAGGGCCATTTTCATGAAGTCACTGTGTCCTCTAAGAAACAATCAAGTCTTCAAGGTGACCTAGGATGGCTGGAATTAGAAGGATGGTCAAAGATGTGAAAACATATAAAACCACTGACAAGTGTTGCCTTGCTGCCTTGCTACCCCAGGCCTTGCTGTGTCCATCACAGTACCTGACTAGCAAAAAGGAAAATTAAGTCTGAAGCACAGGTGTGAGGCATAAGATGGAAGCTTAATTCTAGTCTTAGAAATATTGTCTTAATTTTGTCAGGTAGCAGAAGTTCCAAGAAAAACTTCCAGCAGGATTCTGCCTTGTCTTAAGTAGAGTGTCCTAACATCAGACACTGAGAAAGCAGTCAACTGAAGGGATCTGCCAAGGTATGGGAGCAGCCTGTATAAAAAACTGAGGGATGTATGGAAAGAGAGACGCTAGAAAGCCTACAGCTTAGTTGTTAGAGTGTTTGATGGCATGAAGGAAGCCTGGGTATGGTCCCGGAACACACAAATTAGTCTCAGTGATGCATATCTGTATTCCAAGCAGTAGGATCACAGGATGTGGGAGGAGCAAGGTCATACACAGCTTAAGGCAGTGAGTTCAAAGCCATCCTCTGCCAAGTGAGACCCAGTATAAGGACAAACAGACAGATAGAAATGTATTCAGATCGCATAGAGCACTCCTGAAGAGAAGCAACTTCTCAGAAATTATTTTCAGCCAAGCATAACTGAGGGCCATCCCAGACACTTCTATCTACCATGTGGCATTGTAAGGGTTAAATAGCAATCAAGAGACTTGGAAAGTTTTTTACTCAATAAATTATATATTAATCAAATAGGAAAGCAGGCAGACAGACCTGCCATCTGTACTCAAAGAATGGCTGTGGGGGCAGGATAATGACTTCTCAATGACGTCTAGTTTCTAACCCTTAAAACTTATAAGCAAATTACAGTACATGACAAGAAGAACAGGGGAGAAGAAATTAAGGGCTTTGGGTAGAAAGGATCTCTGGGGTCACTGGGCAACCCCAACCTAGCACGTCCTAGCACCCGCAGTCAGAGATGCTGATAGAAGGACTGAGCTGATATCAGTTTCCACAGTACAGAAGAGCAGAGTGATGGATTTGCGCTGCTACGATGTTCCAGCACCACTGAAATCCAGTCATCCACACAGGAAGGGAAGGGAAGCAGCTGGAGAGTAGAGAGTGACGGAATTCACGTGGTTCTCTGGAAAAATCGCTTCTCAGAATCCACGAACTTTAAAGGTCACAGAGAAGATAATGGAGAGAAAATGATGGCTGCTTGGCATGGGATAGTAAAACTGAGTATTTTACAAAGAGACAAAAATGTATCTCTAGTGGAACATCAAGGTTGTGGGATTGAAGGTAAAAGGCTGTGTGTGTGTTTATTATTACGCTGAAGAAAAAGCACAGCGCACAGTGATTGGCTGTCAGTCCTAGAAGGCATACAAGTAACATCATACAGACTGAAGAGGTTATATTTTAGAATATATATATTTATACATATACATACATACATAAAATGACATTATAGAAAAAAGAGGCCACGGAGTGGGGATGGAAAGGGATTTGAGGGATGGAAAGGAGAAATTTTAATGATTATATTAAAAGTCCTCCCTCTAGAAAAGGAACTACTCCAACATTGAAAAAAGAAGTATTGTCTTTACAGGTGCTTGATATTTTTTGGTCAGGAAAATTCAGGTTTATGAGCTTTACAGCCACAAGGGGGTGCTGTGGGACAGGCTCGCTACTCAGATGTACTAGTTGGCTGGCACAGAACTCAGGTCTCCTTGAAAATCCAACCCTTGAATTTCAAATATGAGTGGCATCAAGTTTTTGTTCACTGACATAACTATCTTTTCAAAGACGTAAGTTACCTCTGACAATTGTTGCTGTCTTCCTCAATAGAAATGAAGGTAATAAATTTCCATGACGTTTTCATATACAGATTAGGCAAACCGACAAAAAGCAAGCATTGTCATGCAGATTTGAGAATCAGACTCCAGCCACCCTCCTCCCCAGCCCAGCACTGGGAAGAAAGTGTGTGGGGAAGGATATGCTGTGGGAGGCACCTGAGTTCACCTAAGGCAGCTCACAATCACCCACTGAGAGCCAAAGTCATTTAAGTTTAAGGAGAGGTTCCTGATAGCAGCAGAAAAGGTCCAGCAATACCACCACCACTCAGAGCACGGAAGAGGAGGTGGAACAAAGCCAGGGAAGAGTTCAGCAGGGGTCACTGCTGAAATATGTGTTTGATATGTGTATTCCTGTCCATACTGCTTTCACCACCCTGACAAGGATCGCCACAGTTCAGCCCATCGTCACATCATCTTGGCATCTTGGAAAGTTAAATGAAGTTAACAATTGCTAATGAAGAAGGGCATGGAGAAAAAAATGTCAAGTTCCTACCATCTAATTATCATCATGGTTGTCATTGTCACTATTGCCACCCTCACTGTGGTTACTACCAACATCACCACTGTCACCATTACCATCGCCATGACTACCATCACTCATTACCATCATCAACATCACCACCATCACCATGGTTATCACCATCACCATCACCAACATCATCACCATCATCACAATTACCATCATCAACATGGTGACTATCATTATCATTATTATCGTCATCATAATCATCATCTAGATGTGACCAAATTCTAATAATATTCATAGTATTATGAGTTTTTCCTTTTCATACAATGATTTGATGATTCTAGTTAGTCTAAGCAAATTCTGTAGATGATAAATATTTATGGCAATATTTTTCATTAAGTACTAAAATATTAACACCAAATAAACTATATTGGAGCATGCTTTATATTTCAGAAAAAAGTAATTTAGATCTAGATTTAAACATCAGTTCTATATTTGGTCATTAGATACAGAGCTCGACTTACCTTATCAAGTTCATCTGAAATTGCAATACCTGGGATTCAAAAGAGATTTACAAGACAATTTTAGAAACAATCTTTGATAACCTCATGCTACAAATTAAAAAAATCTAGTCACAAATCTAGTGCATCACTTATTTAATTTCATTCCTTTTCATTAATTTTTTACAATAATAAGATTTTTTTCTTCCTATTTATGAAAGCAAATTGAACATTAAAGTCAAGGATGGCAACCAGGAGCTGCTGGAGCCTCACAAATGAAAGAAGGAAAGCACAGGGTAAGCAGATGCTTCTTGCAGGTCCTCAGAGTCACACCCAACTTGCAAGACAACCATTGAGATGCCTGTCACCTCCTCCAACTAATTTTTTCTTGAAATACTGTTTTTCTACCCTTTTTGTGTCCTTCCCAGGAATTCTCCTGGTGAAGGTCCTTTCTTAAATCCCAGGGCTCCTTGCTGAACTCTGTTTTCACTGATTATAAGTCTTTTCAACTAACTCACACTAATACATTTTTCTACAGGATCACTTCCTGTTGACATTTCAATATCATCCTTCCTGGATATTTTTTTTTCAGGTTATGATCGTGTATCATGTTAGGGCTAGGAAAAGTCTCCTTGTCTAGGTACAGGAGAAGATGTGGCCACACCTCAGGTTTGAGACAGATAGCAGAAATGAACGGGTGTCAAGTCTGAGGAAGAAGGATTAGGAAATAGAAAAAACCTAAAGTGCAAGGGAAAAGAAAAATGTCAGAATGGGATTTGAATCTCAAGTTCAGTAGAGCCTGAAAGACAAGCCAGAAGCTTCTATGCCACGTGGGAGAATCAGAAGAAGTTGCAAGGAAAGAAACCTGAACAGGAGTCTCACAGTGCTCAGTCTTTCCTCCGACACAGACACAGATGACCTGCAGAAGGGAGACAGGCTGCTCTATCAGTTCACTAAGACCTACATCAGCCAGTGAGTCAGTTATGCACAAGACAGAACAATGTCCGCTCTATCTCAGCAATGGGCGCTGTTCTTGTAGATAAACTAGAAATCCAACAGATCTGAGAATGCATTCTGTATAGAAAAGTTCTGTAACAACCTTTTGGATAAAAAATTGTTGGTGAGGCTCAGGAGGTAGCTCCATTGATAAAATGTTTGCCACCCAAGTATGAAGACCTGAGATTGGAGCATTAGCACCTATGTGAAAACCTAGACATGGCTCTGCACACCTACAATCTCAGTACTGGCAAAGCCGAGTGAGGAGGATTCTGAGGCTTCCTGGCCAGCCAATCAAGCCGAATGGATGAAATCCAAATTCAATGAGAGACCTTATCTCACAAACCAAATAGAAAGCCATTCAGAAAAGCAACTGATGTTGACTTCAGCCTCAAAACACTTGGGAATACATGCACACACATGCGCATACACACACACAAACACACACACATATGCATGCACATGCACACATACATACACACACACATACACTTGGTGAATAATAATTTATTTGTTGGAGCTGAAAATAAAGCTCATCAACAATAATAGCTAATGAACAACACCAGCTGCTTTTGCAAAGAACTGAGTTTGGTCCCCAGCATCCATATAGTGTTTCACGACTGTCTGTGATTTCCTTTCCAGAGGATAAGCTGTCCTTTTCTGGCCTTTGTGGGTATTGGGCAAAAACTAGTACACATGGATACTTGCAACAAAAACTTCATTCGTGAGCATAAAATAAAATAATTCATCACTGCACTAAAAGACAGTCTAGCTACAGGTTTAGGGATACGGGTGGTGACTGAGGCATAACCTTGATTCAAAGACACTGTACTGTGAAGGAGTGTAAGCGGGAGCTGGGTGCCTCAGTGGAGAAGGTGTCGCCATCGGGAGTAGATGACAGATTGGACATCTCACAGCTTCCTGGGCAATTATAAATATTTATATAGGTCTAACAAGCATCATACCTTTGTGAATGCTTGGTCTTTTAAAGATACATAGAATTACAAATTGTTACTATAAATAATTCAAATTTAAAGCAAATAAAAGAACTCTGGCATTCCACATGGACAATAATATGATCTAAACCACACCTAACATGCATAATTCCAGATTATAGAAGATAAATACATCTTACATGCTGTTTTTACATGTAATACGGTTCTATAGAAAAGTCTCTTTCTCGTATTAATTCAAAATGAAGATGGAACACCTTGAATATCAATATTTGAAAGACCAAGTTTCCATAGATGAGATAGGGCAGGGAAATGCTATAAAGTAAAATTCTCCTTCAAAGTCACAACGCTTAGCTATCTTGAGTTAAATGACCCAAAGTTCAATTGCTTGGGATTTCTGATTCTCTTGGTCTTTTTAACTTGCTGTTCAGATGCCTTGAACCTGAAGAAATAGTTTTCTGATCCAATTTTTAGAAAACGATCAGTTAATCTTTGAATTTCTTCTACACCTCAGATCCGTGAACCCATCATTCATAAAGACTGCAATAGTACATCACATACCCAGCTTATCTATAACACAGATAATTACTACTGGCAAGTCAGAAAGAAAGAGAGAAAGAAAGAAAGAAAGAAAGAAAGAAAGAAAGAAAGAAAGAAGGAAGGAAGGAAGGAAGGAAGGAAGGAAGGAAGGAAGGAAGGGGAAGGGAAGGGAAGGGAAGGGAAGGGAAGGGAAGGGAAGGGAAGGGAAGGGAAGGGAAGGGAAGGGAAGGGAAGGGACGGGACGGGACGGGACGGGACGGGACGGGACGGGACGGGACGGGACGGGACAGGACAGGAAAGAAGGAAGGAAGGAAGAAAGAAAGAAAGAAAGAAAGAAAGAAAGAAAGAAAGAAAGAAAGAAAGAAAGAAAGAAAGAAAGAAGCGCCTGCTGCAGGGTACAGGATGCTCTAGTCGTGGCTGGCACCAAGAACTGCTTTCCCTATTTTCCAGGGTTGGGACATGTTCAGCAGAGCAGAAGAAAGGGAAGACATACTTCAGTTGAAGGAGCAATGAGATTCATCATAAACTCAATCTACCTAATTGGGAAACTTGTTTGAAAGAAAGACCTATCTCACGTAACTAATACTAACAGTGTTTAGTCTGACGATCATACTTAACAAAAATATTGATTATCAGATAGTCTTAACATTTACATATTTTGACTTTGCCTAACGAATTAGTCTAGTAAGTATTATTCAATTAGATATAATTTGCTTAACTTTCTGTTTTCAGTGTCAAAATTCCTAGGGAGTTACTCATTTCATTTTTAATCAAAGCTTACACTGATTAAAAGTAGTTGCATGAATTTTAATGAAACACTTCTCAATGGAAGCAGGAAGCTCTAGCCTTGTGTATGAACAGTCAGACACTCACTCCAGGACCTAGGAGAACATCCACAGCTCTTCTCTAAGAAGGGGTTGTAACTGCTGGGCTTTCCATAAGGCCTTTAATGCTTATAGAGACTGGGGATCAGTATTAAAGCCTATAGAGACTGGGGATCAGTATTAAAGCTTATAGAGACTGGGGATCAGTATTAAAGCTTATAGAGACTGGGGATCAGTATTAAAGCTTATAGAGACTGGGGATCAGTATTAAAGCTTATAGAGACTGGGGATCAGTATTAAAGCTTATAGAGACTGGGGATCAGTATTAAACCAAACTTCACCAGGGAGCTTGATATCTACAAATCTGAGCTCATTTTTAGAATTAATGAATCTAAACCATTTACTGTAATAGATAACCACAAAGCAGACACCTGCAATAAAAAAAATACCAAATCACCTGGTAAACACTCTTGAACCTCTTTTATGGCAGATCATTCCTGTTTGTTTGCTTGCTTGCTTTTCTGTGTTTTGAGACAGGGTCTCATTGTAGCTGAGACTGGTCTTGGACTTACAGCCATTCTGCTTGAGTCTTCTATGTCCTATAGTTGCAGACATGTGCCATCACACCCAGCAGAACTGAGGGATTCATTTTTGATTGGCTAATTTGTAACAGACTAAATAATAAGTATTTTTGTTTTTATAAACCATTTATAAAACTATAAAGCTTATCTATCCAGCATGAAAGTCTGTGAGAAAAAGGTAGAAATACACACATTATATGTGTGGTTGTCTCTGCAGTGTGCATCCTTTGCGCATTGTGGTGGCATTCTAACTAGTGAATGGTTGGAAGCTCTCTCTGTCTCTCTGTCTCTCTGTCTCTCTGTCTCTCTGTCTCTCTCTCTCTCTCTCTCTCTCTCTCTCTCTCTCTCTCTCTCTCTCACACACACACACACACACACACACACACACACGCACACACCCTAAAGGAACCCAAACTGAAGTGGCCCCGAACTTCAAACAACACCCATTATGGTCTACTAAATACTACCGTCTCTCAGATCTTCACTTTTTAAACAAAACAAACAAAGAAAATCAGGGTCTCATGTAGCTCAGGAGACTGGCCTCAAAATCAATATATGACTAAAGTTGACCTTGACCATCTGGGCCTCCTACCTTCATCTTCTAAATGCTGGGGTTATAAGCAAGCATCATCATGGCTAGCATTCTCTCTTTCCATGAATACTTTTTATAGGAAGGCACATGACTTAATCCTCCCCGCCCCCGTCTTCTACCCACCCTTCCATCTACCACATGCTGACTTCTGCTCTTACTCTTCTCTTAAAATTATGTTTGGAAAAGTATCATCGTAGCTCATTATTATCCAATCGCACCAAGAACTTTTCTATTGTAAAAATTGAGTTTCTGTATTTCATGCCATCAAATCCACATATGTTTCCCACAGGAGGAGAAAACCAGACTGAACGTTATAGTTTGAATACAAAACGTCTCCCAAAGACTCATGGGCTGAGTACTTAATCCTGGACTGGCGGGAACTCTTTAGAGAAGTGGTAAAATATTTAGAAGGTGGGGTCTAGAGATATTGTCACTAGGAGGCACCTTTGAAGGTTATATAGGTCCCAGTTCCTTCCGTGCTCTCTGCTCCTGTGAGTCTTGAAATGAAAGTTGTTTTCTACCATACATTCCCACCGTCATGACATTCTACAAGTGCATGGACCCTAGCAACAACAGACTGAACACTCCAAAACTGTGAGCTGCAGCAGACGCTGCCTCCTGTAAGTTCCCTTATCAGGTGAACTCTGAAAGAGGAAATAACAGAGTAGAAAACGAGAAACTTTCCCTCACTCCCAGACAGCTAATGAGAACAGGGATGAATGCCTCTCATACTATATTCAGATAAAAGCACACAGAGAGACTATGTAGTTTCCAACTACCCACTGGTGAGAATGCCACCACCATGAGCACAGTACGGAGCCAACTGTACATACAACATGGGTATTTCTATCTTTTTATTACAGACTTTATTTAACACTGGATCCTTTCCTCCTTGATTCCATAAATACATTCTGGTTTTCATTCAACATCTCTAAGGATTAATTTTCTTTTGCCTCCATCAGATCATTTTACCGTACAGTTCTCAAGTATGTGTGTGCATTCTCTGTGTGTTGCTTTATCTATGCATCTGTAACTCCTATCCTATTACTTATAACTTCACCTTCACCCGAAATTGCCACCTGAGATGTGCACTTGGTTTCCGGAAACAGGACCGTGACTGACTCTGCCCATAGTCTCACGGTATCTGGGAGTAGAGTTTGAAGTGTAATGCTACATTACCCTCAAACTCTCCTGAACTCTTATTTGGGACAGAGCGAGAAAGCAATCACCTTTCTTATGAAGAAAACCTAAAATAGAACAAACTAAGTACATTTTCTTTGTCCCTATTCCAACCTTCGTTATAATCAGGAAGCCTTGGTCACAGGAAGTTCTCATTTTATATAAAAGACATTATCTTTTACATTCTTCGCTCCCATCTAATGGTTACTACTTTATTTCAGGCGCCCTTCCGCTCTGTCCACCAGTTCTATCCGCCACATAGCTCCAGTGGGATCACTGCAGCACAGACTGTTGGAATGTGGCTCTCCCAGGCTCTGGTGTGCACCAGTCCTCTACTCCCATAGCTGTCTCCAGCTAGACTTCCGATTTCCATCTTGTCTGATCCTTTGTGCATCAACAATTCAAAATTTGCTCTTCCTTAAGCTCCTACTCCGAGCATCTGCCTTCGCATCTGAGAGCATCCATCCTGGTGACGCACTCTGCTCTTCCTTCATCTTCGTCTTTGTATTGTCTAGACACAGCTATGATGCATTTTCTGTTATGAAGTTAGAAGTTCCCTACACCCTCACAGCTCTTACATCATATTCTAAAAGGTGTAAAAGTTATGTTTTTTTCACACCAGCTTCCAAACTACAGTGTAAACTTGAAGTGCAGGTCTGTTTATCCATCATCTTTGTCATTTGCCACTGACACTAAATTCATGTGATAATATGAGTCACCGGTTGTTACACAATCTGCCTCTACAGTTTTCTCATGATTTCCATTTTATATTTCATGTTATCAAATCCACACATTTATCACAGGAGGGAATGAAACAGGATGAAAGGTGTGAATGCAAACTATTCCCCAAATGCTCTTGGGCTGAGTGCTGCATCCCAGACTGATGGAAGCTCTTTTGGGAATCTTTAGAAGGTAGGGTGTAGAGAACATCAGTTCCTAGGATATGCCTTTGGAGGTCACATGACCCCCAGGCCCTTTCTTGCTCTGTGCTTCTGCCGTGTGGGTTGCTATTCTCTAACTCCTCAGGCTGCTAGACCAGAGAAGATTTATTTTAGTATGCTCATGATTGACTGACCACAAAATTTTTCTGTTCCCTCTTTTCTTGAATGAGTTGGAATTGTTGTTATCAGTCACAGTACGTTGATGTCTGCCTTCTGTTTCCCAACAGCCGAGTGCCCTTCCCTGAAAAAGCTCCACACAGTCTTTTTACATGAGCAATGATGAACAGGGCAATGTCGGGATGGCCTGAAGACAGTCATCCACCACCGCTTCTTCCAGGGAAGCTGCCAGATGCAGAAGAAGAGCAAATTCATAAACTGCGAGGAGCCTGGCTGCTCTGGGCACAGGAGTTCACTGAGCAAATGGTTTTCTTAACCAAGTGCACAGAAAGGGAACGACTGCCTTTTCACTTCCCCTTGTTTGTTCACAGTTTCTCCTACTTGTTTTCGAGCATCTCCCTCCAGTTCATGCCATAGTCACAGGAAAAGCTTCCAGCAAACAAACCTGTGCTCAACCAAACCCATGTCATCTTACATCGGTGACTCGGAATGAAAGGAAAAGATCAGAAATGAAGACAGAGATATTCTGAAGGAGATATATGTGGAAGTCCTGGAGCCAGCAGGAGCACTCATGTGGCAAACCACGACTGTGTGCAGTGATAATCACTGTTAAGTCCTTTGGGAGTCTGAGAGTTCTGTCCTTAAAATGACTTCCCTATCCTTAATATCCTATGGGCCCGAAGAAGAGGTTAAGGAAAACCAGATAATGACAGGGAAGTACAGTCATGGAAATATATGGAGTCTCAAAATCCTAAATCCAAATTCAGTCTAGAGCCAGCCAGCAGCAGCAGATTCATCTTGGAGGATAAGATGCAAGGAAAGGCATGTCGGTAGCAAAGGGAACTGTGCCAGATGGGATTTCAAGGAGAGCAGCCCAAACAGATAAATGACAGGCGGCACATCAATGGGAGGTGGTTCACCTGAAAGCCATAAGGCATAATAGAGGCACAGCAATGGGAGGTGGTACATCTAAAAGCCTTAGATATAATAGAGGCACATCAATGGGTGGTGGTACATCTAAAAGCCGTAAGACATAACACTGACGACATGGTCAGGCCAGACCTAAAAGTCCTTGCTCTGAGCTTTTAACCGGAGTCATGAGAAACAAGTGCCAGGACATGAGAGTCACTTCAGCTGCAGTGTGGGCTTACTGGAGGAACAAACTGTGAGCATGAGGAAAGATAGCTCTCATGCCCAAATTGTCTCCATACTCCTCCTGGTTCCACACACTCGCTGGTGTCCATACTCCCTTGCAGCTTTTGTAGAATGCATATAAACTTGATGAGCGTCACTTTGCTTCCACACCCAGGCAATAGAAACTGGGTTCCCCAGGAAGCTTCTCCTTCTGCAACAGCATTGAGTGGCTTTTTGTTAAAGATGAAAACAATAACAAAATGGATAGAGTCTGCATCTTTAGAACACCATGTTAAGCCGTTCTTCAAGTGAAAATATATTTATCTCATATCCCCCTACAGAAAGTCTGTCCACAAGATTCCTTTAACATAGGAGTAAGGCAACCGAGTCACTCAAAAGATCAACAAGGCAGGGACAACAGTTTCTATTTTCCCTTTCACAAAACAGGAGTAGAGTGAAATGAGTCAGGCTGACTAGCTAAACCAATCATCTAATCATGATATTAAGAGTGTAAGCTACTAGAGCCTGATAGGAGAAAAGAAATGAATCAAATTAAAAATATATTTCAAAGGGAAAAGGACCAAGGTTTGGTAATTTAGCTATGGTAGGGAAAGTAGGAGAGAGAGAGAGAATAGTAGAAGGGTTTGATTAGTCATAGTAATACCACCCAAGGCAGCTTGCTAAACTACCACCTCGGGGAGAAGGTTCTTTCCCTTTACTTATGCTGACTTTACTGTGGTATCCCTAAGTGGGGATCCATGCCAGCCAAACACTTGCAGGAAAGTCTGGGGGAAGTCTGGGTGAGAAATAAACACATTTGTGCTAGCTGTTTGGGAGCGATGAATACATTATGAGTGTGGGTGAGTTGGACAGACAGAGTAAAGAACAGAGTCAAAGGATGAATCACAGGATAGAAAGAGGTCCCAAGGAAGACCCTACACGCAGTGACGTGAGGGCAGGCAGGGCAGATCAAGGGGCTACCAACTCTGCAGAAGACGGAGCTCAATGAGTCTAAAGAAAGCACCGAACAGTGCAAACTACTGGAGCAGTTTGGTTGGGCGAGGACCACAAACCATGCTATTCTCTTGGGCAGCTAAAATCAACTGGCAGTGGCAGTAAAAGTAATTCCAGCAGAGTCACTGGTGCCTTGAAGAGTGGAAGAAAGCGGACACGGTGCAGACACTGAGCGCTAGATGCTCTGCGTGACACCCTGTATGTGCAAGGAAGAAGGAAAATGAGAATGTCTGAGGAAAGTCAGATTCAAGAGGGGAGCTTGGCGGGTGTGTGTGTGTGTGTGTGTGTGTGTGTGTGTGTGTGTTCATGTGTGTGTCTGTGAGTCTGTGTGTGCACGTGTGTATGTCTGTATGTCTGTGTGTGTGTGCGTGCATGCGTGTGTGTGTGTGTGTGTGTAACATTAGATTGTGCAGCCTGGTTCGGCAGCCATGCATCTCCTCATGTAAAGAACAAACACTGGAAATGCCCTGGTTCATACTGAGATGATCTGGGAATTAAAATTTATACTACAGTTTAAAGACTAAGAACTAAGATGTGAGTGTAAAAGATTTCAATGATTATTTTAGATGAAGCCTACCAAAATTTGGTAATTGATACATTAGGGTATCTATCTCACTAAATTTAATTTCATGCAATTGTTCTAATATTCTTTAATGTGCCAAATTGGAACTTTCATGCATGACTAACCTTACATTTCTGATGTGTTGTACATATCTGAGCATGTTATAGTCTGGTAAGTATCTGTGACAGGCAGAATTCTAAAACAGTTCCCAAGATTCGTACCTGAACAGTCCCCCCCACCCCCCGAATCTGAGTAGGGCTACTGAGTGGGAAGAGATATTTGCCTCTTGATCAGAGCGCAATCTCATAGGCTTTGAACAAATAAGATGAGAGATTAACCTGTGTGAGCCTGACCTCACCAGGCACACCCTTTGGAAGAAGATGAAGTTTTGGAGAAATGCTCCACCGTCTCATGTAAGAAGCAGCAAATCACCAGGGATGCCTCTCCTCTACCCTCCTGCTGGGAGCCCAGTGGTTCCTGCTTCCCCAGATTATCCTGAAGCATTCAGGAAGCCCACCATGGGCTTCAGACAACACAACTCTGCCCAGTAGCTTCACCTGTGTGCAAGTGCAAATATCTGGGTTCTCCTCAAACTCATACATTAAAGCGTGAACTCCAGTGTGACAGCAGTACTGGGCGAGGCCTAGGAAATGATTCTAGAACAGTTTCCTCTGCTATTAATGGTGTTAGTGGCCCCACAAAAGAGACACCCAGAGTTTCCTGGCCCTCCACCACAGTGGAAAGAAGGCACTGCCTATGAGCAAAAATTCAAGCAAACAAGCAACAAGAAAAGGACATCACTAAACAAGGATTTGCTAAGCACTTCATCTTGGACTTACCAACATTCATAACTGTCAGAAGTATGTTCTATGAGTATAGAATGCACCAGAATGTGGTGCTATGTTATAGAAACCTGAATGGACTAACAGGGTAAGAAGTCTGGAAAAACAGTCTAAACTGACACTTCATCTGCAGACTGGTATGTAGATCACGAAATACTTGTGGAGTCCCGCAGTAAACAGTTTAGGGGGCAGACCAGACTTTAGGGGGAACAGCAAGGCGAGTGTTTGCTAGGTTGCTGCACTGTTTTACATGACATAGTTTGACGGGTATAGATAAGGATCAAGCACGTTCTTCACTCATCTTGGCTCACGTTTGTAAATAATGAAGAAGCTGTTTTAGCCTAACCACTTCCTCAAATTTTCAGACTCAGAAATATTAGCATGTGCATTTGCCATATTAATGGGATCAGGCTCCTTTCAAGGACATAATTTAATAATAAGCTGAAGACCTCTTTGTTGTTTTCTGCTTCAAAAGTAAATCTAGCTCAAAGCAGGGCTTTTGTAAATCCTATCTCAGGGTTTGACATCTTATTGCAAGGCATCTTAGTTTCTCAACTCACTTCATTGTATAAATGTCTCAAAAGGTTCTACTTTTAAATGGAAATGATATTTTTGTAAATGTATAACACATAAAGGTATGTATAAATGTACTGTTTAGCAATGCAATATACATATGTATATATATTTTAAAACTTTGCCAAAAGTGTACCAAGGAACAGTGACAAACTTTGATACATGAAATTAATAAAACTATGCTATTGAGAAAAATGATATTCATTTCAGAATTATTAGCCTTAGATTGCACCAAAAGAAAATTATTTTGAATCCATGATTTTTAACTGACTTATGAAGACTTCTGACTTTTTCTTTTTTTGTTTGAAATGGAGAAATACCTACACAGATTAAGATAGGAATATCATAAACTTGCTTTTTAAAACATAACATGCACATGTGTGTCTGCAAATTCAGTACACAGTCACCAAATTACATCAGTAAAATGCTTGTTGGATTTTCTGATCCCATGGTGATAATAGTGACTGAAAAGCCACTTGAAGAACACATTATGGGTGAACACAGCTTCACCCTTCCCCAGACAGCCACAGCAACTTCTTGCTGCTTTGGATATGAGAGAAACATATCATGGAAGTTAAGTGATTTATCTGTGGTGTTCACCTTATAGATAGAGGACACAGTGAAATCTCCAGGTCATGCCCTCAGAGTAGAGATGCTGCTTTCTGGGGAAAGAATAAGTACCATGTCTTCATGCTAGGCTCTGAGAGGACTCTTAGAAGAATTTGACCCAATTACTGACCTGCAATGGTGTATAGAGACCCAAAACCCATGGAGGAGAAAGAAATGCTTATTAGTAAGAACAACACCAAACAATGCTTTTTAAAACACGGAAGAATGAAGAAGAGGCCGCTGAACGTGCATTTGAACTATGTGATAAAAACCATGTAAGGGGACCAGAGTCCAGCTGCTCCAAAGGTCTTTTAGCTCCTGCCCGCTGTGCAGCCTGTGGACAGATCTGAGCCACGGGCACAGTCAAACCTCCTTTCAGCTCTCTCTCCCTTAGCATTCCTCAGCCTTACAAAATGATAATGAGGATGTCAGAAATGGATTACTGCTAATCGCGATGATGTTTGTACTTTACCATGGACTCTGAATTTCAATTATTGTCAAGAAAATGAACTTACTTCGAGAGAGATTCTCAAGGGCTTTCCCCAGCTTCTTGCTCTCTTGAAGGATGTGGTTCAATTCATCAAAATCACGGCTTTGTGGTTTAGTCCGCCAGTTCCACTGAGGATGTTCTACTGACCTTGGAACTACGTTTAAAAGAAATGGTTATTTCGTAAGCATGTTGTACAATGATACAAACTCACCATTTATCATTTGTGAAAGATTGCATCAAGAGCAATGTGCAGAATAACAAGGATAAAGTTGGAGATGGCTTCCGTATGAGTAAACAGCAAGGAGATTTCAAACTGGGCTTGAAAAAAATGTTTTAACTCAATAAATAGAAGGAAATGTCACAGCGATTGTGGAAAATGGGACACTGGAGTACTGATTTAAGTCTAATTACTTCAGTAACTTAAAGGAAAATACAAGGTAAAAGTTTGTTCTACATAATGCTAAAATAAATTACTAAAAATCAGCCGAAAATTAATAACTTCATCATCAGCAACTAGCAAACATGATTATGATGTCATCTTGTTATATCTTTTAAAAAACACAAGAATATATATATTTCTAGAAATATATATAATATATATACATATATATTATATATATTTCTCCCAAGTTCCCATTACAATTATGTTACAGTTAGGGAATATTCTACCTTTTAAAAAATAAATTGAAGATGGGGAAGTGTTGGGAAAGACTTTTCTCTAGGATGTCATAAACTGGGGTGACTAGCATTAGTGGATTTAGCAAAGTAGAGAAAAAAGAAGCTCATAACCCAAAGAGTGAAAGGCAAAGAGAGTCAGCACCTTATTTAAATATGAATCTACCAACTCAGGAGCACAGTGTCAAAGCAATGAAGACATTAGAACTTAATGGCTTCCCAGATTTTACGAGTCCAGTTATAGGATGCAGCAAAATTCAACTTTTGTTATTTCAAGTTTTTAAACAACATCAGTAAAGATATGATTGTAAAGCTTTGGGGGACAGAAATAAGAAATTGAATTAACAACAGACTTATCTATATATCTGTTCTAGAAGATGGGAGAACAGTCTTTAAAAATTCCAACACAAAGTTACTTCTAGTTCAAAATTTTATATCAATCATAGATCCAATTGAAGTACTTAAAGCCCTTGAGAGTTTTCCTCATAAACATTCTTTCTAAGAAAGTTGTTAAAGGATACGCTCCAGCTCAATGAATAAATAAACCAAAATTTTAAAATACTTGGAAGCTGGAATGGGTGAACTCTAAAAGAAAGAGAAAGGGGGAATTCTCGAGATGACAGTGAAGGATGGTATCAGTATATAGTTGGGAAATATCTATAAGTGAACAAGTTAAGGATGGAGGAAATCAACAAAGAGTTGCAGGAGAGCGATCTCCAAGATGCTTTAAATGACATAAAAGGAGAAAAAATACAAAATAAAGTAGCATAAAAGAGAAGATGAGTTAGATCACATTGAGAAACTCTTCGGGAACGGTTTGGTGAAGCATTAGTGATGAATATATAGAAAGCAAGATAAATAGTTAAGAGTACACCCTGAATTCTAGAAAATAGCAATAGTAAGTTCATTTTGGTGATAAAACATTAACTAATGTAGTGATATTTATGCAGAATGCATCTTAAAACAAATTTGAAGTAACCACATTGCTCCGCTGTCAGGATGAGATGTGATTTGATGTGTGCACAGCAAAGTGTGCAGGAGATTCACAGATGATGCTTCAAGTTCAAAAGGCTAAGAGCAGTTTAGAAATTTGGATGTTCAGATATGCAGACTAAGAAACTAAAACAATCATTCAAAACGTCAAAATGATCCCAGTTAGGTTTGGGAAGGAAGAATGATAGGACTGTGTAACAACCCTACTTTAGAGGCCTGAGAAAGAGTTGTGGCTGAAAGAGTAGATAAAAACAATATTTGTATCATTTTCATCAAAGTTTTGATTACCATGCTTTAAATAAATTCTTTAGTTTGTATCATTGCATCATGTAATTTCCTGTAAAACTGTGTATCGTCAAGGTCTTTCCTTACCTTTCAGTTTATAGGATAGTAGAATAAACCACAAATATTCCAAGTCCATGCCCAGGACTTGTCATGAGATTTGCCCCAAATGCTCTAGGTTGACAAACCCAGGCAAGGCCAGCAGATGACCTGACCTATCAACACCATATCCTGGATAGCTGCGCACTGGCTTTAAGGCACTGGATTTTGGGACCTCGTGTAACTCTCATATGAGAGTTTCCCTGGCAACTCCACAGAGAAACTGAGATCAGTTCCTTTTTCTATCTGTAGCCTATGAGGATTCATGAATGTAAATGACAGCATGGGAACCAGATTCAGAATGATGGTGTGCACCTTATGATCACAAACAGGTTAACTATACTTCCAGTTTCAATAGTTGTCCTGATAAGGAACAGGAACAGGAACAGTGAAGTCAACTCTGTGAGTTCAAGGCCAGCCTATTCTATAAGAGCTAGTTCCAGGACAGGCTGCTACAGAGAACCCTGTCTCGAAAAACAAAACAAAACAGCAACAAAAAACCCTTTAATATATTTATTTTTATTTACTATATAAATATAACCTGTCCAGTTCATATGATGTTCCTTGTATGTATATAATTTACCAAGGACTGAAAATTTGGTATTATATAAATATTTGGGAGGATCTTCCCAGAAAAGAATAGTTCTCTTACTTTCTACATTCATTGCCAGTAGCCGCAATTCTATCATTGGACTTAAGACCTGCTTGATAAGAGAGAAAACCTGCCTGGCACTGGAATCCAGCAATCCTTGTGGGGCTAGTGGTGAGGTCATGGATGTTAGAGGAGAAATTGCAACCGCCATTTACTAAATAGCATAAACCTCATGAAATTTAAGACCTAGGTGATCAAACTTATTTAAGTAGAAACGAGAAATTTATTATTTCTTTATGACGAGAAAGCTCAGAATGCTTTCAAGCTTTCTGAAACGCTCACTGCTCTGTCACCTGCTGTCATTTGACTGCGCAGTAGCACGACACAACTCCTTGATGCTCACTAGAGCTTAATTCTCACCGATTGAACTGTCCATTGAGATTTTTTATACATGTCGATCCTGATTTCTAAACCAAGAGATACACCATGTTTTTTTATCAGTATGCCAGGAAGTGCCCCCAGCACTATAGTAACAGCTGATTGAAGTGAGGTGCTGTCTCACCTCCGCTTCCTACACTTAGGACACCTAAATGTTTGGACACTCTTTCGATGTCTTCATTCTCTTGTATTTATGTAATCTGTAATTACATCCCTATGCTTCATCCTTTCTTTTTGTCCTATAATTTTCCTGATAATCTCAACATATCTAGGTACTTTTATTTGTGTGTTTTTGTAATAAAACATTGAAAACAAAAAAAGCTTCTGAAGAGACAGTTTAGCAGCTAAGAGCACTGGCTACTCTTCCAGAGGGCCCAGGTTTGACTATCAGCGTGTACATGATAACTCATAGTCATTTTCAAGTTCATTTCCAGGGGTCCTGATGCTCCCTTTTGACCTTTATTTATAGGCAGCAGGCATGCATGCTGTATATGGACATATATGCAGGCAAGACACCATAATAATAAAATAAAATAATAATAAAAATTAATAAATAAAAAGAAATGGAGACATATTTCCCCAAATGCAAAGAAAAGCACTAAAAGAATTACTGAGAGCTGGTTTAAGTTTTTCAGCTTAAACTAAACCAATCTATTCCTCTCAGTTTTCTTAACTGGATTATGAATATGAAATGGGCAAAAAGTATAAGCATTCATTTCCACGCACAGAAAATTGATGAACAATGTCATTTTCATACTTCTGCCAACATTTTGTTTACTAGAGCAACCATCCCACATACTAAGTAACTGGAAAATACTTAACACTTTATTAGTCACTACCTGAATATCTATGACATACAGCTATTGAAAACTAATACACCACTGGATAGAATAAAGTTATTTTGTTTGTTGCAAAATTAGTCTAACAAATAAATATTATCTTTCTACTGAGAAGTAGTCGGAGAAGTAAAGATATTCTTGTTTGGATCCTTTTTTTTTTTGTATTTTGAGACAGAGCTCACTTTGCAGCCTCTGCTAAGCCCAAACTTACAATCCTCCCACCTTCTAAATGCTGAATTAAAGGTATGTGGACTAAATAAGTAACTTAAAAGAAAAAAGGGGAGAGAAGAAGAGAGTTGGAAGGAGGGAGGGAGGAAGAGAGAGAGAGAGAGAGAGAGAGAGAGAGAGAGAGAGAGAGAGAAGGTTTTTAAGTTTGAAGACATACTGGACAACTTAGTAAAACTTAGGTGGATATAAGAAAAGAAAGAAGAGAGGGAGAATGGCAAACCAGGAGAGGAAAGGACCTCCACAGTGAAAGAGAAATACAGCTGTGTGCTGGAGGACATTAGAGAGGCCCTGCATTTTATCTTGAATGGAATGTACACATATGCACACACACACAGGACCTATAGGCACATACAGATACACATAGACACAAAAACATAGATGCAAACACATACTGTTACACAGAGAGAAACATACAAACAGAAAGTTATACACACAGAGAAATACAGACTTCCCCCATAGGCAAAGGCACACACACAGACACATGTACATAACATACATACACAAAAACATGCACACACAGTTGACAGCATTTTCTCTGATTTGAATGTCAATAATTTTTAAAATATTTATTTGTGCCCCTTTTTCTTTTAAAAATATGAGCAATGACTTAGAGTCCCTTTTAAATTTCATTCTTCAAATACTGGTTAAGAATGGATCTTTCCATTTCTAAGCATGTTTTTATTTAATATATAATATATATGTGTGTATATAAGCATTATATATTATAGCTTGATCACTACTGTTATAATTTTCTACTTTATTGATTTGTATGGAATTACAACATATAAGTGTAATCCCCAAAGGAGAAAGGAATGATAATAAAGAGAAATATTAAGGAATTAACATGAATTGGTTAAACCATACCAATACTATTGAAAAGTGATCTACCTGCGTTGGTTGTATGACTATCAGACGAAAGAAAGCTTTATTACAAAAACTTTTCATAAAAACAAAGAAGGGCAAAAGGTGCTTCTCAAAAGGGTCAATCCATCATGACAACAGTCAAAATGATTATGTATTTTTATATGCCTATCTTGCAGTCTCAAAACACAGGAGTCAAAACTTCCACAACTGAAAAATATAGCATTAAAATAATATCTGGAGAATTTAGTATCCCTATCTATAAAAAATGTTGAAAACTCTAGAGAGAAATCAGTGAGAAAAGGACTGAGTTCAATACCACAGACTAAGTAGACCAGCAGACATGCACAGACAACTGCACTTCACACCAGCAGAATGACCACCGTCCTCTAAGATGGAGGAAACACTCTGTAGCAGAAATCATGTTTGACATAGCTGAGTAATTATTAACAAGTTTGAAAGAATTGAAGCCATATATAATTTTCCCTTTCCAAGCGGATCCATGTATATTTCTCTTAGGGTTCCTTGCTTCCTGGCATCTCTGGGTCCATAGATTGTAGGCTGGTTGTCCTTTGCTTTATGTCTAATATTCACTTATGAGTAGATACAGACTCTGTTTGTCTTTCTGGGTCTGGGTTACCTCACTCAGGATGGTTTTGTTGACTTCCATCCATTTACCCTCTAATTTCAAGATGTCACTGTTTTTGACCACTGACTAGTACTCCAATGTAAAAATATACCACATTTTCTTTACCTGTTTTTCAATTGAGGGGCATCTAGGTTGTTTTAAGGTTCTGGCTATTAGGAATAATGTTGCTGTGAACATAGTTGAACAAATATCCTTGTGAAAAGAGTGTGCATCCTTTGGTTATATGCCAAAGTGAGGTATTGTTGCGTCTTGAGGGATTTCCTATTTTCTGAGAAACTGCCATAGACAAGATCTCCTGAATAAGTTGGGATGGGGGAGGGGGAATGGGCTTAGGGAGAGGAGGGGGTAGGAAAACATGCGGGATTGAGAAGATCAAATTAGAGGAAGGACAGAGAGGTGGGGCAAGGAAAGAGATTTCTTGATAGAGGGAATCATTCTGGGGTTACCGAGAAACCTAACACTAGGGAAATTCCCAGGAATCCACAAGGATGACCCCAGCTAAGAGTCTAAGCAATAGCAGAGAGGGTGCCTGAACTGGCCTTCTCCTGTAAGCAGATTGATGACTACTTTAATTGTGACCATAGAACCTTGATCCAGTAACTGATGAAAGATGCAGAGATCCACAGCTAAGTACTGGGCCAGGCTTCTGTGGTCCAGTCATAGAAAGGGAGGAGTGATATTATGAGCAAAGGAGTCAAGACTATGATGGGGATACTCATAGAAACAGCTGTCCTGAGCTGGTGAAGTTCACTGCCTTTGGACAGCTGGGGAACCTGCATACGACCAAACTAGGCCTTATGAATGTGGGTGACAGTTGTGTGTCCTGGGTAATTTGTGGGGCCACTGGCCATGGAACCAGTATGCATCCCTAGAGCATGAACTGGTTTTTTGGAGCCCATTCCCTATGGAGGGAAACCTTGCTCAGCCTAGATAAGGGAGGAGGGCCTTGGTCCTGCCTCAAACGATATGACAGACTTTGTTGACTCCCCTTGGGAGACCTCACCCTCCCTGAAGAACGGATCAAGAGTGGGGTTGGCGGGGGGAAGGAGAAGGAACTGGGATTGATATATGAAATAAAAAAGATTGTTTAAAAAAGATAAAAGTAAAAAAAAAAAGTCTTACAAGATGTGTTCCCAGACCATGATAGAGCAACAGAAAATCAAAAGCAAAACAGACACATGGAATGAAATAAAACATAAATACAACCAGAAGACTTCCAAAAGAACTCAAATAAACTACGTGGAGAAAACATATTATAACCCCTGCGGGTATGGCAAGAGCAGGGTTCAGATGGGAATCCATAGTTATATGTTCACATTCAAAGAGGAACTTTAAATGTTTATGTTAACTTTATCCCCTAAATAATAATAATGCCAAGCAGACAAGGACGAGCAAATCAAACCATATCTAGCAGAAGGTGGAAGAAATAATTCTTAGGACTGAGAAAGATGAAACGGAAGATTGAAAATTATAAAGCTAAAAGAGTTAAAAGTTAGCTCATCAATTCAAAAATTAAAAAAATCTCTAGCAAGAGTGGAAGAAAGAATTGAAGACTCAGATTATTAAAATCAGAAATCTAAGTGACACAGTATTATTGACCCTAAAGAAGCAAATTGGATAATCTAAGATTAAAAAGATAAAAATCCTAGGAACTCATAAAAATACCAAAACTCATTGAGAATATATTTTAGGTCTGGAGGCATAAAGATGACATAGTTATAAAAAACAAAGCAAAACAAATAAAAATCTTCTCGAAGATTGGTCCAAAACAATCAGTTCAAGATAAGATCCTATTACAAAATAATAAGTTTTCTTATTGTTCCAGAAAATGGAAAAAGAATGATTACTTTCTTCCTCTGAAGACCAGCTTTGCCCTCAACAAAGACAAAGACACAACTATTCACCAATATTGTTGATGGAAATCTATGCAGAAATCCTCAGTAGCTGAGTACCAAGCCAAATATTGGACAAATTACATACCAAGAGAATTCAAGGATGGTCTAACATGTGAAAGCAATCAAAATAATATAACATACTGATAGAATATAGAGAAATAATCACATAATTGTCTTGAAAGTGACAGAATTTTGAATACATTCTTAGGATTTTAAATATTTGACAAACTGGGTCTAAAGAGAGTATCCTTAACCTGATAAAAGGCCAACAGGGAAAACTCACAGTAAATGACTGTACTGTATAGCATGAAGCTGGAAGATGTTCTTCTAGATAATAACAGGCCAAGGGTTCCTGGGCAGTCTTTGCTGCTTCTAGACAAGTTTGCATGGGAATTTCCAGCTATAGAAATTAAGTTAGTAAAGAGAAATGGAAAAGCATCCAAACTGGAAAAAAAGAAGTAAAACCTTCACAGTCTATTTAAAAAGTCATAATAATCGACACATAAGCAAAAGGGTAACATGAATAAATGTTTTCAGCAAACTTTTAAGAAATAAAATGAACACCAAAAACGTCAATTTTGTCTTTAAGTACTAGCAATGATAATCAGAAGGGAAAATAAAGACAGTTCCATGAGAGATAGACTCTGGGTGAATAAAATATTTAGTGCTAAATTTAGCATTTATTCTAAAATGAACAACAACAAAACATAATAAAAATAATTAAAGAGGGTCTAAAGAACTGAAGTAGTGTTTCCTGTTGATAACTTAGAAACTTTCTGCTTTTAATCAGTACTCCCCCAAAGTAATCTATTACTTTAAGGATGTGATCAAAATCCCATTTGCCTTATGTAGAAAGGAAAATGATTTTTAAAGGCTATTTAGAAATAGAAATATAGAGAGCATCCAAAAATAATTCCAAAAAAGAATTAAAAAGATAGAAAAACACAATTGAAAGGTTCATGTGTCCTAATAAGGAAAACAACACAATACTCACAAAACCACAAATGAACAGTTTAGTTAAACAGAACTGTGAACTAAGAGTAAAATCACCCTCATAGTTATGGTTACTTAGTGTTCAAAAAAGCACTAAAATTATGCAATGTAGAAAGAATATTTTCAAGAAATGATGCTGAGGCAATTGAATATACACATGTGAAGAATGAAATCGGGGCTTCATCCCTACCACTTACAGAAAGGCACTCGAGCACTGGTTGCACTTAATAGATAACACTATAATTAGTAGAAAAGAATTGGCAAGAGATTTGTAGATAGCATACTTAAAGTACAAGAAAAAATCAATAAGTTGATTGTAAAAGTTAGAAGTTTGGTTCATCAGTGAACACTATCAAGAAAGCAAAAAGATAGCATGCAATATGGAAGAAAATATTCACAGATCATGTACTTGATAAGAACTCATGCGACTCAAGTATAAAAGAAGTAATGAAAACCTAAAACTTGGTAAAAAGATCTCAACAATCATTTCTAGAAAAACACCCAAGTGGTTGAGAAGTCACCAGGAAGATGCTCAACATCACTGGCTTTCAGAGAAATGCAAATGGCAAGAATGAAGTAGCATTTCACATCCATTGAGTGGCTGGGTTTTTTTTAAACAAAAACTACAAGCACCAACGAATATGGGAGAATTACAATGCTTACACATCATTGATAGTAATGTAAATGGAATAATTTCCATAGAAATTGTAGGTGTTCCTCAGAAGATTGTACACAGAACTATGGCATATTGTTTTACAATTCCATGACAATTTATTTACCCAGATATCAGTAAAATGATTTCAGTAAAATGTGTGTATGAATGATCACAGCAACACAACCCACAACAAAGTCAAAGATAGAAAGAGGCAGAATCCTCATGAGGGGAGGAATGGATAGGCGAGTGTGTTATGCCCGCAGAAGAGAATATTATCAGAATAAAAATGCATATTCAGAAATGTGAATGAGAGCAAGAGCTTGCTGAATAAAATAAATTCTCATAAAAGGTCACACTTGTAGGATTCCACTCATTTGATTCCAACAGATAAATCCAGAGACAGACAGCAGGTAGCCAGAATTGTGGGAGCCTGGGATGTCCAATGGAAAGTTAGCAAGTATGGTATTAACTTTGGGAGTGTTGAGAACACTTCAGTCAGAGAGATGATTCAGCATACCCCCTGTGACTGTACTAAAATGCTGTTGAGTTGTATGTTCAAAAATCGTTACACTTTCATTAAAATTTCACACCCTAGTAATAGTCACTTATAGTTATGTGGTATGAATAGTCATAGGAACTTGACTTCTGGAAAGGATTGCCTTCGCCTTGAAGATAACCAAGGTATATCTTCATTTGGTTTTCCTTGGTGATGTCCAATGCTGAAGAAACTTTTCCTAATTTATTCTGTAACCTCGTAGAAGCTCATTCTGGACTCTTTGTTGGGTTGTATTGTCCTCTTTGTACACCCTTTCACCAGTAGCAAACTATCTTGATCATTACAATGTTTTAAAATAATTATTTCAACTTCAAAAGTAGTGTTTATTGGAGATTTAGACTGAAATTATGTTTAAATTCTACTACAAATTAACACATTGGTATTTTTCCAATATACAACATTGATAGGGAATATTTACCCAATTGATTTACTTTTTCTGTCAAAAATGTCTCATAATTGTCTCTATAAACAATATGCATATTTATGCCTGAGAACGTTGCTCCTGGCTATATGCAGTAGTTCCAGGATATATATTGTAATTCTCTCTCTCTCTCTCTCTCTCTCTCTCTCTCTCTCTCTCTCTCTCTCTCTTTCTCCTTCTCTCCCTCTTTCCCTCTCTCTCTTACTCCCTTCTCTCCCTCCTTTCCTTTCTCTGGTACTGTGGATTAAACCCAGGGTCTTGTGTGCATGCCAGTCAAGAAACTCTATTAATGAGTTGTATTTCCACCAGTGAATTGTATTTTTTGGTTCAGTAACATTTTGATATGAGATATTGTTATGGGATAATCTCTTATTTTGGTACTGATCTTCATGTCAAATTATAATTTGTCTTTTATGACTTTACTGCTAGAATTTCTTTATTTTTTTATTGAAAACTTTTGTTCACATGCTTCTTTTGGCTTGTTTGCTTTTAATCTCTACCCCTTTTATCTAGCCTGATAATATTTGCTTTTTACTTGGAATGCTAAGTTCATTTAATTTGGTGTAATTTTTGGCATTTGGACTGGAAGCTCATCTTTATATTTTGCTTTCTCTTTCTATAATCTATTATTTGTTGTATTTATATTATATCTATATAATATAAATAGATTTTATATTAATCTATTTTTCATATAAGGGTGTACATTCATGCCATAGCATAAGTGTGGAGAACGGAGGATACCTTGCAGGAACTGGCTCTCCTTTTGTAATATGCAGGTTCTGGGGTAGAATGTTATCAGGAACTGATGACAAGTACTCTTATCTACTTATTCACTTCATTAGTTCCTTATTATTTGCCTTTATTTGTTGATATTATCACTTTTCTGTACGAGTTTTATTACTGATTCTGATAAATTTACTAACTTTTATTTATCTACTTTGTACTATTTTTCAGAGACCAAAATACACATCTTCAACAACTGCTTCAAAAATGGAGTCATTTTGGCAATAGGTTTCCACGTAGAACTTAAATTCGTTATGATTTTGTTGTCACACGTAGTATCTCGACATAATTCAGGGGAGATGGCTTGTTATTTCATTGTCATTAAAGCTTCTTGCTAATGTTCTGCTATGACTAGACATTGTAAGAACTGAATGAGAAGCTCACCATTCATGCCACCAGCCGTGCTGTCACTAGGCAATGTCTTGCGGAGAGCACAGAGCCTGCTGGTGTATGGCTTCAGGCATTGTCCGCTCAGAGATGAGTGATCCTCAAGTTTATAGTCCTAACTTTAGATAACAGACAAGGAGACAGAGCTCATTCATGATGGAGAGGGAGGCCTGACACAATTCATTTCAGGTCTCAAGTTTTTCTTTCATTGTGTTTTTCTGCTTTGTACTTCGTGATTGGATAAGTGACTGTCTCAGTGTTATTGACCATATGGTTAAGCTGTGCAAATATTAAATGTCTACATTAAGAATGGTTGTGATTTAAGTTATATACAAAACTATTAAAGTTAAACACTTTCATTAAAATGACAATGCTGGGCATCGAAAGTTAGTATTGCATGCATTCTTCGCTACAACTCTGTTCAGACTTTGCTGAGTAGTCGTGTATAGGTGAAGCACAGAGTTCATTTCAGTCTGCTTTACAAATTACTCACATTCAATTTCCAGAAAGCACAGAGTGCTCTTCTAATCATTTAACTAAAAAAATTTTTTTTAAACTTATTCTTTTCTCTTGTGATTAAAACCAAGCACTCACAGCTTGGTGAGTACAACAAGCTAGTATGTAAGAGCTACATTCAAGCTCACTTGTCTTCCAAGGTCAACTGGGGTTTGATACAAGCCTGAGATGCTTAGCATGCTCCCATGCATGTTGTCAGGACAGAACATTGGGATAATCCATTGGTGACCAAGGCAGTAGATACTGAGGCATGTCTGGGATGGTAGGACAAAGAAGGACCATGGAAAGTGATCATGAGTAGCAAAGAGGAAGATCTAAGGGAAGTCAGATGGACAGTTGTTTTTAATTTGGGTTCACTATTCAGAAATGCAAATCCTTTCCCCTCCTGCTCTAAAGATATTATTTGCTTTTTTTTTTTTTAAGGTTTGAGCTGCTTCAAGGGAGGTTTATTGTTGCAAAAGGGCAGAAGAGGTAAGAGATCTGTTCCATGCAGTTCCCAGTCTTCTAATAAGAGAATATCAGAAAGACCTCAGGCAGTTACACACGTGAGAGGGTGCAAATGAGTAGGTAGATGGGAGTGCATGAATTCAGTGCAGACGCTGGAATGAACATGGATTCATTGGGATTAACAAAGAGCCAAAAACAGGTGAAAAGTTTGAATTCGTTGATAATTTTTCTTTACTTCTCAAACTACGAAGACTTGGGAGTTTAGGAACATCTAAGTAACACACTTACATGATTTGGAGTCTGGTGATGGAGGAGAAATATTAGACACAGCAAGGTCGCTTTTTGATTTTTTAGGCTTCTTTGCATTCAACTGCCAAGGTTTATCATAGCTTCTAAAGTCCCTTCTTGTTCCTTTGGGTTCTGTTAAAACAAAATATGAACAAATTATAATAATAAGGATGAAAAACTCCTGGCCATGAAATGGAGCATCATATATATATATATATATATATATATATATATATATATATATATATATATATACATACATACATATATATTCTACTGAGAGGAGCTAAGTTCAGTAAAACATTGGATTTTATGGTTTATTTTATACAACTGTCTAGATAGAATACTAGTGAAATAACTTAGTCATGATTTATTTCTTATCTACTTGATTGAATAAATATGAGGGGCAGAAATTCATTCAATAGCATTGCAGACACAGGATTTAATTGACACTAGAAATTTCAGCACTAGTCATGGTTTGTCCTTTGATTTTTTTTTCTTTTAAGAATCCCAGAGTTTCAAGTTATATGGCAAAACAGTAAAACAAAACTCTGCCTACTCTATCTGCTCTCACACCTGAAATGAGATAAAACACTCCACATACAGGTCTAAATCATGAGAAAACTACCATTCCAGAAAGAATGAATGAAATATATTAAAGAACAGAATATTTAAGACACCAAGGAAAATTACAATCTTACAGCTATTAAATGTCAGAACCTGACTTTTTTGACTTCCCAATATAAGTAAAATAACTCTATGAAACAAAACAAAATCACATGGAAGAGTTGCTGTGCAAGTTATGATTAAAACACCATTGCACCTAGAACTTTATTTAAAGGTTGTTTTGTTTTGTATTGTGTTTTCTGTAGTGACAAATTTGTATTCAGTGCTGGAAAAAGAATGCTGATGGCGTTGAAAGTTGAATCAGGGACATAAAGAACACACTTCACTCAATAAAGATCCAGAGCAGAGAGACCACAAAATGAGGAAGGCAATGTCAAATGAAAGGGAAGAATGGGTGTCCCTTAGTGGAGACTCAGTTTGCACCAAATGATTTTCCTGAAGAATCAATGAAAATATCTCTGCTACAGTTTTGAATATCAAAAGTGTGTGTGCATGTGATTATTGTACAAAAGGGATTTCTTTTCACTGGAAAAAAATGAAACTAAAATAAGGTTTCTCCTCCACACTATTATGTGATGAACAAGTGAGAACATACTGTGTCCTGAGTTCCTAGATTTATTGAAATGGAACAATAAGGCAACTTCAGATATTCTGGAAAAGTATTTTGTCTCTGCCCTTGAGTTGTAGAGATGTTCTTTTACTGACTAGAAGATGCAGCAAATTAGCACAAAATCATAGCCATGGTTTAAGAGGGAATCACTGCCCACCATCCAAATAATAATTTAGGAACTGCTTGCTTCCTTCTCCTTCCTAATTCTCTCTCTGAAATATTTTTTTGCTTTTTCTGTGGCCTTTACGTTTCACATAAACAATCTCTGCTTCATTTTCAAATCCTCACTTCATATCTTAATGTACATACCATTTTCACATAAAAGTGCTTCTTTGCAACTACCTGGAAGAGAGGGTCTCACAACACAGGGGCTGTGAAGGCTCGAGATGCCTAGTGTCCAGATGCTTTTGCAATGGAAGACTTCCACAGAGGAGGTGAAGGAAGCACCCTTCTCCTTTGTGGGAAGCCCCTCTCATCATCCTGCTCACCATGCCCTATCATTAGCCTCTACTTTGCCCATGGAAGTGTTCCAGACATGGCTACAGTCTGTCCTGTCCTTCTGACAACATGGGTGAAACATTGGTGACCTCTTTAAACTTATACAAGCCACAAGCTTCAGACTTTCTTGCTTCAATTCTTCAGAGCTTCACTTCTCTGAGGCTTAGACACCCCAAAATAGGGCTCTGCACTGGGTCTACTCATTCTCTAGAGCAACTCCACCTTAGACTGCTTGGCATCAAACATCCCTGTCTCTCAACACAGCAAAAATCTTGTGTCTCTTGTTTTTACTATGTTGATCTCTTTACAGGTTTTTTGATCTCTGATTGTGGTTCTCGGAACAAGTCTTTTTTCCAAACTCAATAACTCATTCATACTAGGCTTTGTGATTAGTTACCTGTACAGTCTGCTCACCAATATCCCTAACTCTGCATAATTTGTGCCCCACCTTCAACCCTGGCTATAGTAGCATAACCACGCTTTCCAATAAGTCTTTCAATTTTGGGGGCCCTGCTTGATATTATCTCGCAGGTTTTTTATAATGACTAATTCGTTTCTTCAACTCAGTTTTGCTCTAGAGTTGTATAAACAAACTTTAATTTTTCCTTTCATAACCTGTCCATCTTCTCTTCTGGTAGCTTCTCAGGATCAGGATCACTTATTCTCCTATTTAATCTCCAACTTCTTCAACAAGTGATTTTACCTCTCAATAAACAGCACAATGTAAAGCACACAAAATAATCTCACACTAATCATCTTCCAGAAAAATCCCTTACTTAACAAATAATTTAGCACATTTTCCTCCTTTCTTTCATTCCTGTAGATTATATAATTTTTCCTTTAATACTGAATAAGTCCAATTTTGGGGTCTCCTGCCTTGACTCAGCCCAGAGATTCAGAATCACATTCAAATGTCTGCTAGTATTTCTTACTGAGATGTTTCACAAAACTCAAATTCACCAATATGAATTCAGCCTCTATTTCTCATTGGAAATTTAGTGTCATGTTTAATCTTGACCTATTAAGTGCGTATTTATACCATTACATAAGCTAGTAAGCTTGTAGCTATAAAAATCTACTCCTTTCTTCCACCCTCTCTGAGAAAAGTCAACAAATTCTTGTGTCAATGAGAATTCTAAGAAATCTGGGATGATTATATAGTAATGATTAGTCATGACCTACATTATTGCCACTGCTTGAATGAAGATGAGACCATTAATTTGCTTCTGCCTTGTGCAATATAGCAAAGGTGTTGAGCTGAAAATATCACAATTGCAATGTAATCATTACGTCACAGAAATGCCATTTGAGCACATTTCTTGAATTGGAGAAAATGACCTGTCATAAGGTTAGAGTCCTGTGGTAGTGAACTTTACTCGTATCTAGCAACTAAGAATAAACCCGAGCTAGATCCAGAAAGGAAATCAAGAACTCAGTCATATGCTGTGGAAAGGTTATTTTCTAACAAGCCAAATGGGCTTGGAAACATGTTCTTCTCTAACTCAGTGTCCAGATGAGGATGCAACCCAGCCAGCAGTTTGATTCATCTTGTGAATCTGCGCAGAGCTGACTAAGCCAGATACAGGCTTCTGGACATGAATATCAAATGCTAAATGTTCACAGATGTCCGTACGATCTTTTAGTCACAAGGTGGGTACCATCTTAGTACCTAGAAACCAAAACCTTTGCCAATTAACCCACCTGACTTATGAACCCAAGGAAATGAGCCCAAAAACAAACAAACAAACAAACAAATAAATAGGGAAAATACAAGAATTCTGTTTTGTATGGCAAGATTCATGTTCTAGTTTCCTGTCTAATGAAGATAGCTTTTATAAAGATATCATCACCAACAATGTCCACCTTCTTCAGAGGATATTCAGTCTCTGCCCTCTTTAATGTAGACTTGTGAGAACATCAAGACGGTATTAATATGACAACACAGGAAAGAAGGCCAAAATCTTTCCCTGAGATTCCACAGAGTATGCAGAGAAGAGAAGGCAACATGGAACCATCCCAGAAATCATCTAGAGACAGCCCAGTCCCCATGGGAATCAGGCAAAGAGTTGGTGACTCACACAACAGACATGCTTAGTTTGGGTTTCTATTGTAACACTTAAACAGCATGACCAGCAGGAAACTGGGAAGCAAAGGCTCCATCTCATGTTACACTCCGAGTAGCACTCAGTTACTGAGGGCCAGAGTTGAAGGCAAGAGCCCTGAAGTAGGATCTGCAGCAGAAACCATGGAGGAGTGTGGCTTAACGGCTTGATCTAAATGCTGCTCAGCCTGTTTTCTGATAGAAGCCCCAGAGCATCAGCCCTGGGGTAGCACTGTGCACAGTGAACTGGATCAGTCACTCAAGAAAATTCACCACAGAATTGCCCACAGGTAAATCTTCTACTGAAGCATTTTCTCTACTGAGGTTCCTTTTCCTAAAATGTCTCTATGTATATTGTGTCAAGTTGGCATAAACAGACCGGCCCAAGACATGGAGAGAGTGGGATTTGAAAGCAAACTGTAAACCCGGAGAACAATGTGCAGAAAGACTAAAGTCACATCTGTCCTATTGCTTGCCAACATTTAGTGGAGAATGGAAGCTACAGGAGACTTGGAAGGCTGGTTCCCCAATGTTCAATTTCCCAGGACTCAACTATTTCTAAAGTTAATTTACTGCTCAGGATAATACTGGTCATGGGAATAAGCAAAAGTAACCTTGTAGACACTGCCTCATTACCTTCCTGAGCAGATTAGCTGTATTCTTTCAATCAAGTTGTTTATAAAATGAAACATAAGTTTAGAATAATCACTTTGGATCCACCACAGAAATAAATATTTCATGCAAATCAAATTCATCCATTAAGAAATACTCTGATTTTCATTTATAGAAACACAGTACATTATAATGTATTCAAATTCAAAAATATTTTGCATGAAAAGTTAGCATGAAACTATAATCACAGAATATCTGAAAATTTTAGCTTTATCATATTATTAATTAATTAAAAATACTAGGGAAATTTTTCTATTCCAACAGTGGATCTCTACTTTCCTAATGCTGAAACCCTTTAATAAAGTTCCTCATTATGTGGTGACTCCCAACCATAAAATCATTTTTATTACTGCTTCATAACTGTAATTTTGCTACTGTTATGAAGTGTAATGTAAATATCTGTGTTTTCTGATGGTCTTAGGAAACTCCTATGCAAGGGTCATTGAGTCCCCAAAAGGCTCACGACCCAGAATTTGAGTACCACTGTATGAGACATATCTCACATTATCATACATGTTCATAGTTTCTTCCTTTTCCTCAGTTACCTGTTGGTTCACTTTCTGCCCAGAGGGCTGCTGACCCAGACAAAGTTCTTTGCAGCTGTCCTCGGTTTCCTTGCTTGGACTGAAGATGGTCAATGAGAAATGGGATTGGCTGGTCTGGTGTCTCAGTGATTAGCTTGGTCATTAATTCCTAAAGACAGAACAAGACACACATTTACATCTAATAAGAAGACACACTACTTCAGCATTTATCATTGTTCGACACTATACCAACTGTCCACACATAGAAACTAATTAAAACTCTTTCATCATCCTTCTAGGCGTGTACAAGGTAGTAACTGTCCTCTCTCTAAGCACAATGAAGTACAGAGACACAAGTCAACTGCGTTCTACAACCAAAACACAGCAAAACGTAGCCTAAATCATACTAGAAATTTTATCTAAGTTATTTTTATTAAAATATGATTTCTAAATTATAAATCTGGGATAACTATTTCCAGGCATCCCATTAAGAACTAAACTCTAGCTGAAACAGACAATATATCATTTTTATGTGTTAATATTATTTCCCTTTGAAATTCCCAAGGAACATGGGGAATTAAAAAAATAATTAAGCAGGCACAAGTCACCTAAACTTTATATAATCACCAAACAATATAGAACTTATTTTTACAAAAATTCTCTCTCATACTCTCCCCTTCCCCTTCTGTTCTCCCCCAATGACTATATCTCTATCCACAGAATAGACTCTTTAATTTTTAGCTGCTTTAATACTCTAAATCGGGCTACATCTGCCCTGGGATCATGTCTATGTATTCTAATCATTCAGTCAGGAAGAAGAAAGGACAATCTCCAATTTGTGGTCAGTTATGGTATCCAGACATGAAAAATTGGCTCACCATGAGGACGAGGATGGTTTTTCGTGCCCTATAATTCAGTTTGTTAACTGGTATATCCTCTTAGATTCCTGCCAGTCACATCTCATCTTGCCTGCTTTATCTTATTCTGTAAAATTGCAATTTTAAATTCTATTCTGTAAGTGGTAATTGTTCTACTGAGTAGGCTGGAAAGTTAGGTATTAGGATTACTTAGGAAAAAAGTTAGCAGCAACTTTCCACTCCAGTTTTGGTTTGCCTTCTTGTTTGTGTTTGTTGCTTGCTTGCTTGCTTGTTTTTTGTGACCAAGAATGCTGGCCTATTTCTTCTACTTCAGTGCTCTTTCTCAAATGTCGAGCAGGTTTACCTGCCATCAGTCAGTCCCCAGTGATGTAGTTTGAGAGGCTTACCCTAAGTAATCTTAGTCTAATTATTTTGTATCCAGAGTCCTGTCAGAACAAAAGTCATGATAAAATGAAGGAAAGAATTTTAACCACAGTCATTTTGGAAAGACAGAGAGTAAGAATTTCATCCCATCTTTAGGGCTACTGAGCCAAGTTTTGAGGCTACAAAGAGAAAGAATTGGGATGGGATAAGAAGTGTATGTAATATCTTAGCAAAGACAATACAGGTTTTGGAGATGAAAGATCCCATGTTGCTGCTAGAGGCACAATGCGAATAAATTCAGAGCATCTGAAAATTAAAGCCAGAGAAGAAAAGATCTGGACAGTTTGTTTCATGAGTACACTGTGGTGCAAAGTATCTGTCAAGGAAATACTTCATATATACAGTACTTTCTGTGTGCAGAAAGGGAGGGAAACAGTGGCATTACTAGCACTGAAGAGGCTTTATCAGCAGTATAGCTAAAGAGAGGCCATCTCTCTCTACTGGCATTCACAAAGCAGTAGATTGATCAGTTACACATCAATGCAATCTAACACAATTCAAAGCATTTCAAATTTTGTATCTAGACAAGAGATTGCACTATTTTATTAGAACTCATCATTCATTACAAAGATCGCTAGACAATGGAGAGAAACGGGGATGAAAGGACCAACAAGGTCACAAAAATCCTGGGTACTGAGATAAAGCAAAATTAGGTCAAATAAAATGGCCCAGGCCACAGTAACTTTCTGTTGTGACCCTGGGAGATATCAGGTGAGTTTTGTTTCTAAAATCTTATCTTTCAAATCACATGGAAAATTTCTATATTTTTGTTCTTTGAAAAGAAACTAAAGTGTTCCTTATTTTCTATAGAAGATGGATTTTGTAGATTAAGTCAGATCACCACTATTTTAAAAATATTATGAATCTAGTAATTTCAGGAATATATTTTTAATCCACTAGTAAGTATATAAGGCTAAAGGCACAAAATAATTTCAGACATAAGCAGATAAAATAGTTAATGTTGTCTGCTGAGGAATACTTAACTATGCAAAGTTGTGTTGCATTTGTTTAATTATGTAAAGGTGTGCTGCTGTTTTACCTTGTCTGCCTAAGACATCTGATTTGTCTAAAAAAAAGCTGAATGGCACTAGCAAGGGAGGATGTATAAGCAAAACTTCTGAGCATGGAGAATAAGGAGGAGGAGGAATTTAGACTTGGAGAGGAAAGAAAAAGAGATGCTAGGGGCCAGAGAGACAGAGACAGGGGTAGTAGAAAAATAGAACATACAGAATGAAAGAATGGTAAAAAGATGTAACACAAATGGTAGATGAATAAAAACAGGTTAAATTAAATTAAAAGAGTTAATGGAACAAGTCTAACCTAAGCTATTCATAGCTAATAATGAGTCTCTGTGTCTTTATTTGGGAACTACTTGACGGCTTGAAGAAAATTCCAACTACACTTTTCAGTACAGAATGTTTTCTGGGTCAAAAGTCTAGTCTCAGATGATTCTGAACACAAGACATGTTGTCTGGCCTCCCAGCATATGTATCCACTAGTATATGCATCCAGACCTTCTGCACTTTAATGAACTGGAACTTACAGAAATCCCTTTTCTAGACAGGAACGTTTAAGATTTTCAAAGGAGTGGCTGACAATAGAACGCCAGCCTCTTTCAACTGTGAGGCTGTAGAGAGACAAACGAAATGAGGAGCTAATCGGTTTGGAGATGAGAACAGCGCTGTGTGGGTAGAATGCCAAGTTAGACGTGGGAACTGATTGCTGGATGGTTCACAAGGTTCTTGCAGCACAAAGGGAAAGTATTGAGAACATTAAGCCAGCCTCAACTCTAGGGCTGAACACCTTCAGGAAATGATCTGTAATCTTTATCATTCATGTAAGATTCCTGGTATGAAGGTCCCTGGGAGATTTTGGTTGTACGTGTTAATAAATAAACAGCAAAATGGAGTAAACGACAGCATCGTGTCCCCCACACAATTGTTGGTGGATATTTTCGTCTAAGGATCTGGGGATTGACAGCATGCAGGTACTGATTTACCTGGGACCATGCTTGCACTCACAGGCTAGAAACACATGCCAGCAAATTTGTCCATAATTGATTTAATTCACAATTACTAATAATGATAACTGGCTGATACAAACGGCATTCAACAGATGGCATGGAAAACATCCTAATTCAGCACCCACACTCTGAAATCACTCTTCTGAACTCTTGCATTTACGGGCTGCATGCGTTTGGGTAAGGTACTTCATCATCTTTCATGTAGCACTCCATCAACTAAATGTGAATGACAATAGTGCCTACATCATAGGGTTGTCATGGAGATGAAAAAGAAGACGATCAGAAAGCATTTACAACGTGCTTTAGGCTATGTATAGTCTGCTGGGGTGGGAACCGATTTTCAGATCTCTCTCCTCCATTGATCTCGGCTAGGCTTTCCTAACGAGGAATTTGTAGAAGACTTGCAGAGAAGAGAGAAGCAGAAGAAGCTATTCTCTAGGATTGATTGCAGACAGAAATGAGGACACATGGGAGACTCAGAGTCGCTTCCCAGAGAGTCTGGAAAACTCCACTGCGGGCTTGGATAGAAAACCTGCACAAACACCAGAGAACTGCGGCAGCTCCTAGCACAGCTAATAGATAGGCACCTGCTTCTTGTGCTGTAGCCGGAAATCTCCAGGTCAATAACCCTGATCCTGCTGGTGGCCTCTCTTGACCTGCGACAGCATTTTTCTGACCTCAGTGTCTTATCTCTCATCATGTAAATCCATTATTACTAACTCAGTTATAGCCAAGACACAAAGAATAGCTTCTGCTTTTCTGATTTAATGTTAGTGGGGCCCCTTAAAAGAATGCAACATTTTAATGTTTACTGCAATTTGTAAACATTTTATAGGTTACACACATATACACTGTATCTTATTGTATTATTATAATTGCTATACTTTTATTAATACTTATTTGCAATATTGTGGATGACATATTTTCTTTGACTTTATTGTATTTTGATATTAATGTTCTCTTTCTATAATAATAATTATATTATTTTCTTCTTCTCCTCTTTCCTCCCTCCCGCCCTTTCCATGTTCTTTCCCTGGCTCCCTCTCAAATTCATAATTCATGGCCTCTATTTACTTAATTGCTATTAGTTAAAGTCCACTTAGTGTTATGTGTGTGTATGATTTCAGGGTTGACTGCTTGGTATTGTATAACAAATTGGAAGACTTTTTTTTTTCTGGAGAAGATTCTTTCTCCTTCTGTCTCAACAGACATTTGCTGCCTGGAGTTCATGGTCTAGAGCTGAGGCCCCATAGGATTTCCTCCTTCCTTGTTAGAAGGTCTAATGGTATTGTACTTGTTCAGGTCTTTTTTCAGGCAGCTGTATTGTTGAGGTATCATGAGTTCAGCGTCCCTGTCTTTAAAGGAGACATACTGTCACAGCACATTTTCTGGTGTTCTGGCTCTTACAATCTTTTTATTTCCTCTTCCTCATATTCCCCAAGTCTTAGATGAAGGAGCTGTGTTGTGAACGTACTCATCAGGGCTGTAAACCCTATGATGAGTAGTTCTCTGCATTTGATTGGTTGTGGTTGTCTGAAATAGTTTCCCTCTGTTGCAAGAAGTTTCTTTGATGAGGGATGAGAGGTCCACTTATCTGTGCACTTAAGAACTATTTAGAATGCACTTAGAAAGTGCACTGGTTTAGTAAAGCAGTGCTCTGGGGGTCTCTTCTAATAACCATGATCACCAGTCCAGGCATTTGGCTAGGTTTCCAGAACCTGGCATGATTTTCTTCTTCTCAAATGGGCCATAAGACAAATTAACCGCTGTTAGTTACAGACAGGAAGAAGAGTCGCTATTACACTCTTAGGTATCTCTTACCCTGCTAGTTCTTGTGGAGCAAAATGTGACAGCTGGGTAGGACTGCTGGCTGCTTCTCTCACTTGGAAGTTTGCACAGCACTTTTCAGTACTGTGAAAGTTTGTCCTCTGGGATTAATACTGGAGGTAGTATCAATCAGGTCTACTTTTTCAATGTTTATAATTATATTAATATAATTTATGTTAATAGAATACAGTACGTAGAACTTTATTTTTGGTCCCTCAAAACGGGTATTAAGATCTGATGGACAAAAATTAATTCATTTTAGATCTGTGTTTATGCTTCAATGTTCTATTTTTAATTAAGATCTTTAAATTTTGTATTCCTCCTACACACAAATGATAAACTGGCCAGGAAAGAAATCAGAGAAATACCACCCTTTATAATAGCCATAAATATGAAATATCTTGAGGCAACTCTAACCAAACAAGTGAAACAACCTGTTTAACAAGAACTTTAAGTATCTAAAGAAAGAAACTGAAGAAGACATGAGAAAATGGGAAGATCTCTTATGCTCTTGGATAGGAAGGATCAACATAAAAAATGGCACTTTTACCAAAAGCAATCTATAGATTCAATGCAATTCCCATCAAAATCCCAACAGAATTTTTCACAAACCTAGGAATAACATTACTCAACTTCACATGGAAAAAGAAACCCAGAATAGATAAAAACAATCCTGTAACAATAAAGGAACTTCCGGAGTCATCACCGTCCCTGACATCAAGCTCTCTACAGAGCAATAGTAAAATAAAACAGCTTGGCATTGTCATAAAAACAAACACGTGGACCAATGGAACTGAAGACTCTAACATTAATCCACACACATATGAACAACTGATTTTTGCCAAAGAAGCTGAAATTATACAATGGGGAAAAGAAAACATCTTCAACAAATGGTGCTGGCATAACCAAATGTCAACATGTAGAAGATTGTAAATAGATCCATATCAATCACCTTACATGAAATTCAAGTCCAAGTGGATTAAGGACCTCAACATAAATTCAGTTAAATTGATAGAAGAGAAAGTGGGAAGTAGCTTTGAACACTTTAATCCCAGTAGCAGAGACACTGAGTACAACAATCAATAAGGGGGACCTCCTGAGACTGAGTAGTTTCTGTAAGGCAAAACACATGGTCAATAAGACAAAATGGCAGCCTACAGAATGGGAAAAGATCTTCACCAACTCCACATCTGTCAGAGGGCTGATCTCCAAAATATATAAAGAACTCAAAGAAACTAGACAACAAAATACCAAATAATGCAATTTAAAAATGGGTTGAAGAGATAAACAGAGAATTCTCAACAGAATAAACCGAAATAGCCAAAAGACATTTAAGGAATTGCTCAGACCTTATTCATCAGGGAAATGCAAATCAAAATGACTCTGAGACACCATCTTACACCTGTCAGAATGGCAAGATCAAAAATACTGAAGACAGCTTATGCAGAGAGGATATGCAGTCAGGGGAGCATCCCTCAACTGCTGGTGGGAGTGCAACCTGTACAGACATTCTGGAGATCAGTATGGCAGTTTCTCAGAAAATTGGGAATAACTCTACCTCAAGAGCCATCAATACTACTCTTGGGCATATACCCAAAGAATATGCAATCATATCAAAAGGACACTTTCTCAACAATATTCATAGCAATATTATTCATAATAACCAGAACCTCGAAAGAACCTAGATGCTCTTCACCTGAAAAATGGATAAAAAAAATGGTACATTTACACAAAGGAGTATTACTCGGCTGTAAAAATCAGTGACATCATGAAATTTGCAAACAAATGGACAGAACTAGAAAAAAATCTCAGAAAGACAAACATGGTATGTCCTCACTTATAAGCAGACAGATATATGCAACACGAAGGGTCCTGTTTGTTGGGCTTTCTGTCCCACCTGGTACCCCATAGCCGGCAAGCCTCAAAGAAAATCACACAGAGATCTCTATAAGTAATAAAGCTGATTGGCCCATTAGGTCAAGCTACATATTAGCTTTTGTAGCTTATATTCACCCATTGTTCTGATCGATGTTAGCCATGTAGCTCAGTACCTTTTTCAGTGGGGCAGATCACATCCTGCTGCTTCGGTGATCTGGGCAGGAGTGGGAGGAATTAACTGTCTCCTTCCCAGAATTCTCCTGTTCTCATTGCATCATTTCTACTTCCTGTCTGGTTTTCCTGCCTATACTTCTTGCCTGGCCAATCAGCATTTATTTAAAACATGATTGACAGATTACAGACAATTCTTCTGCACCAGTTATAAAGCAAAGCAAAGGATAACCAAACTCCAATCCACAGCTCCAGAGAATTGATAGCTAGCACGGGGTCAAGGGGGAGGGAGGAAGGGGAGAGGAGAGGAAGAAGGAGGAGTGGGAAAATATATGTAGCTCAATTAAAACCAAATAAATAAAACCTTTCATCTTTAGAAATAATATTAAAATTAAATAAAAATACTAAAAAATATTTCAGATTATTACCTTCCAAATATTCACTTCCCAGCCCAACATCTAAGTATGATTCATAAATCAGACATTTAATTGTTATCTTAAATTGTGGGAATCTCTGATTCTTGACTGTTTGTGAGACCACTGATATTAGTGTTCACAATGGATTGGACTCTATTTGACTATACTCACCTGATGTTTACAATTCCCACCTCTCCTGTATGGTATCATGCTTGTCTTTCTCACCAACCTTATAGTCCTTGTGTGTTTATTCCTAAGTTATAGCTCATTATTGATTATTTTACCTCCCTCGTAGCTCATGTTTTCCTATTCTACCTGACCTATAGTCCATGCTTGTCTATTCTACTCACCCTAGAGTCCATAGTAATCTTTCTCACTTGCACCATAGCCTATGTTTGCCTTAATCCACCCCCAGATTTTTTTTTAACTGAAAAACATGCATACTTGGAAAAAGTTTTTCTTTGCCTCATTGTACATTCAAGCAGAACTATAAGGTTTGGGTCTGGCAGAAGGGGGGGTGTCGAATGGAGTACACAAGTCTTCATGAAGCCTAAGGGAGAAAGAGACATCTCTGTAATGTTTTCCTACCAGACTCTTCCAGGACACTTGAGGAACTCAGATTTTTCTTTTTCAGAACTACCCTAAACCTACTTCTCTCTTTACCATTAAACCTCAGATTTAATTAGAAGGCTGAGATCAACTGTAAAGAAAGTAGTATAAACAATAATAGGTTTCCTCCAGCCGAGTACACTGCTCAAAGGAAAGAAAGTCAAAGTTTTCTTGGCCCCTATCATTGTGAAGAAACAGAAAGTCAAAAAGATTATGAATCCTCTATTTAAGAAAAAGCCTAAGAATTTTGATAATGAGCAGGACACCCAGGCCAAAAGCCATCTCACACTCTTTGTCAAATGGCCCTGCTACAGCAGACTGCAACAGCAAAGAGCTGTCCTCTCTAAGAGGCTCAAAGTAATTCCTGCCAATAACCAGTTTCCCTGGCTCTGGATCAGTAAACAGCTATCAAGCTGCTTAGCTTACCCACAAGTACAGGCCAGAGACAAAGCAGGAAAGAAGCAAAGGCTGCTGACCCATGCTGAGAAGAAAACTGCTAGCAAAGGGGATGTCCCAACTAAGAGACAATCAATCATTTCAACACGGTCAATACAGATCACTATGTTTGTGGAGAAGAAGGCCCAGCTGTTGGTTATTACCCACTATTTAGACCCCATTGAGCTGATGGTCTTCCTGCCTGTTCTTTGTCAAAAGATGGGGGTCCTCTACTGTGTCATCAAAGGAAAAGCCAGGCTAGGGTAGCTGGTCCACAGGAAGACATACACCATGATTGCCTTCACCAAAGTTATCTAAGAAGACAAGGGTGCTCTGACTAAGTAAGCAGAAGCTATTAGGACCAATTACAATGCGAGATACAATGAGGTATACCACAGCTGGGAGGCAATGACCTCGTTCCTAAATGTGTGACTTACACTGCCAAACTGAAAAGGCAAAAGCCAAAGAACTCACCACTAAACTTGGTTAAATGTATACTGCTCTGCTTTCTGACCATAAATATGATTACAAAATTTTAAAAAATAATAATTATTAGTTACCTTTTAAGCCTTTTATATGAATTTATTTATTTATTAAATATATATGTAAGAATTGAATAAAATTGCACAAACAGCAACAAAGAAACTAAAATTATACAATGAGAAAAAAGAGAATATCTTCATACAGATGATGCTGACATAACCGCATGTTGAAAAGTAGAAGAATGCAAATAGATCCATGTCTATTCCCATGTATAAAACTCAAGTCCAAATGTATCAAAGACCTCCATATAAATCCAGCCACACTGAACCTCATAGGAGAGAAATTAAAGTAGCCTTGAACTCATGGGCATAGGAGGTCATTTACTAAATAGAACATTAGTAGTAACGACACTGAAAACAACAATAAATAAATCTGAAAATTTTATTTGAAAAAAATAATTTGAAAATGAGAAGTGAATGGGAAAAGAGCTCGACCAATTCCACATCAGAGAACTGATCTCCAAAATATATATAAAGAACTCAAGAAATAAGACATCAAAATACCAAATAATTCAATTTAAAAATGGGGTACAGATATAAGCAGAGAACTCTCAACAGAAGAATCTCAATTGGCCAAAAAGACACTTAAGGAACTGCTCAGCATCCTTAACCATCAGGGAAATGCAAGTAAAAACAATGCTGAGATGCTATCTTACACCAGTTATATTGACAAAGATCAAAAACACCAATTATAGCTTATGCTGGAGAGGATGCAGAGTAAGGGGAACGCTCCTCCATTGCTGGTGGGAGTGAAAACTTGCACAGCCACTTCGAAAATCAGGATGGCAGTGTCTCAGAAAATTATGAATCAACCTATCTCAAGACCCAGAAATATCACTCTTGGGCATATACCCAAAGGATGCCCTCTCATACCACAAGGGCATTTGCTCAACTATGTTCATAGTAGCATTAGTTGTAGAAGACAGAACCTGGAAACAGCCTACAAGCCCCTCAATTGAAGAATGGAGTTACTCGGTGAGGAAAAAAATGACATCTTGAAATTTTCAGGCAAATGGATGGAACTCGAAAAACTCATGCTGAGTGAGGTAGTCCAGCATCAGAACGGCAAACATGGTATGGACTCACTCATAAGTGCATGTTAGATGCAAAGTAAAGGATAGCCAGCCTTTACCATGACCACAGAGTAGATAAGTAACAAGGAGAACCATAAGAGAAACATACAAGAATCCCTTTGGGAAAGGGGAAATAGACAAGATTTCCTGAGAAAATTGGGAGTGTATGGGTGGTGAGAGAAAGGAGGAGGGAAGAACTTGGGGGAAATGAGATGGTTGAGGTGGGGGAACAACAGAGGGAGCAAAGAAAGAGATACTTTGATTAAGGGAGCCATTATGGGGCTAAGAAACTAGGTACTAGAGAACTTCCCAGGAATCCATAAGGAATACCCCAGCTAAGACCCTAAGCAATAGTGAATAGGGTGCCTGATCATGCTTTCCCCTGTGATCAGACTGATAACTACTTTAATTGTCATTATAGAAACTTCATCTAAGAGTTGATGGAAGCAGATGTAGTGATCTTCACAAAGCACTTGGGTTAAGCTCCCAAAGTCCATTTGAAAAGAGGGACGAGTGATAATATGATCAAAAAGGTCAAGACCGTGATGCAGATACCCACTGAAACAGCTTGCCTGAGCTAAGGAGGCTCACTGACTCTAGACTGACTGCAGTGGAACCAGCATAGGACCAAACTAGGCCCTCTGAAGGGGGCTAACTGTTGTATTACTGGGGCAGTCTGTAGGGCCACTGTCAGTGGGACCAGGATTTATCCCTACTGCTTGTTCTGACTTTTTGGAATCCATTCACTTTGTTGGGATACCTAGATATAGTGGGGAGGGCCTTGTTTCTGACTCAAAGCCATGTGCTAGACTTGGCTGACTCCCCATGGGAAGCCTTACCCTCTCTGAGGAGTGGATGGGGGTGGAGAGGTGGTAAAGTTGAGGGAGTGGGAGGGGGGGAGGGAGTGGGAACTGGTATTGGTATGTAAAATGAGAAAAGATTGTTTTTTAAAAAAGTAAATTTTAAAAATATACTTACTCCTACAAGCCTGTTCCACTTAAGATGAAAATGACAAGTCCCAAGTCACTTGTGTTTCTGATTGGGTATATATAAGGGACACATGGATATACTGAACTGTCTTGAATAAAGCAGTAACTGATCAAACAAACAAATAAATAAATTGTGGTGTATTTATACAATGAAAAAATTTATAGCAATGAACATGAATACTGCTATTAGTACATCTTAGAGGGGTAAACTAAAAATTGAGGAAGTCATAAACAAAAACAATATATCTGCGCATCCCTCTGTGATGCCCACAATAGACAACAAACATCTGGAGTTCAGTACCAAAGAGAGTCGTGTGGGTTTTGTCCTCCATGCTTGGCAGAGATAAAACTCTTGGCAATCCTTCATTCTCACGGAAGAGCAGTACCTTTTATTGATGTTGTTGTATTGAAATAAAAGGTATCTGGTAAAGTGTGTGGTTTTTTTTAAATATTTGATTCACTTTCTCTAACCTGTTTCTTATCAGTTTGTATTATAACTTATACACCTCAAATCCCACAAAATGTTTTTATTTTAAAATTAACATAGATTTAGATATGACTACATATTTATCATTTTCAATCTTTATCCATCCTACATCATTTTTGGCAATGTAAGGATTTTAGTGATGATACATCTGTTTTATTTTTCACAGAAATATATATTATTAAGCAAATAAAATTTAAAATTGAAACTGTTTTACTTTATCTATTATACATTGGTATGCTTTCCCTTGTTCCTTCTCTTTCTCTTTCCCCTTCAGCCTCTCCTCTGTGTGTGCTCTTGCCCATTCTCTTGAAGTTGGAGTGGAAGCACACAGAATGGCTGTAAATTTACCAGAAGTTGCAAACAAAGTTCATCCATCCTTGACTCAGTTGTTGCTAACACACTGTTAAATTGAAGTATAATATCAAACCTGGAAAAGTAATATTATACAAGCTTGCATGGTTCATTTCATCATTGTACATGCTCTCATGTGCTATGTGTGTGCATGTGTGTACACATGTGAACAAATTCAATTATACTGTAGTGGAACTAAAAATAAATATTTCCAAAATGAAGTTAATATTATGTGATAAACAATAGGTTTCTATTATTACCTCTATATAGTCTCATCCATCCATTCCCTCCATGTCAAAGACATGTTTTCGTTTATTTATATGATCTTGTAATTTTACCATGCTGTTTATGCTCTTTGGAGCTTGTCTTTATATTCTTAACATAGTCTTCTTGATGTCCATACAAATACTTTGCAAATAAATTATTTATTTTTATTAATGAATATTATTCATTGTGTAGATATGGCATAGTTTGTTCACTCATTCATTAGTGACTGTTTTGGAAAATGTGAAGAATCCTATAACTATCACCAATTTATAAATATTTGTGTGAAAATTCATACTTCTCTGGGCTAAATGACTAATAGAACAATTATTAGGTTGTATGTTAAAGTTACTTTTAATCTTAAAAAAATGACAAACTATATTCTAGGTGCCAATTCATTCACTTTTTCTGCATGTGAGCATCCATAGACATTCTTCTGTTTATGATAATAGCTCATTACAGTTTTAATTGCATTCAGCTAATGAGTAATTGCAGTGAAGATCTCTCAATCTGTTCATTTGCCATCTTTGTAACTTCCTCAGGGAAAACTGTGTGTATATCTTTTGTCCACTTTTCTAACTGATTTGTCTTAATTTGTAATTGCTTAGAAAGTCTGTTGTGTTTTATTGATGCTACAGTGAGACTTTGAGATATTTTTACCCTTTTCACAGTTTTCATTTAACATTCTTAAAGGATGTCTCCTTTCAATGTTTGTGAGGACCTATGGTCCTTTCGTGGTCACCCCTTACAATGCCCTATGTAACTGATCTTCACCCAGTTCTGGGTTCTTAATGCTTGCCTCCCATTTCTTTTCCAAAATTTCACAGTCTTATATTTTGCATAAATCTTAATGACCTAGTAGGAATTAATTTCTCATAAGGTGTCAAGAGTCAAAGATAACGGTCAAGGTCCATTTTTTTCTATTTGAATTCCATTTTTGGCACCATTGCTGTGTCGAATATTTGATCATGTTTCTTTCACCAAATCACTTCTATTCCTTGGTTAAAAATTATCAGAATTGTTGATTATGTAACAATCTTTGCATTCCCTATTTTCTTCAAGTGACTAGTATGTTGGTTTTTCCACTAGTGAACTGATCTAGATCCTGTGTTCATATTTCACACTGTTGTGTAATATCTACCTATGCAGCCCAAGTTAGCCTCAAGATCTCTGCATAGTCCAAGATCTCTGTATGGTCTCATTTTAACCTTCGTTCCTTGGCCTCTTGAGTGCAGGGAAGACAGACATGCACAACTATCTGGCTCATATCTTACACTTTTCTTTTCAGTTTTTTTAGGCAGGGTTTCTCTGTATAGCCCTGGCTGTCTCAGAACTTACTTTCTAGACTAGACTAGCCTTGAAATTGTAGAGGTTCATCTGCCTCTGCCACCCATGTACTGGGATTAAAGGTGTGCACCACCACTGCCTGACATGTGATATTGCCTATTTCACAAAACAAAAATAAAAAACTTGTTTTTGCTACTCTAGTACATTTTTATACAAATTATAAAACAATTATTACTACATTTACAAAAACTTCAGAGATTTTGATAGGACTATTTTAGTCATACACACTAACATAGGGAGTTAATATACTATGTCAAGTCTTCCAATTCGTGAATACTATTATGCACTTCCATTTAGTTAACTTTTCAGCTCATTTCTCCAGCTTTCTATCATAGATATCTGGTATAATTTTTTAAGTTTTTTCCTTGAGTACTTCATGTTCTCTGGAGCAAATATTCTGTGCAGAAGCCCAAATTCTTACTGATTCCTTCAAGTGAACTTTAGTGAAATGGTTTTCTCTGTCTATTGTGGAGACCATGATAGGAGTGATAGATATTGAATTACATCTCTCCTGCAAAGGAATTTTAGCAGCACCATTTGACAGGGAGATCTATATTCAAAATACATCCAGAACTAAAATATTAAATATCAAAGGAATAACAACCAATCAATATATAGTACAGGCACATGAATTAGTAAAGAAGCACAAAACTGAATAAATATATTAAGAAATTGCATATACTCAGTCATAAGAGAATTATAAATTAAAATTACCTCCAAGGTTCCACCTACCCTGTCAAAAGGGCTAGTATTAGGCAAAACACACACACACACACACACACACACACACACACACACACACACACAGAATGTTAAGGTGTAGGGGAGAAGGAATTCTCATATATGACTGGCAGAAGTGAAAGTTAGGGTAATCACTCTAGAAAATAGAAGGGAAGTTCTCTAAAAACTAAAATCTCAATCTAGCATATTATCCAGCCATATCTGGGTATGCAACTGAAGGAGTTGAAGAAAGCACACAGTAGAGACGCTGGCAGGCCTGTCTTTATGAGGTCCAACATGCATCAACATCATAGAATCAATTCACATTTCTATGAAAGATGAATGGGTAAAATCAATGTGGTATTATATAAAATGGAACATTATCTAGCCATTAATACTGAAAAATGGTGGAAGCAGAGATACTGTGCTAACTGAAATAATCCAGACACAGAAGAAAAGTGTCTCATGTGTTATTCTCAAATATGAAATCTGAAAAATTAATAAGACCATCTGAGCAGTGATGGTGCACGCCTATAATCCCAGCACTCAGGAAGCAGAGGCAGGCAGATCTCTGTGAATTTGAGGCCAGCCTGGTCTACAAGAGCCAGTTCCAAGTCAGGCTACAAAACTATAGAGAAACCCTGCCTTGAAAAACCAAAAATAACAATAATAATAATAAGACTAAAGGCAGGAGGGTTATAGGAAAATGGGAAGGAGAGCAGGGGGCTTGATAATTATGGGAATGAAAAATTTTTATAGTGAAAGCCAGTGTTTTGCACACATCACAGACACTCTTTAAAAAGAGACATCCAAATCACTCTAGTTTGCTCACACCCTCTGGCAAGTGTGGGACGAAAAGAAAGGCCTAAGAGACAAAGAACTACAGAACTATGAGGGATAAATTCCTGTTTCAGACATTGGTAGTAACAGCTCAAAAGAGAATAAATGCTTTTCTGGCACTCCCCTCTGTAGCTTTTATATAACACTCTTCCTTCAGTAGGAACAGATTGACTCTATGCTGTAGTCTTGAGATTGGAGTTTGAAAAGATCCCGTACTATTATGCAGTAGAAGTTGGTTGTTTTCCTTGTCATTGATCAAAGAGCAATGGTTGCTTAAGAAATTATATAATAGCTTAATGGGCTGTCTAGAGACTAAGTGAATGACAGGATATTGACATTTTTCAGAATTTAAGAATATGTTCTCTGTGGGAAGGTAGAGTACCTGTTTACTTCTCCTCCATTCTAAAAACAACTAAAGACCTTGGACATTGTTCATAGGAAGGGGCAGACAAGTGGGAGAAAATAGAGAGAGATCTGGATCGAAGGTAGAATAAATAATAGTGTAATAAGTTTTCAGAATTTTCTTCTCAAGTCTAGGGAGTTGACTCAGTGAGTAATGTGCTTGCTGACTATATATTCAGAACCCTTGTGAGAGACAGGCATGGTGGCATGTCTCTGATCGCAGGCACTGGGAATTTGGGAACATAAAGACAAATGGATTTCAGAGATTGTTGACCTATCATAGTTTACTTTGAACAAGACAAACAAAAGCAACTTGGGAAATAAAGGATTTATTTGACTCACAAAGTCCGTCATGGAGAAAAGCCAAAGTAAAAACTCAAGACAAGAAATCATCAAGGAACAGTGTTTACTGACTTGTATTGGAGTTTGTGTTCAGTTATAGTCCAGACACCCTTGTCTAGGATGGTTCCACACAGTAGTATGGGTCCTCCTATATCAATGAGCAATAAGGAATATTTCCCAGAGGCGTATTAGGGGTCATACCATATTGTAAAATGGCAATTCTTCAATTGAGGTTCCTTTATTTCAGGTGTGCCAAGTTGACAACCAAGACTAGCCATCACAGTGAGCCCTGGGTTCAGTGAGACTTTCTTTCCCAAAGAAGGTGGCGATGGAATTGAAGAAGATTTCACAAAGTCAATCTTGGGCTTCCACACATTTTATTCTACAACTAAATGAACCTTCACACATGCATAGACCCCCACACACACACACCTTAACACACACTTTTGTTCTTTCAGGCCAAAACAGAGTTCCACCAGAATCTTCTTGGAAGGTCCTTTCCCAAGGGAGAACCTGCCGTTCAACATGCAGTGATATGCTATGCCAGGAGACACACCACTGGAGCTCTTAGTTATTCAACCTATATGAACAGTCAGAGAACTGATAAGCCACTTGGTGTTTCCACCAGGACAAAACTATAAAATGTTAGACCTATATTCACAAATCATAGCACTAGTAGGCAGCCCAGTCCCTACAATGTCAGCAGACATAGAACCCTTTGTCTACTTACTTTTCCTGAATGACACATGGAACACATTACCAACAGATATCTATTGGCCCAGGAAAGAATACAGGTCTCCACTGATCACAGCAAAAACCATTAGGTAGGGGTTCCAGCACTACTACAAGGATGATGCGGGTGCCACATACTGAAATAGAATCCAAAGGGAAAAACTTCAGAGACCAAGATGCCTTGGAACCACAATTAGAATTACTAAGGAGCCATCAAAGGGGGCAAATATCCATGTTACTATATGCTGAAGTGGTCAGACATTTCAAAGAAAATACTGTTGAACAAAGAAAAAGGTAGAAACTATCAAAGATACAGAAGGCATGTAAGAGAACAATCTCTTTCTCTCTCTCTCTCTCTCTCTCTCTCTCTCTCTCTCTCTCTCTGTCTGTCTCTCTCTCTCCCTCTCTCTCTCTCTCTGTGTGTGTGTGTGTATGATCATGACACCTTTGGGCTTTTCTTGTTTGATTTTGTTGTAGGGCAGCCAGCAACTCTGAAGACAGGCCTGCCTGCTCATGTTCTGTGTGCCAGACATTGTATAGGGCCTTTTGTTTTGTGAATTATTTCATATTAAGGATAATTTACCTTACTCCAGAAAATGGAAAGAGTTGCCTTTTTATATGGATATTAACATCCTGGTCATTTTGAATAAAAATGTAGAAATTCTAAAAGGCTCAAATATGGGGTGCACTCTTTCAAAATGCATTGTTTGTTATTTATACATTGGGTTGGTGTGTGTGTGTGTGTGTGTGTGTGTGTGTGTGCATGTGTGTGTGTGTAGACCAGGGATTGATGTAGGGTGTCCTGCTCTATCCTATTTTTTTTTTGGTTTCTCACTGAGCCTGGAGCTCTCCTACTTGGCATTCAGCCCGGCCAGCAAGCTCCAGGAATCTTCATTTCTCAAACTCCCCAGCACTGGGTTTCCATGAATGCATTACAATTTTTGCTTTAATGTGGGTTCTGGGGATTTCAACTCAGGTCTCACACTTGTAAAGCAAGAACCTCACTGACTCAGCCATTTCCCCAATTCTCTGTGGCAAAAACTTTCTGGAACTTTCTGTACTTTTGGTACACTCATAAAATTCTACTGGATTCCAATTCTAGGAGATTCAATTACTGTTGTACAACTCCTCCTGCTATGACTATATTAATAAAGCATTAAAAAGTACCAGTTATGGCTGGAGCAGTGATGGTGCATACCTTTAATCACAGCACTTCAGAGGCAAGAGGTAGAAGCAGGCAGATCTCCAAGAGTTCGAGGCCAGCCTGGTCTACAGGGTGAGTCCCAGGACTACTAGGGTTATTATACAGACAAATCCTGTCTTGAAAAGAAAAGAATCTAATTGTTTCAGGAACAGTATATCACCAATGCAATGCTGTTACTGTTTTGTTGTTTTTTGAGACAGAGTTTCACTGTGTAGCTCTGACTATCCTGGAACTTGCTCTGTAGACCAGGCTGGCCCTGAACTTAGAGACCTGCCTACCTCTGCCTCCTGAGTGTTGGGATTAAAGATGTGCACCACCACCACCCAGTTCAATGCTGCTTTCTGTCTTCTTTAATAGCTTGACCCAGTCATTCTCTACTACATTGTTTTTTTAATCTCCAAGATATTTTCTGTATTTTGAATATATATTACAGGTTTTCTTAGTGGCTGTTTGGTCTTAATTATCCAGCACTCCACTGTATTATTTATACAAAGGTATTCAAGAACAAAGCATGCTTTTATTCCTCTCTAACATTCACACAGAAGTGACATTTTATATGACTAGCTTTTCCATCTAATAACATATCCTTCAGAAGTTCCCTAGTAATGCATGAGATGATATTCCATTAATGGCTATCATTTTCTTTAACCAGGCTTGAATCTATTGACACTAAGCATTTGTTCCATCTTCTCACATTACACTTTTCAAGAATTGTATTGTCTTCTGCACCTATGCAAACCTGTGTATAGATCAAGTTTCCAGGAGAAAAAGCAAATATTTAATTAGAACTGAGCACATAGGATCCATCTGTAACTTCTGCTAGGTTTTTCTAAAATACTAACTATGCTTTCATAAGTATTTCAGAAGTAAAGTTGATTAAACTTTGAAAATAATTTATTTAGACATTTTTAGTGATAGCCCAACATCCTTACAAAAATCTTAGGAAATACTACAGATAAATCTCAACTCAGCAATTTTAATTCACCACTAAAACTAACATGCATTTGTACGATACAAGAAAGCTCAACCCACCGAAAGGGGGTTGGTATCCATTGGCAATGTGTTTTATGTGTCATTCAGTGAAGGTAGATAAACACAAGGCTGTATGCTTGCTGCCATTGTGGGGAAATAGTTGTCATACCTAAAGGAAACTTCACTTATGCGATACTTAAAGGGGAAAAATTTATAACTCTTTTATGAACTTGGTTTTAAATACAACATAGGAAATATGCATTCTTAATTAATTTCTTCTATGAATATTTATTGACCATATCTTTATTATATGCCTATATATATATCTATTCTAAGATATTTAGGATATGGAAAGAAACACCCTCTTCTTGTGGAACTTATGCTCTGTTGGTCGAGAGGAGACAAATCAAATATTCAAAGGGAGAAGAGACTGGCAAATATGGCTGCATTAGAAAGGAAGGAAGTTGGGTGATGCCAGGGATAGGAAATAATTTTACAACGAAAATATCATAAATTAATTTATTTTTAGCTTATTCGGAAGGTGATCAAATTTTACATTGCCTTTCTTAGTAAAATCCTAAGTCTGTGAAACGCACCTTTCAATCACACATCTTAGTAAAGATCACAAGAAAATCAAGAAAATAATACACAAGGCATCACACCAAGTGGTTAAGCTGCAACTTCTTTTCATGCAAGCAACAGCCTATGAGGTAGGTGTGGCTTTTGTTTGCTTAGGAATTTGGATATAGGAGCTTTAAGTAGCTTTCCTAAAATCAAAATGTCTTATTCCATTAGAGAAAGGGAGAAAGAAATAAGGAAGAGAGAGAGAATGGGGGGAAAGAAAGGGTGGAGAGGTAAAGGATGAAGGAAGGAAAGAATGGATAGCTAGAGGGGGACAGAAGGAGGGAAGGAAGGAGGGAAGGAAGGCTGAAGAGAGAGGAAGAGATACAATGATGGCGAGGGAAGGAGGGAAGGAAGAATGGTGGGAGGAAAGAAATAATGAGGGGAGAGGGGGAGAAAGGAGGAAGGGTGTTCTTGAACTTGACCCAGGACTCACACATATAACCATCAATTTAGGTATTATCAATACCAAGATAACTCTTGCTAAAGCATGTGCTCCGTAACAACTCTCCTCTACACCACTGGAGGGAAACTAGAGATGCCACTTAATTGATAAGCACTCTCTGCAAATTACCAACCAGATGATTGGCAAATTATTTTGGAGTTATTTGGCTAGTTATTTGAGAATGATGAGGATTTATTAGACTGTTGGCTCCAGATTGAGCTGAATAACTATTGTGGAATATTAACTTGAGTTGTCTTACATTCATTTATGCTGTAGACTGTTGGTTTAATGATGCAAAGATGGATTGCATTCATTTATGTTGCATTTGTTTAATTCTGTAAAGCTGTGTTACTTTGCCTTTCTAAAACACCTGATTGGTCTAATAAAAAGCTGAATGGCCAATAGCAATGCAGGAGAAAAAATAGGCAGGGCTGTCAGGCAAAAAGAATAAATTGGAGGAGGAAATATGGGGAGAAAAAATGAAGGAACGAGAAAAGGAGAAGGAGAGGAGGACATCAAGGGCCAGCCACCCAGCTACATAGCAAGCCAAGGAGTAAGAAGTAAAGGAAGGTATTTACATAGGGAAAGATAAAAGCCCAGAGGCAAAAGGAGATGGGATAATTAAGTTAAGAAAAGTTGGCTAGAAAGAAGTCAATCTAATGCCGGGCACTCACAAGTAAGAATGACTAAGCCTCAGTGTGATTTATTTGAGAGCTGGGTGGCACACCCCCGCAAAGAGCAAAGAGAAAAAAAAAACTACAAATGACCAGCACGTGGATCAGGAAGGGATAATGCTAGATTCCTGGAACAACTTCCAGCAAGTTCTGGGCGTATCCCTGCCTTTCTTCTTCCCACTACACAATGGGACAACACCTGGCAACTTCCAACCAAGCATTCTGCAAAGCTGCAGTATTGTTTAGCCATAGAGGTCCTATGGATCTCACACATTTCAAGTAAACAGGAAGATATAGGCAAAACTATTAATTTCAACATAGAAGATTCCCAAAGAGGAAACAGAGTGACCAGCTGCTGAGCTAGAGGCACCCTTGTGCTAGAGCATTAAAACCATGGGAGACAGACAGCATGGCTTCTTTAGAGGTCATGTGAATGGTAGGAAGGGCAGTTCCTTAGAAGAGGGGATGAGGGTAAAAGATGTCACACAAACTACATACGGCTTCAAAGAAGTGAGCATGGCATCAGGAATTACACAGAAAAAAACTAACTCTATAAGGCCAATATACTTGAGCTTGCAGCTAGACAACTTTGTGTTTAAAAACAGAACAGATACAATTAAATACAATACTGGTCCCTCTGTATGGAACCAGGGGCTTGGTCAGCTTCATCACTGTAGTCAGTGTGGAGTTCCCGAAGCCAGAAAACGTATTTTAGACTTCCCTGTTTTCCAAGATCAATGAATAGCCCCTGTTACATCTGCTAAATGAAAGAGTAAATAGACAAATAAATTATATCCTCGACCCTCCTAAAACCTTCTATGACTATACATTACCTGGGAAAAGTCTATTCCTCCAATCAAAGCAATCCAAACAATTGCTCAACTATTCTCTACCTACAGTTTGAGCTTGATGACACCATGCTATAGACAGATCAAAAAGGCTCCATTATACATTTGTCAACTTCCATACCACTCTTTCTAGTCATCTCTTATGTGAGAACAAGCTGTACCTGCTTATTCATGGGGTCCAAGACCTAAGGAGCTTACAGTCCTAAAAGCAGGTAGGTGTTAAGTAAATAAATGAGTTGATACACAAATTAATATATAGAACCTGAAAAAGCTGTGAGAAGAAAAAGGAAAAGTGATTTCTTAGACAAAAAATTCAAAAGTATATCCAGCCAGAGGAGGGAATGGATAAACACAGACCAAAGCTTGAACTTTCTCTCTCTCTCTCTCTCTCTCTCTCTCTCTCTCTCTCTCTCTCTCTCACACACACACACACACACACACACACACACACATACACACTACACACACACACACGACCTATAAAATGAATGGTTTCATTAATGTTTCAGGAATAGAGCATTTGCCAAGTAATATGGACAAAGTCACAGATTCTATACCCAGCACTGAAAACGAAGAAATAGTAAGAGAGGAAAGTAATTGTAGATAATATGATGTAGGAGGGTCATCTGTCTATGTGTTACGTTCATTGGTTAATAAAGAAACTGCCTTGGCTTTTGATAGGACAGCAGCTTAGATAGGCAGAGTAGACAGAACAGGATGCTGGGAGAAAGAAGCAGAGTCAGGTAGATGCCATGCTTCTCCTACCCAAGACGGATGGTGGTTAGTATCTTCCCGATAAGCCACCACCTCATGGTACTACACACATTAATAGAAATGGGTTAGTCAAGATGTGAGAGTTAGCCAATAGGAGGCTAGAACTAATGGGCTAGGCAGTGTTTAAAAGAATACAGTTTCCATGTAATTATTTTGGGTAAAGCTGGCCAGGCTGCCAGGAGCCAGGCTGCAGCCCGCCGCTCCTTTTACAATAATACAGTTCTAACTTAGAGACACTTAATACTTTTATAAAAGCCATGTACTAAACTCTATATATGTGCTTTCATATGATTTTGATAAATGATTTGATTAAAAATTATATTTAAACTATAGTTCCTTGATGGACAATGTAGTTCTATTATATCTGTGAGATAAGTTCAAGGCATTTTGTCATTTGTTCATTTCTTTGTTTGTTTTTAATATAGTGAAATGAGATTACATCATGACAGGCTTAACCCTGAGAACCCAGTGTTCTATTCAAACAACAGAAAGTGTAGCATAGGAAATAATGAAAGGTGTCATCAATGAGCTGGGAGTTTAAGAGAAATTCTGGAAGCGTAACGAATAAAGTGTGGTTGGGTACAGCTGACAGCAGTCAGATTCTACAACCAAAAATTTGTAAGCTGATAGTACAAGAAAAGCAGAGAACATTCTCATTAAACCACAAAGCAGAAGTCAAGGTATGCCATCTGGTCCTTTTACAGAAATTTAAACTACATAACTGTATCTATGTAGTTGAGCCCCTTCCCACTCCACTGTGTGCTGTCACCAGTGAGAGCTTTTTCTCATGCTGGGAGGCTAAATAACTCACCTCCAGTACAACCCATTGTAAAGAAAACAGCAAAGTTAGCTTGAGGTAATGCTGAGTGGTGGATCTCACAGGATGAGAGAACGGGTAAGGATAGCACTCTACATCAAAGTAAGATCTTCCTTGATTTGGTTCTTTGACTTCTACTCATGCACTGCACAAGGAGCAGTGACTGTTGTTCCCTCCAGCCAACACATCCAGCCCTTCCAGGACAGAGGATGTCAGCTAGGGAATACTTCCAGCTAGGGAGAAACTTAGGTGAGCTTCCTATGAGCAATCTTTTCTTTCATTCATAGAAATGAACAGGCAGCAAACAATCACCATAAAAACCACACATTTCAGTAAACAAGGAGAATGCTTAAGCCAAGAAGAAATAGAGCTATTTCAAAAAAATGAAAATTGGGACCAAGAGGGACTGGAGAGAAGGTGACATTTATGAAATAAAAATATTGCTGGCATGAACAGTAAGAAATCTAAAGAAAATACAAAACCAATAGATTTTTGAAATATTTTACAAAGCTTGAAACATAAATGGAAAGATTAAGTAATAAATTAAAGGCACATTAATGATCTAAAATGTATAAATCTGATGAGCCAGCAAGATGACTTAGTAGGTAAGGGCATTGGCAATCAAGCCGCATGACCTGAGTTCAATCCTCATGATCCATGCTGTGGAAGGGAGAAACTGATGTGGAATTTCCCTCTGTATGCTATGAATATGTTTTATTACCATTGGCTAATAAATAAACTGCATTGATCTATGACAGGGCAGAATATAGCTGGGTGGAAATTCCAAACAAAGATACAGAGTGAAAGATGGCAGAGTCAGGAGATGGTCTTAACCACGCCCACTTAACATTAAAAAATTGCTCCTGGTCAGAAAGGAATTCAGATACACAATAGAACAAATTCATACATAAAAGACCTCTAAACAAGGCACAGTGTGTTTTAAAAAATATCCATAGGCTTGGGAAAGATAAGAAAAAGAGTATAGTAATAGTTTTTAAAAAATAAAACAAAGTCTTTAAAGAGACAGTAAAAGTAAGATAAAAGAGTGACTATTAAAAAGTAATAGAATAAAAAAATAAGCCATGTAAAAATGAAAAATATACAGAGTCTGGATTCTGTATATTATTATATAATATTTACTTTGTATTTTTTGACTGTTAATGAGCTAACTATGAAGAAACATTTGATTCTGGGGGCTACTAAGCTAAATCAACATATATAAAGGTATATTGACTTTAAACTTTGAGTCTAAGGATATGTTACCTTAGAAAAGAGGTTCTGCTTTTTTTCCTCACAGAGGATGGGAATGTGGATTCCTTCCAGGCTAATGTGGTTTGATGGAACAAGGGCCCCTGATAGGTCTCTAATATCCCTAAAATAATTCTTCCATCAAAGAGCAGAAAACAGTTTGAATAAAACTATGCTCAAAATCCCAATGATCACAGTCAATTTCTAAAAAAACTGGGGAGGGGGATATGTTATAAAAATGAATATTTTGCATTGGTATTGATCTTGGTCTATTTTTACAGATTTCAGGTTGATTTAGTTACATTGTGCATATGTATATTTTTATGCTTGTTTAAGGTATTATGTTTATACAGTCCATTTAAAAATATAATGTATAATTAAAATTACAGATTAATATAGTCGTCTATAATAGTCAAACTTGTAGTAATATTAGGTTTTCTAGATGTATAGTCAAACTTGTAGTAATATTAGGTTTTCTAGATGTATAAAAATATATTTCAGATAGATAGGTATTCTTCAAACCTTTCAAATACCTATAGAATATGACATTTAAAATGTTTTAAAAACTTAGACTTTTTTTGACAGTGAGGCATGTCTGCTTCTGGCAGCACAATTACTTGAAGAGGATGATGGGCATCAACGTGGGTCCTTATGGAGTTTGCTAGGCAACTGAGCAAGAAACTGCTCTTGTTTGGACCTCTGGACCTCTTGATGGTATGCTGTACGAACGAGACATACAGAACCCAAAGAAAAATGACTGCTGAACTTTCCTAAAGAAAGTGAGATAACCCTTCAGGGTTCCTGCTTCATGAAAAAGTCTTCCAGACATTCTGCAGGACATAAAAAAAAAATGATGGATGAACTGACAATATAAGCGAAACAGACTTTCAGATATCCTGCTTCATGAAAAAGTTTGCCAGATACTATGGGTCTGTAGACTGAAGAAGAATCCCTCAACATTACAGAATGTTGGGTGACTGTCCAGATAGAGAGATATCCCTGTCAATTTTTGAGTTTTAGAATTTGCAATGCACTTGCTGTTTCTGGAGTCTTTGATGGAGTTTAAGAGAGACAGCTATAGCTATTTTTCCTTAGCTATGATGAAAGATAAATTAGGTATGAATAGAATATTTTCTTTAATTTTGTCAGATACAAATAGACTAAATATTGTAACTTAATTCTTGCTTGATACCTGTTTTGTTATATGCAATTTTTACTATGTTAAAGTTAAAATTCTTTTTATTTAGACAGAAAAGAGGGGATGATGTGGAATTTCCCTCTGTATGTTATGAATATGTTTTATTCCCACTGGTTAATAAAGAAATTGTTTTGGCCTATGACAGGGCATGGTATAGTTAGGTGGGAGGTTCAAACACAGATACAGATAGAAAGAAGGCAAAGTTAGGAGATGCCATGTACTTGCTGAAGGAGAAGGATGCCAGAACCTTACTGATAGGCCATAGCCCCATGATGATACACAGACTAATTGATTGGTCAATTTAAGGTATAAGTGCTAACTAGGAATATGCCCAAGCTATTGGTCAAACAGTGTTGTAATTAATAAAGGTTCTGTGTGACTATTTGGGTCTGGGTGGTTGAGAAATGAATAAACAGTCCCCAAAATTGACTCCAGCAAGCTGTCTTCTCTGACTTCCTGCATGTGCTACTTGATGCACCACACAGATACACACACACAAATAAATGTATTTTTAAAATAAAGTTGAATAAACCTAAGAAGAAATAGAAAACCCTGAATATAGTATACTTACAAAATTTAATAGAAATATATATATATATATATATATATCAGCTTTTTTAAAAAAGTCTTTTAAGAGAATACAGTGAGGGAAGATGAAAAAATGTAAGATTCCTTATGTGTAAAAAAGACACTCAAAGCAAGAAAGAGTTCATAATGAACAAAAAGGACCACCACCAAGCACATGCTGATGAATGTTTTGATCTCAAAGATGGAAGTAAAATAACTCAATATTTCAAAAGAGAAAAACTAAAGAAGCAAATCGTTCTGACTTCACATCTTCATCATTAAGCCTGGAAGGAAGGCTTAAGTTAAAGGAAGGAAGGCAGGGAAGGGGGTGAGCTTTTACATGGAGATTCTTAAATAATACCCTTAAAATTCTTTTGGACATCAATTACAGAAGACAGAAAATCAAAGAGTTTATTTCCTTCATGCTCTACTTGGCATTTTAATGGACATATACTCTATACATATGAAAAAAACTAAGACAAAGTACAATTAGAATACAAGGAACAAAGGAGATGCATTGAAATGCTGCAAGAAAGCTTTAAAATTGAGACTTGGCCTTTGGAAGCTCTCAGTGTGGATAACTGTTTCCATTTCCACGTATACAGTTGCTATGTGCACATCTACAAGTCATAGTGAAAATGTCCCTCTGGACACCCCTGCACAGTTTCCTACTTGGGAGAGCTCATAACCTTTAATTCCTGGATGACCTTGAACTGCATGAGCCAGATTTATCATGCTCCACCCCAGAATCTTCCAACATCATTGTGCACACCCAAGAAACCAATCCTTTGGGAGATTGTCACCACTAGACCATATTACAACAAGAACATGAAGCTGGAGAGATGCATCAGTAAAGGTCCAGAGTCAGAAACTGTGCTGGGAAGTTCACAACTATAGCTTTTATAACTGCAGCTCCAGGAGATTCAATGACTCTGTCATCCTAGAGCAACTACATTCATGTGCATATCTCCCCCATACACATATACTTAAATAGACTGTCTTAGGCCACTTGTCCTCAATAGGCAAATTGAACAAAGCAGAAGAGATTTATTCAGTGCCTTCACCTTAGCAAGAGGAGCAAAAAGATCCAACAATACTCACCAAGTCCATTTTCAAGGTTCTTAAATGAGGTTTAGGTTAAAATAGATGATAAGATTATATATAACTAAGGTCAAGGTGTGGTCCTGTTCATCAGTGACCCATCATTATCTCAGTCTCTACAGCAGTGTTGCCTGAAAAGTCGTCAGAAGAGTATGAAATCTCTTCAAGAGTCAAGCTCCCTTTCTGATTCACACCAAGCTTTTAGCCTTTTCCTTCTCCAAGACTGAGATTCCTGAAAAAATTCCAGTTTCTTAGGACCTATCCTTTCAATAGTATAGTAGCCAAAGGAGAGTCAGTGTCTCCTTAGAATATCTTCATTCCTTCCTTGATGGTTAGAACCTCCTCAGCTCTGTCTTCACTCCTTTGACTCTCAGGAATTCTCAACCATGCCTATGACCGCTCCCCACTGAGTTATCTTACAAACAGACACAGAAGCATCCCATCCTCCATTTTACTTTGAAAAACTCATGTTATCAGCTGTCATGATAATGGGAAGTTTCCTCAGGCCTGATAACCATTCGTGACTGAGGTTAACAGTTATCAGAACGTATAGAAACTATTCCAGAGCACTATGTTCATGAACGTTTCATTTCACATCATTCACTGACTACTGGTTTTCAAAAAAAAAGGATGATCCACACAGACTAAAAAAAAATTACTAAGGTTCATCAGCATTGATGTAGGAACATTCTGTAATACATAGTCTTTGGTCAAAACTAATTAGGAATTATGAACATTTCATAAAGAGTGGGGACTGAGACAGGGCACTGAATAAATGCACTTACTGACCAAAGTGCTAGGAGCTGCTAAGAGAGATTCTACAGAGCTGCGAACTACTTTTTCAATAAAATTTCGATGTAGAAACCTAGCGTTTAGCAAAACAATTCAACTATGTGCTGACTGTCTCAACTGTTAAAGAAATGTGAAATCATTTCTTGGGTGGTAATTTGGGTTTTGTTAATGAGTTCCTCTGGGACAAAATATTAACATTTTTATATAATGTGAGATATAGACCTTGGTTTGATATTCTTATATGTGATAAAATGGTAGCCATAATCCAAACAGACTAACACATCCAGTATCTCAACCAGTTACCTGTTTGTACATGTTATTCTTTTCACCAAAATATAAAATGGTAATACCCTGACATTTCAAAGTATTTCAATATACAGTATTATGTTTCTAAATAACTATGTGAGATATCACTTTTAGGTTTATGCTAATTATCCTGTGAATAAATATTTAACAGTGAGATAGTCCTAACAGATATTAATCAACAGTTTGACTATGACAGTTTCAACCAGTATTTATTTACATATACATAGTAGGCTTTTAAATAAGCTAAACACTATAAGTTAAAATAACACAAGAAAGTTATATGTGTGCTAATATCATTGTATTTTTATAATTGTTGTCTCAGAGATGTTAAATTGCTTTACTTGTGGTACACATATTTTCCATTTCTTTAGAAGATATATCATAAGTAAGAGCAAAAATATATTTTAAAAAAGTAATAGAAAATTATGCAAAAGCAGTTTGAAAAACAAAAAAAATTGACAAAGTATTTACAAAATGTAAAACAGTGTTCTGACCTAGTGCCTCTAGAATGATAAATGTGAAAGAACATTTACTGGTCACATATACCAAAAAAAAAAAAAAACCCAAGAAACAACCTAAGAATATATGAAACTTTTGCTTACAGAAATCATTATGTCATACTTTGGGATGTTTTATAATTAATTGAAAAAGGACTTTGTAGTTCTCACAAGGATCTTTCTACAAGATGCATCAAAAAAATGGAGAGTAGAAGAAAACTAAACAGTTGACTCTTGGTTTATTCTTTTCAAAATTAACTTCTATTTTGTTTGAGGGTTTTGCCTACATAGAAGTGTACCACATGTGCAGTGGCCATAGAGGAGAGAAGAGGGTGTTGGATACTTTGGAAAAGGAGTTACAGGTGGCTGAGAACCACTGTGTAGGTGCTGAGAACTGAGTCAGAATCCTCTGCAAGAGCAGCAAATGCTCTGAACAACTGAGTTATCCAGTCCCATGGCTTACGATTTTTAAAATGATTATCAAATAAACTGGAAGTTTCAACAAAGTGAGGGTATTATCTACAGGAATGTGAACTGAAGCAAGAATGAAGGAATATTTGGGGGGCTGTAATCAGATTGATGACTACCTTCATTGTCATCATAGAACTTTCATCCAGCAACTGATGGAAGCAAATATAGAGATCTACAGAAAAACACTGGGCCGAGCTACCAGAAGCCAGTCTAAGAGAGGGAGGAGTGATAATAGTGATAATAGGAGCAAAGGGGTCAAGACCTTGATGGGGATACCCATGGAAACAGCTGACCTGAGCTAAGAAGAGCTCACTGATACTGGACTGATAGCAGAGAAGCTTGCATAGGACCAAACTAGGACCACTGAATGTGGCAGACAGTTGTGAGATTTGAGTAGTCTGTGGGGGCCACTGGCAGTGGGACCAGAATCTATCCTTGGTGCTTGAATGGTGTCTTGCAGCATGTTCTCCTTGGAGGAATACCTTGCTCAGCCTAGAAATAGAAGGAAGGGCCTTGGTCATGCTTAGAAGTAAAGTGTGAGACTTTGTTAACACCACATGGGAAGTCTTATCCTTTCTGAGGAGTGGATGGAGGTGGGGTACAGGGAAGGGTGGGGTGGGAGAAAAGAAGGGAGTGGGAACAGGGATAGCTATGTAGAATGAGGGAAAAATGTATGAAATTTTTTTAATAAAGTAATTTTTTTTAAAAAGACAAGAATAACACAAAGAGCTTCAAATAAAGGGCTTTACTTTGCTTACTGATTGTAAAATACTCAAAACCTTGGTGTGGTAAGAAGCCATTAATATACAAGTTACTAAGTAATGACTTGCTTGCCAGTCGGACTTGGAACCACCCCTTGGATTTTGTTCCCCCAAGACCCACTCTGTCACCCAACCCCTTCTGCCTCACCATCATCCTAGCAGCTAACCCTACCCCACAGCTCCAGCAGACATAGGCCCAGGTATAGTACATACCAGTCAGAAGAATAGCACTCCCTCCCCCTGGGCTCTACATTCTGATCTAAAACTTCAGAACGAGACTTCTGCTTTACTATGGAGAAGATTGGATCCGGGACCCAAGTCTTCCAAAGCACCAGCAGAGACATCCTACTGGATGTGAAGACTACCCGGTCACAAGAATCCTTGTCCACTTCCACCAGAAGACCAGAGAAAAACAGAAAAAAGAAACAAAACACCCATTCAATAAATGCAGACAGGAATCAACACCTGAAACTACAATCATCCTAAATCCAGATGGCTAAATACCAGTGTAAAGATGCAATAACAGAAAGAACAATGTAACACCACCAGAACCAGTTATCCCATGACAGCAAAATTAGAACATTCCAATGCAATTGAAGCACAAGAAAATTACCACGAAAATGACTTTATGAAGATCACAGAGGTCCTTAAGGAGGAAATGAGAAAGCTCCTTAAATAAATTGAGGAAAAGACAAACAAAAATTGGAAGAAATCAATAAATCCCTTAAAGAATGCCAAGAAAAAACAAACAAGCTCAAGACCTGAAAATAGAAATAGAGGTAATAAAAAAAAAACACAAAGAAGGAATTCTGGAACTGGAAAATCTGAGTGAGTGAATAGGACCTACAGATGCAAGCATCACAAAGAAAACACAAGAGATGGAAGAGAGAATCTCAAGCATTGAAGACCTAGAGAAAATATAATCATCAGTCAAGGAAAATGTTAAATCTAAAAAATCCCTAACACAAAACCAGGGAATCTGGGACATCATGAAAAAACCAAACCTAAGAATAATAGGAATAGAAAAAGGAGAAGAATCCCAGCTCAAAGGCCCAGAAAATATATTCAACAAAATAGTAGAAGAAAAGTTTTCCAACTTAAAAAAAGACATTCCTATAAAAGCATAAGAAACTTATAGAATATCAAATAAACTACAGCAGAAAAAAGTTACCTCTTTGCATAATAATCAAAACACTAAACATATAGAATAAAGAAAGAATATTAATAGCTGCAAAGGAAGAAAACCAAGTAATATATAAAGAAAGACCTACCTGAATTACACCCAACTTCTCAATGGAGACTCTAAAATCCAGAAGAACCTGGACAGACCTTTTGTAGACTCTAAGATACCATGAATATCAGCCCAGAGTACTATACCCAGCAAAAATTTCAATCACCATAAATGTAGAAAGCAAGATATTTCATGATAAAGTCAAGTTTAAGCAGCATCTATCCACAATTCCAAACATACAGAAAGTACTACAAGGAATACTCCAACCAAAGAAAGTGATCTACATCCACTAAAAGCATAGGCAGTAGATAATCTCACACCAAAAAAACCCAAAGAAGGGAAATACACGCACATACACACACACATACACACACAACCACACACACACACAACCACACACACACACACACACACACACACACACACACAACTACCACCAACAATAACAAAAAATAATCAGAATTATTCATCACTGCCCATTATTATTTTTCAGTATCAATGGACTCAACTTACCAATAAAAAGACATAGGCTAACAAAATGGATCTGAAACAGGATCCATTCATCCTTCTGCGGCATACAAGAAATACACTTTAATATCAGAAACAGATATTTTCTAAATGTCAAGGGTCAAAAAAAGGTTTTCCAGTCAGAGGGACTGAAGAAACAAGCTGGTGTAGCTATCCTAAAGTCTAACAAAATAGACTTCAAACTAAAATTAATCAAAAGAGATTGAGAAGGACATTTCATATTCATCAAAGGAAAATTAACAGAAAGATGACGTCTCAATTCTTAACATTTATGCCCCAAATACAAACATACCCTCATTTGTATAAGAAATATTACTAACACTTAAATCACACATAAATAGTGATAGACTTCAGCATTCCACTCTCACAAATGGACAGGTTTCTCAGACAGAAACCTAACAGAAAAATACCAGAACTGTCAGATGTTATGACTTAAATGAATCTAACAGGTATCTACTGGACATTTCACCAAAACACAAAGCAAAATACATTCTTCTCATCACCTCAAGGAACCTTCTCCAAAATTGACCACATACTCACTTGTTCACAGAGCAAGTTTCAACAGATATCAAAAAAAGGGATAACCCCATGTATCTTATCAGATCACCATGCATTAAAGTTGTAGTTCAGCAACAACACAAACTACAGAAAGCTGAAAAACCCATGAGCCAAGGAAGAAATAAAGAAGAAATTAAAGACTTCCTAGAATTCAATGAAAATGAATGTACAGCATACCCAAACTTATGGGACACAATGAGAGCAGTGCTAAGAGGAAAGTTCACAGCACTAAGTGCCTACATAAAGAATTTGGAAAGAACTCATACTAGCAACTTAACAGCACAGCTGAAAGCTCTGGGACAAAATGAAGTAAACACATCCAAGAGGAGTAGACAGCAGGAAATAATCAAACAGAGGGCAGAAATCAATAAGATTAAAACAAAGAGAACAATACAAAGGACAAGGGATTGTTGAAACAAAGAGTTGATACTGTGAGAAAATTAACAAGATAGACAAACCTTTTTCCAAGCTAACTAAAAAGTAGAGAGATATTCATTTCTAAGAGAAATTGACAATTTCTTAATAGATGCTACATATAAAAATTAAATCAAGACCTGATAAATAATTTGAATGGAATTATAACCCATCAGGAAATATAAGCAGTCATTAAACATCTCCCAACTGGAAAGAAAACCCAACTCAGTGGCAGATGGTTTCAGCACAGATTTCTACCAGAATTTTAAAAAAAAACTAATATCAACAGTCATCAAATTATTCCACAAAATAGAAACAAAAAGAACGTTAACAAGTTTTTATGAAGTCATGGTCACCCTGATACCCAAACTACATAAAGACTCAACAAAGAAAGAGAATTACAGACCAATTTCCCTCATAAATATTGAAGCAAAAAATACTCATTAAAATACTGGCAACTCGAATCCAAGAAAACACATCAAAAATATCATTTACCATAATTAAGTAGAGTTCATACCAGAGATATAGAGATGGTTACCATAAAAAATATCTGTCAATGTGATCCACTGTATAAACAAACTGAAATAAAACACACACATGATCATGACATTAGATTCTGAAAAAGCCTGTGACAATATCCAACACACCTTCATGATAAAAGTCTTGGAGAAATCAGGTCTACAAGGAACATACCTAAGCATAATAACAGCAATATACAGCAAGATAACAACTAATATCAAATTAAATGTTGAGAAACTCAAAGCAATTCCACTAAAATCAGGAACAACACAAGACTGTCCACTCTCTCCATATCTGTTAAATATAGCACTTGAAGATCTAGCTAAAGCAATACAACAACAAAAGGAGATTAGGGGAAAGAAAGAAGTCAATTTATCTTTATTTGAAGATGATATAATACTGTACACAGGAGACCCCAAAACTTCTACCAGGGAACTGTTACAGATGATAAACACCTTCAGTGATGTGGCTAGATAAAAGGTCAACACACAGAGAGAAAAAAGTCAGTTGCCCTCTTACATGCAATGGATGGAGAAAGAAATCAGGGAAGCAACATCCTTCAAAACAGTCACAAATAACATAAAGTATCTTGGGGTAACTCTAACCAAGCAAGTGAGAAACCTGTATGACAAAACATTCAAGTCTCTGAAGAAAGAAATTGGAGAAAATATAAGAAGATGGAAAGATTTTCCATGTTCATGTATTGGTAGGATTATTGCAGTAAAAATAGCCATCTTACAAAAAACAATTCACATATTCAATGCAATCCCCATCAAAATTCCAACACAATTCTTTACAGACCTTGAGAGAATCATGCTCAACCTCATATGAAAAAACAAAAGAACCAGGATAGTCAAAACAATCCTATACAATAAAAATACTTCCATTGGTATCATCATCCCTGATTTCAAGTACTACTACAGAGCTATAATAATAAAATTAACATAGTATTGGTATAAACACAGACAGATGGCTCAATGGAATTAAATTGAAGACCAAGAGAGAAATACACACACCTACGGACACCTGATTTTTGAGAAAAAAAAAAGTTATATAAAGGAAGAAAGAAGGCATCTTCAACAAACAGTGGTAATATAACTTGATTTCAGCATGTAGAAGAATGAAAATAAATCCACATCTATCACCCCATACAAAACTCAAGACCAAGTATATCCAAGATCTGAACACAAATTCAGTAACACTGAACCTGATAAAAGAGAAAGTGGAAAATAGCCTTGAATGCATAAGCACAGAAGGCAACTTTCTAGAAGCCAATAGCACAAGCACTAAGATTGACAATTAACAAATGGGACCTCATGAAATTGAAAAGTTTCTGTAAGGCAAAGAACACTGTCAACAGGACAAACTTGGTATGTAATCACTTTTAAGTGGATATTAGCTATAAAGTAAAGGATTGCCATGCTACATTTCACAGACCCAGGAAGGATAGGTAACAAGGAAAAACATAGATCTCTCTGGGAAGGGGAAATAGAAGAAATGAGGGTAGGAACATGAGGGATCTGGTTGGAAGATGGACAGAGCAAGAGAGCACTAAAAGAGAAGACTGGAAAGGGGACACATTTCGGGGTCAGATAGAAACCTGGTGTAAGGGAAACTCCCAGCAATCTTCAAGGATGACCTAAGCTAAGACTCCAAGAAATAGCAGATAAGTAGCATACTGACCTTCTCCTGTTACTAGGCAAAACTTCCCATGGAAGGATTGGGATGCCTGCCCAACCACACAATCTTTGACCTACAGTCTGTCCTCCCTCTGGAATATGTGGTGATGTGTGTGTGTGTGTGTGTGTGTGTGTGTGTGTGTGTGTAAAACAGTGGTGTGGAAACTGTGTGATTGCCCAACTGATGACTGATACAGCCTCAGAATCATACCAGAGAGTGAGCCTCTCCTTAGCACTGCATGGAGTAGCAGGACTTAGAGGCCGGATAGCCCAAAGACCTAGAATAGAAACAAACATAATCAAAGAAAAAATGACAATATAATTATGTCAAACAATATTCTTCTATATTCATAGATTGGAGATCTCCACAATTGTCATTAGAGAGCCTTCATCCAGGGAAAAGGATGGAAATAGATGCAGAGAACTACAGTCAAGTATTGGACTGCCCTCAGAGAATTCTACTGAAGAGAGGGAGGAAGGATTGTGCTAACCAGGGTGGTCAAGACCATCACAAGGGAATCCACAGTAACAACTAACCCGGGTTCATAGGAGCTCACAGAATCTATACCTACAACCAGGCAGCCTGCATGGGACCTACCTAGGCTCTCTACATATGTGTGATAGTTGTGTAGCGTGGTCTACTTGTGGGAACCCTAGCAGTAGGAACAGTGGCTGACCATAATGCTTTGAATGAATTTTGCTGACCTATCCCTCATACTGCGTTGCCTTGTCCAGCCTTAATACAAAGGGAGATTCTTAGTCCTACCTCACTATGTAATATGCCATACTTTGTTTATACCCATGGGGTGCCTGACCTGATCCTTTCCAAATATAAACAGAGGAAGAGTGGATGGGGGTGCAGAGGGGGTGATGAGGGGAGGGGAGGGAAACAGAGGAGAGGATGGAGGAGAAACTGGTCAGTATGGAAAATGAATAATTTATTGAATCAAAAAGAGATACTAGGTCTTCCTGTCTATGATCTCCTAGAAACACTTAGAAAAGGGCTTCCTAAAAATTGAATATAGATTCTTTTCTCATACAATATACCCTCCTCTGAGTTTTTGCTCATCTCGCCTCCCCTTCAGTTCCATTCTTTTTCTGTCTCTCATTATAAGAGAACAGGCTTCTAAGAAATAACAACCAAACATGAGAAAATAATATAAGAACAAACAAAAGCTATCATATGATTGTTGGGCATGGCAACTCAACAGCAGAAGAATCCCAAGAGCAGGCACGAGAGTCAGAGCATAGCTTTGTTCCCCTATAGCTCTGCTATAGGCCCAAAGCAGTTCCTTTATTTATCAATGGTAATCATAGCATACAGAGAGAAATCCTACATCATCTCCCCTTTTCTGTTTAAATAAAAGGAAGGTTTTAACTTTAACATAGTAAAATTACATATCTATTTTATCTTTAATCATAACTAAGGTGAACTAAATTATTACTTCAACTCCATCAAAAATTGCAGAAGGGTATGATATTATCTAAGTAAACAATAAGTTCATTATAAGCAACTTCCAAAACTCTAGAATTGACAGAGACATCTTGCTGCCTGGACAGTCACCCAAAGTTTTTCTGTATTTTTTGAGGCATCCATCTTCAGCCTACAGGCCCACAGTACCCAGCAGACTTTTCCATGAAGCAGAAAATTTCAAAGACAGTTCCGCCTATATTATCAGTTTGTCAGTCACTTTTTTCTGTGTCCTAAAGAATGTCTAGCACACTTTTTCATGAAGCAAGAATCCTGAAGGATTGCCTCACTTTTAGGCAAATTCAATAGTCATTTCCTTGTGGGTCTTGCTCGTCCAGTTGATCATTCCAGGCAAGAGCAGTTTCTTGTCCAAATGGCTAACCAATTCCATAAGGAGCCTCTTTGATGTTCATCTTCCCCTTGAAGCTATTGGTGCTGCCAGGAGCAGACATGTCTCTGTCAAAAAAAAAGTCCTAACTTCTTAAAGCATTTTAAATGCCATATTCTGTAGTCTTTGAAAGGTTTGAAGAACACCTATTCATCTGAAATACATCTCTGTACATCTAGAAAATCTAACTCACATGACTATAAGCTTGACTATTATAGATGATTATCTATTAACCTATATTTCTTAATTATATACTACATTTTAAAATCAACTGCACAAACACTCTTAATCAAGAGCAGAAATACATACAGCATAACAAAATTGACCTTAAATTTGTATCAAGAAACCAAGATTCATACCAAGCAACTCTCTATAGCATATCCCCCTTTAAATGTAAGGAAACATTTACAAACAATATTTGGGAATATGAGCCTAGTTCTTCTCCAAACTGCTTCCTGTTTTTTATTGGGTGAAGTAATTTTTGAAGTATAAGGAGTTCAAAACAAGATACAACTGACTGAGGAAGTGCAAAACTATTGTAAAACTAGAAACAAAATTATTTTGGACACTTGGCCCTGAAAAATCAAGCAGTGATTGCCAAGGACATGCTTTGTGTCACAACAGTAGGACTGCTAACCAACTTCCTTGCAGATAGCACTAGTCAATTTCTTTTTCAGCCGAGATATCATTTTACGTAGCTCCAGGCTACAAAAAAGTAGTTTGATCCCTGTAAACAGGATGTACACTTCAGGGTAGTTAGCTTCAATCTCCCCAGTTAGCCCGTCTCTGTGTTGGCATGCTTTGCATTCTTCTTTTCTCTTGTTTTGTTCTTCATGTTCCATAAATCTCTATGGACTTCCTGCTTATCCTTGGCTTCCAGTGCTCTAGAATGCTAGAATTAATTATTTCTGATGATTCTAAGGAGAGTGGGGTACGTATTGGCACAGTTTTCATTTCCTAATGGCCGGTGATCTGCAGCTCTTTAGTCCCTTACCACATCCTTTCTCCTGTAGGTAGCTGTAAGACGTCCTGAGCAGTGTCATGGTTCCTGACCTAGCTGCTTGTCAATACTGTGGACTCTCCTATCTCATTACACCATTTCCCTGCTAAAGCTCTCCAAGGTTTGCTCACCTGAAGACTAACAGACTAGAGAATGCTAGATGGCCTAATTCTTGCTAAATTATCCAATTCTTGCCACTTTAGTGTTCTGAAACTTTACATTGAAATATGTTGTCTTTGGTAATCCTCTTCCAAAGGCGACCCTTCTTCTGCTCTTGCCATGGTAAACACATTCTTCCCCAAGGTCATTCTTTGTAGGCCAGTCTTTGTCACTGCAACCAAGGGTTCTTGCACTTGGTGGTAAGGAAAGATTAATTTAAATTCCTAATTGTGTGCTAATATGGTCACAAACCCATGTTTTATCTCATCAAAGTTACAGAGATTTTTATATTCTATTTTGCTTCTCAATATCCTCCTTTTTTGTCTGCACAACATAATGTTCCAGTTCTCTCTGATTTTGTGTTTGCTCAAGTCACCTCAGCTTATCCAGACTGTGTGAAATATACAGAATAAGATTTCAACTCTCCCCTGTTTTATACCACTTATACATGACTACCCACTTCTAATAATTAGATTCTATTCAGGTTGTAGGAAAAAGGGCTATTTATCTGTGTGAAATTCACTAAATACAAAGAGAGGTATGCATGTGTTTCAGTCTTTAGCTCATCCCTTCTTTACCAGCCCAAGTAATTAGCTGGTAAAGCCTGAGTGAGAATTATAGCAGTGCTTTACAAATAAAATGAAATTTGGCATAAAGAATTAAATAAAACAGGCAAGGTGTGTGCATGCATCCATGTGTGTATGTGTGTGTGTGTGTGTGTGTGTGTGAGAGAGAGAGAGAGAGAGAGAGAGAGAGAGAAAAAGAGAGAGAGAGAGAGAGAGAGAGAGAGAGAGAGAGAGAGAGAGAGTTTAAGCACATTTTCAAGGTCAAGTCTCAATTCTTGGGTTCTTCTCAAAGCTTATTACCTAAATCCTACAGCATGATGTTATCACTGTTCAAACTCATAATAGATTATGAAAAAAGAATACAGAACTATGGCCCTGACCACAGGCCTATTTCTAAAGCTAAGAATAGCCTTAAAGTCAACTCCTTTCATTTTTATGTACTTAATTGGAATACTGTCCAGTCAACCACTTTTAAAGTAAAGCACAGTTGGGTGTAGAAAGCACTTAATAAGTAAATTTACTTAGTAAAATGTTTTTTTCTATAATGTCTTCAAAAACCTTTAAAGAAAACCTGATAATTTTGTAAATCATTACTTCTTTTATTTGAAGAAAATACCTAAATGTTACCAAGAATGATCTAGCAAATGTTTTGTGTACAGTTCTACATTACCACATATCATTTTTATTTCCATCTTTTACTGTGAATAAAGTAGAGCATTAGGGAGAAAATAAGTATCTTCTACACTTTCAGACAAATAAAAAAGCTTGGTATATACCAGATATAGTTTTGTATGTCAAAGAAAAATGTTCTGTTTTATAACTGGTCTCAAAACAATTTATTTTCTCTGTACGAATAAAATAAAGTTAGATTCCTCCTTCAAGCCCCATGGAAAAATAAACTACAAATATATTTAAGGTTTAAATATTTTTTTAATATTTAATATACTAAAAATACTATGATCTTGGAAAAATACAGATAGAAAACAAAAATAATGATAAAATAGAAACTCATATTTTCTTAAAATTAGTTACTCTTTGCCTACAAAAGCACCCAAATGTCATGACTAAAGAAATGCACTTTGCTTTAATTAGTGTTCCTCATTAATTTTCCTTGCTTTGCTTTTATTAGACATGCAGTAGGGCCACACTTTCCTAGTTCCTTAAACTTCCAGGGTCATGTGACTGATTCTCCTTGGTCAATGAAATGCATTTATGAATGGTATGTCACTCTGGGCAGATCTTTAAGAATCCATCCCCAGTTTGCTATGCTCTTTTCTTTCTTGTCTTGGGAAGACTCCAAGTACAGATGATAGAATACAATGGACCACTACCCTAGCTGTGCACGGGGTGCAACAAACAAGCCCTAAGCTAGTGAGACTTCATGACTGATGGTCACATCTGAACACCACTGCAAAATGAGCTCTGTACTGGTCCCTACTATAGCATGACAGAAATGTAACTCAAAGTTTCTCAGAAAGAAAATAGGAAGGACTAAATCATGCCGAACTATAGAAGAGGAAAGACCTTTGTCCTTCAAAGATCCCTTTCTTTGACTCTCTGCACTGAGTATGACTCACTTATCTGAGTATGGTCTTCATGATTGTAAACAACACTGGGGATCATAATGACAAGCATGACAGCTCACAGCCTTGGGTTTTGCAATAGTCGTGAGAAACTTGCCTGCTTCCAATCTAAATATAAAAACTTTAAGGACAAAACTATGTCCTAGACACAGGCTGACTCTCAGTTTCAAGTCACCATGGGATGATGTGCCTCTCATCCTTTCTAAGATTATAATAAGATCTCTTCCTGTGCTTTTCATCTGCAATAAACAAAATAATCTGCGTGAACATTTAGCTAATTTGATCCATACGTATAGACCCTTAGTTTGCTGGCTGTGTGACCATGTTTTTGTCAACTTGGGCACAATAGAGCACACAGTGTATAGAATGCATATGCTGACGTGCAAATTCCGATGACATTGGTTAAGGTACATTACCACTGATAACAAATCGGCCTCATCCAATTAACCAAAGACCCAAAGAACAATATCGAACATTAGCTAAGGAAAATCTGTCTCCAGGGCGTAGCTTCAGCCCCCACCTGAGTCTCCAGACTATTGGCTTCAGACTTGCCAGAACCCAACATCACAGGAGCCGATTTCTTAAAATAAACTCTGCTGGCTTTCTTTTTTGAGAGAAACATGTTATAGACAGCAAGTAGCTTCAAAGGTGAGTGTCCTCTCTACTTTCTTGATAGCAAGCTGAGTTGAAAAACTATAACACATGAATTCACAGCAAGTCACCTAGTCCTAACACTGGTGGACTGGAGAAGACACACCTGTACAATAAAATCTCAATTTATCAGTAGGGGAGAAGCTTAAGGATAGAGCATTTGCCTGGTATATTCAAGGCTTTAGGTTCCGACATAGTATTACTGTCAAAAAAAGAAAGAAAGGAAGGAAGGAAGGAAGGAAGGAAGGAAGGAAGGAAGGAAGGAAGGAAGGAAGAATCTGATAAAGCTCCTACAGCCAAAGAAAGGAGGAGAGAATAGCAGGGTTTGAAAAAGACTGGAATTGCCTGTTGCTTAGTTTTAATGCTCTCTCTCTATCACCATCATTTATAGTCCTTCTCATGTGCTTGAACCACCAGAGCATGTACTACATATATTATCTTTCAGATAGCTACTCTTCTTGACACAAAATTCACCTGGAAGCACGTAGCCTTCTACTCCTTTTATATTTAGAAAGAAGTCATAACTAAGCAGTTAAGTTTGGTAACCTTGCAGACTTTTCCAAGATAAGACCCTGTCTGTGATTCTGTAATCTCAGTAGTATACAGCATGAGAGGACTGGGGCTGAGGATAAACTGCCAGACTAGAAGCAATACCCAAATGCATGCTCATTGCATTTTGATTTTTTCATCCGTGCTACGACAACAATCCTTTACTGAAAAGGAAAATATAAAAAAAATGTAGAAAAAAGAAAAACGTTGTCCTAGTTTGCTTTCTACAGATGTAATAAGCACCATGACCAAAAGTTATGTGGGGAGGAATGATTGCAGTTCACGGTCAATGGAAGCCACGGTAGAAACTCAAGGCAAGAACCAGAGACAGAAACTGAAGCAAAAGTCATAGAGAAACACTGCTTACTGCCTTGATTTCCCATCTTGTTCAGCTATCTTTCCTATTCAGCCCAGGCCTACCAGCCTAGGGATGGTGTCACCCATAGTGGGCTAGTCCCTCTCACAGCAATCATTAATCAAGGAAATACTTCACAGTTACGCCGCAAGCCAATCTGATGGAGGCAATTCCTCAGTTGAGCTTCCCTCTTTTCAAGTGACTCTAGTTGGGTCAAAATTCAAAAACTATCAAACATTGACATTTGAAACAGATACATAAATCTAATAAAGTCATCGTTCTACTACTAATGGTTGGAATGATGGTCCCTTGAAGAGGAGCTGTGGCTCACCAAAAAAAAAAAAACAAAAAAACTACACACTTGAGCTTACCAAAGACATTCAATAAGGGCAGTAATCACTTGGATATATAAGTTTAAGAGCAATTTCCATTTAAAAACTCTGCCCTTTAATCATATTTTTCTTCCATTGTAAAAAAATGAATGTATCTCCACATAAATTCACCAAGGTTTTTGAAAAGTAAATGGAAAATATATTGTCCAGTCTATCTATAGATCTGTCTGTCTGCCTGTCTATATCCAGTCATACCTTCATAATCTAATATAAAACTCTTTAGCTGAGTAAGTCTCCAAGTACCTGATAAATACAGAGCTCCTCAGCAGCAACTGAGAAAGATATTTGTCCAATGCTTTCCAATACAATAATTACAAAACAAACTGAGCTTTCCAAAGGAGGTTTCAGTTTCACATGCAAGGGACAGCAAGTGCCATGTGGTTTAAAATGCATCTCTATATCATCATCAAAATGTCTGCTTATTGTGGTTTCATCCTGCAGGCATCTTCCTGTTTGTGCAGTTTGCGGCACACATCTGGACAGCCCTTGACAGTGTAGTACATGATACTTAAACTATGAAGCCTTGCTTAACTTCTAGCCATCATGTAACTATTGACCTCATCACTACCCTACAGATGTGAAAAGACAGACACATGCCCAAGACTGTAGCTCAGAGGCCTCAAGTGAGACAAATAAAATGACCCAACTTTCCACTCAGGTACATGGCTAAGAACAAACCACAGATAAATACTGCTAATAATGCTTACAGCCAAAGCATAGCCTTGGATCCAGAGGGCACGAACCACGCTCAGTTTAAACATGATCTTTATGCCACTACAATTCCTAATGAACTCCAACAGGCTCTTTTCCCCAGCCTAGAGAGAAGGAACTTCTCCTGGATGCCCAGCAGAAGACCTGTGATCAGTGTAAACACAAAAGAACTGTATGGTTGGTGCAATCACTCATTAGAGACTGTACTCTGAGTGCAGACACCATCATTACAACCCCTTCTGACTAGTAAAGAAAGCTGTTCCACTGCTCTTGTGAGCCAGAGTCCACTTACCTGCCTTGCCCCTGGCACTATAACCTTAGGATCAAGCAATCATCTCTTTGCTGGCTTTGGACTTTTATCTTAAGTGATAAGGGCTGGTTTGCTAACATTAGGCAGCACCAATGGGACAGATGTGAAGCAGCAGTGGTTGCTGATCAGTAACCACCTTAGAACAGAAAACAGCATCAGCAACAATGCCAGCTATATGGTCACTAGAGCGTTCTAAGAGTGGCCAGGGACAGACACGAAGAACGGAGGTGACAGAGGTGGCAAGAGATAGCAGAAACACAGAGGATGGGCAGGGTGAAAAGGAAAACTGAAGATAAAAAGTTGGAAGGACCAATGACAGAAACCACAGAGGCTGGTCTCGAGCAGAGCTCCAGGGGCTGCCAAGCTTTACAGGCTAATGGTCTTGGCACGGGAGGCCAACTGCTGAACAGTGCAGTCAGAGCGCTCTGCTGTTGGCAAGGGCGGTGAGAGCAGCAGGTGCTGGCTGCTGTTGCTTCATAGAGAAAAGATGGCGCCAGCTGCTCCATGCTGTACCACTGGCAATTGAAACCCAGAGTTCTAAACACTAACCGGAGCACCTCCAGCTGTGTTTCTGGCTTCTGAAACCTTCAGTCTAAAGTCTAGCTCTCAGAGATTGGAGCTGTGAGCATACGGGTCTGTCAGCCCAGCCTATAATCGTTCTGCATTCAGGGGCCCAAGAAAACCAGCATAGTCTGTACCTCTCCCCATGACTCCACAGAGAGGGAAGAAGCCATGGCCAGATCATTGGTAACACAGCTGAGATGAAACCCATGTCTTTGGATTTTATATTTGTCCCTTACTCATCTTCTTCATCAACATATTATAGGATCCTTGAACATTATTATATTTTGCTCAATATTCGATCTTCATTTTGTGTCACAGATGCAGGATGGAATAAATCTTGGTGCAATGAATGCATAGAAAAATATGGATGTCAGATCTTAGCAAGGATGAAGCTGCTCCTTGCAGACTACCTACAAAGTAGCATACCTGGTAGTTGGTGTTCTTACATGTCTTTCTAATCAGCCGAGAGTCCAAAGACTTGCAGTGCACATACTTGGAAAGAAACTCACCTAGGTACAGTTTTGAACAGTACTTCTCAAAACCTTATCAACCTGTTTGGGGGAGAAGGACAAAATCTAGGCCAAATTAAAACTCTAAGAATGGGAAATCATTAAGCGTACTTTAATCAACAAAACTAACTTATGTTCTGGCTTTGATAAATGCTAGTTTTCTAAGAACATCCAAAGAGAGTACTTGAAGAATGTGATGTCTTTCTACTCCTCCTATTTAAAATACCAGTCAGGTCCCTTTCGCCCTAGGTATCATGACTTTGTGATTTGGCATCCAGAAACTAGCATGCATCAAAAAAAGAAGGCTAATATTAAAAAAACCAGCACTTTCTTAATACCAATTTGCTATGTCTCAGTGGACCAATATTATAATGTCATATTGCTTCAGGTCTCTAATATGGTGGATCAGGTTCCCACTGCCGTGATACTTAGCTCTTGATAGCATGAGTGGATTTTTTGTAACAAAATACACCACATAATGACTAAAGTAGAGAGTGATTATAAATACTATATACCTCTGAGAAAAGCTAGTCAAAACAATTAAGAAGGGCATTCCTTTATTTTTATCTCTAGAGAGGAGAAAATCTTGGTGAGATGCCCCTGGGATGGTGCGATGAAATATGACAGGACCAGCACCCTTAACCAAAACCCTTCATAATTTGTGATTTTTTTTGCTGAATAGTGGATAAACAGTGAAGAAACAGAAAATGAGTGTTTACCTTTTATCTTATCTTAAAACATATTTCTTAGGAAGAAACAACTTGAAGCAATCCCCACAGATTCATGACTTCAGATGATCTGTAGAGGATAACCATCAATAGGAGGTAATCAAGTACTCCTGTGTTAGAACTACCAGGAAAGGGTAGGATACTGCTGGCTAGAGAGTACTCCCTCCACAGCAGAGGAAAGTCACTGGTGAGCAATACAGTGTGGTCCACTTTCCTAGGCTCAATATGTGAGCACCAGATGAGAAGAAATAACAAAGTTTTCTATTAGCCCTGCAGTCACATTGATGAATTTCCAATATCACCATAGAACCTCCATACAGGAACTGATGGAATCTGAGGCAGAGAGCCACAGCAAAGCACTGGGTTGAGCTCCCAAAGTCCTGTTGAAGTGTGGGAGAAGTGCGGACATGAGCTAAGAGATCAAGACCATGATGGGGCCACCCACTTGGTGCCTAAGCTAATGGGAGCTTATCAATTCCAACAGGACAGAGAATAAACCAGTATAGGAACAAACTAGTCCCTCTGAGTGTGGGCGGCAGTTGTATGGCTTGGGCAGACTGCAGGGCCACTGGCAGTGGCACCAGGATTTATCCCTACTGCTTGTACTGGCTTTTTAGGAACCCATTCTCTTTTGATGGATACCTTGTTCAGCTTAGATATAGTAGGGAGGGCCTTGGTCCTTCCTTAAAGCATTGTGCCTTATCCTCTCTGAGCAGTGGATGTGGTTGTGGTAGGAGGGAAGGTTGAGGGAATGGTAAAAAGAGAGGGAGTGGGAACAGGGATTGGTATGTGAAATTAAAAAGATAATTTTTTTAAAAAAATTAAAAAGTGTCATATATTTGTACCCTAGAGCTAAACAGAGGAAAAGAAACACTAGCCAGACATGCAGCATTCTTTCTCCACCCTCTTCTATTTTAATTCCACTGAACAGTGAACTACAGCACAAAGAAGAAATGATTCTGATTATTTCTGATTCTGCACAGCTATTAAAAGTGGCCTTCTTCCTTCTCTCTGTAATATTGCAAAGGACATTACTTGTCCATGGCAAATCTCCATGTATTTCTGTCCTCTTGCTTGGGAACTCAGTGTCTGTTCTGAATTTCCACCGCCCTCCCCTCTGTTACTGTGGTAGTGCACCTTCCTGTTAAAAATATGCTGCTGATAATTTCCAAAACTTCACAATAATTCACATACTATAACTGGTCAATTAAACCCCTGTTTAACAGTTCCATCTACTGCCTCTTCTTCCTGTTGCATTTGACCAGGCTTAGGCTTGATCATTGCCATGCAGGTCCTAACAATAAACCTTAGCATCATCCACACCCCTATAACATCTATACATAAAGGATGTATCTGTCCAAAAGGCCAATGTTAAGAGCACCATCTTGCATAAATAACATTATTCTCAGTCTCTGTCTTCCAAACATAGGAATGGCTAAGTGTGTAGAACTAAATGCATCCTCTCCTATCAGCATCTTGCTCTTAATCCTACCACATCTCTACCAGTGGTTAATCATCAGCATCTTCCCCTTCCTCCTACCATATCTGTATCGGCAGTTAACCATCAGCATCTCCCCATTCTCCTGCCAAATCTGTACCAGGAGTTACCCATCAGCATCTTGCCTCCCTCCTATCACGTCTGTACCAGGAGTTAAGCATACTACAAAAAGCATTCCACTTGACCTTTTATGGCTCTCTTTGTATCATGCCAATTTTGAACTTGGAATGCTTCCAAATCTCTCAAGCCTCTGATGTCTTTGCCCAAATCTTATAATTCAAGGTTTGCTTTTCACTCTTTCATTTCAGGAATATCTATGGCAAGATGTGCTTGAGAGATTCTAAGGTAGAAAAGAGGGCCAGGGTAGTGTGGCTCACTGGACATTCCCTTCCATTAACAAGTAAGGGAACTGGAAGTTAAAAATTTACAAAAACATTCCAAAGACTTACAAAATACAAAGTGAGGAGAGATTTGGGGGTTGAAGGGAGCTCACGTTGCATCAAGAGCAAAGGTAGCATTCCCCTCACTTTATATTCTTCACATGCAGCTGCATGTGTGATGTATATGCTTAATGAGAAAATGAAGCCTTTTGCTCCCCGAATTGAAAACACTGCCTGGACATGCCCTCCTGGACTCTAATTCCTCTCGAGCTCCTTATGGGCCTGTCTATTACAGATAAATGTTTGTGCTCACCCCAGTGTAATAGTCTTCACTGGGGTAGGCTTTGAGGGATGATTCTTTCATGGTTATGCCTCCGTGAAGGGATAGTGGTCGTACAAAGGAGAACCAAAGAATGCCTGGTTGTCTGCCTTGTGAGCATTCAGCAAGATGATGGCTACCTCTGAGGAAGCAGATCCGCAGAAAAAAATCTCCCAGTGTCTTCATCTTGGACTTCCCTGTCTCCAAAACTGTAAGAAATAAATGTCTCCATTGGAAAGCCACACAGCTTAGGGTGTTTTTAATATAGTGAGTTCTTGACATACCGTCCCCCTGAAATGTACCTACCTTCTAGTCTTTTATTTTCAGGTGCAGTTAAAAGTACTAAGTAAAACCCAGCCACTGTGACAAATTGGTAGCCAGTGACTGTTTTATATACCTATTAGTATTTGCATTTTAACAAGAGTCTCAATGTCTTTCCCTAGGGCAGAAAGCATCGACCTGTGATCTTGTTGTTCGGAGAACATTTGCCAATGTTGAGACACATATTTTATTATTATTATTAATGCTGCTGGAAAAGACTGTTCTTAACATTTGCTAGATAAAAGCAATAACATTTCAAAGTCTTCTATAATACACAAGATAGCCCTTTGACAGAAGGTTACCTGGTTCTAGTGTCTGTAATGCTGAAGTTATGCAACCCTGCCTCATCCCTAAAAACTAGGACATTTGAAGGTCTCTCAGTGATGAAGTGATAATGGCACTTGGGAAGGAGGCAAAGAGAGTCTAGAATTTCTCATCTCATAACACAGATCTAGGCTGAATTGGCAGTTACCTAAAGGCAACCTCTTTGTACAGATGATTAGAAACTTAGGGAAGAAAAACAGCTCATTCCATTTTCTCATCACTGTTAACAAAAGACCAGAAGGAGTCATTTAAAGGAGCAGTGATTGATTTTTCTTGAGGAGTCAGAGATGCCAGACCTCGGTTGCTTTTTTCCATGCATTGGGGGCATAGCATCGTGGCAGCAAGCATCTGAGATAGGTTCTTATTCGTGAGACCAAGAGAGAGAGGTGAGCAGGGAAGAGCCATGAATAATGTATCCCCCAAAGTCCTGGTCCAGTGACTTACTCCATCTGGCATCTTCCTTTCAGTTTCTACAATTTAACACAATATTGCCACCATGTGGGACAAAACACTTAAAAAATAATATTTGCACCAAAACCATGATAATAATTAATACCATTAAGAAGTTTTGATGCTGTTTGTCTTGATATTTCTGACTGTGTATCCTGAGTATATCCAGAATGAATACACACATCATATGTTTTTTCATACACTTGAAAACCCATGCAATTTTCCCTTTAAATTGTTCTACATACCTACCATTGCCAAGTATTTCAATCATTTGTTAATGCTCTAGACATTGTGACTATGATAGTTGCATCCATAATATTAAAATTAAATGCCAAGGGTTGGAATATAAGTCTGCATTAAAGTATTTACCCAGTATGAGTCAGTCTTGGGGTTCAATCTGCAAAAATAAATATGTTGATAAATTGAATGCTGACCTCATACTAAGTCCTGAGAAGCTTTGCATTGTTCATTATAAACTCCAAGCTCTGCTTGGGGTTATCTTTATTTGTTTCAATACATTTAAAATATGTAGATTATTTTATCATGTAAGTTTCAGGTAAATATAATCAACACGACTTATTCTAGCACCAAAATGCCACTGGGGATGGTCTTTCAGGCTCCAACAAATGACCAGCTCATTCTTGGAGTGAGAATTACTCAAAAAGCTCCACCCACTCTTCATTTTCCAAATGCACACATGAAAGTCCTCTCTGGTTTTGCGATTAGGGAGACCAGAGAAGCAGTGTCTCATACCTTCTCTATGATCCTATCTGTCTTATCAGAAAGAAGCATTAAACTCATATGTAAGACCTGTTTTCAGTAAAATAAACATGATTCCAATAGAAAAGACACCTTACTCATTTTTTTTTATTCATCAACATTTAATAAAACTGTATAGCCTTACTATGGACCAATTTATCCCATGTTCTGTTAATTCTAGAATAAGCAAAACCTACTCTGAAACATTAAACATTCTCTTCCTGCTCTACTGTCCTGGAACTCCTGTGCATCAGAAAGTACAACAGAGGATAGAGATGTTGATGGTGGTGTCTGAGATCCTAGCTCTCAGTTCTTTCCTTCTCTGTGTGATGTGTGAGCTCAGCATATATGATGGCAAATACTGATTACCAACCTGGCAAGGTCTAGAAGAGAGGTTCTCAAACTGTGGGTCTCAACCTCTTAGGAGGTGAAATGACCCTCTAACAAGAGTGGCCTAAGACCATTGGAAAACACAGATATTCACGTTATTATTCACAACAGTAGCAAAATTACAGTTATGAAGTAACAGTGAAAGCGATTTTATAATTGAGGGTCACCACAGCATGAGGGACTATATTAAAATATTAGGAAGGTTGAGAACCATTGATTTAGAAATACATATGAAACACATCTCTGGGCATGTTTGCGGTGGAGTTTCTGAATTGAGTTGAGATGAGAGAATCCAAACTAAATGTCAGTGGCATCATTCCGTGCACTAACTTACCTGACCGAATAAAAGGGAGGAAGTCAGGGAAGCACCAGCATTCATCACTGTCTGCTTCCTGGCCAGGAACAACGTATGACCAGTGACCTCGTGCTCCTGACAGCACATCTTCCTGTCTTCAGCCATGTTGAGCTGCACCCTTGAACTGTGAGCTAAAATTAAAGCCCTCCTTCTCCAAGTTGCTTTTGTCAGATATTTCATCAGAGAGTGAGAAGTCACTACTACAGCCATTTACGTAACTTCTCTGTGCAATGTCCTTACCCCTAGACTGGGGCTATCATGGTTACAGGGGCTATGAGAATCACCTCTTTTCCTAGCACTTGGGAAGCGTCTGGCACACAGCTGTATTCAGCAGTCTCATTGTCAATTAAAGAGGATGCACTAAACACCATTAACTCGGTTCAATTTGCCAAAATCACAGGTCTACACACTGCTCTGACCAACGCTCCAGAAGTACATTGTGTTCTTGGATCCTCTTTCTTGGTTTTAGCTTCCTCTTGGTCAAGAATACCTAGCTTTGTGGCATTTAAAGATAATCTTCTTTGATAGAAAATATGTCAGCAAAATAGACATTGAATTCTTCCAATTTCTCATGTTCTATTAAAATTTCACCATCTGCTGTCTCCATGGGCTCAGTTCCAGCCTTGGTATTATTAGATTCTACATGTTTAATCTTTTGAAATTTATGAAGAGAAAGGAGAGAATGTGAGAAAACAATACACAAAATCTCTGACTAAATATAAACAAATGTTATATCTATACATAACTGCTGAATAATCACTTTCCTATCAATGTATTTTAATGAATTTTTTGCTTATTAATTTACACTGATAAGTAACAACATGGGACAACTTGACTGGAATCCTTTCTCTTCCTAAACAGAAAACACCTGCTGCTATGTGATGTATACTCACATAAATTGGAGTTTTACTCTTAATCAACTAATCTCTCCTTTTGTTTACTAAGTAAAGCAATCTAATAACAAGACACACACAAAGGCAGAAGTAGAGGCCAACTCCACATGTTACAGGCACTGCCGCTCATTCTAAGCATGTTGCTATATATCCCCTAGAACTGGTGCAAACAGTAACATATTTTTATTTGAATTCTAAACTGGAAAAATATCATTAAAACATTTTAATTGACTGTTTTTGCTATGAATGCCTTTTCCCTTTATATAATTAAGATTTTTTTTGAAATATCAAAGGACACAGTTGAGAACTCTAAGTTCTATTAACTCAAATTGGTTGAGAACTCTAAATTTCACAGACCAAAAAAATAACAAAATTTAAAATAATAGATTCAGAAAATAGAATTGAACCAAGTCAAGTTTTTAATCTCTAAAACATTCAGTGGCAAACTTTTCTTCCTGTTGTACTGCCAAGAATGGGCAAAGTGGTTAAGCATTTCTTTCTAAATAAAACACACATGCATGACAATCTCCTTGACATACACCCATCTCTGCCCCAGAGTCTTGATTGCTGCTTTATCAAAATACAAACACTCCTGGCAGGAGTCCAGCAAGGCTGGAGCTTCCTTCAGACTGCTTACTGACATAAACATGGATTCTCTGACTCAACAACTGTTTCCACCTTGTTTCAGAACCATGATCTTCCCCCAGGCGTGATGGTATGGGAAACCCTTCAAGACATCAGTGTCTTACATCAGAGACACTGGAAAACATGTGGACAATTTTAAGCATATACTAAAATGATCAGGAAGGGCAGATGTAGGAGGAGAGAGTGTTCCCTACATGTTCTTCCAGAAGAGAATGTTGTTCCATGTTATCATATTATGCCTATAGATTAAAGGGCTGTGCCTGCAGTTTAAAGAAATGTTACACACTCATCATAACAAGCATTGTCATTCAAGTGTAAAACATCCACCAGAAATACCTATGTCTGAACTTTTGGTTCCCAGGTAGTGCCTTGTTTGGGAACATCTGGGACTGTGATCTAGCTGGAAGAAGTGGGTTTCTGGAAACAGGGCTTGAGGGTGATATTCATTTTTGGTTCTCATCTGAGCTCTCTCCTTTCTGATCCGCCAAGATGTGAACACACATCACTATATGCTACCACTGCCATCACTGGTGATACTTCAGAGACCATGACTAAAAAAATTTTCTTTCCGTAAGTCGAGACTGTGGGTGAAAATTTTAGTTTAATGTAATTTAAACCACTCATGACTAGTAACTGATCTTCTCAACAGTGTAAAGTTTAAGGAGACAGGGATTGAGAGGCATAGTCTGGACTCCAGATTCAGACCCCTCAGGTTCATACGTCATCCTTTCTATGTGGTCCTTGTGCCTTGGTGAAGCTATCATAATTCCTGTCACATGCAAGGCAGACCTGATAAAATAACAGCAATGTTTACATTACTAACTAAAGTAACTTACAGAAGCCACACCACTTCCCAGTCTATGAAAGAGAAAAAATAGACAGACCTCTAAGCAAGAATAGCTATACACAATAGGTAACAGAATAAATATAAATGCCCATCTAAAGAGAGCTTGTGGGTATGTGAGACTACATTTAAACTTCAGGCAATATTTCCTCTTTCTCAGCTAGAAGGGAAATTGAAGCATAAGAGCTACGCTTAAGAGGTAGAGACTGGCAATATCCATGCAAGCCCCACCAAAATAAGGAAGCACTTACTTTCCAGTTTTAAGAGAATATCTATTCACAAAAGATACACTTTTCTTTGTAAGACTACAGGTCTCACCATGCTAACACATTACCTGCGCAATCCTCCCCATTTCAATAAAGGTTTCCAAGGGACCTTCAAACTCCTATTTATACTGAGGGAATTCTACAAAGGCCATTTTCTGCCTATCTTCAGTACCAGCAGTGAAAACTTATTACAAAATGAGTAATAAGTGAATACTTTTGAGTAATGTCTTTCTTCTTGCTAGGCTTCATTCCAGGAGCAGACTTCTATTCATGCCCACCAGTATTCCATGTTGTTGGTTCATGTGTAAGGTAAATTTGTCATCTGGATGCTCTATGCTAGGTGTGCATTCTGATAGAGCAAGCTGATGCTTCAGGAGCAGGTACCCAAGCAGAACGTGAGGAGTTAATCTGTGGCTTTACAAGCCAGATCTCTGATCTCAGTGTTTTTTCCTAAGAGGGCATATTGTTGTATGGTTGTCCTGTACCTATAGCAGTTGTCTCAAAATCAGAAATTTCCTACCAGAGATTGGGCCTCTATTTTTAATAAGAAATGCTCTATGCTGTTTCAGAAGTTATGAAAAACTAGATTGCAGGACATTGCAGAAGACAATCCCATGGACTAGCGATGTAGCCCAAGTAGAACATGGGTCTCTCACACTGGGCTCCAGTACTTCAAAAAAGAAAGGAGAATGAGGAGGTTGAGAAAGTGAAATCTCAGAAGGATAAATACATGTTCACCCCTTGGATGAACATGTAGAGTCTCTTAAAGAAGAGCAAATCAAAGAGGGAGAAAGAGAATGACTTCAAAGAAAGGGTCCATGGTGTATGAAGCAAGCCGTTTGAAGATGCCGTATATAAAGAAATGCCTGACACTCTCCCCCCCTCACCCCCACCCTTTGATTATGTAAGCCCACAGGCCTTCCAGGACTTTGTAAAGAACAGAGCTGACATTTTATGGTTTGAGCAGGAGGAAGATGTGTTTCCAAGTAGCAAAGTAGATGAAATGTTAAGTGCGTAAAAGAAAGTAATTGCATCAACTGGTTGAATGGACCGCAATAACACCTTTACCATATTAGTACTAAATGTAAAACGATCAACTTAGTGTCTGGTACATAACTGTTCAGGAGCAAAATGCCAAGGCAACAGAGCCAACAGAAAGCACAGTCAGTGAGCATACCGAACTGCAAAAAATGTTTCACCAGCAAAGACCTCAAAACTCCCAAGTTTCTCATTCTCTATATGAAAGATTTTTGCACATTATTTCTCAAAGCAATCTAGAAATCAGAAAAGAAAAAAAATATTGTAATTATTCCTTTTTTTATTAAGGTGAAGCATAAATGTGGAAAAAAGCAAATTAGAATGTTGGCAGTTGGTTGTCAATGAAATTTTATGTGGTAGATCTCTGTCTAATTAAACAATTTCCAGTTGTCAAACGGTGTGCACTATGTGATCCAGTCATGTCAGATAACAAATACACATGTATAAAAGGCAAAAATGTGCATTAATATTTTAGCAAAACAATTTAATGGAAAATCAAAGGATTTTTGCTTTTCCCTTGAAAATGGACACTTGCTTTTGATTATTTTTCTTTTTCATTAATGGTTAAATAATTTTAAAAAATGGAAAACTATGTCATGTGAATTTATAATCTATTTAAGTGTTGATTTTAAGTGCTCTGACATTTTAAACATAGGACATAAATGGTGGGACTCTTCCAAGGAGGACAGAACATTACAAAGTAATGTTTATGAATGTTCATGAACTAAACGTAAATACTGAGTGTTTGTGATGCAAGCATGTGTTGGTTGGACTAGAACCTGCCAAAGTTGGCCTGAAAAGAGTCTTTGAAATAATGTAAATTGGGTATAGAAGTTGTGTCTACAAATTCATGAAGTTTACTGTCCCCTCTCTTTATAAAGAATAAGAAGGTAGTCTTCCTTCTTCGGATAATGTAACAATTTAGCTAATGTAAAGTTAGTCTTGTAGTCTTTTCCTTGAAGTGTAAGGAAAATTATTGGTATTCTTTTCCTGTATGCAGTGGCTAACTTCCATCGTGTTTGACTTCATGACGGCTTCCTCTATTCTCAAACGCAATACTGTTTATTCAAAACCTTCTTCATGCTAAGAGAACTTATTTCATTACCTGTCTTCTTTCCTTTATTTCTTTCTTCCTTCCTTCCTACTTTCCTTCCTTTCTTCCTTTTCTCTTAAATTTTCTTGTCTAAATATGTGTCATCAGCTAGCGTATACACAGTTGAATTTATAGTATAAAAGGGAATTAAGGTTTTGTATAAGAACCTTCCCAAACAAACGCAAGTGCTCTAAATTTTGATTGTCTTGAACTGATTATAATACATGGGCATATAAGCTCTTCCAAGCCCAGGCTTCCATCCTGAGTTTCTTTGTGAATTGTCTGCACGCAGAAAATGTTTGATGGGTTTATTACTTAATATCTGTGTCTGTTTAGCACGGTAAACAACTAAATTCAGTTACTGTGGCATAAAGTGGCTTTTCATGTCATTGAAATATTGATGCATTCAATAAACTCCAGCAGAAACCAAAGTACCCTGGGCCTACACTCACCCAATCCAAAAATCTTGTCAATAATTTTGCTGGCATGACAACCACAAAGCCAAATAATGATTTTTTTTAAGTGCTACATTGCAAGCAGCAAATTATCTTTATCAAAATGTCACTTCTGAAAATATCTTCTTTAAGATGACAATGCTGTACACAGCAATCTCCACACTGATGATTAAGCACAATTAAATACTAAACTTCTCCTACAGCCTCGCTCATTCTTGGGATCTTGTTTTTGTGGGCTGAGCTCAATTTCTCTCTCAAGTACATCTTGTTTTTGTCAGGGGAAAATGAAGCTCCCAGCTTAAAAAATTTATTCAGAGAATTCAAAATCATATTCAGCCATATGATGAACCCCAGTGACTCTAAAGACATTTTCTCTAAACAGAGCATGGGATTAACAAGTAACAGGGAAGGACAGTAGTGTGCACACATGTGACTGTAAGGAACAAAAGTTGTCCTGAAACATCTGTGCTCAAGGCAATGGTGGGGGTTCTTGCTCCTTTCTACAGAGTGGTCAGTAAGTTGAAGGAGAAATCTGATAAAGCTTCAGAGGGAAGCTTTCAGGGGGAAAGACAAAGCCATGGGAGCAGTGGAAGAAACCTCCTGATTTTAATGTAGTCCTAAAATGTTCATGTGCTGAAAACTTAATTCCCAAATTATATATTTTGAGGTCCAACCTTTGGGAGGTACTTTGGATTATATGAAGTCACAGGGGCTCTCATGAAATTATTATTGACTTAAGAAGAGGCAGGGAGAACTGAGTCGACATGCTTGAAATATGATGGCCTTCTGCCATTTTATGACGCAGCAGAAAGGTACTTGACACACCAGCATCATACTCGAACAATTCCTAGTCATCAGATCTGTGCAAATAAAATTTCTATCCTTTCTAATTACTCAGTACTAAGTGTTTTATGAAAGCAAGAGAAAACAGACTAATCAGGTCAGATGAATTTGGAGAGAGAGCAAGAATGGGACCAGGGTCAGAAAGATAAACAAGAGTAGTAACTAGCAATGATAGTCAAAGTCACATTTCCATGAAGTTTCTCTCATTCAATGCAGTTATGGAGGCAGAGGCAGATACAGAATCAACTTTAGGCTCATGTTAATTCAGCTTCAGAAATGTGAAACTCTATTATTGTATAATCTGCAAGGAGGCAGGTCCTTCTTCACATCTATTCAGAAAAGAGTATGATTCCTACAAACAGGAAAGGAGTAGGCTTGAGAGGGACATAGGAAGTAACTCTGTCTGGGGTCTTATTTAGGGTTTCTATTGTTGAGACGGAACATCATGACCAAAGAGCAAGCTGGGGAGGAAAGGGCTTATTACACATCAACATTGCTGTTCAGCACCGAAGAAAGTCAGGACAGGAACTCAAAACAGGGCAGGATCCTAGAGGCAAGAATTGATGCAGAGGCCATGAAGAGGAGGTGCTTACTGGCTTTCCCTCCCCCCCTTGGCTTGTTCAGCCCACCTTCTGATAGAACCCAGGACACCAGCAGAGGGATGGCACCACCCACGGTGTGTTGGACTCTCCCTCATTAATCACCAAATGAGAGGAGACCCTACAACTGGATCTCAAGGAGGTATTTTTTCAGCTGAGACTCTTTCCTCTGGTGTATCTAGCTTGTGTCACGGTGACACACAAAATCACCTAGTACACCTGGAATTTCTCAGAGATGCAGTCTTTCACTTTCAAACGAAGAATTTGCTCTCTTTTCTTCTCTTCAAACAACAAAGTGTCAGGCTATCATTGACTAATTTCTCCAATGTCCAAATTTAATGACAGGTTTACAAAATATACATCTATTATTAATATAAAACCATACATGTAAGTTGAGCTCATTTTGTACATATAACATTTTGTACATATAACAAGCCTTTTTTCATTTAAAAATCCAAGCAACTTACCCGAAAAGAAAACACTTGAGAATATATCTTAAAAATTTATATAAGTGCTCGATTCTCCATTTCTCCTATTAATCTCAAAGATAAACCTTCATTGTTCTTTAAAAGATGGAATGTTAGGTTGGTGATCTTAGCTGGATGACATTGACATTGACCTTTGATCCAGACATTCCATGATCCAGACTTTCCTTACAACATAGGCATTCCAGAATTTCATTCATTTATCTCCTAACTTGCTTATTTCGCATTGATACTATTTAAGATACTGTGGTTGGAAAACACAGAAAACCTAGTCTGATTAGTTTAATTAAGAGCAAGAAGACGTATCAGCTTATTTAGTTAGAAAGTTCCCAGCTTGTCCAGCCTGCAAGTTAGTTGATGATAAAGTCCATGATGTCACCAAGACAGTTGTTTCTGCATAGCTAACCAGAGAGTAGATTTTATACTAAAATAGGCTCCCTTCTCTGTCCTTGGAGAAACTTAAATTGAACCTTACCAATCAATGCCAGAAAGCTATTACCATCATATTATTACCATTCAATCACATAGTGTGGAAAACTGAGATTAAAAAAATTAATTTAAATGTCTTAATTTTTAAAATATTTGTTTCCTTCCCCTCTTGTCTTCACCCTTGCCCTCAGTTTACCCAGGATATCTCACCCAGCTTTGATGCAGAGGAGGACCTCGGTCCTGCCTCAACTTGATGTTCCATGCTTTTCTGAGTCCCGTGGGAGGCCTGTGCCCCTTTCTGAGTGGAGAAGGAGTGAATGGTGGGGAGGTAGAAAAGAGGTGAGTAGAGGAAATGGAGGAGAAGAGGGGGAGAAACTGTGGTTTGTATGCAAAATAAATGAAAACATTTGATTTTTTTTAAAAGAAGGTGGGTAAGATAGATGAAATAATTTTGGACAGAGAAAAATATCTGTTGAACTAATTAACTAAGAAATTAATCTTATAATTGCAAATCAGTTTTGTCAGATCTGTGAGTTAATAAATATCAACATGCCTCACCAACCTCATTATTTTCACTACTTGACCACAAAGATTAATGTGTCTCTGTGTTAAGACATGACATGCGCAGTTCTTACTACATTTTTGTTAGCATATGACACACAGTTAAATGCTAGGTACTTAGCAAGTGCTCGTAAAATAATGCTCACTGAAGGTTAGAATTCACTAGTTCATGTTAAGATGTGATGTTGTTTTAAGAAATATAGGTTTTTGTTTTGTTTTAAATAAAATGACATTTCTAAAGGCAGATATTCCAGCAGATAGTCATGAACCAGTGAAGGATTGTCTTGTTTTATATTATTTTTTCAAGGGCATGACAAAATTGTTAATTAACAGTATTAATATGAGCAGGAAAAAATAGTTGAGTATCCCATATGATGAGTTTTCACCACCATAATGTCTGTGCATTCCTACTGAATCATCAGTATAGTGATTTCCCCATGGACTGAGCTCACATAACTGTCTGCTAGAGACTGAGAAAACTATATCAGGACTTACACTCAGACTTATTTTTATTTTATACTTTAATGACTTCTTATTATATATTGTTTACTATATGTAAAATATATTACTTCAGGTTTATAGTCATACAATAACATGCACATAAATATTGTTTGCATATACAAACATTTTTACGGATAAGACTGCTCAATCCAAATATTTGTAAACCATTGAGCTATAGCACGAGGTAAGCAAAGCCCATGTCAAAAACTTATTTCCTGTATCACTATATTGCCTAAAAATAATTTTATTTTATACAAACTTGAATCCACTTAGGACGTAGAGAAAGCACACAGCAGTTCTGCTCTAATGTGAGCATGTCCCAGGGCTTCTCACAGAAGCTGAGCCTGCAGCACCATTTGCTGGGCAGAGATGACAACCTGATTGTTGTTTCGCACTATTCACTACGTCATCCTGAGAGCATCTTCTCAGAAACAGAAGAAAAGCAGAGAAGACAATCTAGTCTGTGTGGGTAGAAGGACACATATCCACCTTTTGTCTGAGATGTGTTGCATGGGCCAGACTTGAGCTTTGTGGGGTCTGCCTGTCTCCCACCCCCGCCCCATCATTGCTGGATTTGCAGCCTCATGAGAACACATTACTGAGCCCCGCTTTTGTCATGAGTTTTTGGAACTGAAGCTCAAATTTTCCTTCTTTCAAGGCCAGTGCCTCACTGACTAAACTATCGTCCCAGTCCTTAAGGCACTTCTTAATGTTATATTTCTAATGAGAAGAGAAACTGGCATTTAGACGATTTTCAATTACGAAGGCTAAGACCTTTTTCCCCGAGGCAGAAGCCTCGCTCTCGCAGCTGGAAGTGATCTCAGCTTAGTTATTGAAACACTTTGGCATAGAGCCTCTATTTTAGTAAAGGAAATGAGAATGGTGAATGCTTTCAGGAGGCTATGAGATTTCATTTAGGGATTTTCTGTAGTCTTCGGAGAAAATGCTAATGATTGTGGGGTTACTTGATGTCCCCCAACAGCCACTTTCGTTTCTCAAAACTCATTGATTGTTTACAGCGAAGTTTGCTACCTTCATCTGTATTTGATGGACAGCTGAAGCCTCAAGTGAGATCCATGTCTGGTTGATTTTTACAAAAACCAAAAAAACAAGCGAACAAATAAAACGAAAAACATTCTTATATGAATACTAGAACTGAGGAATACAGACATACAGCCTACACATCAAAAATTCTACATTACACCCATTGTTTAACTAGGAAAATATTACAACTTATCATTTGAGTAATGATATATTGTCCCATGGTTATCATTATTTTAAATATATGATATACTAATACTGCTGATTGAATAATACACTAAAAATACTTATTTTGAAATAAATATACAGAAAGTGACTTAAATATTTGCCCATATGCTTCTAAATGTGTTGTTGTGACGTAGGAATGTGAAGTAAAGCATACTACTAAATTAACCAGTTTAAGAGGGTGTGGGCTGCGACAGCTCTGGATATCTTAGAACTCTGCACTAAAGCATTAAAGCTGCAAAGGATGAGAAACAAATGCCCCTACCTGTGGCTCTATGCCCATCTGCACAGGATTTGCTAGAGAAAGCAAACTGGTCCTGTCAACATTATCACAATAGCCAGTGCTTTGGGGAGACTTCCTATAAATACAGAACCAGATTTTCTTCATCTCTACCTTTTCCTCCAGTAAATTGCATGTCAAGGAGGATTATCCTTGCGCTGGTTATGAAATCATTATTTCTTAGCCAATTCACATGTCCACACTCTCTGTTTTTCTACAGAGGAGGCTGGGATTGCACATATTTAATTTCCTTTGCCAGCTGAAAACTAACATTCCATAAATAAGGTCGGGCAAGCAAAACTGGAAAATGTAAAGACGAGAGGAGGGGCTCACTGCATCCTCATGCTCAGGTATCCCTGTTAATACAATCCCTTGTCTGACTGGGTTCTCATCTGTAGCTTCTCTAGGTCCTTGGAGAACTTGTCTCAGTGTGAGTCCGCTGAGATACAGCACCGTCTGAGGCAGCTCCTTGCTCAGCATGGGGGATCTTTCTTTGAAATTTAAGTACACACCCCCAATTTGTATGTGTGTGTATGTATGCATGAATACATGCATGCACTTGAATAGTCCTAACGTGAGCAAAGAAGGCAAGTCCAGAGGGAACCTTCATCCGACGATGGATGGCGATACAGACGGAGACCCACATTGGAGCACCAGACTGAGCCCCCCAAGGTCCAAATGAGGAGCAGAAGGATGAAGAAAATGAAAAAGGAAATAAGGACTGCAAGGGATGCGATCACCCACTGATACAAGGGGACGGATCTAATGAGAGTTTACCAAGGCCAGTTGGACTGGGACTGAACGAGGACGCGATCCAACCAGATTCTCTGAATGTGGCTGGCATGGGGTCTTTCTGAAAAGGCATTGACAATGACACTGGGACTTGTTTTCTCTGCATATACTGGATTTTTGGGATCAAGTCTGTTTGGATACTCACCTTCCTGGACTTGGAGGGAGGAGGGAGGAACTTGAACTTCCCACAGGGCAGGAAACCCTGACCTGCTCTTAGGGATGGAGAGGGAGGAAGAGAGGGAGTGGGGGGAGTGGGAGGGTGTTGGGAGGAGGGGCGGAAATGGAAACTTCTATAATTTAATAAAATTACTTTCAAAAAAAAAAAAGATGGAGTCCTCAAAAAGCCTGGAGCTCCCTGATTGAGCTGCAAGGACTCGTGGTGAGCAAGATCCTGGAATTCTCCTCTGTATCTCCGCGTGGTGGGATGACAGGCTTGTGCAAGCATATCAGCCTTCTGTCTGGGTACCAGTCCCCATGATCACTATCGTTAGTAGTTAACAATATATAGTTAGCAGTTATTCTTGATGTCATAAATACGTGATAAAAGTGACTTAAGAAGGAATGGGTTTGCTTTGGTTCGCAGTTTAAGGATGCAGCTCATCATGAGAGAAGGCATGGTAGCCGGGGTATACGGCTACTCGCATTTAATTCAGACTGACCAGTGCTCAGCTCCCTTCCTCTGTGCAATCTATGACTCCAGTCAAAGGAATGGTGCCACTCACATTGGGGAGGGTCTTCCCACCTCAGTCAATCCAAATTTTGTAATCCCTGCAATCCCTCCCAGACACGCCCAGCATGTTGTCTCTTTGATGATTTTAGATCCTGCCAAGTTGGTCAATATTATCCACCACTCATTCTAAGCATTTGACCAACTGAATCTCCAGCCACAGATTCTAAATTCTGATAATCCTTGTATCTTTACTTTCTCCCAGGCTTGAAAGTCAGTTGTTTCTCTCGGCTGTTTGCTGCCTTTTGTCGAGGGTCCTCTTTCACTCATTGGTTCTTCAAATCTTGGTCCATAAACTCTCCTTAGTAAAATAGTTTATTTTCAGTTTGACAAAAATTAACTAGCACAGTGTAAAGTATTTAAGATACTCAAAACCTTTGGGAACCAAGTGCCTGTGACATTTAACCATTACTGCAGGCATGGTGATCTTAAGAACACTAAGGTGAAGCTTGGCTGGCTTTAAACTCTTACCTTAACTCACTATGGTTTTAACTGTACCCATAAAAGTATCTTTTGTCTCTTTAACTATGACTATGACTTCATAGGCAACCCAATTCCAATGTTGAAATTTTCAAATTCAAATTACACTGCTCACTCATAATTTAAGATGAGTTTATGAATATAAATTACATTGTAAGTTCACATACGCCCTCAATATGACAGTTGTGGAGCTGATTGAGAAGTAATGGGAAAGTAGGGTTTAGATTGAGATATTGGAACAAATACAAAAGGATTTACAATCATGGCCTTCCAAGCCACTCTGAGCTTCTCTTACCAAAAGAATCATAGCAGCCCTTCTTAATGAATGTCTTAAGAGGGAACGCCTCATGAGAGCTCCTGTCTTACAATGGGATAGCTATTTTCCTTCATACCTATCCCAAGTATCATTACTTTTCCATAGTCAAAAAATGGTTTGTTCCTGAAAGATAGGAGTTTGACCCTTAAGGAAGAAGATAGACTATTCTCTATGATATGTGAGAGATCATTAATGTATTTTCACAGAAATATGGGAAATGGATATAGAATTTGATTCTGAGCATGGCAGACCAAGCAAATGAAACCTTACATCAGATTGGACAAGATTAGTAACATGGCACAACACAGAGAACTTCCCATACAATGCCAAATCCTTAGGTCACAACAACCTGCCGAATAAAACATCTGACATCTAGCCAGAAGACAGTGCTGCAAGCAAGGAGGTTGAGATTCCCTAGTATATGATGACCTGAGGGAAGGAATACAGAGGAGTAGAAAAAAATAGAACCCAGAGTAAATTTGCATACTCACACCCATTCCGACTCTCAAAGACCCAGAGCGCATTCCCTTTATGAAAGTATTAAGAAATTTATCCATAAGAATCTCCTTAGCAAGCTCTACACTGTCTAAATCTTGACTGTCAGCAAGAGGTGTTATCCCTGATAGACTCCTCATTCAATTGGAATGATGGGTATCAAAGTCCAAATGTAAATGCCTACTTTCCATAAACAAGATAGACCACATTTACCATAATATGGAGCAAAAATGTATTTTACTGGAAATAATATTTTTATATTGCCTGAAATCAATCAGATTTTGACTTGGAAATGTAATACACAGGAAGCCAACAGCAATGTAACTTTTCTACATGATACAATGGAAAAAATATAGTATACTTTAACCTGATTTGAGTTATCAAAATGGAAAGTCTACTTCACTAAAAATAAAGCTAATGACATTTCTGAGGGCTCATTAACCAGAGTCACCTTCCCAAAATCATATAACCCAAATCCTTAACACCATAACAGAGCATGCCACTCTTGGATTTTGGAAGTGTCCGATACCAGCATGCTGATCAACACACAGGGCCACCCTTCCAAATGAAGTCAGGACAATGAGAAGCCTCAGCAACTGACCTAGCCTCAGTGAACGCTGCTTTAGCTTTGAAGTCTGAGACTAAATCCTGGTGTTTCCTTGAGAAACCATGAAAATCGAGGCGTCCGTGACAACGAGGATGCTGCACTGAATGCTACAACCAATCACAAGAGAAGCCCAGTTCCAGCACTGTGGAGGAATCTTCAGTAGAGTTCTCTTTGCTGTTCCAGATGACCGGTTTCTTTCTAAAGTCCCGGGCCCTAAAAGAACACCTGACTACGGGAAACCAATTGCCATGAGACTCAAGCTGCCCATCGTGAACTCTAGCTTCTTAGACTCAGTAAATCATAAGATTGAATGTAAAGCAGGAGTCCAGAGTGTACAGATTAGATGTCCAAGTTATTAACTTTTTCAATACATGCTTTTGTTGCCTCCTTTCCTTTAACTCATCCATGCTTACATTCATATGGGAAGTTCACGTGATCAAGTAAAAGGAAGGAAGGGGAGGAAGAGGCCAAGGAGGAAGAAAAGAGGCTTAAGAACATTTGGAGTCCAGGATTTCCTTGACATTGCAGTATGGCTTTGCTGTCTGCACGTGTGCCAAGTCACACCCAGAGCTTCTCTGGGACTTACACAGCCCACATGCTGTGTAATATTGGAGCTGCCTGGTTTAGTTCAAGTTCAGAAGAAGGTTCTGACATAAAATGATGGAACAGAAGTGGAGCATGAGAGCATTACAGGTCCACTCAGAAGTCTGCTAGAAAGGCAGAAAGAGAGGGTCCAAAGAAGCAAAGTTTTACGTACGCTTGGTTGGCTTAGTCATCTGCTGACTGGTTGGAGTGATCCATGTCCAGACATAGGATCCACTCTTTTGTGGTCAGGAATCAAGCATGGGTTTTGTTGTTCTTATTTGTTTGCTTGTTTTCTGTTTTGTTTTTGAACTTTTTATTGTTTCTTTGTGAAATTCGCATCATACATTCCAATCTTTTTCCTCTCCCTGGCCCTTTGTATGTACCCTCTGCCCTTGTAACCTTCCCCGCAAAAAAATGAAATAAAATAAAATTTAAAAGAAAATTTAATCTCATTATGGAAGCTGCAGTGTGACTCAGTGAGTCACACAGTATAATCTTTAGCCCTTACATCTTTATTTGCAGGGGTTCATTGCAAGGAGTCGTTGGTCTGGTTAGAGACCTCTGGCTTCTGCTACATTATAAATACTGGGACTCCTCTTGGATATTTTGTTGTCCTGTGTCAAGGAGATCCTGCAGCGTTGGATCTGCAGAACAAGTTCTTTCATGTGCTCCAGCAGTTCATAGATAGAGTGGATGTTAGGTTGGGTCAACTCACAGGCCTGGTTAAGGCCCTAGGGGGTAGCTGGGTTTGTCAGTTCACCAGTTCTCCACCAGGGTGAACTCTCCAGCACCACTCTGTGGCTTGCTTACCCAAAACAGCAGGCAGCAAGGAGTGGAGATGGTTCTGTTCTCACATCCCCTGGCCAGCTCAGCCACACCCACACCAAGGCCAGCTCTATTGTGTTATCCAGGTGAGGTGCAGGGACCACACTCCTAAGTGCTGCAGCTGGAGAGGGGCAGGGTCATATCTCCTGTTCTCTGTGTCCCCAAGGGCAGCTCTTCTGCCTGCCACATAAGGCAAAGGGCAAACAGGGTGAAGTCAAGTGTGATCTTTCCCTGGCAGAACTGGCAGGATGGGTCAGATGTCCTGCTTTCATGACCTCAAGGTCAGTTCACCTGTGTCCCCCACAAACAGGCTCACTTCTACTGCCCAGTGAACAACTATATGGCTCAGATTTAGAAACCAAATAAATGAAATCTAAGATAGAAGGTTTTCAAGGGAGATCTGTGTGCAAAATCCACATAAAATGTGGATTAAATATGAAAATAGGAAACACTGAAAACAATGTTTGTCCTCAGATTCTTGTAGGGCTCAGCCAGCCATGATAAGATTAATAAGAACATACCCCCAGAGGAAGTTCTTTACTTCCAACCGTTATCACCTGCCAGTGTAGGACTCAGCCAGGACAAGCTTACAGGAGGCCTGAGTCTCAGTAGTTTACCCTGAAGCAATACCTGGTTGTAGGAAGAACCAGAAACAGATTTCCCAGGCACCACCCAAGAACAGACCATCCAAAGGAAATGCCTAACATTCCAACTGTTGTAGATAGGATCACCGGCCAGCACACATTCACCAGGACACCCCTAGACAAATGTCAGCCAATCAGGAGTCCTGTATCTTAGAAATCCCTCAACCTCACCTTTACTACTATAAAAACCCAACTCTAACTGAGCTCAGGGCTCTCCGATTATTCCAATATGTTGGACACGTGGAGAGACCAACTTTGCAAACTTGTACAAAATAAAGGTTCTTTGCTTTTACATATGGAACTCTGTCTCCTTGTTGGTTGGGGGGGGGGACCTTTGCGAATTTGGGCATAACAATTCTAAATTATAAACACATTCTGAATTAACTAAAAATGAAAGGAATTAACTTTAAAACTTCAAATAATATAAAGATAAGAATATCTTTTAAAATTCCTAACAATCAAAATCTAACTGCGGAGGGTGGGGGGAGAAATTAAATACCCTGAGTAAATCCATTTCTTTCAGAACTGCACTAATGCAATTTTACTTACTAGTAGAATAAAGAAGATAATCATTGTAATCTCAATAAATAAAGAACTTGAAATAATATTGGACTCAACTTTTAATTTTAAAATGTTAGAAAACTATTAAGATAAGAAACTTTATCTAACTTTATTATAAAAGGTACTTATCACAAAAGCTGCTAGCACTGGGATGGTCTTTCCTTGTAATATCAAGACAGCCATATGGAAATATTACTTCTATTGAACATTGAGCCAGAAGAATAAAACTAGAAATAAAAAATATATAGAGTGAATCTAAACAAAACTGTCATTCTTTTATTAATAATAGACACCCTGTAACAAAGGAACATTTGGAGAAACAAAAGAACCCTATCAATTCACAAAGAGGACAGTGAACATTGAAAATTCAAATTATTTTCAGTCTAAAGAAAGAGAGAAATAGCAGGATTCCAGATGCACATTTGGATCCAGAGGGAAAACTTCTTTCATCGTAACTGCAGCCACTTTCTGTTCAGTCTCTGAGGGTGCAGATGTGGGACCCCACCACCACCACATACACACAACTTTCTGTCAGTCTCTGAGGGTGGAGTAAACGTGGGAAACTTCCCCCACTGCTTTCTTCCAAATAATAAACTGCCATCCGGAATAATAATTTATAGTCTGTCTTCCTTATGCTTCGCGATCCCCAAACATTGTATTTTGAAGCACATTAAAATATAGAAGAAATTAAACTAGTGGTTGCAGTTTCTATAGTAGCCTCGCTGGGGTATGGTAGAGTGGAAATTATTTTATTAGCTCAGTAGTACATCTGCCTTTCATGGATATGCAGCAATGAAATACCGTCTATAAAACGAAAACAACATCAAATTTAAATTATTTGATACAAATTCTGTGTTTTAACTGAACAGCCTTGTTTGTTAAACATGAGCTTTCATTAAAAAACAAAAGCAAACCTTCATTTAACTATAAGATAAGGTAAAGGGGCAAAAACACCACTCACTGTTACATTGTTACTGCATTTTCCTTATTCTTTCAAAGATTGAATGAAGTTACATAAATTGTTTTGAGTGCTTAGTCACACAAAGCACAATATTTATACCTGCATGGATCACTTAAGACTGCCCTGTTACAAAGAAAAGAAAACCCAAGTCTTTCTGACTTAAACAGGGAAGAAGCTCCACCCACTCATTTAACTATAGATGTTTCCATTCTTTTTATTTCTGTGGGTCCTCTTTTAACCTGTGAAATCTTCACATTTCTCATTTGTGAGGCTTAGAGAGGGTGGCAAACTTGAGGCTGCTTTAAATGAGAAGAAAGATTAGTTCAAGTTTATGTAGGCTACAGTTTTGATGCATTTGTCCAGCCAGCGTTCATTCCCTCCATACACACTCACATAACTAAATCGGATACTCATCAAAACAGAGACATAACCCAACAGTACAGACATGATGCAATAAAGAAATGTGTAAAACTGTTCCTGAGTGCAACAGAAATCCAGAGGAAACCAAGAGCAGTCAAACGTATTTAATTAAAGACTCAAAACATGCATTTTCCATCTGAGTGGCTAATATATTAAAGGAGGAATGTAGAAAATATATCCATCCTTCAGACACAGGGAAACATTCTGTTGACTTCCAAGGATGCTGCCTACTGAAGGTCTCAGCAGAGCTTCCTGCAGAATGATCCTTCCATAGATGGCAGCTACCACCCAAGGCCACGCTCTCTGAAGGAAGCCTAATCCTAGGATGAGTTGGCTAAAATACAAAGTTTCATCTCCATTCTTCTATAGCTTCTAGCGGCCTTCAGTTCCAGGGTACCTTAAATAAGTCCCAGCATGGAAGGCTAGACTGTTGTAATTGCCTCCCAGTTTAATTTCTTCCCTCGCCTAGAACCTCTTCTTCATTCCCTGCTGGATATTCTTGCGGAACCTGTTCATAATTAACTGCATTTAAATCTTCAAAGCTGTATTTTTCAACAACTCTAATACAGAGGCCAGTAAAAAGTTGCCCTTGTGTGTATTGGGCAAAAGAGGGCCGGTAGACCAGCTGGCCTAATTAACACAGGAAGAAAGCGAGATGCAGACAATGAAAAGTGTGGCTCAGGAGACTGCAAGGCCTCAAGGACCATTCTAGTTTAGAATTCACCTCATGGCTCAGCATTTCGAGTTTTCAGATGCTGAGTGGCCTAGAGCTAAGAACCCATGCTTCTGGATAAGAAGGCAGAGCTAAAATTAATAAAAAAGCAAACATGAAAATCCTCTAAAGTTTCGAGCTACTTCAAATCTACACAAACTTTGTATTTTATTCATGCTTATTGGCACATGTTCAAACAATACATGCCTACTGTTAAGCTGTTCAGAAAACACAGTCATAGGGAGGGAAGATATGAGAAGTGTTAATCTTTTGGTAGAGAAGTAGCATGGTAAATATTTTCAATTAGAGTGGCCAATGCATCAAGCCCAAGTGAAATAAACAGGAAAAGGATGGTATGATGGTTTCTGGCTTCCAGAGCTAACCTGATAATCACAGTGAAAAGAGTAGTCAATGAAAAGGTCTTCAAAGAACTGACTGAGAAGATGTTACAATGTTCCAGAGTGAGGAGAGAGGCAAGAGGAAGACAAATGGAATTTACTAGGAGGAATTGTTAAGCCTAAGATAAAATGCAGACATATGAAAAGTAGAACATCTTTTATTCATGGTTCCTTTTTTCTGTCATGTTTGAGTTCAAGGCCCATTCAATATAATCTACATGAAAGATTCCTTCAAATACTATTATCTCAAAAATAATTGTTATATTTGGCCTGCTGCCTAAATAGTTGCTGATGTGCTGATACTTGTGTAGATTCCAGATTATCCTTCTTGGACATGTCCCAGTGAGACTCCTGAATAGGAAAGATGATACACAAAGGATTCCAGATGCCTTTGTGAAGCTGTTTCAGGCTTTGCATCCCTTCCCGCTTCCCATAGGAAGGGTTGAGACACAGGATACGGTGCCACCAAGCTTTGTGGCACCATCAATCTCTTTAATGAGAGGAGCACAGTATTTGAAGGTTCCAACCCATTCATTCCTCTTCCCTGGCTAGCACCACTTTCCCCTTCTAATGATGTCCACCTTCTTCCTGTCTACTCCTGGACTCTCACACTTGTGGTTTGTCCTGCTGCATTACAGCTTTGTCCCTCTCTTGCCAAAAGTCCTCATTAAAGGTTTAATTGAAAATAAATTCAGGGATTGTATGCAAATAGAGTACCCATGTGGCAGTCTCGTCTGACCTCTAGGAGAACAAATTGTCTACAACAGCATCTTCACAACAACAAAGGCTGTGCACTAAGAGGGTGTGCTTGCACATTGGATGAGGTGTGTAGGGAAGCAAAAGGCAGAACACTAGCCTAGGACACCATGTATATGCTAGGAAACACCCTTAGTCTCCATTCTTTTAGGGATTGTTCAGTTATTTCCTTGTTTGTTTCTTTATTGTTTTGTTTTTAATGAGGACTTCACCGTGCAGTCCTGGCCGTAGACCAGGCTGTCCTGGAACTCAGAGATCCACCTTCCTCTGCAGTGTGAGTGCTGGGGCTGAAGGCATGTGCCATGATGTCCAGTCCCTTTTCGATAGTAGTGATAAACTGCAATGAAATCTTGAAGTTTTCGCCAATTACAGTGGCTTCATTCTATCTCCTCTGAGGAAAAGTTTATTTAGCCTTTTTCCAATTTTAGTATATGTGCTGCCAAAGCAAGTATATATTTAACCTTATTTAATGGAATGCTCATTCCTTTAACATATACTCGTGTAATTGTTGGTAATATTTAAAATAAATAGCACTCCCACCCAAAGTATAGAAACTTACAAGAGTCTGACCACTGTGCATCATGAAGATTTGTCAGAGGGAAATCTTGCCAGTGAACACTCTGGTGAGAATTAAACTATGAGCCATGATGGGCAGTGTCTAGAAAACTGTCCAGACTGGGAGGCCACTGAGGTCCAGTACTGATGAGACATGTAACCTGATTTTCATCTGAATAGCTAAACAGAGCCAGATCCATGTTGTAGGACAACCTCTGTGTTTATGCAGAAGTGCTAAGTTCCCAAATCCTGAGGTTCAGGCCGTTTTGTGTGTGGGGGTCAGAAGACTAACCCTGGCAGACATAGCTACAGGTACATTCTCCCTAAACAATGGAAACAGAGATGGAGAGGGGTCTGAGAAATTGTTACCAAATGATGTCTCGATTTATTGGGACTAGAAGAGCATTATTCTAATACATCTACTAGATTATATATTTATATTACTCTAATAAATATTTTATATAATATATGATATGTATACATAAAGTTTATATGTTATATATACTAAATATGTATACATACATATATAGATTAAAATAATTTAAGATGGTGTCTAAAGGAGTGTAAATTATCAAGCAATATAAATCAAAAATGGTCTCCCAGTAGCTGCCTCCTGGATGATGAGACTAGAAATGACCACCTAGGTCCTCTGGAATCCTGGGGAATTTAGTACATGCATGGAAAGAGGTTTAGCTGGTCAGTTAAAGGCTACCACACAAAGAGGAAGAGACCTATTCAGTTGTCTTCATCAACTCGGACCATGAAATCCAATACAGACAAGTTCAACAGAAACACCTGGGTAAAGTCTCAGAATCTGACAGTGCCCCAGGACCTCCATGCCATAAGCGTAGGACAGATGATGCTTCTTAAAACTGAAGAGGGGGAGGGGAGCCAATAGAAATGGACAGAAAAGGCACTTTCTCACGCCAAAAAGAGTCACCACAATAGAGACCTGGAACGTGAAAACACTAAACACAGTCAGAGAACTGACTTCCTCATGCACGAGCTCAGTCGCTTCAGATGGGATGTCATTGGATTGGCAGAAACAAGCTGACAGGAACACAAGAACTTGTAGTAAATGCATGCAAGATTGTAAATGCAGGCGGAGAGGGAAAACATGCATTCTCGGGTACAGACCTGTAAATGACAAAATTTTATCAACCAGATTTCAGACAATGACACAACTATCACACGGATATACATGCCAACAGCGGAAGCAGAAGAGGATGTTATCAACAGCTTCTAGACAGATCTATAGAAAGAGGTCAGCAGGATGAATAAGATTGACATACTAATCATTATGGGTGACTTCAATGCAAGAGTGGGATCTGGAGAAAGAACGGACTATAATGTCACGGGAACATATGGATTCAGACAAAGGAATGATACAGGGGAAAGACTGCTTGACCTCAGCTATGCAATGATTTGTACATGTACAACAAAAAATTCATGAAGGCCAAACTATCGAGGTGCTGGAGGTGGGAAATCCCCTGGCAAACACACATGCACACATTTCACTATATTATTCTGTGTATTCTGTATTATTCTGTATATTCTGGTCAACAGGAAACTCTTGTCTAACATCCTAAACAGCCAATTATTTCCTAGTGCTGACTTAGGGTCAGATCACCAACTTGTTATGGCCAACATTCAACTGAAACTTAGGAGAGGCACGCCAGGCAAGATGAACCGGAAGATCTATCATAAACAACTGGTGAACCCAGCTTTAGGGTGAGAGTATAGGAAAACCACTGAAAATAAGATGAGGGAAATCATGGTCTGAGTTGATGAGTAGAAAGCAAATGGGAGAAAGTTGAAAGAGCTGTACAGGGAGCTTCAAAGGAGACTCTTGGTTATACAAAAAGGGCAACGGCAGTAGAATGATTTACTGCAGAGAAAATCAACCTGGCTGAAGAAAGAAAGAAGCTAAAGAGCAAAGGAAGAAGTAATCTTTAGGCAGCAAAACACCACAACTATCTGTGCTGGGAGGTCAAAAAAAGAGCGAAGAATAGAGAACTGTATATACAAAGTATATACAAAGAGGTCGAAGAGGCTAGACTGCATAATAAAACACATCTTATCTATGACGCTATCAGATGAATAACTGCCAGATATGCTCTGCAGATTCAGGTAATTAAACATGGGCAAGGTCATTTATTAACAGAATCAGGAGAAGTAGAGCAAAGATGGAGACAAGACTTTGACGCCCTATACAATGACCCTAATGCTGTCAACATAGACTACAAGGAGAAATATTTCAGCAGCCACTCAAAAACCAGAGATGATGAGGAAATATTAAATATTGACAGGAACAAGATAGAGGAAGCCATTAAGAAAGCAAAATGCAGGGAGTTCCCAGGAGTGCATGACACCATGGTAGATGGAGGTGGCTACAATAGGCTCAGGGGCCAAGGCATTTTCAGTCTCTTTGGAGAGATATGGGAACACAAAGAGACTCCCACAAAATGAAAGCACTCAGTCATAATTCCCATACACAAGGAGAAGAACAAGCTGGACGCCTCAGATTACAGGGGCATTAGTTTGTTGCGCCATAGCAGCAAGATCTTCTCCTCTGTTATCCTGCAAAGGATCAAGGACAGAACAGAGGAAATCCTAGCAGAGGCCCAGTGCAGATTGAGAGTTCACAGGAGCACAACTGATCAGATCTTCACTTTGAGGCAACTGGCAGAAAAATATGAAGAACTTGAAGAAGACTTATATGACTATGACATCGACTTCAGGAAGGCATTCAATAGCATTTGGAGAAAAGAACTTTGGGAGACAATGAGGTTCTACTGGTACCCAGAGGAAATCATAAGAATACTAGAAAATGCCTTTAAGCACACCTTTGCATCAGTCAATCTGTGGAGAATTAAGTGATCAGTTTAAGACAATCATAGGAGGGTTGCTGGGATGCGTCCTCTCACCACTGCTTTTTAATATATCCCTGGAATTAATAATAGCAATAGCCCTGGAGGATGAGGAGATAGGAGTGCAGGCAGGTGGCGTGTGAATCAACAACTTGCATTTGGCTAATTATACAGCACTACTTGTTGAAAGTCCAAATGAGCTGCAGGCCATGGTACATAGAGTGGTGGAAGTAAGGGAAAACCTAGATGTGAAAGTAAACATCGAGAAGACTGAGATACAACACATGGGAGGGGCGCAGAGGAATTTTAACATTGTAATAAAGAATCAGAACCTCAAGCAGTCAACTTTGTCTGTCTGGGAGAAATCCTCAGTTCAAAGGAGTGAACTATTTCAGACATCAAGAGGCAGATAGGGGAAGCAAGGGCTGCATTCCAAACACTAAGAAAGGTTTGGTCAGCAAGAGACATAACGACAACGACAAAATCACAAGTGTATGAGACACTTGTCTTGAGCTGCCTTCATTACAACCCCAAAACCTGGACAATGAAACATTCCTCAGAACAGCGGCTGAATGTGTTTGAGATGGCATGTCTCAGATGAATTTTAGGCATCACACAAAGTGACAGGCTGCCCAACGATGACATTAAGAAACATCTCCACCTGCAGAAGGAAGTAAACTATAGGATACAGCAATGGAGCTTGAGATACGTCAGCCATGTTATGAGAATGAATGATGGCAGATATGGGAAGACATCACTGCTTGGAGGAGTGCACGGGATAAGGCAAAGAGGAAGGGAAGGGCCCCAAAACACTGGACAGAGAGCATACAGGAAGACTGTGGGACCTTGGGTATGACAATAATACAAGCATCTAGGACTGCCCAGGATAGGAACAACTGGAGAACTGCCACAGGGCTGTCCATGCATGCTTAATCATTGCCGGGGCATAGATGATGATGATGATGATGATGATGATGATGATGATGACGACGACGACGATGACAATGGTGATGATGATGATAAATCAAAAGTGGAGTGAAAGAGAGTCACTGAAACAATATAAAGTCAATCTGAGAAACGTTCATGATAGTCTGGCTACGGCTGAGGTCTGGGTTTTCCAAGACCAACATAGTGGGGTGAAATGCTGCTTAAGATTCCAAAACACCTAGTATCCACTTTTGACATCACACAAAAGGTCTTATAAAATAGTACCTACTAATGCAATGGAAGTGGCCCTTCATAGCAAGCCCCAACATCAAAACTGAATTCACAGATCTGATTCTTGCAGGGGCTCTCAGTCAAATGTTTGTTATTCATTCCAGTGTATAATCTGATGAAAGCAATTCTTCACAGTGTAGCCTTTTAAAGAAAGGATATCCAGGTCCTTGGTCAACTAGTTTCACCCTAATATATATCTTAATTTTCAGTCTTTTTAAAACAATATTTATTACGTATGCAACACTCTGCCTGCATGTATGCCTGCATACCAGAAGAGCACACCAGATCTCATGATAGATAGTTGTGATGTGTTATGTGGTTGCTGGGAATTGAACTCAGGACCTCTGGAAGAGCAGCCAGTGCTCTTAACCTCTGAGCCATCTCTCCAGCCCAAATATATATCTTTTAACAACTTGGAAGTTAATGGGCATGAACCCCATAAATTCTTCTCTGGATATTGTTTCTTAAAACTCAACTATTAAGAAACCTAATGATGCTAATCCATCTTTTATCCCTTACAATCCGTAGGAGTGGAAGACTGCCCAGATCCAGCAGACCTCAAGGTCAGAGATGAATGTGCTGTGAGGGTCAAACTGAAAATACTCATACAGATGTGAAAACTCTTTCATGAAGCTGAGAAGTCCACAAAGCAGGCTATGTGAAAATCTGTACAAAGTTAAGAGTATTGTTACTCATAGCATCCCTCAAGGCTAAGAGACAAGATACTAAAGAATGGCTCAAAGAACTAGATAGACATGATAGACCAATACTCTCTGCCTAGTAAACATATCTGTTTTTAACTATCATTTAATGTAATGCTAAGAGGACTGTTACGTCTTAGGGAAAAACGAGAAAAGTAAGAAACAAACACAAATACTGGATTCACTAGAGATAATCCTTAGAGGTAAAGAACTTTCAATTTGAAATGTTTCAAAAATATGCCATAATACGTCCATATGCAATTGAGTTCAATGTACAGACAAATCAATTACAACTTCAATGCAATGCACTTCGTTACAATGGATTTAGATCAGTAGGTTCAACAGGGGGATAATCACAGGATTTAGATCCTCTGAATGTGCCCTTTACTATATTTCAAAGTGAAATTTTTGATTTTTATGTTACAGAGACAACTTTAACTTTAAAACTATCAATACACCAGAAATAGAAAACTACCTATGACCAGAAGATAATTTAGATATTTTGAATAATCCATTCCTTTTTTTAAAGGCAAACAGCACTTTTTTTAGACTTAATAGGGCACTGAAAAGATGAACTCACAGCCTATGCTTTTAATAACATTCAGAAGCACAAAAAGGATCCTTAATATGTTACTGAAACATAGAAAAATATGGTAAGCAGTATATCTTCCTTTGCTGAGCATTGATGCCATCCCTTCCTTCCTTTAGTTTTTCTGAAACTTTCCTTAAGGAACAGTCCTTTTTATTTTTGCTGAGAACATCTAGGAACAAAGCAATTGTAAGAGGGACCTCTCTATTCGATCCAGTTGAATGTACAGTTTCTCAGCAAATTTCTTTTAAAAATAGACTCTAAATCTGAATTTTAAGTGAGACTTATTTCTAGTATTGTAACCATGAACTCTATTGATGTAAGAAAATTGGTCAGGTATATAAACAGGAAACAAAAATGTATAGATAATACAGATATGCCAGAATGTGAGCACTTGAGAGTATTCTGACTATACCTGTAATTGCTATAGATACAAGAAATGCTCTATGTATGCTTATTTTTCTCAGTACTCAATATAGTATTATATATATATATATGTTTATATATTATATATATTTTTATTTATTTATTTATTAAAAATTTCCACCTCCTCCCCACCTCCCTTTTCCCTCTGCCTCTCCACATCCCCCTCCCTCTCTAGTCCTAAGAGCAGTCAGGGTTCCCTGCTCCGTTGGAAGTCCAAGGTTCTCCCCGCTCCATCTGGGTCTAGGAAGGTGAGCATCCAAACAAACCAGGCTCCCACAAAGTCAGTCCATGCAGTACAATCAAAACCCAGTGCCATTGTCCTTGGCTTCTCAGTCAGCCTTCATTGACAGCCACATTCAGAGTGTCCAGTTTGATCACATGCTCTATCACTCCCAGACCAGCTGGCCTTTGTTGTAGGAGGTTCTTCTGTCTGTGCTGCTTTCATTGTTTGAATAAATAAACTGCCTTGGCCTTTTGATAGGGCAGCACATAGGTAGGTGGAGTTGACAGAACTGAATGCTGGGAAGGAGGGCAGAGGGAGAGAGCCACCATGGAACTTCCAGGTCAGACATGCTGAATGTTTCCCAGTAAGCCACAACCTCGTGGTGACATGCAAATTATTAGAAATGGGTTGAATCAAGATGTGAGAGTTAACCAATAAGAGGCTAGAACTAATGGGCCAGGCAGTGTTTAAATGAATACAGTTTCTGTGTGATTATTTCAGGGGTTAAGCTAGCTGGATGGCCGGGACGAAAAGCAGGCCCTCTCTCCTTCAACAATATACATTCAAACTGTTGTACATCATGATGCAAATACTATGCACTATCAAGACATTGCTGTGGAATAGAATATTTGTTTAACTAAGTAAAGATGGGTTACATTTGTTTGTGTTGCATAATAATTGTTTAACTATGTAAATGTATATACTCTTTGTTCTAATCTCAGGATACAAGAATCACAATTCAAAGGAACATCTGCACCTGGCCTGAACTGAACCACAACATTTCAATAAAAGAGAAACCATTGCCTCTAATGTGATAGCAATCAATGGTATTGGGTGTCCACCAATTACCAGGCACTGAATTGGGTTCTTCAGAATTTTCATCTTTGTGTCCTCATAATATCCCACCGCAAGAATTTATTAGCTGGATATACCAATGTGGTCAGGGATTGAATAATGTGCTCAGGGCCAAGAAAAGGTAAGTGATTAATTTACCTGAGTTCTATCCAGAGATCACCCTGTACCCCTTAGACAGACAGATATACTCATAGACAAATAAATGATAGGTAGATACATACTTACATATATACACCCCCATACATACATACATTCATAGACACAGATAATATGACTTCCTCCTATTGAATGCAAGTGCACTTGAAGAGTTACACATTTTAGACCTCGTACTTGCATATGAATTGATTTACACTCACTCTCTTAAAAGCCAGTGCTAAAATAGAAACCATAAGCTAATTAAGTATCCAAGAACATAATTAAAAGCTATTTGCTGTGCATAAAGGTAAATAATTTGCATGTGAACTATTTTTCTCTAGTTGCTAAAATAATGAGTATCAAAGTGCTATTTATTAGCTGGCTTTACTGCTAATATTTTTTTCTGTCAAAGGATAAAATAAAAACCTTCATGCTTTGCTTGTTTCAACAGACATCATCATAGACAGCTCAAGTATTCACTATTTCTTATCCTGAGATCTGAGCTCTGCTTAGAGATAGAACACAATACACCAGCCAACCATTCACAATGGTGTCTTTCGCAGGACCTCACTATGGATTTATTGCCCACTCTGGTTGGATGTCAACCAGAAGAGGAGGGCAAAGGAACACTATTTGCATTCCTTCTAGCAATTCATTCATCTCTAATAGATGATAGTGATACCTTTATTACTTTTACATTACAAAGGATATTCTAGTTCTTAGTACATGATACATTATTTTAAAATAATAAATTTCCTTGAAAGATTCATGATTCACTATGGCCAGAACAGCAGGTAGGCTAACCACAGATCTTCAACACTTGCTCTGCTTCTCTAAATCCAGTGTAGAGGCAGAATTTTCAGCTCTGCGATTGAATACCTGCTGCAGCCATGCTTCCTCCTCCCTGCCCCCATCTGCAGTGTACCCCACAGATATTCCCCTCCTAAGCTCCCACTATCCATTCACTCATTGCTTAACCCAGCCCCCAGCTCAAGCAAGAATACCCTGGGACCTGCAGGCCACTCTTCACAGGAAAGCGAGTAGTCTAAGTACAGTTCTTCACCTCTCTCTCCAATCCTCTAAGTCCAACCCTCCAGCTCGTCCCTGGCTCTGTAGCACACCTTCTGATGTAGCCTCTTCTCAGTCTCTACCCTCATTTCCAGGAGATCAACTGAGCAGATCTTGGCATAACACCTTGATTTCTTCCCTCAGTTTCTCTTAACATGGGTCCAATAACCCATTCCTGTTCCTAAGTGTCCACTCCCAATAGGTAGAAACACATTGATATATAACCCTAGTGGCTTATCTACCACAACTCTAGAAGAATTTCCTACATGGCAACACACAGGCACCATGATCTTCCAAGAACCAGAGAGTAAACAGAAACCAAGGAACAAAACACCCACTCAACAAAGACAAGAGCAGATATCAGCCCTTAGAATTATAATCTTTCCAACTCCAGATGCCTAGATGCCAGTGTAATAGCACAATCAATAATAGTCAGGACACTATGTCTCCATTAGCACCCAACAACCCTACAACAGCAGATCCTGAATATTCCAGCATGATGAAGCACAAGAAAAAGACCTTACAACAGCTTTTTGTTTGTTTGTTTGCTAGCTTGCTTTTTAACTGTGACAGATGTCCTAAAAGAAGAAATGATTAAATCCTTTAAATAAATCAATGAAAATCTTAGGAGATCTTGTTTATTTTTCCTTCCCCAGGGTATCCATGTATGTCTCTCTTAGAAAATTGGGACTGGGGAGGGGGAAGAAAGGAAGGTAGAAGGGGAGATGGAGGAGAAGAACATGAGGGAATGGGATGGTCAAGATGGGGGAGGACAGAGGGAGAACAAGGAAAGAGATCCCTTGATTGTGGGAGCCGTTAAGCAGCTGACATGAAACCTGGCACCAGGGAAATACCCAGGAATCCACAATGATAACCCCAGCTAAGACCCTAAGCAAAAGTGGATAAGGCACCTGAACTGGCCTTTCCTTGTAACCAGATTGATGACTACCTTAATTGCCATCATAGAATCTTCATCCAGCAAGTGATGGAAGCAGATGCAGAGATCCACAGCTAAGCATTGGGCTGAGCTCCCAAAGTCCAGTCCAAGAGAGGGGAAGAGCTACAATATGACTAAAGGGGTCAAAGTCATGATGGAATACCTATAGGAACAGCTGACCTAAGCTAGTAGGACCTCACTGACTCTGTACTGACAGAAGGGAAACATTCATAAAACAAAACTAGCCTCTAAATGTGGGTGACAGGTGTGTGGTTGGGGGCAGTCTTCGTAGCCACTGGCAGTGGGACCAGGATTTATTGCTAGTGCTTGAAATGGCTTCTTGAAGCCCATTCTTTTTGGAGGGATACCTTGTTCAGTCTAAATATAGACGGGAGGGCCTTGTTCTTGCCTCAAAGTGATGTGGCAGACTATGTTGACTCTCTATGGGAAACCTTATCCTTTCTGAGAACTGGATGGGGGTGGGGTGGGGACAGCAAAAGGAGGGGTGTGGAATAGCTATGTAAAATGAGAAAAGATCATTTTAAAAATAAATTAAATAATTTAATGAAAAAGAATATAATGCAAAGAAACCAGTGAAAAAACAAACAATGGAATGAAATGAATAAAACTTTTCAAGATCTGAAAAGTAGACTAGAATCAATAAACTGAATCAATAGAAAATGTAAATTGGGAAAAAATATGAAAATGAAAAATCTAGGAACTAGAGCAAGAACGACAGAGACAAACACTCTCAAGCACTCATGACATGATAGGAGAAATGGGTACATCAGTCAGAGAAAACATTGAATCTGAAATAAAAATCCTGGGACATTATGAAATGACCAAATCTAAGAATGATAGGAATAGAGAAAGGAGAAAAAAACTCAGATCAAAAAAGAACACTATGAAAATAATCATAGAAGAAAAATTCCCTAACCTAAAGAAGTAGATGCCTATCAAGATATGAGAATCTTACAGAAAACCAAATAGGTTGGATCAGAAAAGAAAGTTCTCTTGCCACATAGTAATCAAACACTAGACACACAGAACAAAAAAAAGAAAAGACTATTAAAAGCTTCAAGGGGAAAAGACCAAGTAACATATAAAGGCAGACCTAATGGAATTACACCTGAATTCTCAGCAAAGACTTTAGGTGGCAGAAGGGCTTGGACAGGTTTGCAGAAGACTTGAAGAGACCACAGATAGCAGCCCAGACTACAATACCCAGATAAATTTTCCAGTACCATACATGGTGAAAATAAGACAGATCATAATAAAAGCAAATTTATAAAACATCTACTTACAAATACAGCCCTACAGAAGTTTGCTAGAGGAAAACTAACTACACTCAAGGAAACACAAAGAATAAATAATCCAAGAAGAGCAAAATCAAAAGAGGGGACACATACGAACACATGCAAACACACACAAACACACAAACATTACCACAACTACAAACAACAGAAACAAAGTAACAATCACTGGTCATGGATATCTATCAACATCAGTGGTTTCAATTCTCCAATAAAATGACACAAACTAAAAGAATGGATGTGGAAAAGGAGCCATCTTTCTGCTGTATCCAAGTAACACACCTTAACATCAAGGATAAACATCACCTCAGGGTAAAGGGATAGAAAAAGGTATTCCAAGCAAATAGACCTAAAAAGCATACAATTTTAGCCATTTTGTTATCTGACAAAACAGACTTTGAACAATAACTAATAAGAAAGGATATAGAAAGACACTACATACCCATCTAAGGAAAAACCTAACAAGAGGACATAACAATTGTTAACATCTATGCCCCAAACACAAGAGTACTCACATTTGTAAAAGAAACATTACTAAAGCCTAAATCACATATTGATTCTCACACACTGATAGAGTGTTTGCCCCTAAGTCCTACTGTCTACAGGAAGGTACTCTGCAAGGTACCAAAGGAGAAAGTAAACACCAAGCCAACCACAAATCCTTTGATCGACAGTGGTGCCCTGCCTGCAAGGTATGTTAAGGTAATGGTGGCACAAAGCTTGTGGGAGTAATTAACCAATACCTGATTTGACTTAAGGCCCTCTCCATGAGCTGGAACCTATACCTAACACTGCTTTGGTGACCAAGAACCAAAGACTAGATAGCCTAGGGTCCTGGGGTAAAAATCACAAAATACAGGTTTAAAAAAAATCAATCAATAAGACAAAACAAATGTGCTATAGAATTACTCCTAATGACATGTTGGTATGTTCCCAGACTGTGGTGTAGGATGTTCTTTATCTATGTGTTGCTTTCATTGGTTCAATTAAGAAACTGCCTTGGCCTTTTGATAGGGCAGCACTTAGGTAGGCGGAGTAAACAGAACTGAATGCTGGGTAAAAGGGAGACAAAGAGCTGCCATGAAGTCGCCAGGTCAGAGACGCTGAATCCCAATAAGCCACAACCTCATGATGATATACAGATTAACAGAAATGGGTTAGATCAGGCTGTGAGAGTTGGCTAAGAAGAGGCTAGATTTAATGGGCCGGGCAATAATTAAATTAATACAATTTCTTTGTGGTTATTTTGGGTGTAAGCTAGCAGGGTGGCCAGGACCAAAAGCAAGCCCACTCTCCCCTCCAACAATTGGTGCCTCAACATGGTTGGCTGACTCCACGTTAAGTCTGAGAAAGCTTCAAAAACAATATAGAATTTAACACAGCTTTTTGTTGTTTGCTGGCTGGGTGCCGCAGAGAAATTTTCCGGATTCAGAAATAGCAGCAGGGAAAAAGCTGGGCCATTTTAAAACAAGGCTTCTTGGGCCCTGCCGCCAGTGCAAACTCTGTCTAGGGAACATTTGTGGGCCCGGATGTTTGTGTGCCCACTCGGGATCAGGAACAAAGTACCTGAGACCATGCCTGTGGCTTGGTGTTCCCTGCCTGGACAGGCTGCGGGATCAGGTCTCCTAGATGTAAACAGGCAGGAGAGCAAGGTGGATTCCTGCCACCATACACAGAGATGTTTCCAGGCTGAGCACTGCTCTGTGCGGCAGATTTGGCTGTAATTCAAATAAAAAGAGTTTCTGTGCTGCACGCTCATTCTCAGAGTTAAAGTGCTGAGCGTGGCTCCTACCTGGCGGCCCCAGAGCTAGCAGAAATGGTACGTCCACCATTTTGAAACTGGAGAGAGGTGGAGCCAACATCCTGAGCAGCTGTAACCAAGCTGCTTAACATTTTAAAAGTTCTTCAAGACAGTAGAGATTAAAGACAGTACAATAGGACAGAGTCAGACATAAAAGACCACTAAATGGGTCATACTGTTAGATAAAGTCATAGGCTTGGGAGAGAGAAGAAAAGGGGTATAGAAAGTCATAAAATAAAGTTAATGTTTTTTTTAAAAAGGGAGGGGGTAAAGTCTTTAAAGAGACAGAGTACAGATAGTCATAGATTAAAAAACAATAAAGAAAAATAAGCCATGTAAAAATGGAAAATTTACAGAGAGTCAGGATTATGTATATTATTGTGTTTTCTTTAAATTATTTGACTGTGAAGGAGCTAAATACAGAGAGACTTTTCATTGTATGTGCAACTAAGTTAATCCACCATGTACATCATAAAGGTATCTTGACTTCAGAATTTGGGTCTAAGGATATGATGCTTTGGAAAAGAGGTTCTTCTTTTGTTTTCACAGAAGATGAGACCCTGTGGATTGCTTCTAGACTAATATGGTATGATAGACCACACCCTCCTGAAAGGTTGCTGTTAACAACCTCAAAAAATTACTTTGCTCAACTGCCGACTGAGTTGAACCTAGCACACAGGATACACCATGAAAGACTTGATTAACAGCGCCCCCATACAGCAGGAAGCAGTTTGGGGAGAAAAAACTGCACCCATATTCCCAAATAATGTTCATAAATGTTCTTTTACATTTATAGGGGATATAATATAAATAATTTGCATTGGTATGGATTTTGCTTTACTGATATATATTTAAGGTCAATTTTGTTATATGTATATATATTTCTGATCTTGATTAAGGTATTGTGATTGTGTAGCTCATTTAAAAATGTAATGTATAATTAGGACAAATAAATTGTTAATGGATAATCATCAATAAAAGTCAAGCTTGTAGTCATGTTAGTTAGATTTTCTAGATATATAGAGATATGTTTCAGTTAGATAGGCATTCTTCATATCTTTCAAAGACTACAGAATATGACATTTAAAATGTTTTAATAACTTAGGTCTTTTCATGACAATGAGACATGTCTGATCCTGGCCGTATCAATCTACTTCAAGAGGAAGATGGGCGTCAAAAAGGCTCCTTATGGAAATAGTTAGCCATTTGGGCAAGAAACTGCTCTTGCCTGGATTGTTGCATAAACTGGACATGAATAAACCTGCAGAGAGAGGACTGCTAAACTTGATCCTTTGGAATTCCTGTCTCATGAAGGAGTCAGCGAGACATTTTGCAGGACACAGAAGAAAGTGACTAAACTGTCTCTAAAATTTCTTTCTTCATGAAAATGTCTGCTTAATACTCTGGACCTGCAGGCTAAAGATGGATGTCCCAACAGTACAGAAGAACTTTGGCTGACTGTATAGACAGTGAGATGTCTCTGTCATTTCTAGAATTTTGGAAGTTGTTTACTTCTCGGTTACTTAGGTAATATATCCTTCTGGAGTCTTTGATAGAGTTGAAGAATACATAGATAGTTATAGTTTTTCATTGTTATGATAAAAGACAAAATAGATAGAAATATTGTAACTGTAATTCTTGCTTGATAGCTGCTTTGTTTTATGTAATTTTACTATGTTAAAGTTAAAGCCTTCCTTTTTCTTTAAACAGAAAAAGGTGAAATGATGTAGGAGATTCTTCTATCCATGTGTTGTTTTCATTGGTTGAATAAAGAAACTGCCTTGGCCTTTAGATAGGGCAGCACTTAGGTAGGCAGAGTAGACAGAACTGAATGCTGGGGAAAAGGGAGACAGAGAGCTGCCATGAAGTCGCCAGATCAGAGACGCTGAATCTTTCCCCGTAAGCCACAACCTTGTGGTGATACACAGATTAATGGAAATGGATTAGATCAGGCTGTGAGAGTTGGCCAAGAAGAGGCTAGATTTAATGGGCCAGGCAGTAATTAAATTAATACAATTTCTTTGTGGTTATTTGGGGGGTTAAGCTAGCCAGGCAGTTAGACACAGCCTGCTCCTCCATACTACAAGACTGTGCCTTGCTCATCAAAGAAGTTTCCTCCTGCAGCAGATGGGAACAAATACAGAGACCTACAGCCAGACAATATGCTGAGAGATATGCCTTGGAATACACTGCTTTAAGTAGGATTTATCTATTAAATTCTGTTCTCCGGGGCTCAGGCAATGCCACAAAAGAGAAGGTGAAAATAGTGTTAGAACCAAAAGAGATGGAGGACACCAAGAGAAATTGATTTAAAGATTCTTTAAATGAATGCAAGCAAAGGTCATATGAACTCACAGAGACTGGGGCAGCATGCACAGGGCCTGAACAGGTCTGTATTAGGTCCTCTGCATAAATATTATGTTTTTTATATTAGTTTAGTGTTTTTATGGTATTCCTGAGTGTGAATGATTGAGTTTCTGATTCTATTGCCTTCTCTTGGGTTCTTTTCCTTCTGTTTATTTATCTTGTCCAACTCTGAAGTGATAGTTTTTGGTTTATCCTATAGCATTTTATCTTCTTAATATTTTATTATTATCCTTATATATGTCTAATGAGAGACAGAAAGAGTGTGAATATGAATGTGAAGTGGGGTACAGTGGGAAGGAACTGGTAGGAGTAGAGGAAATTCCCAAGAAGCCATAATCAGAATATATTATGTGAGAAAATAACCTATTTTCAATAAAAGGGAAAAAAGAAATATGCCACGATTACTAGGTCTAATATCCTTTCAAATAAAATTGGGAATATAGGAACTTGGGAGGAGACAAGATAGATAAATGCTTATAGCAAAACCCCAGGGACCAGAGTTAATCCCTAGCAAATGCAGAAAATTTAGGCAAGAGAGGTGTCCTGCCTATAATCCCATTACTAGTGAGTCAGAGATCAGAGGTTCCAGGATGAGCAGATTTGGCCAACGATCCTACCTTAATAAAAAAAAGTGGGTGGTCATCAAGGAAGACACTAGATATTAATTTTTGATCTACATATGCATCCACATGTGACCACACACATGTGAAAACACAGACACACATGTAGAGGACCGCAACCACATTCGCCATTGCAAGATGGCGCTGACATCTGGTTCCCCCGCCTGGTGAACAGGATAATGCGCATGTGTTGGCAAATTTCCAACGCTGTAGTCCTTGCCTCTCCCGAGGCGTCATCTGGGATGATGGGCATCTGACCAATCTGAGAGTGACACGTCCGAGGCGGGGACTGTTTCCTATATAAGGGCTGGGCTCGCCTTGCTCTGGGTCTCCGCCATGTCGGCTTATGCTCTCGCTCTCAAGAAGCATTAAAAAGCTGTTCTGCAGAAGGATCCTACGTGCCCTGCGTCGTTCTTGCTGGCGAGACAGTAGCGCGGGACATCTGGTGCCGAATCCCTCGGGACGCTGAGGGACCCTGACAACTGCTCGCACCGCCGGAGACCCCTTGGACACAAGGAGGATTCAGAACTGCAGGTCTGTATACTCAGAGAGATATGGCTTTTCCTGGATTTTTCGGTTTTGGGCTTGACTTGTTTCCGCATTGGGAAGGTTTTGTAGGGGCCTTGCTACCTCTTTTAGTAGTCCTCTTATTTTTCACCAAAGACTGCTTAAAAGATGAATCCTGCCAGGCGGTTGCTGCAACGGAGGAAGTCCAGGATAGCATTTCAGAAACTGAGTACAGTGAGAGGTTAGGTGCGCGCACAGTCTCAAATAAGGAAAAAGGACCCTCCAGTGGTTTTAAGAAAATAAGAATGGGGGAGAGGACTGACTTACAAGGTCGAAAGATTTCTGGAACCAACAATAAGAAAAAAGGAAAGGACAGTAGTTTATATCCTCTGCAGGAGCTTGAAACTCTGCAAATTGAAAGTGACCATGAAAGTGAGCATGAAAGTTCTGGCTCAGGAGAAGAGGCAGAACTAGGTACAGAGGAGGAGGCAGAATTAACCAGCGGTAGGGCCATGAGGTCATCCCAAAGGGCCCATCCGCCTCCTTACGAGCTTCGCCCTCGCCCGACTGCCCCTTCGGCGCCTCCTTATGAGGAACACCTTGGGCCAAAGACTTTTTCATTTATCCCTGACAAGGTCAAGAGAAAGCTGCACCTGGCCTTCCCCGTTTACGAAGGGGAAAATGGACGGGTGTATGCGCCTGTGGAGTACAACCAAATAAAAGAATTAGCAGAGTCAGTTAGAAAATATGGAGTGACCGCTAATTTCACATTAGCCCAATTGGACAGATTAGCCTTGAGTGCCATGACTCCGGCAGACTGGGAGACAGTTGCAAAAGCGTCGCTTGTCAGCATGGGTCAATATTTGGAGTGGAAAGCTCTGTGGCATGAGGCGGCCCAGGAACAGGCCAGAGCTAACGCTCAAGCCTTAACTCCAGAACAACAACAATGGACTTTTGACCTCCTGACTGGGCAAGGGCGCTTCACCGCTGCCCAGATAGACTACCCTTATGACGCCTACCGCCAGATAGCCAATACAGCTATAAGAGCATGGAAAGCTTTGTCTAAAAAGGGAGAAGGAAGCACCCCGCTCACCAAGATTATACAAGGGACTCAGGAGCCTTTTTCAGATTTTGTGGCTAGAATGACTGAGGCAGCAGGACGCATTTTTGGCGACACTGATATGGCCACGCCACTCATAGAGCAGCTCATTTTTGAGCAAGCTACGCAGGAGTGCCGTGCGGCCATAGCCCCCAGGAAAAATAAAGGATTACAGGACTGGCTCAGGGTCTGTAGAGAACTAGGAGGACCCCTGACGAATGCGGGTTTGGCTGCAGCCATCATGCAGTCACAAAAACACCCTTTTAAAGGGCCAGACAGAAGAGTTTGCTTTAAATGTGGGAAGCCAGGACATTTAAAAAAGGATTGTAGGTCATCAGAAAAGGAGAGAGCGCCTCCTACCCTCTGCTCACGTTGTGGCAAAGGTTATCATAGGGCTGAGCTCTGCCGCTCCGTTAGGGATGTCCATGGCAAGATCCTCCCACCATTAGGAAACCCACAGACTGATCCAAAAAACGGGGTGATGGGCCCTCGGTCCCAGGGCCCTCAGAAATATGGGAACAAGTTTGTCAGGGCAATGACCAAGGAACCCTCGGAGGCAGAACAAGAATGGACTTGTGTGCCTCCACCGACTTCCTATTGATGCCCCAAATGGGGGTGCAGCCTGTCCCTGTGCAGCTGCGTGAGCCTCTACCCCCTGGAAGCGTGGGCCTGCTTTTAGGGCGTGGCTCGCTTACCCTGCAGGGACTGATTGTCCACCCAGGTCTTGTTGATAGTCAGCACACTGCTGAGATACAAGCCCTGTGCTCTTGTCCTAGTGGAGTTTTTTCCATCAGTAAAGGAGACAGGATAGCTCAGTTACTGTTTCTTCCGGCAGACACCCACCAGAGGCCGGGGAGTAAATTAATGGGGTCAACAGGGCAGGATTCGGCCTACCTGGTTGTTAGCCTTCAAGATCGACCCAAACTGCCCCTTTGGGTGAATGGTAAATGCTTCGAAGGCATTTTGGACACTGGCGCGGACAAAAGTATTATCTCATCGCGCTGGTGGCCACAGTCCTGGCCTGTTACTGAGTCGTCTCATGCCCTACAGGGCTTGGGCTATAGTGCAAACCCCACCATTAGCTCCACCAGATTAACCTGGGAAACAGACGAAGGGCAGTCAGGATATTTTACACCATATGTCCTTCCCCTGCCAGTCAACTTATGGGGAAGAGATGTAATGCAGGGTATGGGATTGACCTTATCTAATGCATATTCATCTCAGGCCCAAGATATAATGTTAAGAATGGGCCATAGGCCAGGAAAGGGCTTGGGTCGCTCCGAGCAAGGAATACGGGAGTCAGTAAATCCTAAACCTAATATCAATAAACAGGGTCTGGGTTTTTCCTAGGCGCCACTGGGGCAGCACGGCCCATACCATGGAAAACAGAGACCCCAGTATGGGTTCCTCAGTGGCCACTTACCTCTGAAAAACTGGAAGCAGTGAATCAGCTAGTTAATGAGCAATTCGTTTTGGGGCACATAGAACCATCCACCTCTCCGTGGAATACACCCATTTTTGTCATTAAAAAAAAATCAGGAAGATGGCGCTTGTTGCATGACTTGAGAGCCATTAATGAACAAATGCATCTTTTTGGGCCTGTGCAGCGAGGACTCCCAGTGCTTTCAGCTTTACCCAAAAATTGGAGTCTAGTAATAATAGATATTAAGGATTGTTTTTTTTCTATTCCATTGCATCCTGCTAATAGGCCTCGCTTTGCTTTTACTGTTCCTTCAATTAATCATATAGAGCCTGATAAACGCTTTCAATGGAGAGTTTTGCCAATAGTCCAACAATTTGTCAGATGTTTGTGCAGGAGGCTCTTGAACCGCTTCGTGAACGTTTCCCACGTTTGCTTGTGATTCATTACATGGATGATGTACTCATGTGTCATGAGGACTTACAGGTCCTAAGAGAAGCCTACCCATTGCTCATTAAGAGTTTACAGCTATGGGGTCTTCAAATAGCTGCTGAGAAGGTCCAGATTACAGACACTGGCCAATTCTTAGGTTCTGTTATTCTTCCTGAAAAGATTCTACCACAAAAAATAAAAATTTATAGGGACGATTTGCGAACATTAAATAATTTCCAAAAGTTGTTAGGAGATATTAATTGGCTGCGACCGTTTTTAAAAATCCCCTCTGCTGATTTGAAGCCATTGTTTGATATCTTGGAAGGGGATACTCATATTACCTCCCCTCGGGCCTTGACGCCGGCAGCAGAAGCAGCCTTATTACTAGTGGAGGAATCCATTAAGGAAGCACAGCTGTGCCGTATTGATGAAACTCAACCATTTGTTCTATGTGTGTTTAAAACAAGAAAGCTACCCACTGCTGTGTTATGGCAGGATGGACCGTTACTGTGGATCCATCCGCATGCTTCTCCTAACAAAAGTATTGATTGGTATCCAGCTGCTATAGCTCAAATTGCCCTTAAAGGCCTTAAAATGTCTGTTAGTCATTTTGGTAAGCATCCAGCGGTTATGATAGTTCCCTATACCTCCTTTCAGATACAAACTTTGGCCGCCACCTCTGACGATTGGGCAATTTTGGTTACCACCTTTTCAGGAAAAATTGATAATCATTATCCCAAACACCCTCTGCTGCAGTTTGCTGCATATCATCCCATTGTGTTTCCCCGAGTTACGTCTTCTGCCCCGCTAAAAGACGGGGTGATGGTGTATACAGATGGCTCCAAAAATGGTGTGGGAGCCTATGTTGTGGATTCTAAAATATATACAAAGAACTTTTCTGCCACCTCACCCCAGGTGGTGGAATGTATGGTGGTTTTAGAGGTTCTTCAAAAATTTCATTGTCCTCTTAATATTGTTTCTGATTCTGCCTATGTGGTTAATGCTGTTAAATTATTAGAGACCGCTGGAATTATAAAACCTACTAGTACAGTGGCAGCTCTTTTCCAGAGGATACAGGACTGTTTACTAAATAGGAGAGCTCCATTTTTTATCACACACATAAGAGCACATTCGGGGCTCCCGGGCCCCATGAGTTTAGGTAATGATCTGGCTGATCGTGCTACGCAGCTTGCTGCGGTAGCTCTTGCCTCCCCGTTACAGACCGCTAAAACCTTTCATGATAATTTTCATGTTACAGCTGAAACCCTGCGTAAACGTTTTTCTCTTACCAGAAAGGAGGCTCGTGATATTGTGACCCAATGTCACAATTGTTGCCAGTTTCTCCCTGTCAGACACACTGGCGTAAACCCCAGAGGGATTGTGCCTTTGCAAATATGGCAGATGGATGTGACTCATATCACTGCCTTTGGAAAACTTCAGTATGTGCATGTGTCAATTGACACATGCTCTGGCGTTATTCATGCCACACCACTTACAGGAGAAAAAACTTCTTATGTCATTCAACATTGTCTTGAGGCATGGAGTGCTTGGGGCAAGCCCACATCTTTAAAGACGGATAATGGGCCTGCCTATACTTCTCAAAAGTTTAAACAATTTTGTGCACAGATGCAAGTCACACACATTACAGGCCTGCCTTATAACCCCCAGGGGCAAGGTATTGTAGAGCGAGCACATCGCACACTCAAATCTTATCTACTTAAACAAAAAGGGGGAATATTGAAGGAATTACCCCCGACACCAAGAGTAGCCATTGCCATGGCTCTGTTCACTATAAATTTTTTAAATCTGGACGATAATGGCCAGAATGCTGCAACACGACATAGTTCAGATCCGCAGCGGCCTAAGGATTTGGTTATATGGAAAGATGTGTTTTCTAATGAATGGAAAGGCCCGGATCCCATCCTATTGAGATCCAGGGGAGCTGTTTGTGTGTTCCCACAGGACCAGGAAAATCCATTCTGGGTGCCAGAAAGACTGACCCGAACGGTGAGGGGTGACCCACAACACGCGGACTCGCCTGAAGATTTGGCTTCTGTTCCTCCTACCATTTTGCGGATGGATGACAACGGTTACGAAGGAGCAGCGATGGGGGATACTCTCAGCCTTCCTGAAGCCGACACCAGTCAGCCATAGAGTGGCAGTGTTTCCTCGTTTTTTTGTTTTTTTTTTTTTATTTTTATTTTACAACAAATAAGCCTCTGGGGCTCCCCTACCTTCCATTTATAAGCTTATTGGGTGGGGGTGGGAATGTTTGGAACAGCCCTATGCTGAGGATCAGTGTGGAAATTTGCCAACACATGCGCATTATCCTGTTCACCGAGCGGGGGAACCAGATGTCAGCGCCATCTTGCAATGGCGAATGTGGTTGCGGTCCTCTACACACACATGCTCACACTACACACACATACACATACTAATAATTAGCTACACTGAGGAATATAAATGCAATATATGAATATTTTAGAACATTCAAATACTTTAGGGTACAAAGAAACACTCTGTGACCCAATTAACTTAATCCACAAAATCCCTCACAGGCCTACCTAGATGTTTATCTCCAAGGTGATGGTTGATTCTATCAAGTTGACAGTCAATGCAACCCAGCAGAGAGTCTGTGGTCACATCTGTTTGTCCTTACGCAGACACTGAAAAACAACACTCACAATTGGGGAGCTAACACATGTACACGAAAGGGCAGAAGAGAATTCCCTTACCAGCTTCTATCACTGTCACCCTATGGCTATCCAACTTCATTGAAATGTGTCTATACATACAAAAAGAAGTAAATTCTAAATATTTCTATACGAAATCTTTTTCATATTTCACTTCAGACTCATTCATCTGTAATTACAGAGACTTTTAAATGTCAGTATATGAGCTCTGCATATTAGTATCAGTTTGATTCATTTTCATAGCTGTATTTTTTTTCAAAACACGGTTTCAAACTGATCTAAATATTTTATTATTCGTAAAGGCATTAGTTTATTCACAAGTTCTGACCATTTCAAATGATATACAATTCATAGTCTTACAAATTTTTACATATGCGCAAAGATTTCTGCATAACACATTCCTACAAAGAAAACCATTAGTTGAAGAGTTCTTTGACAAGCATATTGTAATTAGAATCTGACTGCTCCTCGGAAGCCCATGTTGAGAGGACTTTATCTCAGCCTGTGTTGCTATTGGCAGTGGTGGTACCATTAAGCTTGCTATACAGCAAGTTAGGATGAAGATAGGCCACTAGGATGTGTTAGCGAGGAGGGCGTTGAATAGGACTTTGGAGCCTTCTCTATTTTTCATCCCCTAGCTTCCATGAGGTGAGCAAGCCCTATTTTGAAGGACTACCTCTTCACACACCCCAAGTAATATGGCCAAACTGAAGGTGAACTTGAACCTCTAAAAACTGTGAGCAGAAATAAATCTTTCTTTTTAATTTTTTTTTTTTTTTTGAGATTTCTTGGGCTTGCTTCAGCAAAAGAAAGCTGACTTACACTATATCTTCTCTCTTATGTGTGAAAACTAAAGAGAGGTGATTTGAATGTAGTACAGTGGTTATGGAGATTAGAATAGATGTAAAGGAAGGATGTATAAAAGACAAAATTGAATTTGATTATTACATGCTGTGTATATGTTTTGAACCATCACAATGGATTATATTAATATGCATAATTACTCATATAATTTTAAGAGTTTTTTGTTGATTCATACTTTCATTGTTTAAATTAGCATATAAAAGCTTCATTATGTTATTTTAAGCATAATTGTCTGTTGTTGATCTTTTTCCCCACAAGCGTCTTCATCTCCCTGACCCTCTTGCCTTACCCTCCCACCCTAATAGTTCCTTTCAACTTTGATGTCATGTGTCCTATGGTCCTTTCTCATTTCCTTGACACCTTTGTTTTTCTTTTAATATTCCTCTTTCTAACTTCATGAGCTTCTCTATCTATCTATCTATCTATCTATCTATCTATCTATCTATCTATCTATCTATCTATCTCTCACTGATACACATGTATATGCTTTGACAGCTAGTACCCACATGTGGAAAAGAATATACAGCAAATACCCATAAGACTTGAAAGCCACTACAGAATTCTGTGCACGTATATGTTCATGGCTGTTCTATTCGCAACAGCAAGGAAATGGAATCACCCCAGATTGTGCATCAGCCGATGAGTAACCCATAAAAATGTGCTACGTATATACAATATACTTTCATTCAGTCATAAGAAAACGAAACTTGGAAATTTGCAGAAAAATGGATAGACCTGAAACTGTTATTTTAAGTGAAGTAACCTAATCTCAGAAAAAGCACCTTTAATTTGATATATTTAAGCAACTTTCTAGTACAAAAATTCCACCAATATTAATAGAGTAACTATATTTACACATCAACTTGAAGTATACATTCATATTTAAGAGAACACAGTTTCAAAATTATTGATTCAGCAATTTGCATCATGTCGTCTAAATACACTATTTTTGTGACTAGCTGGGGGATCAGTAAGATTTGCTTTGTTGAGAAGTGTACAATTTTTTAATTCCTAAATTTAAGGTTTTATTGACAATTTTGTTGTATATAACAAGGGCCTAAAAACTTTGTGTTTATCTTGTCAGTCTCTACATTTTGAACAGTTTAGCCAATTCTGTAATTTGCTTTAATTGTTCTATTATGGAACCAACAGCCTTTTAAGAGATGGTATGTGAGACGATGTTATGGTTTAGAACCTAAATGTGGCCCCCCAAAACACAGGTGTTGAAGTTTTGCTCCCCAAGTGTTGGTGCTGTAGAGAAGTCGCAGACATTTTAGGTTCGTGAACCAAGATGAAGGAAGTTCACCTTCCGAGACATGTCCCTGGTCATGCGTTGATACTGAGTCACTGCCCCACTCCTTGGCTTTTTTCTTCCTTTTCAGCTTCCACGAGGGGAGCAGGTTCCCTCCTGGACATGCCTCCCACCACAGGCCTGAGAGAAAATGGCCAAGTGGCCATGGCCGGACATCATGAGTCAAAATCAACCTTCCTCCTTTAAGATGGTGTTCTCAGTGATTTTGTCACAGTGCCTGAAACTCAACCATACATAGACTGGGGACTACTTCATTAAAATTTAATTTGAAGTAATTGTAGATGCGTATGTAATTGCAATAAACTGTACAAGAAAATGTCTTATTTCCATGTTCCCTAGTGGGAATATCATGTAAAATACAGAATAACGCCGACACCAGCATATTGACACTTGCTCATTCCAAATGCAGAGATCATTGCCACCACCATAAGAACCCCCATGTTGACTGAGAAGTTCTATCCAGAGAGAACCTTCAGCTGGTGATGGATGGAGATAGAGACAGAGACACATATTGGAACACTGGACTTAACTCCCTAGGCCCAAATGAGAAGCAGAGGGAGGGAGATCGTGAGCAAGGAAAGCAAAATCAGAGAGAGCCTTCATCTGACGATGGATGGAGATAGAGATGGAGACCCACATTGGAGCACTGGAAGTCAGGACTGCGAAGGGTGCGTTCACCCACTGATACAAGGGGACTGATCGAATGAGAGCTCACCAAGGCCAACTGGACTGGGACTGAACGAGCATGAGAGCAAACCGGACTCTCTGAATGTGGTTGAATGGGGGCTGACTGAGCCCCCAAGGTTCAAATGAAGACTGAGAAGCCATCGACAATGACACTGGGTCTTGTTTCGTCTGCATGGACTGGCTTTTTGGGATCCTGGCCTGTTTGGATGCTCACCTTTCTGGACCTGGAGGGAGGGGGGAGGAACTTGGATTCCCCACAGGACAGGAAACCCTGACTGCTCTTGGGAATGGTGAGGGAGGAGGAGAGGGAGTGGGGGGAGTGGGGGGAGCTGGAGGGTATTGGGAGGAGGGGAGGAAGTGGAAAGAGTGTTTTCGGATACTTGAATAAACAAGTCTAACAGGGGGAAAAAAAAAGAATCCCCGTGTTGCTAACTTAGAGCCCCACTCGCTTTGCTCATTCATCTCTATAACTCTCAACACCTGAAAAGCGAAAGTCTGTTTCCTGTTTTTATGACTTTGCCACTATTACATGAATAGACTCACATATTAAATAAACTTTTAACTTTTCCATTCATATAATTATTTGGGGGATTTGTGTGTATTGTTGTGTACATCAAAAATCCATATTCTGTTTAGTAATACAATATTATATAGGTACACTTTTATCTATTTCTATTACAATGTTTTATAATTATGGCTATGAGAAGCTAAGCTGCCATACTCAACATAGTTGGATCTAGGTTTGGAGGGGAGAGCAAAGGAGAAAGGGAGTGCAGACTGCAACAGAATAGTAATGAAGGTGAAGTAGCAGAAAGAGGTGTAAGAGGGTAATGGGGTGAATATGGCCGAAGAACACATCAGAGTGATATGAAAATATCATCAGGAACATCACTTTGTACAATGAACATATACTAATAAACATGACATGTATTAAAGTTTTTTTAATGTGTATTTTATGGATGTTTATATACATGCACCACATGTGTGCCTGCTGTCTATAGAGGCCAAAAGAGGACATTAGATCCTCTGGAATTGAAGCTACAGATGGTACTGTGCTCATCATTCTTTTTGCAGTTGTGTGGTGTAAGATACCCTGTGTTCACTCATCTTGTACAAACCTGGGATCAACCATTCCTTCAGGAATACCTGGTTCTTGTTTTATCTTTTATTTATTTTTATTTCATAGGCATTGATGTTTTGCCTGCATTTATGTCTGTGTGAAGGTGTCAGATCCTCTAGAACTAGAGGTACAGACAGTTGTGAGCTGCCATGTGTGTTCTGGGAACTGAACCTAGGACGTCTGGAAGAGCAACCCGTGCTCTTAGCCATTTGAGCCTTCTCTCCAGCTCATCTAGTTTTTCTGGTTAGGAAGGATATTTAGACACCACAATCTGGGTACCACCTGTGTTCACTGCTACTTGGGTGTTGCATTTCCAGTTTCTCACAGTAAACAGAGGAAGGGTAAAAAATGTAGTACAAACACCTTAGCATAAGTAAAATCTCCAAATCTTACTGAAAGTCCTAAGATTACACAGTACCTGCTGTTCCATTCTAACATTCAAGCTTTCTCCACTTTTAATCTGTGATTTATATCTTCATCTGGGAGGAAAAATGACTTTCATGATTTTCAATAAATGTGATTCTTTTCTTAATACCTGTATTATCCCCCTCCATATAAAAAAATCATCTGGTCCTGCCAAGTGATTGCTCCGCTCAGCTCCTGAATCAGGTCCACATATCCTCAAGGTCACCTGCCCAATTTAGCTGTGCTTTTTGCATGATTCTGCCTGATGGGTGCTTAATTTAAATATTAAGGAAAAAAAGAGGGCCATATTGTTTTCAAAATCCCATATTTCCATTGATCACAGTCTGGGATTGGTATGTAAAATAAAATAAAAGACTGTTTTAGAAAATAATAAGAGAATTTCAAACACTGAGTTATTACTTGCCTCTTTAAATATGTTGATAATGTCTTTGAATGCTTATTTTTTTTATCTTCTTTTCCTGGGGCCAGGAGTGCTCAGGATTGACTGCAGATCTTGTGTATAAAAGGTAAGTACTTTCCCACTCGGCTACATCCCTAGCACTACTTCTTTATGGAGTAATTTTATTTCCCTATAAACTAATTGAAAAGAAGAACACAACAAGGTAGAAATGAAAAATAAATGTACTAATAACCTAAAGCATGTCAAATGCATTTAATGATTGTTTTAAGATAAATCAATACAAATGTATTAACTTCAGCTTTGAAAACTTTATTCAAATGATCATCTTATCTTATGTATGGTTATCTAACTGTTCCAGGATTATAAAGATTAATATAAATTTAGAAACAAGAAAAATCTTTATCAATTCACAAACTTGGAGGAAAATAAGAAAAACCTTTATCACTTCATGAACTGGGAGGAAATCTCTGACAAGAGTTTTTCCAAAAACATACTGGCTTATCATTAACTTGAAGACTTTCTAAGTATCATGCTGGTATTTTTATGACTTCTCCCCCGGAAGCATTTTACTAAAAATTACATTTTTACATTAATCTTCCAGAATTATATGGGCATGGAGACCACCTCTTGAGTTTAGCAAGGGGTGACATATTCTTCTGTACTCTTTACAGTCATGTGCTAACCACGGCCATCACCAAGTGATATGGGATTCCCCTCTGCATGCTATGAATACCATTGTTTAATAAAGAAACTGCTTTGAGCTATAGCAGAACAGGGCAGAACAGAGTTAGGTGGAGCAAACTAAACTGAATGATGGGAGAAAGAAGGAGGAGTCGGGGAGAAACCATGTAACCCTGCCAGAGACAGATGCCGAAACTTTATCCAGTAAACCACAGCCACGTGGCAATACACAGATTAATGGAGATGGGTTAATTTAAGATATGAGTTAGCTAGAAATACGCTTAAGCTATTGGCCAAACGTATTGCAAATAAAATGGTGTCTGGGTGATTATTTCGGGGCTGAGCGACCGGGAACAAACAAGCGGGCTCTCACAACAACCATCCATACATCTCCACAGACAGGACAGCTTCCTAATAAGAGCAGGGTATGCTTTTCAGACTATAAAGGATATTAACAAAGAAAAGTCATGAGCTTGGAAAGCAGACTGAAGTTTGAGCTTCTGTAAGTGTAGGCACCAGAGATGAGCAAGCAATACTACAGCATAATGTACAAAGATGGGTCTGGGGATGCCCAAGATCTGGTTGTGAGTCCAACTCGCCATGTGTGCAGCAAATCAGTTCATACAAATTTAGACCATATGAGTAGCAGGATACTGAGCTGTAAGCATGATGAGAAAGTGACTCCAGTCTACTTGGAGAAAGTTAGACCACATTCAAAGAAGTACACTGAGTTTGGTTGACGGCACAGTCAGCACACATAGACTTGAAATCTCCGTGAAAACACATGCGTACCCTTGCTATTCTTTTTTGAACTGGTTCAGGATGTCATTCTCTCAGGTGAAAGCAGAACCAATATGCTTGGCTACCTTGAGTATCTTTCCAACCCGTAACCAGTAAATAATTACTGTATACTTAATAAAAGGGGGAAACTAAAAAAAAAAAAAAACATTGTTCTTTTGTGAAAAATGAGGGATGTTGATGCTCCACATCACAAAGTCTCTCGGGAGCCAATTTAAATGGTTACTACCAAAGACAAAAGGGACCAGTTTAATTCCCTAAGCAGGTAAATGTCAAACAATTCAGGTGCAGAGTTTTTAAGTACTGACTTTTAAAAAGATATTAGCTTGCTGGCCTTGGGGTTTGTTTGATACAACTGTCTTCACACCACACATTTATGTATGTTACAAAACGACTTCACTTTTGTGGGACATGAACCCTTTTATACCTTGCCAGTTAAATAAGAACTTAGATGTAAATTTTAAAGTGAGCAAAGTCACAGTTCTATGGCATAACAGCTCTGTGAAGCACTCTTTACCAACCAGATGCCCAGGTGACACACTGCTTGCCTGCCTTTAAAAAGCCAGAGGGAACGGAAACTATTACATTCTACATGGCTTTCAGAGTTTGAGGAATGCAAGTCATTTTATCTTGCATGTGTTCATAATCTTTTAAAATATCATCACGTGGGGCTCTTATGCAATGATTTTTAAGACATGGTTTGCAGTGCTTCAAACTGTTTTAGGTTATATTTAAAGGCAGTTTAAATGTATGTTCCAAGATCACTTCAAATTAAAGTGAGCTTCAATTTATTTTGGAGGTGGTGAATACAACATTTTTTTAATCATCACACATAACAAATTAGTAGTGATAAAGCCAATATTAAGAGATAAGCTAAGTACAGAAATTGAATTATAAAGTTTAAAAAAATTCAATCCTGGAATAGCGAGGCACGCTTTTATTTCCAGCAGTTGGGAGGTGGAGGCAGGTGGACCTCTGGGAGACCAACCTGGTCTACAAATGAAGTTCTAGCCAGGGCAGCCGTGACTACACAGTCTTAAAAAAATCCAGAAAATCCAATCATTTTCTTATTTAGGAGGAGGTTATCATTCCTATTTGATATTCTTTAAATAACTTTGATAAACTCCCTTTAAAGTGTTTCACTGTACATAGCTTTCTCCAAACATTCCTCACATACAAAGCCCACAGTGGGACACATTTTCCAGATACTGTGTGTTTTGACAACTGAGGAACTCTGTGTCAGTCCTTGGGCCTCCAGACAACATTGTAGGTGATAAGTATGGGAGTTGCCTGTTTTGATTAGTGGTTTGTCAAAGAAAATTTTAAGTTTGCATTATTATTTCTCAAAATGTGGTCCAAGAATTATAGCAAAGAATTGTACTATTCTTGATGGTCCGCATCTCAGGGAGTCTTTACTGAGGCTTCCAAGTCAGTTCTGAGAATCACCGAGTCACGGGAGTTTGAGATCGTCAGCATCCATCGCATAGATGGTATTTCTGTACTCTGAGTTTTTGGTTGGTTGTTTCTTTGTTCCCGTTAGGTTTGGTCACTTGGGGGGTTTGCTGTATTTGTGACAGGTATTGCTCTCCACCTTTGAATTCATTGTGTAGCTCAGACTCACCGAGTAACTGTGGTGATCATCTCTCTGAAGCCCCACAAGTGCCTGTATGACCACTGTGGACCACCACATCTGACTTCTATGCTGACTCTGATCTGATCTGCTCTCAGAGCCAAACTCTATCACCGTGGCTGCCTGAGCATCTGCCCCACCCTGCCCTTAGCAGAGAACTTCCCGTGCTTCTTTTCTCCCTTCAGTGATGGAAAGTGCTCATTAATCCTTAAAAATTATCTACTCATCACTTCGATCCAAGCTAATGGGGATTATGTAATGTGCGTGCAGTACAAGAGAAGGCTTAGAATTTTGTTGGGTTTGGGTGAGGAGAGAGAAAGCTTTTGTGAAACAATTTCCTCTGTCACTTAAAACTCTTCCGTGGGGAATTAGTTGCTGAGCATTAAAGGGGAGGAGACACCTCGTAAATATCAAACTGCGCTTATTTCCTAATTACATAGAAAGTTAATTCCGTTATCATCACTTGGGAAGAAGGATGGGAGTGTTGAAATAAGTGAGAGGACTGTCTCTTAAAGAAATTCACTTATTTTTCCATGGCTAATTGAGTTTTATATTCCAGGTAGCCAGTCGACAAATACAGTCTAAGTGAATTTGTGTGATTATTTTGACGTACTTTATATACTATTTATTATTCTGCTTCTACCTTTCTGTGTTTTACTGATGTGAGGTCGTGTGTATTCATAAACATTATACTAAGCATAAAGAAAGGGTTCTAGGGGCTCACACGACTGTAGGGTACCAATTTAGCAGAAGCAAGATTTCCTTTGTTAACATTTTGAAACCAACAGAATATTAATAGAGCCGCAAGACTTTGTGGCCCTGTTAAAGGAGTTTTTGTAGAAACAATGCTACAACTTTTCTAGATATTACCACATTAACTTAAGGTAGGGCAGGAAAACTTTCGGATTTCGCAAAGCTTAGTTATTTGAAAGCTGTCCTTCCCAGGGAAAAAGACACACACACACACACACACACACACACACACACACACACACACCATGAGTCCTTTCAAACAGGGCCATTAATTCGCATCATTATCTCTCTCTCTCTCTCTCTCTCTCTCTCTCTCTCTCTCTCTCTATCTCTATCTCTCTCTCTCTGCAGCTCTCTGTTGCCCTGGTCTGCAAGAAGCACCTCTATTCTCAATACCAAAAATAACCCCTTTTCCCCTTTCTCCCCAACTCTTCAAGCTAAGAGATCTGCAGCTGTTTTTCAGGTGTGTGTGTGTTGGAGGAGGAGGTCAGTCGGTCCCTTCTCTAGCCCCCCTCTAGCAGGTGCTCATCTAGCATAGTGGACAGTGAGAGTAAGGAACCGGGGGCTTCCCTCCCTGATGAACCTTGCCACCTGAATACCTTACCCCACCCCCAACCTCCAGCACTGAGCAAGCAACCTGCGCGGGAGGAGGGGGGGTGGCGGGGGGGGGGGTGGCAGTGAGTACCCTGCTTTCTGCCCCCAGGTCACAGTTTCCCTCCTCCTCCCGCTCTTTTTCCTCCGCTGTGGTTTTGTCACCAATTATTTGAAGGCGAAAGAAAACAGCTCAAGATAGTATCCCCAGAAAACAGGCATGCTTTCCCCAAACCCTTCCCTCCCCCTCGCTGCCTCCTTTGAACACAGGTAGGGGCAGCTAGGCAAAGGGCTCTAGTTTCAAGCACAGATCAGTATCAGGTTCCCAATGGGCCAGCTTCCCTCTAGTTCAACATATTCTTTCTCCACTGCGCACTTCTTCCACCTTTTCAGGCCCTATTCTGCCCATATTTATAAGAAAAAATTTAACATTCAAGATAGTGTGAATTCCAGGTGTGTGTGTGTGTGTGTGTGTGTGTGTGTGTGTGTGTGTGTGTTAGTCTGAAGATGTACCTCTGAATTCCCTGTCTCACTCTGTGTGAGCCCTACCATATGGCTACTAGATGCAGGACAGTCGGACGGCTCCAGTTGTCCTGCGAGGCTAAGGGTGGACCCTCTGGAACTCACCTGTCTGCGTCCAGGTAACTGGCCAAGTGCCCGCTGGGCCGCGTTCCAGAACAGCTAGCCAGGCAGGGCTGCCTCTCCCGCGTATTTGCTCTGCACCCTACCTCTACTTAGGGGGATTCTGATTTTATTTCTGCACCCCAACCCCCAAAGACAGCGGGATTGTTCCCCACCAGGGCTCCTTACCTCAAACAGAGGACCGATCTTGTTTTTCTCCAGGTAAGCCTGGATTCGGGTTTGTTGACGAGACGCCATAGAGAAATAGATGGGTCAGCTGAGAAAAGACAGTGCCCCTTGGCTGGAGACAGCCCCTCCTTTGCCCCCAAATGGACCCGGGACAGGAGCTCTGGAGCCTGGGCTCCCTGGCACAGCGGTGGGCAACAACCGGGTGAGCGGTGAGCGGCGAGCCGGAAGGGAGCAGAGAGCAGGAAGAAGGGAACCCCAGCGAAGCTCTGCCAACTCAAGCAACTCCGAGGCGAGGAAAGAACTCCATCGCGTCCTGCAGCTCGCGCCCACCGGCTCAGCTTTCCGCAACGCGGCCACCGCGGGGAAATCGCGGGCAGAGGCTCGTTTGTCCTCTGGGCGGCAGCAGCAGGAGCCGGTGGCCAGAGGCGAGTGTCTGTGCAGCGCCTCCAGCAGCCCAGCTTGGGGACAGCAGCGGCCGCAGGGGTGGCAGCGCGCGGAACCGCCCAAAGCGCGCCACGGTGTGCGCCCAGCTCCAGGCTGCCAGGAGCCAGTACCCAGGCTGCTCCCCGAGGCGGTGCTCGCTCCCTAGCGACAGCGCCGTTCAAAAAGCCAATGGTAAAGGTGCTTCTTTCAAAGTGCACATAAATCTGGTGCTTGTTGGCTACTCCTTGGCAGCTACAACTGCAGTTCCAAAGAGGATAGTCCTCACCACCCAGGGTGATCCTCTCCTGGGCGCGTGGTCTGCTTTGACTAGCTGGGGAAAAGAGAAAGCCAGAAATTAAAGCTAGTGGGTGCGTTTTGACGCGAAAACAAAGTTGCTTGCCTTTAAAAGAATAATAATAAAGAAGAAGATGAAAAAGGTATCTGATCTGGCCTGGAGCAAGTCAACTGTCTGAGAACTGATTGAAAATTCCCGAAGTGCATACGCCCAAAGGCTGGAAGCAACCCCTGGCCATTTGGAAGGGAGATGAAACAAAGCTAGCCAGTTCTCTGCTTCCAAGTTTCCTTCTCTGCCCACGCCTACAATTCTGCCTCTAGCTAGGGCTCAGACGCTCTGGGTGAGCTTCCTCGTAGCATTGCTTTTTCTAGATACCTCCTGAGCACCTCACTTTTACTTAATAACTTCTTATTATGCAGGGATGGTCAAACTGGATATCTACAGCTATCACTGGGCTCACCGTAGAGTTCGCAATTTTTAAAAAATACAATATAAAACAAAAAGCCTCAAAGACAATTTCCCTGGTTCCAAACCATTATGTATTGCTAAATCAAAGCATTTATACTAAAACTGCTCATTGTCTCTGCAGTAATAGGCAATGGTTTCCTTAAAGCTGACTATTACACTATAGATTTCTTCTCTTCCCCTCCCGCCACTGTGTTCCCAATTTCTGTGACTGGTGTCTTTACTGGTGTCCAAACTTCTCTTTATTTTAAAATATCCTGGCAACGTGCAATGATTAAGATGAGAACAGATTATTTCCAGAAGTATTATAGCAATTGCCTTGAACAATTCACATACAAGAAATCTACCAGAGGCGCTAGAGTATTAGTTGCCACTGATAACCTGAAGCACACATGATTTGGCCCGGAAAGATGTCCAAGTTGTTACCTTTGCAATCAGCCTGGAATGACCTGTTAGGTGCCGGCAGGAGCAAACAGCAGTGAAGTGTTAAGGGCTGTCAAATATGCTCTGTTACAGTACAAAATTATACTTACTTATTTCCTTTATAGTAGGCTAAGGATATATTGAATATATAATGTGAATATCAATATTTCTATGGTATACGTTGTGGAGTTGGAAAGAAGGCCTGTGAGACACCTAAATTTCAAGGTATTTTTTTTCAATGTTTTTATTGAGCTATTCATTTTCCTTCTCTCCCCTCTCTTTCTCTCTTCTCCCAGGACTTGTACCCTCTCCCATGGTCCCCATGCTCCCAATTTACTCAGGAGATCTTGTCTTTTTCTACTTTCCATGTAGATTAGATCCATGTATGTCTTTCTTAGGGTCCTCATTGTTGTCTAGGTTCTCTGGAATTGTGATTTGTGGGCTGATATTTCTTGCCTTATGTCTAAAACCAACTTATGAGTGAGTACATATGATGTTTGTCTTTCTGGGCACAGCCTCTTTGGATATCAGTATGGTAATTTTTCAGAAAATTAGGAAACAACCTACCTCAAGACCCAACAATACCACTTTTAGGTATATACCCAAAATGATGCTCAATCATACCACAAGGACATGTGCTTAACTATGTTCATAGCTGCATTGTTTGTCATAGTCAGAACCGGAAATAACCGAAATGCCCCTTGATTGAAGAATGGATAAGAAAAATGTGGTACATTTACACAATAGAGTTCTACACAGCAGAAAAAAAAATTAATGACATCTTGAAATCTGTGGGCAAATGGATGGATTTAGAAAACATCATATTGAGTGAGATAACCCAGACCAAGTATTTTAAATTCCACATTGTTCCTCAAGATAAGGACTTTCCTCTCTAAAGTGCACCTACTTTTTCTAAGAGAGATGATGAATATCTTCCTTAAAATCAAATAATTAATATAATGAATAAGCCTTCATCAAGCCCAGGAGAATTACATCAAGGAAAAGACAAAGTTTGGGCTGGCAAAGGGTTATACATTAAAGAAGATACATGCTGATACTCTAAGCGTGAGGATAATAATAATCAGCATTCAGCCCACCAAAGACTTAAATGTCTTGCTCAGGAGTGACATATCTTTTGAGTGATGGGAACTGACTCTTTGGGTTCCCCATTCCATAATAAATTATGACAGCTAGCGTGAAGCCTAGGGTTTGGGATGAAGAGATGAGATTTTTATTAAGACATGCATAAGAGCCGATCTGTGGATTAACTGTAGTGAAATGAGATTGGAGAGGGAAATAATAATGACACTGGTTTTTGGAATAAAGTTGGGAGATGACAGTTGCTTGTCCAAGCCACCTACTGTAAAATTGGTTGGTCTGTGTTTTAATTCAGACCTTCTGGTTCTCAAGTGGAGTGTATTTTCATTTTATACTCTGTAGTGTAGAAATTAATCAATAGTTGAGCTTATCAATATTAGCATGCCCTGTGGCGAAGGCTCCATCTAAGGATGCGGCACTCCATAAGGAGAATGAATGAGTTAAATTTTAGCAGGTTGGTTCCGTTCATCAGGGAGTGTTAGACGAAACGGTGCCTCTGACTCATGGTCCCTATAGTCTGCTTTGTCTCATTTACTTCTTTGCGTCCATATTATGTCCTCTAAAACTGCAAACTATTAAAATCACGAATTATGTTTTAATAATTTTAATAACCTTCTTATACTTACAAAATGAAATATATTTTCAAAAAAGTATGTTCTTTGTAAGCTTACCTTTAGAACCCTGTGACTCTACATCTTAAAAACTTTAATCATTAATTCTTTTTATGGTTGATTAGGTAGCTGGAGAAATGGCCCAGCTGTTAGGAGACCTTGCTGTTCTTCCACAAAAGTGTCTGATTCCTAGCATCAATGCCAGACTGTTGGCAAATACTTGTAACTCTAGCTCCAGAGTTACCTGGTCCTTCTGACAGACACACATAAATATAATTTTAAAAACTAAAAATAAAGATTTTTAAAAGATTGATTGAAATTTAAGGCTGGTGTTGGGTGGAATTTAACAAGCTTTTCCTGTCCCCATTAATTTGGTATCTCTGGGGTCCTTTCTCTGTTTTTGGCTTGTGTACAGCTCAGAAGACCATTTTTAGTGAGGCTGGATTGACCTCATTGTGCTCTAGGAGTGCCTGTCAGCATAATTTACAAGAATACAGAGTTCAATTTATAGAATGTGCTAAAGCCCTTGTCTAACTCCATTTGTAAGACACCTTGCACAGCTCCTTAAACAAATGATTTTCAATGAGAGACAGAGAACAGTGGTGAAGTCCAATTGACCCAGCTCGGAGCATGGGCAATGTGACCTCTTGAAATTGACTCAGTACAGAGGCCAGAAAACAGAGACATTCTCTTCAGGTTTCTTGAACTGAGACTCTTGAGCCCTGAAATATAGCCTGCCCTTTCCTTGATAATTTTTACCTTACTACTTTGCAACAAACAGAGACAGAGTACCTTCCCAAAGAACACAGCACCTATGAGCACTCTTGTCATTCAAGGGGAGTGAACATAAAGAGCTTCCTGCGTTTCTGCCTGACGAGGTACAAACGCCATATCTATCAAGAACTGAACACAGTCACCACATTTTCTCCACTGAACCAATGCATTTAATCCTGGAGACAATGCCAAGAAATAGGTGTTTTCGCTTTCCTCATCTTTTCCAGATGAAGAAATGGAGACACTCAGCAAACAAATAGCTTATCCCAGGTAAAAACTAGCAAGTAGAACAGAATATGAGCTTGACCCTCTACGGTATTTGAAACACTGAAATCCTGGCTACCAATATTCCAAGGACTTCATTTCCCTTTGCTTTGGATTTGGCCACATCAACAGCTGTTTTGATAATGAATTTCAACTCCTCGGTGTGCAAGTATGAGAAAAGATATGGCTTGGATGACAGAGACAAGGATAATTCTTAGATCGTTCTAAATGAACACATTGTCTTTTATGATTTTCAAATCCAGCTAATCAATCACAAACTAACTACTCTTAGCGGCTGGTAACACAGACCCTATGAAATTCAAAATTGCGATGCTTTTGTGGTCTGACAATCCCTGATTTCCACTCTTATTCAGTAGAATTCCATCTCATTCATTTTCACACTTAAATGTTAGGCTTTAATATTGATTTTTAATATGTGAGATGTTTATAAGCAATCTCCATCTCAAATTCCTTAATTTATGGCATATTTACTAAGTCAGTCATATTTACCAAGTCAGTCAAGATCCACTTGAAGAATGTCTACAGATATCAGACTATACATATATTTCTTATTTTGTCAGGAAACTATCAATTCTTATGGGATTTTGCTTATATTTTTGCAATGACACTGTCTTCAGTTTTCATTCTTTGTTAGGAAATGGAAAGTGATAGCAATGTTACATGACACTGAATATGTTAAAAATCAAGGAGAAAAGCAAGAATGTCTAAACAAACAAAAGATGATGTGCCAAGGACTCGGGCGATGCAATTCCACTCAGTGCGCACCCTGGGGAACCAGGCTCTATGCCCAGGACAGCATGCACATTTGCTCCAGTCTACCTATCCAGGAACAAGCAACATGAATCCCATTTCTCAAATACGCATCTCCATAAAATGCCAGCCCATTTTCAGCTGAAATAAAATGAACCACAACAACACTAGCACAAAAGGTTAAAGGTACATTTTAGGTGAATTAATGAACTTCCAGGGTCCAGAATGAATTTAAAGTTTAAATATAAAATGGTACAATGACTTTGCGCTCTGCAGAAAACAATATGAATTCTATTGTAGCCAAAATAATCATCAAATTCTCCCCTTCGGAAACAGATACTGCCTCATATCTCAGCACTCACCCTCAGACAGTTTTGTTCCTAGGAGGCAGAAGACATTGAGGAACCTAAGAAAAAGCTGAGATTCCATGAATATGAGACAATCTCACTGCTGTGTGTGTCATCTACAAAAACCAAATGAAGGAGTCTCCAGGAGCGGCAGCTATTGCTGCTATCAAAAAATCTGATTCATGAGTGTATAGAAAGATGAAAAATAAATAAGTTAGAGAAATAGGGAGTGTAAAGACGCTGGTGGAGACAGTAAAGATAGCTTAGCAATTAAGAGCAAGTGTTGGTCTTGCAGAGAACACAATTCAATTCCCACATAGTGGTTCACAAGGTCTTAAGCAGAGACAGAAATCAGGTTCTGAGTTTTTTTATGTTAAAGGCATGATGAAATCATGTACAATAAAGCCCAGTTGGTGTGCTTTAATGAAGCATTCTTCTAGATACTCATAATAAGTGATATGGTTTGAATCTGGTTGGCCCCATTTGATATATGATTGCAGTTATAGCACAGATAAGAGTGTGGCCTCATGGGAAGTGTTTGGGTATGGTGGTGGTGTTGACCGAGGTTTCTTTCCCTGTCCTGCTATTGCTCAATCCCAAAGAACTACACAGAGGTCTACGCTAATTATAAAACTGATTGGCTTATTAGCTCAGGCTTCTTATTAACTCTTTCTTACATCTTATATTAGCCCATTATTCTTGTTTATGTTAGCCACGTAGCTGGGTACCTTTTTCAACAAGGCCATCATATTTTGCTTCCTCTGTGCCTAGCTTCCTCTGTGTCATACTGAATCTTTTCTCTTCCCAGGATTCTCCTTGTCCTGCCTCTACTTCCTGTCTGGTCACCCCGCCTATACTTCCTGCCTGGTTACTGGCCAATCAGACAAGAAACAAATCATTACAGGGTAAAACCATTGTCCCACAGCATGGTTTGGCCTTCATGAGCGCAGTAAAGCCTTTCTCCTTAGGGTAGTTCTTGGTCTTACAGGTACATATGGAGTAGTGACAGTTGTCCAGGCTTCCTTTTACATCCTTTATGCTTGACACACACACTTACTCTGTAGAACCATGAACCTAATTAAATTTCTTACAAGTTTCTTCTTCTTGGATACTGTTATAGAAGCAGGAAATGCACAGACAGCAAATTCTGATGAGCAAATGGGATTGATTTTGCTTTTCTATACCTCTCCATGTCAGTACTCTCTCTCTCTCTCTCTCTCTCTCTCTCTCTCTCTCTCTCTGTCTGTCTCTCTCTCTCTCTCTCTCTTCTCCCTCTCTTTAAACAGCCTGTGTATATGTGTGCTTTATTCATGTATGAGATGAGTGGTGATACGCACACCGAGGCTGCATGCAACCTTAGATGCCAGGGCTCACCCTGCATCTTCTTTAAGGCTGGCTCTCTTACTCTCCAGTGCATAAGCCAAGCTAACTGCCTGCAAACTGCTAAGGATTCTCCTTGCTTTGTCTCCAATTCTTCCATAGGAATGATGGGATTATGGGTGTGCTGCTACATATAACTTTATGTAGATTCTGGTGATCTGAGTCCAAGTTCTCAGACTTGTGAAGCCAACATTTTATATTATCAAACCATCCCCCCAGTCACTCAGTTCTTTGATTGTTTTGCAGACTTGGACTAAACCATCTGTGCCCAGTATAGGGAATGCCAGTTGACTGGAACCAACGATAAATATTTTCTTTTGCTTCCATTTTCTAAAATAGATTATAAGATATTTTTTTCTATAAATGAAAAATCTTGAGAGTGCATGTTCCTGGATATATTTTCTAATCAAATCTTTTCCAGTGAAGCCAAGATTTCCTCCATCTTGGGATATGTGTTTGTTACTTTCAACATACATGGAATCATTAGACACATTTTACTAAATTATTATCAAGGCAAAAATACTGTTCTCATTTTATTTCATAATCTTTAATCAAGTGACAATGTATTTTAAAACTTTCATTAGGATATTTGTGTGTGTGTGTGAGTGTGTGTATATGTGTGTGACTGTGTGTGTGTCACAGAACATGTGTGGAGGTCTAAGGACAACTTGTGAGACTCAGCTTTCTCTGTCCACAATGTAGGTCCTGGAGATGAAACTCAAGTCCTTAATCTTGGAGGAAAGCACCTTTTCCTACTGAGCCATTTGGCCAGCCCATAAAATTTGTTTTAAATAAAGCAAAGACTGAAAGGCTTTTAACATTTTAACAAGGAACAATAGTGAACCTTCCACATTTCATTACATTATTTTCGAAAGTATCAATTAGGCAAAAATAAAGTCTGGCAAGAGTAGAATCACATCTGTTGTGAAGTGGAAGGCATTTGGGACGATGTTTATACTAGAGGCAGTGTCTAAAGCCTCGCCTGGATTGCAACACTAGATATACCCCAACTTCAAGGCTGCATCTTTTTAAGTGTGCTTTCTCTGCTGCCCATAATAAATGGCTATCTCTATTATTTGCAATGTCTGTTGATACCGCCACAGTTTAGTGCCTTCTGGGGACTTTAAGTTTCTCAGAATATAATATTTTACAAAAACAGCTAAACCAGCTTTGGTGTCAAACCTGAAATTGAAGCATAGATTCAGCAACTGGGTGACTACCTATCACCCATCATTATCACTCTCTATAAAAGCAGAGTAGGAGGCAAAAGCCAGGTAATAATAATACATCATGCTAATCTTGGTGGAAAGACAAAATTCAAATCTGATCTGTTTGGTGTTAAAAGTCTGTGTTCTTTCATTTTATTGCTGATTTTAATTACTACTGTGTTCAGTAGTGCTAAAGAAATGTTCATGACTCATGATAAAACACCAGATAGACTTTACTAAAGATCAATATAATAGATGTATGGGGATTGTATGCAGTGGGGTTTGCAGTAGAGGTCACAGATTGGGTTCAGTTTTGAAGACCACTGGAAAAGTGGGGGCTCACAACAAAAAGAGTAGGGTGGAAAAAGTCAGTGAATAGAGCCAAGTCTCTTGCCAACTCTAAAATGACTCCCTTAATGTCAATAACTTGCTCTAGAGGGGATCCCAGGTGTCCACGGGGATGTCCCCAGCTAAGTCCTTGGGCAGCAGAATAGAGGATGCCTAAATTGTCCTTGCCCCACTAAAACACTGATGATTATCTCCAATATCACCATAGAATCTTCTTCAAGAGACAGGTGGAGATAGAGACAAAGTCCCTCATCAGAGCAACAGACTGAGCTCCCAAGGTTCAGTTGGAGAGCAGAAGGAGGGAGAAGATGAGCAAGGAAGTCAGGACCGCGAGGGGTTGGTCCACCCACTGAGACAGTGTGCCTGTTCTAACGGGAGCTCGCCAAATCCAGCTGGACTGGGACTGAATGAGCATGTGATCAGACTGGACTCTCTGAATGTGACTGAAATGGGGGACTGATTGAGAAGCCATTGGTAAAGAACCTTGATATGGCGATGGATAGAGATAGAGACAGAGACCCACATGGGAGCACTGGACTGAGCTCCCACGGCCCAGATGAAGAACAGAAGGAGGGAGAACATGAGCATGGAAGTCAGAACCGTGAGGAGTGCATCCACCCACTGAGATGGTGGGACTGATCTAATGGGAGCTCACCAAGGCCAGCTGGACCGGGACTGAACAAGCATGTGAACAAACCAGACTCTCTGAATGTAGCTGACAATGAGGGCGGACTGAGAAGCCAATGATAATGACACCGGATTTTGATTCTAGTGCATGTACTGGCTTTTTGGGAGCCTACTTTGTTTGGATGCACACCTTCCTAGACCTGGATGGATGGGGGGGTGGCTTGGACTTTCCACAGGGCAGGGCACCCTGACTTCTCTTAGGACTGGAGAATGTGGGGGAGGGGGAGTTAGGGGAGTGGTAGGGAAATGGGAGGAGGTGGAAATTTTTAATAAATAAATAAATAAAAATTTTAAAAAGTCAGTGAATAAAAATGAGAAAACATTAATGATTTGGGGAGATTGTGACTGAATCAATAACTTTTAGTCTTACTTTAACAGAGACAGAGGACGTGAACAGAATGATCCAAAAGATGAGGTCTGGATAGGAAAGGACTTGAAGAATCTGACTGAAGACAGATAGATCAAGGAGATTACTACAAATATTGATTTACTCCTCTATTAAATCTCAATTATGCTTGTATTAATTTTACTTCCAAAGTCATTTTATCTAGAATAATATCCAATAATGCCACTTACTAAGACAAATCTTCTGCTTGATAAACACGAAGAGGCATGTGATTGCACACTATTGTAGATTTTTGATGATTTCTCACTATTTTTTAGAGAAATGATGCAATACTAGAGTATACATAAATTATGGAGTGTGGCATATGTTGTTCTAGCATTTTCAAAGCTTTCCTCACTGCAGACAGAATACCCCTCCCATGGCTGGTATGTTTATAAAGAGAATCGGGCCATGGGAATCACATGCAGAATGGCCATCAGAGCCACACCTCCTCCTGGCCCATTGGCCCTAAGAGATACTATTTACCTGTTTTAACCTTACCAGGCTAAGTCATGGGCAACTGAAGGTCATCCATATAGATGAGAGATAACCGAAATGATTCTAAGTAGTCAATCCTAAACTAGTTACCTTATCCTTGCCTTTCTCTTCCAAAATGGTCCTGACCTTGACTATCACCCTACTTCTGCTCTCTACCTCCTGACACCTCATGGCTTCCCAAGCACACCCTCCATATCATCCAGATGCCCTGACTTAGGATGAGTTTATCTCCCTCAGGATCTCAGTGTAAATTGGAAATAGTGTAAATGATTGCATATCTAATTCACCCCACATGTTAAACACCCTAGTCAAGCAACACAGTGCGCTATAGAACATCAGTGGTTTCCACTTCTGATCATGTGATTTACAGGAAGCTGCTACTGATGGCATCAGAAGAGACCATACCACATGATGTCTGCCAAGAAGAAGATCCAAGTTTAGCTTAGTTATGATTTCTACTGCACATATCACGCCACTGTAAAAGTCAAACACTGGCAAGTATCACCATCATGGATTGAGTGTAAATGGAAGCTTCTTGTGCCAACTGCCCCCAAATACCTGACAGCCACCTCGCAAATTACCACACAGAGATTTATATTCATTGTAATTGCTCAGCTTATTACTATTACTAATTGCAAATAAGCTCTGACTTATTACTAACCAGCTCTTACATTTTAAATTAACCCATACTCCTTATTTATTTTTTGTTACATGGCCATACCTTTATTAGCATGGCACGTTATCTCCTGCTCCCTAGGCATCTGGCTGGTGATTACTCAGACTCCAACCTTCTCCTTTCCATCATCCTTAGTTTGGTTGCCCCACCTGTACTTCCTTCCTGGCTATTGGCTAATCAGTGTTTATTATACCAATTTGAGTGACAAAACTTTACAGTGTACAATAGGATTATTCCACAGCAATTGAGATCTCATCTGCATTATTAACCTTTCTTGCGTCTCCATTCTGAGTGCAGCAGACTGATAATCATGCAGAAGTAAGAAGAATGAACTTTTGAATCTTAGTTCCAGAACATATCAATGCACAGATCTTGGTAACTAGGTCTCTAAGCCTAACTTCTTCTAATGTAACATTCAATACACCAGTAAGTCTATTGTAGGGTTGCGATGAGGATTACATAAGCAACTTTGGGGATGGTTTCTTTCTACTTTTAGTTACAAGGTATTTTTAACCTTCAAGTTCTTAAATGCATGGCTACTACAGAGTAACCATTCGGTGAGCATTAGTGGTGCCACTGCTGACTGCAGGGAGTTATCGCACAAGGAAGGGGTTTTCGTCCTTCCCACCTGCATGTTTAAAGGTAAACAATCTAGCGAAGAAAAGAAGATGGCCGTCTCTTCTCTCTAGTCTGAAATGGTTTCCATTTTATCATTCTGCTATTGAGAACAATCTGGAGATTTATATATTGAGTATATATACAGGTCAGTATTTAAAAATAGAGAAGAAATGCAGAGTAACCAAACTAACTTAAAAGTCATTGCATCACCCTAAAACATTTAGCTCCTTATTTGCAGGCTGAAATGTGTAAGTTTCCTGGGTTTATTTAAAACAATATATTCTCGTTTATACTTGAGGAGCTCAACCAGTGCCTGTTACCAAAAAGTTTTATTTCTGGTGTTCATAAATTACACTGGGAACACTAAGAAATGTTTGATTTTTTTTTTAAAGGAAGATCTTTCTCCAGCCAAAGCTTTCGACATCTAAAAGTGTCTTAAGGATTACAATTCTGCAAATGCACTTTCAGTTCTAAAAAGAGCCCTCGTTGTAACAAAAGCTACCATGAGCTAGTTCCCAAGACTGTGTTTCAAACTAGGGTCAGTGCTTACATATCCCCTGGCTCCCAGAAAGGAGTGAGGAGCCTTAGTAGGCTTCTGTTCTATTGCTGACAGTCACCATTTCCCCTGCCCTCTGAGTTCTTCTCGGACAGTATTCATAGAAAGGCCTGATTCACCACACAGCACTCCTCCACTGTCCCAACGAAAAAGCAAGAGACTCATTTAGTTACCACTTCACTGCTAATCATAAAAATGAGAAAATCTAGGATAATTCAGGCTGAAATTAACATTTCAAGACTTCCATAAACTTTGTCTTGGAAATACTGATCAATGCAATTCATCAAGAAAAGGAAAAGGTAATCACATTGGGGTAAGGAAATGAAAGCTTTCAAAGGATGAGACACAAAATCTCCAATAGACATCAGACAGGAAAAGAGCAGCCTCCACAGTCCTGAGACCACCTGTACACACCGACACCATGTGTAGATCCCATCTCACTCCATCAGAAGGCCCGTCAGTACGAGAACAAACGATGGCTCCTGTTGGGGATGCAGCTACCCTTACACACCACTGGTGGGAGCCTAAATTAGTCCAGACACTGTGTGAAAGTACTTCAGAAAAACTAAAAATAGACCTGCCGTCCAACCCAGCATGTGCCAGCATGCAGCATTCATGGCATGTATTCAAATAGCTCTAGTACCTACTAAAGAGACAGTTGTACATCCATGCTTATTGCTCTACAATCCATAAGAACTTAGTTCGGATCCCAGCACAGTGTCTTGAGTTTCTTTCTAGGCGATAAAAATGCCCTAAAGCCTGTTGTGTGCACATTTGCATATATCTTTGTGAATATGCCAAAACTTTTCAGTTCTGCATCTTAGATATGTGAATGGTTTGATGTGTGAAAGATCTCACTAAGGATGTTATTTAGGACTTTACCATAATTGTTAAATTTTGTGGTTTCCAAGCTTCCATTGAAATAGGATATTTGTTATAAAAAATGTATTTTTATCACACACACACACACACACACACACACACACACACGAAATCATAAACGGATCCCTAAAAAAAATTGTAGTTGGTTATCAGTAAGAGAAAAAAATGAGATGGCCTTGCCTCAGGTCAGATCTCTGAGTACTCCTGGGCCTTGGGGAAGTGCAGCTAGAAAGAGACAAAGGCACAGCAGGGTAGAAAGAACTGTAGGAATATGCGGTGATTTTAATCTGAAGGAAATAAGACACATAAACACAATAGTATGTAAGTTTGTCTCATTTACTTTCTCCTCTTCTTAGAAATTGTTGATAAGAGCCTTCCTTCTGTTTCCCTTTCTGTACTGTGGGTTCTATTTTGGAAGGACAGACTGCAGGGTTGGTGTGGGCTAGAAGGAATCCCTCATTTGTAAAGACAGTGATCTTCATTTTTCAGAGTGAGTATTGGGTCTTTCTCTTTATTTTTTTTTTCAAGTTTTTAGACCGTGCTGCAAATATTCAGCAAATTGCTTTTTTTCTTTTAAATAAAACTGACACTTTAGAATTACCCCTATTGATACATATGCTGTATTACATTGATTTTCATTGCTCTTTCATTGCTCCCCTGTGTAACTAAAGCACAATCTATTTATCAGTGCTCCTGCTCCACGTTTTTACTAAGACAAACACTGATACAACAGAATTCCTATACATGTCGGATGCGTCCATGGCCTGAGGTCCTTCAGCCCATTAACTGAGTCAAGGAATGTCTCCTAAGTCACAAGGACATACACATTCGTATTCTAAACTGTTGTGACATTACTCTCGAAGGTAGTGGCATCAATTTATAATCTTTCTATAACTTCAGAGAGATTCCCTTGCCAGAGTCCTTATCATAGTGAAGGAGCAGTACCATAAAATATGTGAGTCTCTGTTTCAATTCTACCAATCCCACACTGGTAACAGAATTCTAGGCCTTTATTATATAAAGTGATAAAAGCATCAGGGAAGAGACATTGTCAGCTCTGCAGTTTGCTGTCCTGGTTTTTGGTTCCTTCTTTATTTATGGCCCAAGGCAATTTCCCCAGCTTTCTTAGCAGTACAGCCATGTACCTATAAGGATGTTAGTTATAACTTGTTAAGTAATGCTTGTTGCTCAGAGATGAAGGTTTTAAAAGCTTCTGCATTGCCAGCCACTTAAATCCCTGACAGACTTCTCAGCACCTGACCAGTCTTTAAATGCCTCCAGATGTTGGACAACATAAAAAAAATAATAAATGAAATCAAATTAGCAGCAGCAATGAACTATTAAACTCCTCTCTCATGCCGTCATTACTCAATGTTAATGCACCGTAACACAGCAATTAATGGTAGCAACTCCTTAGCCAGTTCCTTCGGTTGGCGTCCCAAGTGCATAATGTTAGGTATTATGTCTTAAGGCCTTGATTTCTTCTTATTTTGGGTGGGGATGGTTGCAGTAGTGCCTGTCCTGGAGGGCTGGTGTATAAATTCAATGAGTTACAATTCAAAAATGCTTACGTCTACATCGAGCAGTTAGTATGCACTGTAAAATCATTTGATAAATAAATAAAATCAAATTCTGAATACTAAGCGTACATTTCCCAGCAAACCATGAATATTTTACTAATGGTCTCTCCCCAAGTATTTCATCCCCAGTCTCGGCAATATAAAGTTGGCAACATCGCAGCCAGCACTGCTTTATAATTTTCATGACTTGCAGAAAGTATTTCTGTGCTTATGTACAGAAATACAAGTAAACGCTTTGGTGCTCATTGAGCCCTGAACACAAAGAGACAATTGCCTGTTCAATTAATCACTCGTGCTGGTACATTGTGAAGAAATAATACAGACAGGAAATAAGCAAGAAACATCCTGTCCCATTTTTTCTCTGGCATGAAAGTTGGCCAGAGGGTTCCATCAGCAACCTTTCTTCTGACCTCTTTCTTTCCTCCAGCACTGATCACTGTTTGCCACACAGGTCCCTCAGCATTTTTCTGTTCAGAAGAGTCTGCATGTGCACAACGCGCCAAAAGATGTTGTGGCCGTCAGTATTGTCAATTTTACGCAATCTAAAATCATCCTGGAGACAAACCTCTGGCTCTGTCTTTGAGAAATTTTCTAGGTTAAGTTAACGAAAGTGGGCATTTCTGCCCTTAATGTGTCTCACAGTTCTGTAATCTCATGGCCTAAACCAGCAGTTCTCAACCTGTGGGTTGCGAGTCCCTTGGCAAATCCGATCTTCAGAAATATTTGCATTATGATACACAGCCGTGGCAAAATTGCAGTTATGGAGTAGCACCAGCAATAATTTTATGGTTGGGGTTCACCACAGCGCAAGGAACTGCATTAAAGGACCACAGCATCAGGAAGTCTGAGAACCACTCCCTTAGCATGGATAGAAAGGAGGAAGCTAACAGCGTCTCGGCATTCATTTTTCTCGGCACCCTGCCTGTGGACACCAAATAACCATCTGCCTCCTGTTCCAGCGGCGGCGCCTTTCCGTGCATGCTGGACTGTACCCTCCAACTGCAAGCCAAAAGTAAGCCCTTCCTTCCCTAAGTAGCTTTTGTCAAGGGTTTTCTTCACACAAATAAGAACAAACTTTTTTTTTTCCAGTCTATCCAGACCAATTCCCATGTCTGAGGATTCTCGGGTGCTGAGTAAACTGTGTCGAGGAGTCCAACACCGTGCCAGATGGAACACTAAAATATATGAAGTTACTTAGTCTATTGTGCCATGCTCTGTCAACATCCTCAATTCCCGTTAAAGAGCAAGTGTTTAACAAATTTACTTTTAACAACCCAATTTGCTTTTATTAGTAGTTCACGAACTGGACATCATCTTGCCAATGAAATGGAAAGAGACTCCCAGAAGCTCAGCCAAGGGCTGGCTTTATGGGCAGAAAGTAAAAAGTAGAAACAGAAGCAAATAAATAGGTTATGTAGATGTTAGTTTCTTTATGGAGTTGGAGCATAGAGTCCTCCCTTCTCCTGCCAGCCTAAACAGTCTGACCCCTGGAAGATTGCCTGCTGTGGATATGTTTTTGTAAACTGGAGACCTAGAAAGAATGACACCATTTGGATTTACCCTGCTTGCTGGCATCTAGAGCAGTTGCACCATCTAAATAAATGACATCCTATACATTTTATTTACTATAATTTTCATGCCATATACCTTACTTAATGGGCATTTAGTATCTTATATTTTACTAGAAGTAAATTAATTTACACTACAGATGATACAGAAATCCCGACAGTCCCTCACAATAATATGCATTTAAATATAGCACAATAAACAATTAAATGCCTTGTTTTCCTGGTTCCTTTCTAGCTCACTTTTCTAATACTGTGATAAAACACCAGCTAAAAGCAACTTTGGGGAGAAAAGGGTTTATTCCGCTTCTGGGTTACAGTCCATCCCCGAGGAGTTCAAGCAGAGGTCATGGAGGAACACTGTTCACTGGCTTGCCCCCTGTGGCTTGCTCAACTTTCTTTCTGTACACCACGGGACCACCTGCCCAGTGATCCAGGCACCTCACTACCCACAGTGTGACAGGCCCTCCGACATCGATCATCAATCAAGGATATGTTTCATTGATGTGCCCACAGGCTAATCCAATAAAGACAGTTCCACAAAGGAGGCTCTGTCTTCCCAAGGGACCCTAGGCTGTGTCTAGAGTATAAAAAACACCCAGCACAAGCCCCATGCTCAAAGATAGCCAACTTCAATTCTCTCCTAGGAAACGGAGGGAGAAAAGTGATCCCCCTGACTAGTATTTTGTCCTAGATGTACGTTCTGCTAATAATTGACAACCAATTCTCACATATCCAGTCCAATTATTTTTTCACACTACAACTGAAAGCTTCTAGATAAAACCTGTTTTCAATCCTGTTTTCCTTCACCGAACTTTTAGCTCTCACTTGTAGTTTGTAGGGGAATGGGAGGTCACTCCATTTCTAAACATGAAGAAACGAAGACCTCTTGCCCAGACAGCTCTAATTTATACAATAGCTTAGTCAACACCATTTCTTTAGTTCCCATACTACTCAGTTCAGAAACTCCTAGCTTTTCTTCTACACTCTATTCCTGGAACTTTTAGTTAGCCAAGGCTGTACAGCCCCTTGCTGTGGGAGGGTATGCTATATGCCCATTCTAGATTAGACCATTACTTCGTATTATAAGATCACTGAATTCTCTTTCTTTTCATAACTGTGGATGCATGAATAAAAGCAAGTGTCCATCACTTTTATTCCTTTAAGACTATCACAGAAGGAGCACCCACTACCTCGTGTGCATTCAGATTACAAGGGAAATGTGATCTGTGACATTTTTTTGACGCAACGTATCTTACCCAGTCCTGGATGTCGATTGCATACCAGAAATATTTCCTTTTTCTTCTAGAATTTTTCTTGTCTCCTACTACTTCTCCAGTGTTCTAACACCCCACTGAAACAGCTGACTGTAAGGCAATGAAATACAACCAGCCAAACCTCACGAACATCTTTCAGCCCTTCCAAGGGGACACAGTGAATGATAGATGATGTACCTGAATCAGCTGGGAAAGAGATAGATTAGCAGCTAATCTTAAATTCTTTTTCAATGTTGAAGTAAAATAATCCCTTAAGATAATTTAAATACAATTATGGGTTTATTAACATATAAGAAATGTTTAAATAACATCCTTTAAAATGTTTCCTTTTAAAATTTTAGTTACATATACACGTGTGTCTGAGTGTGGGTTTGCATACGTGAGCACCGTGCCCTCAGAGAGTGTCAAATTCCCTGGGGCTGCAGGCATTGGATAGCTGCCTGAGGTGCGTGCTGAGGACTACGCAACGGTCTTCTACAAGAGCAGTATGCTCTGTTGCCATTGGACTATCTCTGCGACCCCGAGAAAGCCACCCTTTGAAGGTAACCGCATTTGAAGAAGGAAAGGCCTTCCTCGCAGAAATCAGCAGCAGCAGAAACACCATGGAGAGGGGCAAGAGGAGGTGGCAAGGAGGTGACAGTGGGTGAGCACAGATGGAACCAAGTTCAGGGTGAGAAGTGCAAGTTTCGTTTTTACACTCAGGGGACAGAAAGGAGGTTTGGGGGCAACCTGTTGAGGCCTGTGTTTTGTGGACATCAATCTGATTGACAAGCTATTCCAGCATATTTATGCAACACAGCCAAACAAGCTATCCTATAAAGTTTCCTCTGTTTTTAGACTTCCTTTTAATATATCTACTGTACCAGGCATGGTGGCATGTACCTTTAACCTCAACAGTCTAGAAGCAGATGCAGGCAGATCTCTGTTAGTGAGTTCCAGGACAGCCAGGACTACACAGAGAGACCCTGTCTCAAAAAATAAAATAAAACAACAAATAGCAGCAGCAAAAATATTTCTACTATTCTAGCATGAATTCCTTGAGCAGAGTTCTCTGAAAAATATCAGTTTTCCTACGTGAAAAAAAATCATTGAAGGTGTCAGGATGGCCGAGTGGTCTAAGGCGCCAGACTCAAGGAGTCTTTCTGAAAAGCCATTGACAATGACACTGGGACTTGTTTCCTCTGCATATACTGGATTTTGGGGATCCAGTCTGTTTGGATACTCACCTTCCTGGACCTGGAGGGAGGGGGGAGGAACTTGAACTTCCCACAGGGCAGGAAACCCTGACTGCTCTTAGGGATGAAGAGGGAGGAGGAGAGGGAGTGGGGGGAGTGGGAGGGTGTTGGGAGGAGGGGCGGAAATGGAAACTTTTATAATTTAATAAAATTACTTTCTAAAAAAAAATCATTGATACTGGAAAATATGTACTGAAAATGCACATGTCTTGACGCCAGTTATTGTTTAATATAGATTTCTGTTATGTTTTCTTAGTGCTCATTTTGACTTTATTATCGTAAAGTAGCCCATAACTCAACTCTTTAACTCCTTCTCCTGCTCTTTGAACTAACTCATGCAGACTTACTCTTCTTAGTACAAATAAAAACTCCCCTCTACACATTCGTAAACACAAGTTAAGATGGTTGTTTGTTTTAGGGTAATCCTGTGGAGTCCCTGGATACCTGTTCTTTGTCTGGAAAAGTCTGCCCCCTGACTGTCCAGCCCAGCGTTTCTTGTCTCCATCATCCGGGTTAGCCTCAACAAGTTTTTGTCATCTGTTGCCAGTTCCCATGCCTTTTCTCTTGCAAGTGTTTTTTTGTTTGTTTGCTTGCTTTTTTGTTGTTGTTTTTTGTGCCCGGTGAGTTTGTGGCTAAGGGAACATGAAAGATCTTGTTATTGAGGTTTTTACAGCTTTTAAAATGCTTTCAAACTAGAACTAGTGGTGGATAAGTGTATGAGCATATATTTGATGTTGAAAGTGTAAAATCCAGTGTGAAGCTTCACAGTTCCCATAATGAATGATTACTCTAAATGTACAGAAGCTCAGTGAATTGTACAGTCTTTGGGTCTGGTTAATTTCACTGTGTGATGTGTTTTGTCTGCTGTATTTTTATAGTAAGGCTTAACACATTTTTTTTTTAATTTTAAAACATGTTTCACTCTAATTTCATTATTTGATGCTAACTGAGAATAACTAAGTACTTGGCAGGTATGACCCCATCATCTTGTGGTTGAGAAAGCAAACACCATTCTAATCCCATCTTATTTTGACAACTGGTTCTTTCATGATCCCTAACCCCTCACTTGGGAAGCATCCCTAGTAATATCCTTCTAATGGGGAGTATTGTCAGCATTTCCAATATAGTCCTTCTGGGGATTCCAGCTGTCATTCCCTGATGAAAAATGAATATAAAGACATTCTCATGTGGCTTCATGTACTTATAAGCATTCTGATTTCACTCCTTGGACCATTTGAAGGTTTGCATTGTAATTGGGATGTGAAATTTCTTAGATACCTTGTATATTTTCCAACTACATGTTCCATTAGATGTTTCTTCATTAAACCTGAGAATCCCTGGTCAGTTCATGGTCCCTTCATTAAGCAGCTATTGATTTTGAAGAAACCTATCTTATGTTTTTGTTATGATTATTATCTTAAAACTTTGGTTTTGCACTAACCACAGAGATATGGTGTCCTTTTAAACACAGCACTTGTTGCTCATATAGAATCATTAAGTAATTTTTAGTGATTTTTCAATGATAGAAACTATAGGAGTTTTCTATAATTTCATATATTTTTCTGAATTATATTTTATTTTGGTTTTGATTTACAGTTTAACTCAAAGAACATATTCTGTGTGCTACTCGTCAATTAAATTAAATTTCACTGATTACAAAGAAATCATTCACAAAAAGACCAGTGTATGACTTGTCCTGGTGAACATATCTTGATAACTTAAAAGGAGAATGTATTCTTCAGTTTTTGAATGCAGTTTTTCTGTTAGTAGAACTTTTCAAGGTAATAGGTTTTGTTCTCAAAGTGATCTGTTTCATTGATTTTCTTATCTAGTTCTATCAATTGAAAAAATGGTGCTAAATGTTTCAACTATAATTGGAAAAATGGTTTCTTTTTGATTTTAATGTTATTGTCTCATAAATTCCGAAACTATTAAGAAAAGGCATTCATGAATACATTGTTGCTAACACACTGACCCTTTTACTGTGAAATCATCATCTTTCTTCCCAGCTCTTTGGTTCCTTCCTGGTGATCTGAATTCTGATACAGTATAATTTCCCCACAATTTGAATCTTTCCCATTAGCATTGCCCAGGGGCCTCTCTTCTGGTAACACATTTGCATTTCCTTATCCACAGTTGCCTGTGTGCTACCTTTTTCCCTTTTGCTAGATAAAGACTTTTGAGGTTTTAAACTGACAGATATTTTCTGCTATTTCAGAATTCTAAAGGTAGTATTCTGCTATCTTACTCATCAGTATAGAATGTGTCCCTTTTTGCTTATGCTCTGATTATTATTTCTTGTGATACCAGTATTTTTAAAGTTGAGTCAAAATATGAGGTTATTACTAATAAGTTACATTATATTTTTGTAATATATCTGTTATTTTGCATTATTGCAACCAAAACGTCCAGCAGAAACAACGTAAAGAATGAAAAGCTTCTTTTTCTTATGGTTTCAGGGATTTCAGACCTAATTTCTTGACTCTGGCCCTATACTGCTACAGTACCTCATGACAACAGGAGAGTGTAGTGGAGAACAGGTGTTCATATTGCAGGAGACAAGAAGAGTCCAGGAGAAGCCAGAGGTAAACTATGGCCTTCAAAGACCAGATCCTAGCTACCTATTTCTGCCAACGAAGCCCCACCCCCCAGAGGTTCCAGGTCTCCCAGACTAGTATCACCAACTAGCTGGACAAGAAATATTTAGCACAGGAGTGATGTGGGTTTTCCCTCTGTATGCTATGAATATGTTTTATTGCCATTGGTTAATAAAGAAGTGACTTCATTTTATAGCAGGGCAGAATATAGCCACGCTGGAAAAGAGAGAGGGAGAGTAGGTAGAGTCAGAAAGATTCCGTGTAGCTGCTAAAGGAGAAAGATGCCAAAACAGAGACTTAGACAATAAACCACAGCCTCATGCCGATACACAGATTAATAGAAATGGGTTAACTTAAGATGTAAGAGATAGTTAATGACACTGAACTGATAGGCCAAACAGTGCTATAATTAATATAGTTCCTGTGTGATTATTCAGTCTTGGTGTCCAGGAAACAAACAAACAGTCTCCTTGTACAAGATAGTGCCCATGTATTTGGGGATATCCCACGTGGTCAGCCACCCACTTTGGGTCTGGGTGCTTGTACGCCCACTAGTGGTTAGGAGGGATGTAGCCGAGAGCACGCCACAGGGCTGTGTGGCCCAGCATTCTCTGCCTTGGCAAGCAGCTGGATCTGGTCTGCTAGGCATGCACAGGAAGAAAAGCATGGCAGATTTAGCTTTTACTCAGACAAAAGGTTTATGTGCAGCACGGTACTTCCCAGAGTTGAGGTAGTGATTATGGCTCCCACCAAAGTGTCTCAGAGCTGGTAGTAAAGGTACCTCTGCCATATTAAAAGGCCAAGGGAGATGGAGTCAGCATCCAGGGCTGGCACAACCACACTGCTTACCATTTTAAAATGCTCCTTGTCAGAAAATGATTTGAGATACACAATAGGACAAATTCAGACATAAAAGACCTCTAAATGAGATACAGTGTGTTTAAAAATGTACATAGGCTTGGGAGAGAGAGGAAAAATAATATAGACAGTTATAAAAAGAAATGGTTTTTCAAAAAAATCCCTTTAAAGCAACAGTACAATCATACATTAAAGGAGTAAAGAAGGTAAGAAAAGAAATAAACCATATAAAAATACAGAGTCTGAGTGATGTATATTATTGTGTTTTCTTTGAAATTTTTTATTGCAGAGAGATATTTAATTCTGGAGACTGCTAAGTTAAACTAACATAAAGGTATCTTGACTTCAAAATTTGGGTCTAAGGATATGTTGCTTCAAAAAAGAGGCTCTGCTTTTATGTCCACAGAAGATAAGAACCTGGGGATTCCTTCCAGGCTAATGTGGTTTAATGGAACAAGACTCCCAAAAAGGTTTCTGTAAACCCTAAAAATACTTTGTCCAACAATCAGCAGAAAGCAGTTTAGAGAAAACCATGCCAAATTTCCTAAAATGACTGTTTATAAATGTTTGTTTTCATAAAGAGGGTTGATTATTAATGATTAAATGGTCACAGTCAATCTCTTTTTGAAGAAAGAAGGGAGAAAGGTATAATATAAAGACGAATACTTTGCATTGGTTTGGATCTTGGTTTAGTGATACAAATTTAAGGTCAGCTTTGTTACATTATACACGTAGATATATATTTGTGCTCTTGTTTAAGGTGTTTGTGCACCTTGTTTAAAAATGTAATATAAAATTAAGAAATACAAATTAATAGATAATCATCTATAATAGTCAAACTGTACCTATGTTAGGATTTCTAGACTACAGAGATATATTTCAGATGGATAGCTATTCTTCAACTCTTTCAAGGACCTATAGAATACAGCTTTTAAAATATTTTAAGAAGCTAGAGTTTTCTCAACAGTGAGACATGTCTGCTTCTGGCAGCAACAATTACTTCAGAAAGGTTGATAAGTATTGAAGAAACTAATTATGGAATTTGCCTACAATGTGACAAGGCTAGCCATTTGAGCAAGAAACTGAGCTTGCATGGACTGCTTTATGGTATACTATAGGAACTGGACATGCAGAACACACAGAAAAGTTGACTGCTGAACTTCCCAAAAGACAGATGGTCCTTCAGGGTTCCTGCTTCACAGAAGAGACTGCCAGACATTCTGCAGGACACAGAAGAAAGCAACTGATGAACTTTACTATTACAAGACTAAACAGAGTTTTAAATTTCCTAATTCATGGAAAAGTCTGCCATATATAATGGGCCTGTAGGGTGAATATGGATGGTCCAAAGCACAGAAGAACTTTGAGTGACTGTCCAGGCATGTCTCTGTTATTTCTAGAGTTTTGAGCATTGCTTACAATGCACTTCCTGTTTACTTAGGTAACATTATATCCTTTTGGAGTCTTTGAGGAGTTGAAGATAAAGAGTTATAATTATTGTTCTCCTTAGTTATGATAAAAGATAAATTAGATATGAAACTTTAGACTCACAAAGATAAAATAGATAATAGTATATTTTCTTTAATTTTGCCTGATACAAATAGACTAAATATTGTAACTGTAATTCTTGATTAAACCTGTTTCATTATACGTAGTTTTTCTATGTTAAAGTTAAAGTCTTCCTTTTTATTTAGTCAGAAAAGGGGAGATGATGTGGAATCCCCCTTCTGTAGGCTATGAATATGTTTTATTACTATTGGTAAGTAAAGAAGCTGCTTAAGCCTACAGTAGGGCACAATATGGCCAGACTGGAAAAGAGAGAGAGAGAGAGAGAGAGAGAGAGAGAGAGAGAGAGAGAGAGAGACAGTAGGTAGAGTCAGAAAGATTCCATGTACCTGCTGAAGGAAAAAGACGCCAGAACAGAACCTTACCTCTAAACCACATCTTCATGGCAATACATAGATTAATAGAAATGGATTAATTTAAGATGTAAGAGTTAGTAATAAGAATCCTTAACCAATAGACCAAACAGTGTTGTAATTAATATAGTTTCTGTGTGATTACTAGAGTCCGGGTGTCCAGGAAATGAAAGGGCAGTCTCCTACACAGGAGCCTGAGTCAGACATTTCGGCTTCAAAGCACAAGATTAAAATATCTAACAAATCTGACTCCAGAAACTTCCCTCCTCCTCACAATCTACAGAGACTTTTACTCATCTCATACATGATCAGTATATTTGAAAACCATACAGCCCTGTACGTATCATCAGCTCACATATTTCAGTTGCTGAGTAACATCCTGCTGTATATTTGTATCATCTCCTCTGGTTCATGACAGACAGAATCTCTATGAAGATTCATGAAAACACTTTTAAGTTCTCTTACGTAAGTATCCTGTAAGATAATGACTGGGTCATAGAGGAGGTATGTGTATAATTATTTAAGAAATTACCAGATTGTTTTTTGAACAAACTTTACTATGTCATATTCCCTCTAGAAACATTTAAAAATTCTAGTAATTCTGAATTTTCATGCACACTTAGTGGTGGTAGACATAAAAGTATATAAAACAATTAGTCTATGTAATTTTATTATCAATGTAGTTTTATTTATCAAAAAGTTTTGTGCAACTTAAATCTATGATTTACTAATGTATATTATAGACAATTTCAGAAATATAGAGCTATGCAAAACAAAAAGTTTTTCTTGTTTCTAATGCTATTCTTTTTCACTATTTAAATACACATGATTTGAAAAATGATTTATGGAATGCACATTTTTAAAATCTTTTTCTCTTATAGTGAATCATGAGATCTTGAAATAGTGAAATGTTCTTCCTTTAATGGCTCACCTGTAAAAACTATAGCATATTCAAATTTATAACAATGACATACTGTATCCTTTGTTATATATTTGGGTTATTTCTAGTATTTTACTTCTTTTCAATTGTGCTAAAGTGTACAAACTGTAATATTTACAAAATTCGGGGTTAAATACAGCATTTAGTGCATATGCTGTATAAGCATTCTCCAGAACACTTTCATATCTCAAAATCAGATCTCTATACCAATTAAATATCTTCCACTGTGCTCCTACTCTGGCCTGTTTACAATCTGCCATGTTAGTTGCTGATTAATTTTTCTAGATGATCCCCAGGAGGTCATCTAGCAATTTGTTCAACTGAAAATCACAGGGTATTTATCATGAGCCTTTCTAAAGTGTTATAATTTTAGGTTTTGCATTTCTGTGTATGATCGTCTTGAGAAAAATCTTCTTAGTGATGGATGGATATGCTTAGAAACTCATTTTGAAGTACATCATAAAAACATGTTCCTAATTGACATGTAATTTTTATGTATCTTTAAGGTCTTCATTATAATTTGATACATATATTGTATACAATAGCTATCAAACAAGGATATTCAACATTCCCATTTCATACATTTCTTATTTCTTTGTGCTCAGAAACCTTGTATTCTTGTTTTCTAATTACTTGGAAGTTTATCCACTAATATAGACTTTACCATCTTGCTGTTCCCTGGAACATTGGAGGAAACCTATATTCTTTTTATTCCTGTATGTCCATTTGTTTCATTAACATGTTGAAAATGAACTTTTCTCAATTGCATGCCTTTTATAACTTTGTAGAAAATAAGTCATCCATATGCTGGATATATTTCCGGACTTGATTGTCTGTTCCTCTGGCTTCACTGTCTCTCTGCCAGGAACACGGTCTATATTGCTGATTTTACACAACTGTTAAATTCACATAGCAATAGCATTCTAACTTTGTCCTTGCTTTTGTTTTAATTTAGGTTGCTGCTTTGGGTACTTGCATTTACCATAAATTTTGTAGCCATGTAGTGTGTGGGGATTTTACTTAAAGTTCTATTGCCTCAAAAACAAATGTAGGAGCAGTTTACACCTTAACAGTATTGAGGCATCTGCCTATGAACCCAGTGTATATTTTCGTAGAAAACACAAGTATCCAAAACTATGGCTTTTTTTTCCATGCTTAAAGCACTCCATATGGTACTAAATTTGCATTACTCTTAGGTTAAAAGCAATTTTAAATCTGGGAGGGGTTTTTTCTTCCAAATTTCATGTTTCCCCAGATTTTGCCTATGTTTACTCATTTTATACTACCTTTGGGAAACTATCTTCTATGAATGATTTAAATTTTATAGGTAGTGTCAAAGGGTTGTCTTGTCTGGTGGTAAATTACAAAAGACCCACACTGAAATGAATACCTCAAAAAACTTATTTCTAAAGATTTCCACTATTCTCAGCAACCTCTATTTCTATGAAAATTTTTCTTGTATTTATTTTCTTGGAATTCTCTTTCCTATAAAAAGTTGTTGTTGGACATCTATAAGAAGTTGTTGTCTTTAACGAGTCTTTCCATTGTAAATGAATGTCTCAACAGGAAGATTACAAGATCTACATAGATGGTTATAGCTCATTCAACAGTGATTGGGTGCAACCATACTGAGATATTTCTGGCTTTTTTGATAGGATGCTCTTGAATGTGCACACATCTAACTCTTTCTTATTGGTCTGGTGACTATGTTGGTCAGATATCTTCTAAAACATCATTTATACTTGAAATACACCATCTAAAATAAATATAGATCTTCAAGAAAGTTGGTCTTTAATCACGTCTTACATAGAAGTGATTTGTACCCTCTAGTTGTTTTCATCGATAAATATTTACCTATTGAAGGAATTAGATAATTCTGTTTAAATATGAGAACAAAATAATCAAGTAGAACTACCTGAATGCCTTTGTGTTTTTTAAGTGCTACTTAATGATGATAGTCTAATCACTTCTAATTTTTACTAGAATGTACTTTTGTCTTCAGCAGGCAGCTTTTTTCTCACATGTATTCTAGGTGAGACTTACATCAAGCTACATCTGTTTTGTCAAAAAGATCTTAGTCATTCTGCTTCCTTGACTTTCTAAAGAATGTCCCTTTCCCAGTCCCCCTTTCTTTCTCTGTTTAGCTACAGAACTTCCGCTGCCCCTCGAGATCTCGCAGGGTGAGCTGTCCTGTGAGTATCTCTGACTTTCTAGATGGACTCCATTGATCTCATCCTTCTGGACTAACCTAAGAATGGAGTGCATTTTCCTCAGAAGTTCTTATTGTTTTCTCATCTAATGACAGGTTTTTAGAATTCTCTTATTAATTCTTGAACCTAGTAAAGATGGGGACTCACATATTACATGACATCATCTTACTGCATATAGCGTCTTCATTGACCACCAAAGAGATCCCTACCAATAATATCCAGAACTATATTTACATAAGAGTCAAAGTGTTCAACTAAAACCTTACATTCTTATTATGGAATGGTACTTGGTTGAGCACACATGCGCACGTGATTGCCCTCAACATCTTGAGAAAATGCTGACTATACCATTTTATCTTCAAGCATTCAAAATTCTGCATGAAGTACAGAATCTCATCCCATAAACCCAAGCTCATTCTTTGTAGGCAGGAATCCCAGAACCAGAATCACCTGTCGTTTGCACTAAAACAGTTTTTGCTGCAAAGGTTTGTATGAGATAGCTGTTTCTATACTGTATTTGCAAATTTGTGCAGGCGCTTCGAACAGTACATTCATTCCTGTGTGCGGGAATCGCCTGAGTAAACATATCTAATGGTTTGTTAACTGTTATAGATTCTGCTTAATTAAGAAGACAAAATTATACTTACTTAGATGGTCATGTTTTAACTGCAAGCGACATACTTTCAGCCTGTTGCATAGAACGAGCCCAGATCTTTTTCTAGATCTTTGTGTTGCTAAACTATTTGAAAGAGAGTCTACCAGCTGCTCTGTGAATCTGCTGAAGCATTAGAAAAGAAAATATTCTCTATGTAAATTCAGTTCAGTGTTCTGAAAGATTATTCAGGGTCTGCATACAGAGGCAGCAAACCTTAGCCATGAGAAATTTGACATTGCAAAGATACAGTGTTACAAATATCATAGAACTGCAGTTTGCAATAACTTCCACAGAGTTAGTAAATGTATGAAAGTGGAATTAAAAAGGATTGTTTTTATTTCAGTGAGTCTAGTGTAAGCTTCATATTGTGTAGATGAAATACATCTCTGAAAATGTGCCTGATGCCTACTTTTTTGAAGATTCTTATGATTTTTTTTTATCCTGGAAGTAAAGTAAATAAAAATTTGACTTTAAGTGGGTTTGCTTAAACTATAGTAATTGTACAGAATCAAAGAAAAAAAAAGACACAACATAATTATACTAGTTACTTTTCTTGTTGATATAACAAAATAGCCAAAAGAAGTAACCAAATAACCACTAGAAGCAACTTCAGGGAGGAAAGACACACTGGCTACCAGTTTCAAAGGCCATCAGAGGGCAGGATCATTATGTGAGCAGGAGCCCCTCCAGGTTCCCCCTCAGGAATATGAGATTACGTGTTCACATTTGTGTCAAGAGACAAAGAGCACAGGCTGAAACCAGAGCAGATCTAGGTTTCAGTAGCCCACCCCCAGAGATCCGCTTCCTCCTCCTAGACTTCACCACCTCCCAAAGTAGTGTCCCAGCTCAGCAACAAATGTTCAAACCCATGAGCCCGAGGGTTAACTCTCATATCAAACACTAACAATTTAATCAAAACAACACACACATAAATAACAATGATTGAAAACAAAACCTGACTTTATGATTAGTCTTTGAATCCAAGGTTTCAGAGGACCCAGGCCACTGTAGAGGTGATGCGAAAGAAGAGGGCACATCCTTTAATTTAGTGGATAAAGATCCACACAGAGAACATTTTCGATAGTTTCTCCAATCTTACAAAAAGATTTAATTCAGTAGAAATGCCTTGACTAGGAGAAATTCTTTGCAATGGAATTCTCCTCTTGTTACAGCAGTGGGAATCTGGCAAGAGAAGGTTTTACCCCGGTAGGAAAACATATATAAACAGCATGTGAATAAAATCTAGCCATCAATAATTAAATGGTCTATTTAGCAAAAATAATGATGCATTAAGTCCTTGTTATTTTGAGCTAGTTTTTGTTTAAATGTTATTAAAAGCAGAGCAATTGTTGTAATAAAGAATTGGGCATTTGTTTTGCCTCCAGTAGTAGGAAATTTAACAACCTTTCATTGCTACGAGTTCAGTTATTTCTGTGTCATATTTCTTCCTTTAGCTTTAATTCTCATAACTTTTTTACAAAATGCTTTAGCATTCTTTAACATGAATGCATTTTATATGTATAACCTTTGCACCTTCTTTTTGTTTGGTAGAATCTTTCTGTCTTTTCATTTTTTATATTGGTAAACTTCAAAGATTAATTGTTGTCCCAAACATTATGAAAGAAAAATCATAATCAGGGTGTGATTAAACATATTAGGACAGTTGTAAGCATCATGATGCCTTTGTACATCTTTAAGTAGGTTAAGCAGATTTTTTTACTAGCCATTTTTTCTTAGATCCAGACCTTTCGAGCTGTATCTCACCTAAGCTTGAACAAAATAAAAACTTTAATGACCCTAGTTACAAAGAAGTCAGTAATAGTAAAAAAAAAAAATTATAATAACCTTAAGATTAGCTGAAACAGCAAAAAGAGGCACTTAAACATTGTATCTTTCTTCAGTTAGAAACTAGAACAGTAGCCAGGAAGAAACCTAAATACTGGCAAATTAATAGACCAAAGCAAATATAAATTGCATACCTTAAACCCATACATACTGATCAAAGGGATCAATCCAAGATCCAGAAAGAACACACTGATATTTACCTGAGGAGACAATGATGAACTGTCAGATACAAAGGGCCTGTGATGGTACCTGGAACTGACTCGTATGATTGTTTTGGTAGACGTGGACTGTCCTTAGGGGCCCACATTTAAGTGTCAAGAAGTGTTTATTCAAATCCATACCTATTATCTTTTGTTTCCTATTATCTTAAAAGAAAAAAAAGAAATATTTATTGTGGAGACAAAAATGAATGACCATGGCCCAGGAACACATATTTAGGTTATCTTAAACTTTATAGCCCTACAAGACAAAAGAGTCCTTGAACTTTTCTCTAAATCAGGAACATTTTAAATCATTGGTGGAATCATCAGACCCATGTGTTGCCCCAAAGCAGGGAGGTCACTGTTGTAGTCCTCAGACACCATCTGGTGACATTATTTGTTTTGAGTTAATGAACCATCAGGAGGATAATGGTAAAGGATTCTCACTGAGAGCCATGTGGATATCTCAGGATTGACCGTTCCCAAATTCGAAGGATAAGGCCAAAATCCTCGAGAGTCTGGGAACTACATTGTTAGGGGCAACAACCGCCTGCACATAAGATTTCCCAGTTGAAGGATGATATAGTTAAGGCTGCCATTTTGTAAGTATTCTCTTGACTGTGACAGTGTATGGAAAAAGCGAAAGAAAGAAATCAGGTGGTGACTTCTCTAATGTCTTTCTTTTGTTTTTGTTTTTGTTTTCCAATGAACCTGAATAAGAGGAGAGCCATATTTATTAGCTTAGATGGTGCTAAAATGTGGCCCACTCACTGCCCAGAAACAGTGATCAATTCTAAGTGGTGGGGGGAGAGCATAGAAAGAACAGGAAAAGTCAGAATGCAGAGGAATAAGATTGTCTCTAAGCAGATCACACAGATGTCATGAGAGTAGGTTATTTTTAAGATTTTTAATTTAATGTGTGTGAATGTTTCACCTACACGCATATATGTGGACCACTTGAATGTTTGCTACCTATGGAGGCCAAAAGAAAATGTCAGATTCCCTGGAACTGCAGTTACAAATGGTTGTGAGCCAGCATGTGACGCTGGGACCAAACCAGGGTCCCCTGTAAGAAAAACAAGTACTTTTAACTGCTGAGTCATCTCTCCACTCCCTCTAGATAGCATAACTCAACCACTCACCCTTCCCACATAGGTATCAGAGAGAGATAAGGGAAAGATGTTGACCCAGGTCACTTGGCAGAATGAATAGAATCTGTCAGATCAAATGCAAAGAATATTATAAAGGGGGTATTCTCAGATCTTGTTTTTTTCATAAGAAATAGAGGTTATCAAACTTGTGACTGTTTAGTTACTTGAACAGATAAGTTACAGATAAAAAGGCAAGGAAACATATGAACTAATGCTAAATACCACTACCTGTGGGAGAAACCAACACACCACCACAAACTATTGATAAAATGTAAAAAGTCAAAGGATGGGGGGAATGGGAGCAAAGAGCCTACACTACAAGGGGAAATGCGAACTGAGAAAATGATGCTAGAAGAATGGCCATTTTAGATACATAGAAACCTACCCTTTCACATGTGTCCTAGGTAAACCTACCCTTTCACGTGTATCCTAGGTAAACCTACCCTTTCACGTGTATCCTAGGTAAACCTACTCTTTCACATGTATCCTAGGTCAATTTAACATCTTACTTGTTATGCCCAGATCATAGGGACTCCCCAAAAACCCAGAATAAATCCTGTATGTATAGGCAAAAAGTCTTTATTCAACTTTGAACTTGGACTCTCCATGTGTCCAACACATTGCCACTATCAGAGAGCCTCGAGCTTGGTTGGGGTGGGGATTTTATAATAGCAGAGCTTGGGGTGAGGGATTTCTAAGGTTCAGGACCCCTGGTTGGCTGGCATTTGTCTAGGGGTGTCTTGACGAAAGTGGATGGGTGTGTGCTGTGCTGAGGGACATCAGTGATCCTATATTTAATGGTTGGAATATTAAGAATTACCTTTAGAATGTTAGGTACTGTCCCTTTGGATGGTCTATTGAATGGTGATACCTGGGTGGTTCCAGTTTGTGGCCTTTCTTGAAACCAGGTAAACTGAAATTCAGGCCTCCATTGATCTTGTCATGACTGGGTCCTACATTCCCCCTTTAACAAGCACCAATGACAGGACCCAATCATGGGTCCTTCCAGTCCAGGGGTTTAAGGAGATGATATTGGGACCTAAGAACTGTTAGATAGCAGATTTTTCTAGGGCAGTGGTCGTCCTACGCTACCAGGCCCTGTAGCTCTGATCCTGGAGTACAACCAACTTATAATCCTGAATGATCTCTTTGGTTCTGCCATCTTAGTCAATAAATCCATTAATTGACAGCTCTGGGTCTATTTTACTGGTATGTCAATGGGCATTATAAGCAACCATTTTGTCCCCCATGCCAGGGAGTTTCCCCTTGTCTCAGCATTTCAACCTGTTTTGAAAGGGAGCACAGGACACGCTTTTTTCTGTAACAACATGGAGCTGGCATTGGGGCATTCTTATCAGGTCCCAAGAAAGCCGAAAGGCTAGATGAAGGTAAGGAGGGAATTCAGGCAAAAGGGTGTTCATTAGAAGCATCTTGTTTGCTGACTGTGCTGAAGACATAGGGAACATTTACACAGGCTGGACTGGTCCACATCAGCTTTCAGTAAGTCCAGGGCTCACAGTCTTTTGTGGCAGGGTTTAGTTCGCAGCTGATGCTTGGATGTGTCTGTCAGCCAAGTGGAAACATGTTGAGACAGGTTTAAACTAGGAACAGAGATTATGAATGTAAAGAAAAACATTGCATTTGAAACTTTCAGACTTTCTGGTCTTAGTAAGTGGGACGGGAAGGAGTCCCAAGACCAGAAGAGGGGAAAATATCATCCTCAGGAATAGTCAGGTGGGAAAAATTCAGCTATATTTATTTAGAATCCTTTTGACCTGTGAGAAGTGGATCCAGGTTTTTTTTTTTCCCCTGAAGCCTATAGAAATTTTCATTCTACAAAAGGACATAAAAATTTTAGGCATATAAATATCAACAATCTATACTGAAATCCACAGAGCACAAGAAGCAGTGATGGGAGTCTGTAAAACAGAAGGAGTACACTTATTTGAGGTCACAAAAACTACAGATTTGGGTTAAAAGCATGTATATTTTTATCATTCAGAAAGCCAGGTATAAATTTAACAGAGACGTATTTAGCCCAATGAGAAGTACCTTAAAGTCTACTAGCTTATCAGAACTACATCATAGAATGGGAAAAATATGAACCATTATTTTTTTATTTTTTATTTAATCATTTACCAGACATAAGCAGCTATTACTGAGAAAAGTCATTTTAAATCATATTTTCTAGTGGAAAGTTGCATCTGAAACCTGTTTATCTTTTAATAAGAAGCCTGTTAGCAAGGCAAACTTGTCTATTTCTTTTCAACAGAAGATCTAGTAGCTCTAGAAAAGGCAACTCTTTAATTTTACATATGAAATGAGCTAACAAGCTGGCTGCAGTCTAGGGGAAGGACCTGGTCGCCTGCAGCTAAGATGACAAAGGTAAATCTTGTCCAGCCATCAGTGCTATCAGAGATCAGAGAAGGATAAATTATACCTGACCGTAGTCAAAGCAGCTTCCGAATCTATGAGATATGACAGGGCCCAAGCAGTCCATACCCAGTTTGCCATACCCAGGTCTCCCTAGTGTTGGAGGGAGAGGCATCAGAACATCAGTCTTTGCCAAGCCCATCAGGTGAGAGCCTATTTTGTGGAGGAACTGAACTTATTTTGTATAGACAAAAGAGTACAATCTATTCTCCAATGAACTACAGTTTGTCTACAGTCTGGCCCAGGTCCTTGCAGCCGGTGCTGCTTTGGGGCATCTTGCCCAGTAGTCAGCATTGTGAAGTTCATGTGGAGGCATCGTGGTGCCCCATAAACTTCCTTGGAGACTTTGAGGTCACTCCAGAATCTGAGAGTCTCTGAAAGAATATGGATTCTAATCAGCATTTTAAATGGCATATTCTGAAGATTCTGAAGTATTTGAGGGCTGCCCAGGTATATCTGAATAGACAACTTTGTTTCTAGTTACTTGTTTAAAGCTTAACTTTTGAAAGCATATAAAGGGGAGTAAGTAAGGTTTATCCCTTTAATTAATTACATTAGTAGTATGTAGCATGGTTATAATTAATGAATTTGATCATTTATAAGGATAGCTATTAACTTATATTACTTAACATTTTACAATAGGTAAGCAGCTTTCATAAGTCTAGGACTTTACATTTTATTTTTGTCAGGTTTAGATCTAAGATAATGATCTTGAATTGAAGCACTTTTATTATCAATATAAAAGCATTTATGTGACTTAGTTTATCCAAAAAGCTCAAACTTAGCAAAGCTGGAAAAGGCAAGGAGGCTAGACATACATTCTTAGGCCTGAATAGACCTTGAGTAAGAAGAGACTTTCTCTGAGCCACTGGTTCTCAACTTTCCCAATGCTTTGACCTTTTAATATAGTTATGGTGACCCCTCCACCCACCACAAAAAAAAAGTTTTCCTGTGCTATTTCACAACTGCAGTTTTGTCATTGTTATAAATCTTAATGCAAACATCTGACATGCAGGTGGTCCTAGGCTACCCCTAGAAGAAGGATTTTTAACCCCCAGAGGATTGAGACACAGTGGACTGAGAAACTGCTCTATGGCTTTTGTCAGACTTAGGTCTTTGTCTAGCTACATCACAAGAAATGAACATTCCAGTTTTTGGTTAGTGTTTGGTGCTTACGGTGCATAATATAAATTATGGTGACCCTAATTTTTAACCTTTCATTTTAAGTCCAAATATTACCAATATAAAATGTTTTATGAACTTTAAAATGTCTTGATTTAAATATTTTAAAAACTCTTTTTAAAATTTAAAATCTCTCAAATGTCTTTCTACAATATCAAAAAGAAAGTACTCTCTTTATTTGTTTATTTTAAGAGGGAGAAAACATGGCATAATCTCAATTTGTATCAGGCAAAAACCAAACTCCAATAGTGCAAACAATCTAAAATTCAATATCTGGGATTTATTTATAATCTTTGTGGGTTTTTGTTTGCTTATTTGAGGTTTGGATTACCTCTTTGGGTCCATCCTCGATACCATATACATAGCCTGCCTTGTAGATGTCAGCCTGATCCATTTTACTGTGGTTGGTGCTTCTGGTGACTCTCACTTGGCACAGTTTCTAAAACTGCTGAGGTCCGCAATTGCAACTGGATTCTCTTTGGAACTCTAGCCCTGCCACACATTTGTAAACCTCAGCTGTTCCCTAGGATCCCTTTTATGTCTTTAAAACCATTATCACCTGGGTGATAATTAGTTTACAAATTAAATTACAAACTTTAGCTGACAGAGCAAGGTACATTTCTGTGTACAAATCCTCGAGGTGTAACTTTAATATTTTAAATTCAATTATTATTTATTTACTTACTTACTTTTCCATTAAAAAATTTACACTTCCTCCCCTCCTCCCATTCCCCCCCTGCCCCCCCCCCACCGTCCTTCCTCTCCCTCCCTCCTTAAGAGAGGGCAGGGAACCCTGTCCTGTGGGAAGTCCAAGGCCCTCCACCCCTACATCCAGGCCTAGGAAGATTTGTATCCAAATAGGCTAGGGTCCCAAAAAGCCAGTACATGCAGCAGAGACAAATCCCAGTACCTTTATCATGGCTTCTCAGTCAGCCCCCATTGTCAGCCACATTCAGAGAGTCCGGTTTGATCACATGCTCACATGCTCGTTCAGTCCCAGTCCAGCTGGATTTGGTGAGCTCCCATTAGCTCAGGCACACTGTCTGAGTGGGTGGACCAACCTCGCGGTCCAGACTTCCTTATCTTCTCCCTCCTTCTGCTCTTCAACTGGACCATGGGAGCTCAGTCTGTTGCTCTGATGAGGGTCTCTGTCTCTATCTCCATCCATCGCCGGACGAAGATTCTGTGGTGATATACAAGATAATCATCGGTGTGACAGTGGGGCAATTATTTCGGGCAGGACAAATATTATCATATAAAAACCTATCCTAATCCAAACTGTCTTGGAGATCTGTTGTTGTCTCCTCCCAGTTAGGCTCTTTTCACATGGTCACCGCTAATTCAGACGGTAGTGAAATCCTGTGACTTCCATGGCAACCAGCCGTGTGACTGCCTGAAAAAATGGTGGCAATCCAAATCGGAATCATGTCATATGGTTCCTTCAAAATTATCCACGCATAGAATTTAAACTACCAACTTACAGTGTTACTAGTTTCAACTTTTTAGCCAGTTTTAATTTTAACAAATTTTTTAACCGTATCTAACAAAATAAACTTATAAGTTTTAAAGTAGAGAATGTTCATGTAAACCAAGACTAAATTTTTCAGCCTTTCTGTTTAGTTTCCTTCTCCCTGTCACTGTGCCAGGATCTGAGACTGGGAGAGCAACAGAAAGGGAACTTCAATAGGCATGCCCGAGTCTAGCAAAGGAAGAGTCACAATCCAACCCCAGAGCCAGGTTGTCAATAAAGAACAGCATAAGATGGTTTTAACATTATCTATTATATCCAGGGGCCTCATCTAAGCCCCTGGCACCCATCTTTGGAATACTGGGCAGGAAGATCTATTTCAAACCCCTCCCCTGGGAGTTGTCTTGGTCCGGACTCCACCTCCCTCCAGGAAAGCCCACCAAGCAGTGACTGCTCCCCAGGGAGGGTCAGAATCACTCCCAAAGGCTACTTTAACTGCCCCCCAGAGAATGAACAAGTGGTCTCCTGGTTTCGCATGGTCTCCCCTTCTTCCTCTCTCTTCCCCTTGCCATGGTTTCCCGGTGCCACCAGGGAGCGCTGCATTAAACATGGGCATCTTTAATTCAGCCTAAATTGGTCTGATTGGAATTGTTTGCGTTGGCGGAGAGGCTTGTCTTAAGAAAAACCTGACATTATCTACATAAAAAGATAAAAAAATCTGAACTTCTTCAAACCTGAATTTAGTGACCAGAGCTCAGAGACAAATTCTGAACCCTGACCGTAAATGTAGCCACAGCAGTGGTCCGTGGTGACTGTCAGCAAAAATATCCAAACCGTTCTTGTTTAAGTTCCATGCTTACAGCAAATCTTGCAAACTCACCAAAAAAAAAAAAACCCACAAATAAAACTTTCCAACAGAACAAGCGTACACAACTTTCTCAAGAAATAGACAAAACTCTCCAATAAGACACTTTCAAACCAGAATTAACTTAATATGGTCAAATAATTTTAAATTTGCATCAATGTAGTGTGGGGCTGTGGGCATGCCTGCTTTTCGCCTCACCCGGCTCCCCCACGGCTAGCTTAGTCCCAGAAATAACAACACACAAATTGTATTCATTTAAATACTGCCTGGCCCATTATCTCTAGAGAGTTAGTTACTGGCTAGCTCTCACATCTTGGTTAACCCATTTCTATTAATCTGTATATCACCACGAGGTGGTGGCTTACTGGGAGAGATTCAGCATGTCTGACCTGGTGGCTGGCTCCATGGCATCTGTCTCATAGCTCTCTTCCCAGCATTCTGTTCTGTTTACTCCACCTACCTAATTTTCTGTCCTATCAAGGGGCCAAGGCAGTCTCTTTATTGACCAATGAAAATAACACAATAGACAGATAACCCTCCTCCATCACATCAGCACATAGAAACCTGTACCTGTATGAAGCATCCGAGACTAGCAGTAGGTTTTTTTTTTTTTTACCCTAACCAATAATAATTTGTAACCAACTCCCTTCAATGATTACAGATATTTATCCCAAGGGATCTTAAATACCAAAGCAGTCCTAGTGAAGGGAAGTGTCTGAACGGTAACAGGCTAGCATGGCCCTTTTGGCAACCATAGGCAATGAATCCCCGTAGTTAACCCTGGGAGCCAAATCTAGGCCGGGTTTGGCTAGAAGTTGAGGTAGGCAGCCCTCCGGGCAAGCTAATGGAACTCCATCCCACGGTCTTGCCTGTTCTTGTATGGCTGCCTGGGTAAGCCCACCCATGCCCAATCGCGTTACTCCTGTGCTCCCGGCTGAGGCTGCCTATTTTCAATGAAATGTTCAAGGTAGGTGGAGGTTGTTTGTTTCATCCCTTTCAGGATAATATACTCCATTTTTAGTCTGAAACGCTTGGGGCCCTGTCTCTAAAGTCCTTCAAGTGATCAAACATCAAAGTCAAAAGAGTCGTGCTTTGAATCAAAGGAGTCGTGCTTTGAGTCTGTCTCATTATATCAGTCTAATAGGTAAGAAAGAGAATGGAGAACAGACAAAAACAAAACAGTACATGCACAGAACAATACAGAGTACTCCTGGTACCTGGAGGCAAAACTGAACAAAAGACAATGGCTTCAAGCCATTCTGTGGGTGCTACCCACTCCCCGTTCCAACTCTACAAAATTCAGAGGGATTTGATCCTGCACGGAAGAGTCCTGGGACTCAAATTAACCAGAGGGATCCATTCTCATACAGATTGAGGTCCAGAAGGTCTTCTCAGATACCCTGCCTGTGCGTAGGCTCATACCATCAACAGGCTCTTACAGATCAGGACCCTTGATTGGCTGACATCTGTCTAGGGGTGTCTAGGTGAAAGGGAATGGGTGTGTGCTGGGCCAAGAGACCTCAGGTGATCCTTTCTATAATGGTTGCAATGTTAGGAATTTCCTTTGGAATGTTAGGTACTTGCCCCTTGGACAGTCTGTTCCTGGGTGGTCTCACTTTGTGGTCTTTCTTCGGACCAGGTAATCTGAGACTTAGGCCTTTGCTGGGTTTGTCATGGCTGGGCACTATAGAACTCACACTACAACCTAGGTGTAACTATTTGTAGCAGTTTTTATAAAATCACCCAAACTAGAAACAGCTTAAAAGCCTTTCAGTGGGGGACAGAACAAACAACCTGGCCCATCTCTACAGTAGGGCAGTAACCAGAAACGAACACAGTAGAACTGTTTCATTTGATTTATTTTAATTAGGCTAAATTTAACTTTCAATGATATCTGCTTCCTTTCTTTGGAAATCTTTAAGACATGTTTGGAACAGTTGAATATTTCAATAATCTTTTTCAACTGCAAATAGTATAAAGTCTAAGAATAGATCAAAAATGTCCAACAAAAAATGATTTTATGATTGAGGTGTGCTTTAAATATAAAAACTACATATTGGATTTTGAAGACTTAGCCAGACATAAAACATCTTCATCATTTTTACATAGATTACTCTTTGGAATGCTAATAGTTATTGATTTCTTTGGTCAAATAAAAATATTTCAATTTTAAAAAGGCATGTAGAGCATCCTAAGTACCAAATAGCATGAAAGGACTAAAAAAGGAAGGAAATGAGAGAAAGGGGCAGGGGGCCAGAGACCAGGAGGCAGGAAAGACACAAATCGTGGTGCTCCAATTAACCCAGCTCCTCTTGGAGCTGGTACTAAACTGATGGATGTGGACTCTGAGACTTCAAGCATCAAGAATCAAACTCATTTCTCTTCTTAGCTACTGGTTTATGGAGATTTGTGAGATTAGTGTCTTTTAAAACTAACAAAAGGGAAAAATCCAAATGTTGCTTGATGCTCCTTCTATAAGTGCTTCCTTCCAGAGAAGTTAGATTCCTCAGGCAATGACCTAGGAGTAAAACAAAGTCTTTTTCTTTTTCTTTTCTTTTCCTTCCTTCCTTTCTTGTTTCCTTCCTTCATATTTTTCTTTTTTCTTTTCTTTTTCTTTTTCTTTTTTTTTTTTTTTTTTTGAGACAGGGTTTCTCCTTGATGTCTTGGAATTAACTCTTGTAGACCAGGTTAGCCGCAAACTCAAAGAAACTGTCTGCCTCTGCCTCCCTATTGCTGGGATTAAAGGCATGTACAACCACCACTAGACTCAAACCAATTCTTTTTTTCCCTTTTTTTCTCTTTCTTTCTTTCTTTCTTTCTTTCTTTCTTTCTTTCTTTCTGTCTGTCTGTCTGTCTTTCTGTCTTTCTTTCTTTCTGTCTGTCTGTCTGTCTGTCTGTCTGTCTTTTTTGATTTTTTATGAGACAGGGTTTCTGCCTCCCAAGTGCTAGGATCAAAAGCATGTGCAAATACCACCCGACTTTAAACCAATTCTTACAGCACGGGTTTTTGTGTTGTATTTGTGGGTCACTTTGCCAAGTTAAGAGAAAGATGGAATTTAGACTAATAAAATGAAAGACCCAATATCACATTTGTGTTTCATTCTATGAAGGTATCCATTTATTTCCTTCCTTACTAAATAGAACTATTTGTACTATTTATTCAAAGGGTAAACAGAGGCAAACCCGAAGGCAATTCTGTGTATATCAGAATGGCATTGGTTAGCTCATTAACTATAGGCATTCTTCAAACACATATCAAACTAAGTAGACTGCATGTTTTGTTGGCTACCAGAACAGGAAGAACGAGGGTTTTTTTTTTTTCTGGGTAGTTTAAGTCAGTGGTTAAGTACCTTCTTTTACTTTTCTTCTTGTTGCTATTGCTGGCGCTCTGTTGTTACTTGGTGAGCTGGTTTGGCTTGTATTGCTGGGGATATGGCCTTACTTTATAGCCTAGGTTGGCCTCAAGCATGCAATCTCTCAACCTCTACCTCTGGGTTGCTTGGATTACAGGCATGAATCATCACTTATGTTCTCCCAGTATCTGACAAAAAGCAGCATGGCTAGTCCTAGGGAAACAGGGAGAAGAAAGACCACGTCCTCAGTTAGTTCTCCTTAGCTGTCCTTTATCTACGACTAGATAATGTCTCTGCCTTTCCCTCTTCTTCACTATCATAGAGCGGAGCAGCACTTGCTCCAGTTTACCAACTAAGCCAGGTGGCTGTGGTTAGTACTCCTAAAAATTCTCCTCTGTAGTGTGATCAAACAATTACCCTAATAAAATCCTCCTTCACTTCCATCTGAAATCCACAAGTCAACCAAAGCTCCAATGGACACCCTCCTAAGTTGCCCAATAATAACCTTTCCTTCAGTTTATAGATACTGTATATTCTGTTGTCCTGGTTGGGGTTTCTATGGATGAGACAAAACACCATGACCAAAAAGCAAGTTGGGAAAGAAAGGATTTATTTGGCTTACACTTCATTATTGCTGTTCATCACTGAAGGACATCAGGACAAGAACTCAAACAGGGCAGAATCCCAGAGGCAGTGCCTGATTCAGAGACCATGGAGGTATATTACTTACAGGCTTACTCAGCTTGCTTTTATATAGAATACAGGACCACCAGTCCAGGGATGGTACCACCCACCAGAAAGTATAAGTGTGTGTGTATTATATATTCAATATTATATGTACAAAGTATCATACAATATATTATACATGTAATATATACAGTATTATATATTACATAAACAGTATACAGATATGTGTGTCTCTGTATATATATATATATATATATACATATGTATATGATGTTTGATGTGCAGAGAGTGTCTGCACACCAGCCAGCCTTTGTTCTCATTGACTAACTATACTTTCCTATTAATTAGAATTCATTCAATAGAAAATGCAACTTTTAGGTTTTCCCTAATGTCACTTATTATGAATTGAGCATATACATTGAGCTTCCACTTTGGATCCTGGACATAACATAGAATATAATAATCAATGTAGTATTAGCACTTCTAGGGTATATATGCTTATGTCTTTGACCATGATTTTATTCTAATAATATATCTTAGAAGATCACACACACAGTGTATTGTGTATCTGTTACTGTATTTTAAGCACTTGTTTTCACCTAATATAATGCATAGAGTTTAACAGATAGAATACCAAAGGGTCAGATTTTAAAGTCACAGACAGAATATGGGAGGGTTGGATTTAAAAATTTTATGGTAAAGGTACTATGAGGACTCATTGATTTGTTTAACTTGAAGAAATCTCTGATTCAAAAATCTCAGGAGAATCTTGGCTAAAATGTCTCCCTCATTTGCTAGGTTTTTTATTTTTCATGTCATCAGTGTTTTATTTAGTAACAGATTTGAGAGACAGATTTTTCAGTGAGTCTTCCTATTTTTATAGATGGAAAAATGAGCCAGGAGACAATTTAATTTGCTCAGGCACATATCAGCTGAATGAATATAGACAAGTAGCAGCCACAGCAACAGGGTAAATATATTTAAACTGTAGCTTGTTATTTTGTAGAGCAAAGGTCTGACTTACAGTGATGAAGATCAAGGGCAAGTATGGCTAATCAAAACAGAGTCAGGAAGCAGAATCGATCCTTGAAATAGAAGCAGGCACAGAAAAGAGTCATCCTTTTGAGAAGGAGATGCACTTACGTATAGAAGCATGCTTTCTGTTGGCTTATGACTTCGGGTCAAAATAAAATGATACAGACCTTTTTCTCTTTTCCCACGCTACCATCTCGCCTGCAAGAACGACGCGGGACACTTAGGATCCTTCTGCAGAAAAAGCGTTAATGCGTCTTGAGAGAGAGAGCATAAGCTTACATGGCGGAGACCCAGGATGAGGGAACCCATCTCTTATATAGGAAACAGTCCTCACTTTGGACGTGCCACTCTTGGATTGGTCTGCTGCCCATCAACCCAGATAACGCCTCGGGAGTAGGCAGGGACGCCGCAGTGGAAAGTTACCAAACACATGCACATTATAGTCCCACTGACTCTGCTTCCCCAATGCTGGGATTAAAGGCATGTGCTACAACACCTTGAACTCACAGAGATCTGCCTGTCTCTGCCTCCCAGGCATTGGGACCAAAGGTGTGTACTACCACACCTTGAGGTCACAGAGGTCAATCTGCCTCTGTCCCTTGAAGCAATGGAGAATGTGGTTGCGGCCCTCCACATTCTCTGTTACTGTTTTTTTTCTCAGATGAGTACAGTAATAATGAATTGGAAGCCAAGTGGGATGCTGGCTTGTGATCTAAGAACTAAGGAAAGACACAGTTGCATTTTATTCTCTCAACAAAAGAAAGTGACTTAGCGCCTATGTTTTCTGGTAGATGATGAAGCAATGGTCCCGACAGCTTGGATATTGTTGTTCCTTCCTGAACTAAGGAAGAAACCCCCAACAAAAACAGGCACAGCCAATTCTGGTGGCAAAGGCATTCCACCCATTGCTAATATAAACTGGGGGAGTTTCTCCTTTCTTAACAGGCATGAGATCCTTCTTTCTCATTAACAGATGTGGCTCAGTAAGCTGTTGCCTGCAAGAAAACCTCACCATGATCAGTGACATGGCCCTGAATGCCGTTTGCTCCCACAGAGCTAAGACTCCCCTTCTTAATTCAGTCAGTAGGGGCCCCTAGCAGAGAGAAGCCACAGAAAGAATATTAACCCAGCAGAGAAGTTCATTGCCAAAGGGCCTGACACTACTGCACAAGGCGTCTGGGCACACAGGTCTTAGGGGACACACTCTATCTGTCAGATAATGCCAGCAGGACCAGTCAGGAGTTCTGGGGGAACCAAATAAGCACATAAAACAAGACTGTGGAGTCTGGGAACATTAACTACAGCCAGAACCACAGCCCTAAGTAGGATATTAACTGCTAAAATAAGACATTGATAAAAGACTAAAAAACTGTCTAACATAACAATGTAAAACGTGTAAGATATATTTATCAATTATTCATCATACCAAAAACCATGAAAGCCATATAACTTGAGTAAGTACAACTATCAAGTGTTAGTAACATCCAGATGAACCATTAGTTCCAGTGACAGTGAATTTTTTATCCAAAATCTCAGAGCCCTGGGTAAGCAGCACTTTTTCCAGGCTAGGGATGAGACCTGCTAACTCCAAACACCATATCCAAGTAATTGTCCTTCAGTCGTGTGGAGGAAATAAGGGTGTTATCAGAAGAAGGAACACGAACAAAATCTTGTCCATAGGAAATCTAGTTTTAAGTATTGAATCCCGACAAAATTTTTCATCATAAAAGGAAAGACAAAATAGGAAATCTAGAGGTTGAGGGAAGAAGAAAGAATAATGTGGCAAGTGGAGGGGTGAATGCACAGCACACACTATGCCTCTCAAAAGATGAGAAATCATATATTTAATTATTGGAGCAGAAATAATGAGAACAGACATTCAAGTTAATTTTGTACTTAGAAAGAAAAGTAAAGTAATATAAATCGAATATTTACATGCACTTAAGGTGGTGACAGTATGGACTATGGTAAGTGTTATATGTGTTTCATAATGTCTACAGCAAATGCTGGTCAAGTTACTAGTGTGTTAGTTAAAGTTTGCAGTATTGACCAAGACATCTAAAAGGGACAGGGAGAAGGATTTTGGTTTTTGGTTTCAGGGTTCCATGGTGCTTACCCCATGTGCTTTGGAGAAGCTCAGATGGAGGAGTTTGTGGAGATGTATGTTCATCTCATGGTAGACAGGAAGTAAAGAAAGGGAAATGCAGAAATGGACCTGGGCAAGTTATGGCTACAGGGACACACACACACACACCCAGAAACCCATCTTCCTCATCTAGGCCCCCGGTGCCACATCCCAGCACCTCCCAATGATGCCATCATATTTCAGATCCATCAAAGGATGAACCCTTTCATTGGATCAGAGTACTCATTATCTAATCAACTCTGGAAATCCTCCCCCCACCCCGCCGACATACACATACACACACCAAGGCAGAGTCTAGCATCACTAATCTCCTAGACCTTTCTCTTTTTGTTCTAATTGGCAGCTAAGACTTACCATCACACCTGCATAACAGGGTTCTTGCTGAAGTCTGACTGAAATGATCAGTCACCATCTAGGGATGGTGGAAAATTTTAGGAAGAGTTTAATCAGCTACGAATAGCATCAAATGTCAAGGATGGGCTTTCCCGATAAAGTACACTAATAGGCTTCTTTATTTAAACTTTACCGTATAAGAAAATACACAGACAGGCCTGGGGGAAGACTCAGAAACTCACTAAAGTTTTTCCAGGCAAGGAATCTTTATCACCTGTTATAGGGAGCCTGTAGGCTGTATGAGTAACTAACAGACTTGTCAGTCCTATCTATCCACCACCAGACATTGTGTCCTTGGCCATCACCCTAACAAGATTCCTCGTTTACCAACATGGGACATAGGAAGTGACTGAAATGATGACAAATTTTATGATGAATTGATGACCCATTTTATCAGCAGGAAAGATACATGGACTGATGGAATTAAAAGGGCAATCTGTAAGTTAACCCACAGAGGTATATTCAGTGAAATGTTATAGAAGAGCTCAAACACATTCCATGAGCAGGCATGGCTTGTCAACAGAAGTTACCTGGCACACCTGCATAGGTGTAGGCCGAAACAGAGATACGACACATGACTTAACTCTCACACTTAAACCAATTAATTTAGAATAAGTAACACCCTATCTCAATTACACAAAGAACAAAAATAGTCACAAATCATAACTTATAATACAAAGTACAAGAACCTCACTTCTTTCACCATCAAAATAAAGTCACTATTTCTGTACTTTTTACTTTTTGAAATCCAGATTTCCACAAGGCACTGAATCATATCTTACCTTGGGACCCTCTCTCTGACAACCCCTTGAAATAACATAAGACCCATGTGTGAGTCTGACAAATATTCAGTGGCCTTTTCAAAGGAATTATTTATTTAGGGGTATATGTGTGTTTTCTCTGCATGTATGTCTGTGTACCACATGTGTGCCTTGTGCCCACTGAGAACAGAACAGGGCATGGGATCCCTTGAATCTGAAGTTATAGGCAGTTGTGAGTCACCATGTACATGCTGCGGACTGAGCCTGGGTCCACTACAAGAGCGGCCTGTGTCTTAATCCACTCCCCTAAAGAAACATTAGGAACCAAGGGTGTCATTTGCTCATGAATCAAAATAGTTTAAACTTTTACAAAACTTTAAGTGGCACCATCACCACAGTGTGGGATCACAGATGTGAATTCTCAGGCCATCTTTTCTTTGCAGCTGCAATGGTAAACCTCATCTCCATCTGGTGACTGTTTATTTTAGAGAGAAGCCAGGCCAATGTTTAGCAATTGTAACTTCAACAGTGGAGATCTACACTCTTATTCATGGTGCCAAGAAGAGTGGGCTCTGCCACAGTACAGCGTCTCGTGGACTAGGGAACAGTGTGCCAAGAAGAGTTGGCAATGTGTACAGTGTCCTGTGAACTAGGGAACAGAGCTGAATAGCAATGTTTCAACAAGGCAGAAGAGGGAGGAATGAACCACCTACACTAGCAAATATTTCCCCCGTTGTGTCCATATTCTTCTGGGAAACCAATGCCAACTTGTCTTTTTCCTCAGGGTGACAATGACAGGCATCAGGTACAGACATTCATTCAAAAGTAATTAATTTATTATTAGTAATTAACATTTTCTAGACACTCCCAGCATCTTGCGTCTCCTTCATCAAGTCATTATTGGTCCCGCAGTCAGACACTGAATCCTGTAGTTGTTGGTTCACATCTTTCATCTTCTGCGCTATTAACAATTAACACTCACCTGTCTCCCTCGTCTCTCTAGCCTCTGCTCACAACTTTAGCATCCACCTCTTCTTTAGCTCTAGTATCTCAAAGTTAGGTCAGGTATAATTCTGAAAATACAATCTGTTTGACAAAGTTTATTATATGCCAGAACTGCAGTAATTATCTAAAGATTTTATTACCAAAAGATTTACAAAACATGTATTCTGATTTCCCATATTTTACAGAAAGGTAGTCTTAGAGAGGTAAAGCCACTTTCTCAAAAATGACACTCAAATATTCCTGCCTGAATTAAAACCTGCATCTATAATCTCCATTCTCTCTCATAATTTCTGCTTTTTTTGCACCCCCAGTGTCTGCTGTGGAGTTGGCAGGTCCTTTGGTTTCCTGAGAGTAGGCTTTCATCTCTCCAACCCGCATACAATTAATCTTTTTTTTAGAATGGGAGCTCTGCTATCTACTGCTAGATCCCCACTTTGAGAACCACCTGCTTCATGCTGATCCTGAAAAATTCAGGACCCTATGAGAGGCCAGAACCACACTGACCAGTGTGAGCGAGTCAACCTTTAGGAATCTGTCACATGGAGACTGGACGATCGCACCATCCTCAGCTATACAGATTCAATTGAATTTTCCTAAGCATATTAGCAAATATTGTCAGATACTGTTGGCTGTCAGCAATTATCTTTACATTGGCATATATTATGTTGAATCACTGTGGGATATTTTTGTTGTTGCTAAAGTATTGAAAGTGCCTGTCCTATCCAGGTGCGGGATGGTTTCTCATCACACTAGGCTGCCTCACCTCGTTTCGCTTGTCTGCATACCCACCCTACTCAGTCTCTTAGCAGGAAATTTTGACATGCTTTTATTAATATCCCAAGTCTAAGCTTTCAGAATTTATAATTGGACCTGAACATATGGTTTTGTTCTTGTCTATAGACAAGGTTGCAACTGTTCCGGCTTGGAAACTTAGCAGTGTCTCCCCCTAAAATGAAATTACTTTATATTCCATTGTTGCATTTAGTCTAGGGGTGAATACTCAGCAAGCTTTTGAAAGTGAGGTGATAGAATGTTTGTTTTAACAAATATATTTTGCTATTCTGGAATTCTAGAAAAATAAATACTATATTGCATGCTGAATTTTCCAGACTATATATTCTAAAATGGTATTAAATATTAACCACTATATGCATATATCAACAGGCAACAAATAATGTACTATAAAACAATATGCATATTTTATATGCATGTATATTATATAGTGTAAAATCATATATATAATTCATTGTATATAAAATATAAAATAGCATGTGATTTAACATAGAAAGAGTTTTGTGTGAGTTCTTGCATCTTTATTGATGCTTTTACTTTCTATCTTAAAAATTATTTCTTGTATTTTTTGATATTATAATATAATCATATCATTTTCCCCTTCTGTTTCCTCCATCCAAACCTTTCTATATTTCTCCTTGCTCTTTTTCAGATTGCTGCCTCTTTTTTCATTAATATTTGTTAGATACATATATGTATACATATATACACATATATTCCTAAATGTCACCTTCTCAGTCTGTACAGTGTTATTTGTATCCATTTTTTTCGGGGCTGACCATTGGCATTGGATAGCTCACTGGTGGGCTCTTCCCTGGGGAAGACTATGTCTCTCACTCTCAGCTTTCCTCCGTTGTACATAGCTCTTTTGTAGGGTTGAGGCTTCATGGTGTTTCCCTACCCATACATATCCCACTTTGGTCTGTCTTCTATTGTCCTTATTTAGATCATGTTATGTTTAAACAGTGATGTTGGTGAGCCTTTATGGGTATAGCTAAGAACAAACTCACTATTTTTTTTTGGCTCCTGCAATCTTTCCACCCTGTCTACATAGGGATGTTTTAAAGGTCTCTTTAAAGTATGGTTACATATGTCAATAAAGTTATTTTAAATCACTAACAGTCCTATTGGGCTTCTTATCTATGATTCCAAGAAAGGATACTATGGCACAGCTGCTCCAAACAAACCAAACAGACGCCATCGCTGGAAGGGAGGGTGAGAGGCTGAGACTGTGGCCTGTGGCACGAGGCAGTTGATCTCAGAGGTTCCACAGTGATAAGAGCCACCCAAGCCTTGCCCCTCACTCAGGATATGATTCAACAATACCTTTTTCAAACTAACACAGTCCCAATTCTTCTCCCCATATTAGAAGTAAATTATTCAATTTAATGTTATCACAATGAATATGCTATGTTCCCCTAGACTTCTGGCACTTTTCTCTCTAGCTTACTCAAAGACAGACACTGTGTCATAGGATTGTGTCCCAGGATTGCTATTCAATGAAGCTCCCCCACACTTTTTTTGTAAGATATGGTACGTAAGAAATGTGCTCTATAGCAAGACTGGACTTTAAAGTAAGAACAAACATCATAATACCCACTCACTTTTGAGATGTTTAAAAACATCCTCTTGAGGAGTATCTTCTCTAAGTTTAACAATCCAGAACTTAATTCTAGATTCTGTGAATGAACAGAACAAACTATAATTATTCAAAGACAATAAAAATTTGAACCATACCAACAACAAGTGACTAACAGTAAGAAGACTTTGAACTTGAAGTGCAATCCCAGCATTCATTGATTTCCTTTGGGTTTTTGGGACTGATTATGGTCATTCTGCCATTCAGTGAATGCAGAGGAAGGGGGCAGGTCAAATAAATCTTCACCAGTCATGCCCACAGCTCTGAAGACCACATGACATCATGTCTCGGAGGACTGAGACTGCACACTCAAGAGCTTGCTGTTTTACCACTAGATTGTAGAGAAAAGACACACTATTGGGATTATTTTTCTGCAGCTGATTCAGATCTAATGAGTTCACTCCTGGGAAGTTTGGAAGAATAACAGTCACTGAAGAGGGACAGGGAATTCTATTTTAATAATTACTCGTTGTCTAATGGGTTCCAGGGATTATATGCTTGGTACAGAAGAATGACAAGATGTTAAAATGAATATGTAAAGAACAAATTAACAAGACACCCTAACAACAGAGCTGAGTGGCTTAAAAGCAATGAAGTGCTGTGAAAGATTGGAAGAAAAATATTAAGCTGAAATGCTAATCTAGAATGTTCAAACAGGCACCTCATTCAACAAGGTTCAATGCTGACTCTCAACTGAGAGAGTTTGTTTTGGACATTGATTATCAGGTTTGGGGGCAAGACACACAAACTAAGTCTTCAAGACTAGTGATTTTAACTTTTTTTGAAGATTTTATTTCCCAAGACAATAAGAACTTCTTATTACTTGTTAATCATAGTCTCTCCTTGTTGAAACACTGCATTTGAGACCAAATAAATATCCTGCTATAAGTTTGATCATGGAGTCAGGGCAGAGTCAATTTAAGGAAAAGAAAATGCATGCCATTTGTCATAACTCAAAGCAGAAAGACTTTGGAACGTCTAACAATTTCCATGACATAGTCAAGTTCAGGGCCAGTCATGTTCAATCTTATGAAATTCAACACTAACTATACAAAACAGTCCTTTTGTAATACCCTTTACAATCAGAAAATGTAAAGAAACTTAGGTTAAATTTTACCTATATTTTAAAGTAAGCGCATATTTTAAGATATATCCTGTCTATGGAAAAGTTCAAGTATGATAAGACAAAAGGTAAAGAGGTCATTGCCACTGTAAAATAGAGCCCATTTGTTGGAAGTTTCCCCCCAGAAGCCAGCACAGCACAGCACAGCACAGCACAGCACAGGTGTGTGTCTAGAAAGTGTGGTGCAGGATGGCTCAGACCACAGAGCAAGAAGGAGCGCTGGACTGCGGCACCTTTGTGGAGGCTCCCATTGTAAGGCACAGACATGACAGGGTATACGGACTTGGGACTGGCTAGCTTGAATAATTCTGGCAAACACAGGCAGAAAGCACGTGGGCTTTTGATTGGTTATTTTTGAATTGACAAGTACACTCCCAGGTGAAGTGTGTACTCTTTCTGAAAACAGACCAATTCTAGGAGGAGAAGCCCCTCGGGGTCAATAAGTGACCATAGTGTTAAACTTCAACAAGCGAAAGACATGTTTAATACAACATCAAACCCTGTGTGTGTGTGTGTGTGTGTGTGTGTGTGTGTGTGTGTGTGTGTGTGTTTCTATGCCACCACACAGGATGCTCAAGGAATTGTGTAGCAGTCCTGACACCTGCCCCTTAGATAGCAGTAGTACAGTCAGCTTTAGTCTAATGGACCATACAGACTCCTAAAAACCATTCCCATGGCACAAAACTGTGTGGTTAAACAGCACAGTGTGGACTTGGGGTATATTTCAGAGGTGGAATGCTTATCTGGGATGTGAGAGCGTCTTAAAAGACAAAAGAAGAAATTTGGGGCTTGACATAGGAAAATGAGAGAAAATGAGACATCCTCAAGCATGCATGCTTTCCCTCTGAGACAGGTTCTATGGAGTACCTGCTCCTAAAGCAAACGACATCAAGAGCTAACAACATCAAGAGCTGTATTTGTCACCTCTCTGTCACTATAACAAGTACTAGAGTTAATTGCCATACAAAGAAAAAACGTGTGTGCTCAGTCTGGAGGCTTCGGTCCACAGTGAGTTGCCCCTGTGCTGTTAACCTGTGGGAAAAAAACCACAGAACCAAAGCTCAGCAGCGCAAGTCACCCACAGAATGGCCAAGGAGCAAATGGATGTGAAGAAGGGATGTGCTCAGACTTAATGACTTACTGGAGGCCATACTTCAAGAAGGTTCCTCCTCTTCCCACTGGAACCATTGTTGGGAACTTTCAACACACAGTCCTTCGGGAGATGTTTAAGATTAAGATGATGCAAAACTTATTTCATCCAAGATGAGAGTATGGGCAAATGGGTAATATTTATTTGGCTATCTCCAGTCGTGACTGGAGGTTCCCTTCCTCCTCTCCTATCTTCACTGAGAACGTTGCTCATCACCTGAAGGCTTTGAGAATTGTATTTATCTTTAATAAAACCACTAAACCTGACACTACTAACAACAAAAGGAATATTTGATTATTTCCGTAAGTTCTGTGTAGCTAGAGAGGACTTTTCTCTTTAAAAACACCACTTGATGCTTTGGATAAGGATCTTTAAATTGATTAGAGATGTTTAAGTGCTATTTTGTGTCCTAAATATAAAATTTTACAAAGCAAAAGAATTGTAAAATATAAACATACAGGGTAATTACTCTAGTGGTGCCAGTATTTGAAATATAAAGAAACTGCATTATTATAGTGTTTTATGAATTCTTCATACCCAGATTCATGAGACTGTAGTTTTATGCATCATCTTTATGTTCCCCATGGATGCAATTTTGTAAAGAGCAAGTTTAAATTTTATTTATGAGAAAAGTGTTCTGCAATATATTAATTGTTGTGAAACAAAGTCACCAGTTGAAAACCAGAATTATAGTGGAAATGACTGATCCTTCCATCAGGTTATAAGAAAACACAGTAAATGTCTTAAATGTCCTGCTTAGGAGGTCAACCACAGCCTGGTGAGGGGCATGATTCCTCCTTCTTCTGTCTGGAAATATATGCCTTAGGATGTATTTGGCATGCTGATTTCATTTGTTTGACTCTCAAAATGCCTAATTACCTTGCTTTCAGCCCAGCCTATACATAACCCATTATATGAGAATATAGAAAAAGGAACAGTTAATTGATTTTTGAAAGACAAGAGAAACTTGTTAGGCTTCAATGTGTCTGAAGGGTGAAAGGAGCTCTCCAGGCACCTAGACACTGACTAGATTTCAAGTCATGAGTTCTGTAGCCTGTGCTGATTGGCCAGCAGAATGATTCAAGCTGCTTGAGTACATGTTTTGCTGTGTGATAACTTTTACTAGTTAAAGTAAATTGATCTTTTAGTTATGAATACAGTGACTATTCCCTACCAGCACTGACTCCATTTTGAACATTCTCTTGAAACACATGTCGTAGTATAGCCAAATGGCTGACAAAGAAAATCTTGGGCAAGTGTGCACCAATATAAAAATAAGAAAGCTCATGTCCTTCTAAAATTAGCTTGTGACAGGATAAGAGCCCTCTGGGATATAAACACAGGTACCTTCACATTGCCATTGAAGATACAGCCTACAGGGTCTCCAACCATGCAAAGTGAGCATTCTCCTCAAGGCCACTGACTGCCAGAGGTTCTGCTGGAATGAACAGTCCTTTGTTTCGCGGAAGACATGAGAGCATTGCAGATATCTGAGTCTCCTTGGAGGGAGACTGCCTGGTTGATTTGAATGAGTTCTTCAGTGGCTGTGTACTTCTGGTATCTTCCTATTCTGCTCTCCAGTAATTTCATTTTACTTATTCTGCCTACAATTCCATTTTCCTTTAATTTATTTTTGTCTTCATTTCATTTTGAGTATGTTCCAATACACTGATAAGCTCAGGAGCTATTCTTGCTTCACCTGCTTAGTCATTTGATCAGGGAATGAGGAGCCAGCCCTTCTTAGAAATGATAGTCCTTGAACTTCAATTATTGCCTGGCATCTGGAAGAGATATGCTTATCTGATCAATGGGAAGCCAGGCTATTTACTTGAGACTTTATTCTTGAAAGACAGTCTATCTGTGCAGCCTTTCAGCAGAGAAATGGCATCCTCTTCATGTTTTGTAAGGATTGGTTGGAAGCATGCACTAAAGGCCCTTAAATAAACTAATGAAATCACATCTTTCAACCTATGAGCCCCAGGAGGCTCTAGACAATGCAAAAACTGAGCATTGGCTAAGACAATCATCTGCTTATTAAAATACACTATGGGGGAAATTAATCACTACCCTTTCTTAAGTGACTAATATATGCCAGGAAGGTTTTGTGCCCTATGGCATTTTAAGCTTTCATCGCTCTCCTAAGGTTATTCATTTGTTTATATTTTTCCCTGGTTCAGAAGGAAAACTAGGGATGAAATTTGATTCACTAGCCAGAAGTTGTACAGTTACAATGTAACCAATTTTATGCCAATTCACCAGATACCAGACACACATGTAGTTCCCAGACATCCTTTTAGGCAAAACATTTACACATACAATAAAAATATATTTAAAAGCATAAAACTGCAATACTAATAACTATTTACCAGCCCTAAACAGGCCAGAAAAGAAGTGAAGAGTAGATGAGACTATGTGCATAAAAGCAGCAAGAAAATAAAATAGAATCAAAGGCAACAACAACAGCAAGAGAAGGCAGAAGCTTGCTGCGTAATTTGATTGAAAATTTGAAATTGATGTCTTATGGTGTCTCATTTGTGTTTTAATAAATAAAACTTGCCCAAGGATCAGAAAAGTAAAACAGCCACACTGGCCAGACTTGCAAACAAAGCAGCAATGACCCACACCTTTAATCCCAGCAGCCACACTAGCAACTACTTGTTTTAAATATTTTATATTGGATTGAACTTTTGCACATTGTATGCAAATGTTGCATATGGATACAAATTTGAGAATAATTTTGTTAAAACATACTGTACATACATTTCTAATCTTCTTCAAGGTATTGAATGTATACAGCTCATTTAACAATGTAATGCAAATTTCTAGTCCTTGAAAACTACTATTACCAACTACTTAGGATAATTAGAAAATGCAGATAAGTAATTACTCACCTATTATAATCAAACTTGTAGTAACATTAGGTATGTTTTCAAGGTTAAACAAAGATATATTTTAGACAGGCAAGTCATCTTCAAACACTTCAGAGTTCAATAGAATGTGGCATTTAAGATGTTTTAATAACCTATGTTCTTTTTTATAATAATGAGGCATGTCTGCTCCTGGTAGTATCAATCTACTTCAAAGAAGATAATGGCATGGAAGAAACTCCACATGAAATTTACTTTCTTTGTGGCAAAAGTAAGCGACTGGGCAAGAAAATGCCCTTGCCTTGACCGCTGATGGTATGCTGTCTTAATTGAACAAGCAGGACACAAAAGAAAGTGACAGCCAAACATTGTCAAGACAAGGAGGAACAGCCTTCCAGAATGTCCTGCTTCACAGAAAGGTCTGTTGGATATACTAGGCTTGTAGACTGAAGGTGAATGTGCCAACATTGCCGAGGAACTTTGGGTGACTGTTCAGGCAGACAGCTGTTTCTGTCGTTACTCACAAGTTTTAGAAGTTGCTTGCTTGGACTTCTGCTTACTCAGTTAATTTATTTCCTTCTCAGGTCTCTGAGGTAGTTGAAGACTAAATAGTTATAGTCTCCCCTGTTTACAAGACTCAGAAAAGAAATTCACTAAAGAATGTAAAGTATATAAGGTCAAGAGATATCAAAAGATAGTTTTGGATGTTAATACAAGTTGTAGTAGAAAGTAAACTACGTACAAAATTCTAGACTCACCAAGATAGGATAAATGTGGAGTACTTTCTCTGAATTTATCATATGCAAATGGACTAGCCATTGTTGATCTATTTATTGCCTTATGTATTATATAATTATTGTAGTTATTGTACACAGTTTTTCTTATATAAGTTATAGTTTTCTTTTTATTTTAGACAAAAAGGTGAAATGTAGTGGCATTTTATTTGTTTTTTAATAAATAAAACTTGTGTGAGGATCAGAAAAGTAAAATAGCCACAGTGCCCAGCCTTACAGACCAGGCAACATGACCCACACTAGCTTGTCATAAAAAATCATGCGGTCATGGTGCACACCCTGACCTAGTTCTAATCCCAGAACTAGAAAGGAATATAAGACAGAAGGAGACAGCTCTCAGTCTCAGTCTCATTCTGCGATTCCTGGAGCCAGGATTGCCATTTTGGACTAAGGTAGGGTAAGAGCCAGTAGCTGGTTGTTTGACTTTTCTGACCTTCAAGTAGAACCCCAATTTCTGTCTCTGCGTTTTCATTAATCATGTCACATTGAGGCTCAGGAAATTTCAAACTTCAAATCTCTAATAAGCCCAATAAAAAACTGATATTGTAAAAAAAAAAACCAGATAATTGTAAGATGCAAGGTTATGAGTGCAATGTTACTAAAAAAGTGTAAAATTGGAAATGAAAACTCAAATATAAAAGTGCTCTATTTTGTTTAAATGTATAAATTTTTCTTACCACGACTCCACACAGTAGAGCTTAACTATTCTTAATGAAACCATTTTCATAAGAAAACAGAAAACAACGGGCAATTTATTCAACCGAGTTTTATTACAGCTAAATCATTAAACACATAAAAGGATTTTGTGCCTTCTTAATAAGGAATTTATACTTTCATAGAGACAAAATCTGGTTGACATTTAGCTTCCCATGATTTGTTTTATAAATAATAAAAGATAATTATATTTCAAAGAATATTTTAGTGCCAACTAAATTTTAAACCCTTTTAGTTTAACAACATTAAAAATTTTTTGCCTTGTACACCCACATATCCTATAATAATTAAATGACCACAGACATAATTTCTTGTTGTGGTTGGATGGAATACTGTTGGTTTTTCAGAAGGCTTTATTTTGTTCATTTGAAAGTGATAAATCAGAGAATTAATTAATTTTTTAAAAATGTATTTCACATGAAGTAGTCATAAAGAGAAAAAAATGCTAAAAATTTCCTCATATCAGAAAGTCAAATGCTACCTGTTGTCCGTCCACCAGCTAAACCAAAGTTTACCAAAAGTTGACTTTCATTAACTTGAGTTTTCATACAAATACGTGAGGCACTCCTTCATTCCCTGATAGTTAAGAATGCCGCATTTTTATGTGAGTTTGAAAACTGTTTTTTACAGCAAAGTTAAAAGAACCACTCTGAGTATGGTTTATATAGAGAGACCTAATTGGATTTGAGACTAATTGCACTTAAGGTCTGCTGTTCATCTGTGACTGTCTACAGAACTATGACTATTTGTGTTCTGTCCATTTCACAGGGATGAATAAAGGATACCCACACTTGACACCACTGTACTTTGGGGTTCTCTCTGAGGTCGTTTCCAGACCCTCATCACTACACTTCATTAGTTACTTTATCCCCCTGCGATTCAGTCTCATTGCTTAGAACACGGGAAAGACATGCAGACTGTAAGGAAATTTGTGAAGCTTAAATGTATTACTGTATCTAAAATGCCTACTGCAGATGTGAAGTTGGCCCACAGAAGGGAATCAACTAAAAAACATACAATTTATTTGTGAAAGACTGATTATGTTGGGATGGTCTGTATGGCACTGGGCTCGTCAAAATCAACCTACCCACTCCAGCTCTTTCCCTCTGTCTATGCGGAAGCATGTTCATTAGGGAGTTAATTCTCCCTGTGGTCTTTGATGAGATTTCCATTTTTTTCCCACTGTCCAGGTAAAAGTTTGGAATGGAAAGTGGCAATATCTTTCTTTGATCTTCAAGATGGTAACAGAGAACACTCTTGTAACAAAAAGTAAATCAAAAACAACGAAAAATGCATAGTGAATTTATGTGGTCCTTGTTTTAATAGGAACAGATTGAAGAGCTAGAAGAAAGTGTTTACTCTTTTTAAACCATCTATGTATTTTACTTTTGTGTATGAGTGTTTTCCCTGCATGTATGCATTCATACCACATACAAACCTGGTGCCCAAAGAGTTCAGAAAATGGTATCAGATACCCTAGAACTGAAGTTTCAGATTGTTGTGAGCCATTATGTGAATGCTAGGAACCAAATTTAGGTCCTCTACAAGAGCAACAAGTGCTCTTAACTGTTGAGACATCTCTTGTTCTCCCCAAACTTTCTAGTTTTTATAACAAAGCTTTGTAATTGAACAAAGAGATTTGATATAGTATAACACACATTTAGCAAAGCCAATCACTGAAAAATCTTCTAGACCTTTATTTCTATTCCCCTTCCCCGCCAGCTGGAGCAGTGCACCTTCTGGAAGGAGAACTTTGCAATCAGACAAGGTTGGTTGGAAGGTTCTTTGTGGCTGGCACCTACTCAGAAGGTCAAGGAATGAGTAAAGGAATATTGCAGACACTATAGCTTCCTTGATGAGAAGGGATCTAGTTTCTATGATTTGTTGTAGGGATTCTGAAGAAATTATGGTTTCTGTGACTCGCTTTGGGGGAAAATTGGGAATGATAGCAGAAGGGTTGTATGGCAGAGATCTTGGTGTCAAGTCTACTTACTAGCACTGTCGATTTCCAGTCGAACTTTTCAGCATGACAAACTTCCATACCTGGGGCATTATTTTCTAAGTACAGTAAGTTCATATCCAAGGTAAACCTTACAACCAACTCTGGTCTCATTGAATGATAAATTCCTAAGACCAAGGGTCAGGGCATTAAACTGTGGGTCTCATCTCTGCGTTGGATGTTGGGGTACTCCTGAGTCCCCACAGAGCTCTGTTTTGCGTCTCAGATGCTGGGTTCTCCAGCTTCTCCTTGCTTTACTTCTGGAGTCCATTCCTCCCCAAATAAACAGCTAGAATTGTTTTCTTGAGACTGGCAAACAAGGCATTGCTTAACCTAAATAAAATGAAGCCTCAAAAATTAACACTTAGTCTCAGTGAAGGATGTGGTAGAAGCTGCATTTATGAACAAATATCTAGTCCAGTGGTTCTCAGCCTTCCTAATGCTGTGACACTTTAATATCCACATGTTGTGGGGACCCCAACCATAAAAATATTTTCCTTACTTCTTCATAACTGCAGTTTGTTACTATTACGAATTATAATGTAAATATCTGTGTTATTCAAGAGTTAAGCGATATCAACGAAAGGGTGGTTTGACCCTTATCTGAGTCATGGCACACAGGTTAGGAGACACTGGTATAGAGCATGCCAGGGTATCAGGAACTACAGAAGTGTCTGGTAAAGTCATGACGATTCTGCTGGAATTATTGGGGTGCTGTAGTGTTTTCAGGGTATGTGAGCCAATGCATCTAAGAGATGAAAAGACTTGATGCCATGAGCCTCAAGCCCAAAGCCATAGGGATTTGGAAGAGGAAACATCCCAGTGAAGAAGGCTTCATGGAGACTCTGCCCATGGACAAGTGTGCTATCAGATAGAGAGGTGAGAAGCAACAGTGCCTAAATGAATAAAAATGGGTCAACATAGAGCCTGTCCGTCAAAGGACACTGTTGACTTTGATTGGGGTTTAGGGTGTTAGTAACACCAGTGGATGATTAGAGACTGAAGATTTGGGATAGGGATGTAGGTCAGTGACAGAATGCTTGCTTAGCATGCATGAGAAAAATAAAGGTCTTGCTTATGAATGAAAATACTCTAATTCAACAGTCAATAAAAAGACATTTTTTTTTGTTGAGAGACCTGGAAATAAACCTATATAATTTAAAGAGAGAGTTTTAGTAATAGATTTAGAATATATTTGGAGAAAATGACTTCATAGTGAATGTTTTAATTACTCAAATGGGAATTAAAAGTCGTATATGGCACCAAGAGAGGACATAAGAAAAACATAAGTATTTAGAATCTGCCTACCATCTACATACAATATTATTACAACATGCCCAGCCTGAGCAATTGAGTGAAAGGTAAAATTCTCTATACAGACACAGAAATACAGTGAAGTAGTTGGTTCTCTAGAAAGTATGTAACTATTCACAATGGATTTCTGTCATTTACAGAGAAACATTCCCAAGACCCCCACCCCCAGGGAATACCTGAAGCCAGGAAAAGTATTAAACCCTATCTATACTAAGTGTGTCCCAATATGTGAGTATCCATAGTGAAGTTTATTTTATAAATTAGGTGCAGTAAAAGATTGCCTAATGACAAAGTGGAATGATTATTACATTATACTATAGTAAATAACATGTGAATATCTTGTCTTTCTCAAAATATCTAGTTGGAATGCCTCACCCTGTCTCTTGTGGTGATGGAAGATGAGACAAACCCTATAGGGTAAAGCGAAGGACAAGGATGTAGACACTGATGTGGTGTCAGGATGCTACAGAGGGACAAATGGACAGCATGCACTGTGATACTGTGACAGTCTCTCTGACCAGTAACCAGCTCCATGCTGCTTATACAGCGGGAACACCTGGGCAATGATGTGGTTGACCTTCTGGGTGGAACAGGATGGGGCTAGATGAGATCTAATTATAGTGCTTAAAATGGCACACTTTAAAAATTTGTGAATTATATTTTTCTATATATTCCACGTAATAGTTTCAGACCATGGTTGACTGTATAACTAAAACCACAGGAAAAAAATCAGCCATTAAGAGAACTCTTGAATCTATTCTTGTTCTGGTAGAATTTGGATTGATAAGGAAAGGAAGCGAGTTGATGAAGAGTAGAGCAGAATAATGTCTGGGGACACCGCTCAACATTTTTTTCTTAGACAAGTGTTAAAAACGTCAATATCCTTGTCAACTTTAGAATTAAAGTCATCTCAAAAGAAGAAGGAGCCCACCTCACAACTTCATACCCCAGAGAAACCAGAAAAAAAATACTGTGACAAACTGATATAGCAATGGGGGACAAATTGACACTTCAGAAAATGGGAGACAGAGTCTACAGTAGGAAAGAGCACCCTCTTAGGACCTTGGGCTGGACATAAATTCTATTTCTGAGGTGACACCTTGCTCTGTATCCAGACTTTTCCTGAAGGCCATGATTTTTTTTGCCTTTGGATTCCCAGCTAAGAGCAATGCTGATTATTTTATAACCTAAATAACAGCAATCAGAGGTGGTTCCTTAGTTACTGTGGATAGACAGACAGATGGAAAAATAAACAAACAAATAAAAAAGACAGGAAAGACAGTGCAGCTTCACAAATCACCAGCGTTGTGATTGAATTAAACATAATTTCAAAATAGTGATGGAAAAAGTTGCACTTAGACTGCATCCTTATTATGAGAACGAAGCATCATTTACTTTGATTGTAACTTAAGTAAAACAACCGTAGGCAAGTTAGGAACACTTTTTAATCAAATTGACTCATACACATCCATAATCAACAAATTTTGACATTTCAGGTCAAAATTGACTAAGGAAACGGTTTTGCTTAGTACCTTTTTACTTTAAGTCATTCAAGTTTCAAAGATCTTAAGATTAATTAAATGTTTGATTTGCACATCTACTATAATCAGTATAGTCTTTACGAATAAAAACCACTTATAAGCCAATTAAACAGAATTTGAAAGCCTCCCCCCTACGCTACTTTCTTTTTTGAGTCAGGTCTGACTAAATTCCTAGGAGGACCTTGAACTTGCTGTCGTCCTGCCTCAGCCTGGTAGGTAAGTAGCTGGAATTAGAGTCTACACCACTTAGTCCAGCTGTATTGGAAACATTTTTAATATAGCAAATAACCTTTCTAACAGTATATAGAGAAGCATTGTGGTAACAGAACCTCTATTGGTAACAGAAACCGTACCAAGAACACACAGACCATTGACTTATATTATTACCAAACGTTTTTTTCCTTTTTTTTCTTTTTATTTTTTATTAATTTATAAAAGTTTCCACTTCCGCCCCTTCTCCCCAAACCCTCCCATTCCCCCCACTCCCGCTTCTCCTCCCTCTCCAGACCTAAGAGCAGTCAGTGTTTCCTGCACTGTGGGAAGTTCAAGATCCTCCCCCCTCCCTCCAGGTATAGGAAGGTGAGCATCCAAACTGACTAAGATCCCAAAAATCCAGAACATGCAGAGGAAACAAGTCCGAGTGCCCTTATCGATGGCTTCTCAGACAGTCCCCATAACAGCCACTTTCAGAGAATCCAGTTTGATCACATGCTCGTTCAGACCCAGTCCAGCTGGCCTGGGTGAGCTCTCATTAGATCAGTCCCCTTGTATCAGTGGGTGAGCGCACTCCTCACAGTCCCGCCTTTCTTGTTCATGTTCTCCGTCCTTCTGCTCCTCATTTGGACTTTGGGGGCTCAGTCCAGTGCTCCAATGTGGGTCTCTGTCTCATTCTCCATTCATCATCGGGTGTAGGTTCCCTCTGGTTCTGCCTTCCTTGCTCACGCTCTCCCTCCTTCTGCTTCTTCTTTGGACCTAGGGAATTAAGTCCAGTGTTCCAATGTGGGTCTCTGTCTCTATCTCCATCCATCGCCAGATGAAGGTTCTATGGTGATATGCAAAATATTCATCAGTATGGTTATAGGCCAAGGCCAGTTCAGGCACCCTCTCCTCTGCTGTCCAGGGAACAATCTGGGGATCTATCCTTGGACGTGGGAACCCCTCTAGAATCAAATCTCTTGTAAACCCTAAAATGGCTCCCTTAGTTGAGATATATACTTCCCTGCTGCCATATCCATCCTTCCTCCCTCCCCGCCATCCCAGTTCCCCAAGCTTTCCCCAATCCTCCCCTACTCCCTTCTCCCTAACCCTCTCCCCTTCCATCCACTCCCGCCCCCGTGCACCCAATGTTGCCTAGCACTCTTGTCCACTTAGAATATCCAGGAGGAAAACTACATGATTTTCTTCAACTATCTTCTTATTTAGCTTCTCTAGGATCACGAATAATAGGCGCAAAGACCTTTAATTATGGCTAGAATCCACTTATGAGTGAGTACATACCATATTCCTCTTTTTGGGTCTGGGTTACCTCACTCTGTAAAGCGTTTTCTATTTCCATCCATTTGCATGCAAAATTCAAGATGTCATTGTTTTTTACCGCTGAGTAAAACTCTAATGTATATATGTTCCACACCTTTTTTAACCATTCTTCTATTGAGGGGCACCGAGGTTGTTTCCAGGTTCTGGCTATTACAAATAGCGCCGCTATGAACATAGTTGAACAAATGCTTTTGTAGTATGATTGGAAATCTCTTGGGTATATTCCCAAGAGTGGAATTGCTGGGTCCTGAGGGAGGTTGACTCCCAGTTTCCTGAGAAACCGCCACACTGATTTCCACAGTGGCTGCACAAGTTTGCATTCCCACCAACAATTGATGAGTGCTCCCCTCACTCCACATCCTCTCCAGTATAGGCTAAAATTGATGTTTTTGAGTTTAGCTAATCTGACCGGTGTAAAGTGGTATCTCATAGTTGTTTTTGTTTGTATTTCCCTGATCGCTAAGGATGTTAAGCATGACCTTAAGTGTCTTTTGGTCATTAGAAGTTCTTCTGTTGTGAATTCTCTGTTCAGATCAGTACCCCATTTTTTAATTGGGTTAATTAGAGTTTTAGTGTCTAGTTTCTTGAGTTCTTTGTATATTTTGGAGATCAGACCTTTGTCTGATGAGGGGTTGGTGAAGATCTTCTCCCAGTCAGAAGGTAGCCTTTTTGTCTTACTGACAGTGTCCTTTGCTTTACAGAAGCTTCTCAGTTTCAGGAGGTCCCATTTATTCATTGATTCTCTTATTGTCTTGTAGACTACTTCCCACTTTCTCTTCTATCAGGTTCAAAGTGGTCAGGTTAATGTTGAGGTCTTTGATCCATTTGGACTTGATTTTTGTGCATGGTGATAGATATAGATCTACTTTCATTCTTCTACAGGTTGACATCCAGTTATGCCAGCACCATTTGTTAAAGATGCTATCCTTCTTCCATTGTATACATTTAGCTCCCTTGTCGAAAATCAGGTGTTCATAGGTTTGTGGGTTAATATCCGGGTCTTGTATTTGATTCCATAGGTCGACTTCTCTGTTCTTATGCCAGTATCAAGCAGTTTTCAATACTGTAGCTCTGTAATAGAGTTTGAAGTCAGGAATGGTTATACCTCCAAAATTTCCTTTATTGTATAAGATTGTTTTGGCTATCCTGGGTTTTTTGTTTTTCCATATAAAGTTGATTATTGTTCTCTCAAGGTCTGTGAAGAAGTTTGATGGGATTTTGATGGGGATTGCATTGAATCTATAGATTGCTTTTGGTAGAATTGCCATTTTTACTATGTTGAGCTTCCCAATCCAAGAGCAGGGGAGATCTTTCCATTTTCTGGTATCCTCTTCAATTTCTTTCTTCAAAGACTTAAAGTTCTTGTCAAATAGGTCTTTCACTTCCTTGGTTAGAGTTACCCCAAGATATTTTATGCTATTTGTGGCTATCATGAAGGTGAAGATTCACTGATTTCCCTCCCTGCTTCTTTATCCTTTGTGTATAGGAGGGCAACTGATTTTTTGGAGTTGATCTTGTACCCTGTCACATTACTAAATGTGTTTATCAGCTGTAGGAGTTCTTTAGTAGAGTTTTTGGGGTCGCTTATGTACACTATCATATCATCTGTAAATAACGAGAGTTTAACTTCTTCCTTTCCAATTTGAATCCCCTTGATCCCCTTATGTTGTCGTGTTGCTATTGCTAGAACTTCAAGCACTATATTGAAGAGGTATGGAGAGAGTGGACATCCTTGTTGTGTTCCTGATTTCAATGGAATGGCTTTGAGTTTCTCTCCATTCAGTTTGATGTTAGCTGTCGGCTTGCTATAAATAGTTTTAATTATATTTAGGTATGATTCTTGTATCCCCAATCTCTTCAACACCTTTATCATAAAGGGATGTTGAATTTTGTCAAATGCTTTTTCAACATCTAATGAAATGATCATATGGTTTTTTCTTTCAGTTTATTTATATGATGGATTACATTGATAGATTTGCATATGTTGAACTAGCCCTGCATCTCTGGGATGAAGCCTACTTGATCATAATGGATAATTTTTCTAATGCGTTCTTGGATTCGGTTTTCCAGGATTTTGTTGAGAATTTTTGCGTTGATGTTCATGAGTGAAATTGGCCTGTAATTCTCTTTCTTGGTTGTGTCTTTATGTGGTTTTGGTATCAGGGTAACTGTAGCTTCATAAAAAGAATTTGGCAATGACTCTTCTGTTTCTATATTGTGAAATACATTAAGGAGTATAGGTATTAGCACTTCTTGGAAGTTCTGGTAGAATTCTGCATTGAAACCATCTGGTCTTGGGCTTTTTTGGTCGGGAGGTTTTTGATAACAGCTTCTAACTCTTCGCGACTAACAGGTCTATTTAGATTGTTCACCTGGTCTTGATTTAACTTTGGTAAATGATACTTATCTAAAAACCAGTCTATTTCTTGTAAATTTTCCAACTTTGTGGCATATAAGCTTTCGTAGTAAGATCTAATGATTCTCTGAATTTCCTCTGTGTTTGTTGTTATGTCCCCCTTTTCATTTCTGATCTTATTAATTTGAGTGCTCTCTCTCTGCCGTTTGATTAGTTTGGCTAGGGATTTTTCAATCTTGTTGATTTTCTCCAAGAACCAGCTTTTTGTTTCATTGATTCTTTGGATTGTTTTCTGTATTTCTATTTTGTTGATTTCAGCCCTCAGTTTGATTATTTCCAATCTTCTACTCCTCCTGGGTGAATCAGCTTCTTTTTTTTTCTAGAGCTTTTAGGTGTGCTGTTAAGTCTCCAATGTGTGCTTTCTCCGTTTTCTTTAATTGGGAACTTAGTGCTATGAACTTTCCTCTTAGCACTGCTTTCATTGTGTCCCATAGGTTTGAGTATGTTGTGTCTTTATTTTCATTAAATTCAAGGAAGACTTTAATTTCTTTCTTTATTTCTTCCTTGACCCAGGGGTGACTCAGTAGTTGACTGTTCAGTTTCCATGAGTTTTCAGGCTTTCTGTGTTAGAATTGTTATTGAATTCTAACTTTATTCCATGGTGATCCGACAAGACACAGATCGTTACTTATATTTTTTTGTATCTGTGGAAGTTTGCTTTGTTACCGAGTATGTGGTCAATTTTCGAGAAGGTTCCATGAGCTGCAGAGAAGAAGGTATATTCTTTCTTATTTGGGTAGAATGTTCTATAGATATCTGTTAAGTCCATTTGATTCATTACCTCTATTAATTCTCTTATTTCTCTGCTGGGTTTCTGTCTGATTGACCTGTCCATTGGTGAGAGAGTTGTGTTGAAGTCTCCTACTATTAGGTGTGTGGTTTGATGACTGCCTTGAGTTCTAAGAGTTTTTCTTTTACATAAGTGGGTGCTTTTATATTAGGGGCATAGATATTCAGGATTGAGACTTCCTCCTGATGAATTGTTCCTGTTATGAGTATAAAATGTCCGTCTCTATATCTTCTGATTGATTTTAGTTTGAAGTCAATTTTGTTGGAAATTAGAATGGCCACACCCGCTTGTTTCTTAGGTCCATTTGCTTGAAAAACCTTTTCCCAACCCTTTACTCTGAGTGGATGTCTGTCTTTGTGGTTGAGGTGTGTTTCTTGTAAACACCAGAATGTTGGGTCCTGTTTTCGTATCCAATCTCTTAGTCTGTGCCTTTTTGTAGGTGAGCTGAGTCCATTAATATTAAGTGATATTAATGACCAGTGGTTGTTGACTCCAGTTATTATTTTTTTATTTTATTTTGTTTTTGTTTTGTAGAGTTTGTGTGTTCTTCTTTGAGTTTTGCTTGTGAAGGGTCACTAGACGTCTGAGTAATTGAAGGCAGTGTTGGCAAAGTTGGATACCTTGGGTTGAGATTTTCCTTCTCTTACTTTCTGGAAGGCTGGATATGTGGCTACAAATTGTTTAAATTTGTTTTTATCCTGGAATATTTTGTTTTCTCCATTGATAGTGAACGATAGCTTGGCTGGGTATAGTAGTCTGGGTTTGCATCCATGGTCTCTTAGTTTCTGCAGTACCTCTATCCAGGACCTTCTGGCTTTCATGGTTTCCATAGAGAAGTCCAGTGTAATTCTGATAGGTTTACCTTTATAAGTTACTTGACCTTTTTCATTTGCAGCTCTTAATATTCTTTCTTTAATCTGTATATTTTGTGTTTTGATTATTATATGGCGAGGGGATTTTTTTTGATCAAGTCTATTTGGTGTTCTGTATACTTCTTGAACCTTCATAGGAATATCGTTCTTTAGGTTGGGAAAGTTTTCTTCTATAATTTTGTTGAATATATTTTCTGGGCCTTTGATCTGCAATTCTTCTCCTTCTTCAATCCCTATTATTCTTAGATTTGGTTTTTTTTATTGTGTCCCAGATTTCTTGAATGTTTTGTGATGAGAATTTGTTGGATTTGCTATTTTCTTTGATCAGAGCATTTATTTTCTCTATGGTATCTTCAGCATCTGAGATTCGTTCTTCCATCTAGATTTTCCATATCCAGCCGGCCCTTGGTTTGTGTTTTCTTCATTGCCACCATTTCAGTTTTCAATTCTTGAACTGTTTCCATTACCTGTTTGATTGTTTTTTCTTGGTTTTCCAGTGTATCATTCACGGATTTACTCATCTCTTCAAACTTTTCGTTTTACTTCTCATCCAATTCTTTAAGGGAGTTATTCATATCCTGTTTAAGGGACTCTATTGCTTTCATAATGGCACTTTTTTCCACTTCTTCTGGATTAAGGTGTTCAAGTCCTTCATTGTAGGGTCGTTGGGATCTGGTGTTTTCATGTTGTTTTTCAGAATGTTGGAGGAGTTCTTGCCTTGGCATCTGCCCATCTCTTCCTTCAAATGCTCTCTGTTGGATCTTTTGATACCAGGTCAGGTTCTCTTGTTGGGCAGGGAATTCACTGACAGAAGACCTACCTTTCCTCAGGCAAGCTAGTGAAACACAGGCACTCCCTCCTGCAGGGTTGTGCTCACAGCCCAGGCCCAGCATGCAAGGCAGCTGAGCTGGGAAAATCCCCTCCTCCGATGAATGTCTGCTAGAAGATCAGTGCCCCTTGCTGGCCAGGAATGTCACTGAGCTGACACAGAGCCCACCTGTCCTCAGACAGGCTATCAAAACACAGGAACTGACTCCTGCCGGGATGTGCCCACAGCCCAGGCCCAGCGTGCAAGGCAGCCAAGCTGGGGAGATCTTATGGCCCCAGGGAGAAGGGAGGAAGAGAAGAAGGTGTGTACCTGGATGAAAGCTGGGATGGGAGGCGGGAGAGCTCCGCAGGGTGGAGCCACCACTGCAGGGTGACCAGGTAGTCGAGGGGGTCCGGGAAAGTCTCCAAATGTTTTTAATAAAGCTGAAATTCCCTTCTCAGGTATTTCTGAAGCTTTCCTTGTTCGTGGTAAAGGCAGAGAACCCTCTGAGATTTAGGCTATTAAAAAGTCTGTGCTTGTATGTAGAACACAGAATCTATGGTACAGTTTGTTTCCACAGAGCATCAGGTACAATCCCACACTTAATTAATCATCTGGTTCAGAGGCAAACATGCATTCTAGCACTTTCATATAAAATCCTCTTTGAGTCTCAGTATTTGTGCCAATTTGTGTGACTGGCTTTCTTCAAAGGAGAAAATTAAGACTTCAGTATTCCCCAGTGTTCCCAGGCTGCAGTACAGAAAAGATGGAATTAGGATTCAGGTTGTCTGTTAGCTCCAGAGTTTTTCAGATGATAAATATGTATAAAACACAGTGGGGATTTTTGTAAATTCCCAACTGTATCTGAAATATAGTAAGAAGCTTCTCTTTGTACCAGACAGAGACCATCAGAGAAAGTACAGAGAACAACTGACCATCCCCCCCCCCCGCCCCTGATTGGGGGCCCAGTTACAACATCTGTAATCCAGCTCCTACACCTAAGGTTCTGGGTAGACAGATTGTAAGATCCAAAGGACTGGGAAGTCTGCCTTGAGATTGTGTCTCCTAGAAACGACGGGGAAGATTTGCCTAGATGCTGCAAAAATAGGGCTGCCACAACAAGACCCAAGCTTGTTTTGAAAACACTAATAGACATGCTAACATGGAAGGAAAAAGTCTCAAGGCATCCCAATGCTGTCTACAGGCAACTGATGACCGCTGAAGGAGGAGGAATTATTCTCTCCAATGGATGAGCCCTCTAGTTGGTTATATAATGCAAAGCGGTCAACCCTGAAGTCATGCATGTATAAACAACACTAGATAGGCTCAGCATGCTTTATATATATATGTATACATGTGTATATATGTATATGTGTGTGTGTATAATAAACAAAGAACACGCCATTAGTAAGAGGGGGTAAAGGGTGAAACATAAGAGTGGTCATAGGGAGGAAAAGGGAGGCAGAAAATGATGGAATTATATCTTAAGTCAAATTTAAAAATTAAGAAAAGCCATTGTTAACAAAGTCTAAACTATTCCATTTTGGGATAGGTGTCCAATTTGCTATCGGCATTTTGCAGAGCAGATTGAAGTACTTGCATCTATTACAAAATCTGATCTCCTATAATGACAGAAGTTTCTTACAAACATGCCATTTCAGATCGGAAAGGACACTGGAGAAACTACAGAGGACTAACCCCATTAGTGCCTCCTTCTAAGTTTCCCCACAATTCCACATCAAAGCCGCTCTGGACCCAGCATGTTCCTGCATTGCAAGTAGACTGGAAGGCAGCTTTGTTCTCCCCCTCCCCCCTCATCCATTCCCTCCCTTGGTTTCTCTGAGAACTTTCATTGCACTGTATGAGGAATAGACAAGCTTCTCTGTTTTAAAATTAGGCACTAAAGAATTTGGGTTCATTTCATCACAGTTGGAGAGCACACTCAAAATAAGTTTGATCTGGAAAGTAAATGAGATATTTCAGAAATATCCATCAGGCAGTCAGGTGTAGACTCAATTTTAAGTCAGCCTCTCTCAGTTAGAAGCAGCAGTTCAGGCGAGGAGTTGAAGCTTGACTCAGGTAAAAGACAGAGTAAGGACAGTGAAGAAATCTGCCTCGGAGGCAGCATCAGCATGAATTGACGATTTATTGGATATAAGGGATTTCTGATTAGTCTCCAGCTTACTCAGTTTCTTTGCATTCTGTATTCCAGGGATGCTGGTCGCCACGGCTGCAGGATTTCTGACTGATTTCAGCAGTGGCTGTTCCAGTACTTTATTGCATTGTATGTGGTCTCTGTTGCTTTCTGATGTTCTGAGAATGGGAATCTCGGTCTTCCCTTGCCGTCATTGTCATCCTTTCTCCATGTGTCTCCTTGGCTATCCCCCCTAAAGATAGAACCATTTCCAGTGTTTATTATTATTATTATTATTATTATTATTATTATTATTATTATTTGCAGGGTTTTGCCTCCACTCAAACTGGCAAGAGTTAGCTCCCCTAGGAGCACTACTACTTTATACTCCTCTGTTTTAATCTGGTAGCACACTGGGATGCTGCCATTCCGCTCTTATTTACACTCGTTCAGCAAACATTTGGCTTTGGATCTGGAGGGCTGCTTTAAGTCAATAACAAACACTCCCTGCTTTGTAGAGAAACAGACTCTTAATTCCAAGTCCTTTGGGGTAATACTCCAGGGAGTTGGCTGTCTTCCAGCAGCAGGACATTCAAAGCAAGCACCAGAAGTTATCTTGAACCTTGTTGGGAGGTCCTGTCTTGTCCTTTGCGAATGGAGCGCTGACAGATGGGTTCATTGTGGTGGCCTAAGCATCTTGGGTAGCAAAGCACGGGCAAGTTTTATCTCAGTTGCCCTCATTTTTTGAAGTCAAATGCGAGTATTTTCTCTTCTCAGAGCTACAGGCTCCTCTGAAACCAGCTGCAGAGGGTAATTTTAGATGGTTTTGATTTGCATTCCTAGGAAATATAACTTGAGGGTTTGAAATAAACCCATTTTGTATATTCATTCATTCGTGAAGGCCACCACTCAGTTCCAGGTCTGCTTATCCCTTTTAGATTTCTGTTTTTGTCATGGTCTCTCTATTGCAACTGCAGGCTAGCAGGAAGCTCACGACAGAGAGCAGGCTTGCAAAAAACATGTGGCCATGCTCCTCCTTACTTTTATAGTGTGCAATTACAGACATGTACCGCCACACCCGGGAGACTTTTTGATCTGTGGACCCTTCTACTTCCTTGCTGAATGAGAAAAAGAGGACAGAGTAAACAGAGACATCATCAAATTGATGTGGTTTGGGCTCTGGTTTCTTTTGGTCTGAACAAATGACCACTTGCCTCAACAAGTGACTGCAGGGTCTGACTAACAGCCTGGAGGTTGGGCAGCTTTATTAGGAAAAATAGACCGTAATGACAGAGCATTTATTCTCTCTGGTCCTCTGAAATGAGTGGCTGGGGTCTGCGTGGGGGTGTTCTTGGGATAGCCCAAGGGTCTTTCTAGAATGTTTAGTAGTAAACACTCTTTTGGAGAAATGTTGCCTGGGATATTTTGACAGCATTTTGGCTGCAGTGGAGTCACTGTTTTGTGGTTCCCATCAGAGCCTCAGAGATCAGTGGAAGAGAAGCAAAGGGAAACTTCTTATGGTTTGCTAAATTCTGAGTCCAGTAAATATTAAATGCTGCAACATTATGAGTTATGAACTGGAAATGTCACCTAGTTAGTACCACTTAAATTATGAGAAACCATTGGGTAGTGAATTCAATGAAAATGCATTAATGTTAGTAACATAAAATATCCTATTATACATATATAATAAAATATATACTTTTATTAGCATCATTGGTCATATACTATTTAATGACAGGAACAAATGTTAAGAAGTGCATCACTGAATAATTGTGTTATTATGTGAACATTATAGTTTCTTCATGCAAGAAGGCTAAGATATCACTGTTCGTTAGGATCTTATTGAACTATCATATACATAATCAATTACTGACCCCAATTCTACTGTGTTATGTGTAACTATACTAATATACAACATGATTATGTCATTACTACAATTTAGGCATCCAATGTCCTCCAGTGACCCACGTGTTGAAGGCTTGGTGCCCAGAGTGGTCCTACTGGCAAGTAGTAAACCTTTAGGAGATGGGGCCTTCTGTGAGGTCTTTGGGTCACTGAAGAAATGTCCCAAAGGACACTGTGGGACTCCAGACACATTCTCTAAGTTGCTTTCTAGCCATAAAGTGAGCAATTTGCTCTGCCTTTGCTAATTGTCACCCCCATTAGAGGCTTAGAAAGCAATGTGTCCACTCAATGACACATTGGAGTATATAAAAATTGCAAATCAGAATGAACCTTTTCTTTTTATAAGTAAATTGTGGATATTTTGTGATAATAACAGAGTACATGCTACCAGAGTTAATATATTACAAATTTGCAATATTCTATTATTTAAAATTTTCATATTAGAGTCATTTTTCCTTTCCCATTTTCATTTCTAAAATTGGTATTGCATGATGTTACTTTTTAATTGTTTTTATTCATCTGTGTGTGTGCGTGCATGCGTGCGTGTGTGTGTGTGTGTGTGTGTGTGTGTGTGTGTGCTATAGTGCCTATGTGGAGACAGGAGTACAGTTTAAGGAGCTGATTCTCACCTGCCCCCGTGTGAGAACTGTAGATGTCGTTCAGGTTACCAGGCCCACCTACAAGCATGTCTTCCTTTCTAGCCATCTTCGCCAGTCCTCATGCTCCTTTTTATTTATTTATTTGTTTGTTTGTTTATAAAAATTTCCACTTCCTCCCCTCCTCCCCATACCCTCCCATTCCCCCCAATTCCTCTCCCCCCCACTCTCTGTCCTCCTCCCTCTCCAGTCCTAAGAGCAGTCAGAGTTTCCTGCCCTGTGGGAAGTTCAAATTCCTCCACTCTCCCTCCAGGTCTAGGAAGGTGAGCATTCAAACAGACTAGGATCCCAAAAAGTCAGTACATGCAGACGAAACAAGACCCAGTGTCATTGTCAATGGCTTCTCAGTCGGCCCCCATGTCAGCCACATTCAGAGAATCCGGTTTGATCTCATGCTCATTCAGTCCCAGTCCAGCTGGCCTTGGTGAGCTCTCATTCGATCAGTCCCCTTGTATCAGTGGGTGAATGCACCCCTCGCGGTCCTGACTTCCTTTTTCATGTTCTCCTTCCTTTTGCTCCACATTTGGACCTTGGGGGCTCAGTACAGTGCTCCAATGTGGGTCTCCGTCTCTATCGCCATCCATCGTCGAATGGAGGTTCCTTCTGGTCCTGCCTATCTTGCTCACGTTTTCCCTCCTTCTGCTTCTCATTTGGACCTAGGGAGTTAAGTCCAGTGTTCCAATATGTGTCTCTGTCTCTATCTCCATCCATCGCCAGATGAAGGTTCCCTCCGATCCTGCCTTCCTTGCTCACGCTCTCCCTCCATCTGCTTCTCATTTGGACCTAGGGAGTTAAGTCCAGTGTTCCGATGTGTGTCTCTGTCTCTAGCTCCATCCTTCGCCAGAAGAAGGTTCTATGGTGATATGCAAAATATTCATCAGTATGGTTATGGGCTAAGGCCAGTTCAGGCACCCTCTCCTCTGCTGCCCAGGGAACAATCTGGGGACCTCTCCTTGGGTCTGAGAACCCCTCCAGAATCAAGTCACTTGCAAACCCTAAAATGGCTTCCTTAGTTGAGATATATACTTCCCTGCTCCCATATCCTCCTTCCTCCCCCCATTTTATTCCCCCAAGCCATCCCCAATTCTCCCCCTCTCCCTTCTCCATAACCGTCTCCCCTTACTTCCACCCCCCCCCCCCGTCGTGCACCCACGTTTGCCTGGCAAACTTGTCTACTTCCAATATCCAGGAGGATAACTATATGATTTTCTTCAGGTTCACCTTCTTATTTAGCTTCTCTAGGATCACAAATTATAGGCTCAAAGACCTTTAACTATGGTTAGAATCCACTTATGAGTGAGTACATACCATATTCCTCTTTTTGGGTCTGGGTTACCTCACTCAGTAAAGCATTTTCAATTTCCATCGATTTGCATGCAAAATTCGAGATGTCATTGTTTTTTGCCGCTGAGTAAAACTCTAATGTGTATATGTTCCACACCTTTTTTAACCATTCTTCTATTGAGGGGCACCTAGGTTGTTTCCATGTTCTGGCTATTACAAATAGCGCCGCTATGAACATAATTGAACAAATGCTTTTGTAGTATGATTGGAAATCTCTTGGGTATATTCCCAAGAGTGGAATTGCTGGGTCCTGAGGGAGGTTGACTCCCAGTTTCCTGAGAAACCGCCACACTGATTTCCACAGTGGCTGCACAAGTTTGCATTCCCACCAACAATGGATGAGTGCTCCCCTCACTCCACATCCTCTTCAGCATGAAGTGAAAAGGGAAAAGAAAAAGTAAATATTGCAACTACAAAGTGAAAGGTCTCCACCCATACAGAATTAAAATATGTGCAAGTCTCTGTGCACTGCCTAGGTGAGTGTTTAATACACCTTAGTCCCCAGGGACCTTATGGTCTCTTTAAATCTGCTTTATGGAGTCTTCCCTCACAAGCCTGTTGGGTGTCCAATATTACTGATTTTCTAAGATGAGACCCCGTACAGAATGAAGACAGAGGTCACATCTGTGAATGAAAACTCATGCTCTTAACCAAGTGCGTGCCTTCACTCATCTCTGTGGTCACTTTTAAGTTCAATGGAAGAAAGATATTTTATAATGCAATATGCAGAAGTAGGTTAAACGAAGATGTTTTTTTAAAACAAGGTTTAAAAGGCCCTTCTCTGCAGCAATAAACCATGTTAAAGGTCCAGACATATTAAAGGAAGATTTTTTTTATTAGAAAAAAGCATTAAATGGTCACTGTTTCATGGAGGAGTAACTCTTGGATAAAGGGAAAACATATTTATCTTCCTAAGCACACCAACCTAATGCACATTTGAGCTTTCATGCCAGAGAAACAGGTTTCTTGGATTTGCCAAAAATTTTAAAATAAATAGCAATGTAAAAGACAGGTGACAGAGGTGAGGTGAGAAGGAACATAAGTCAGGAAGATTTTTCTTTAGTTTCGAAACAATTGGTGAGAATCACTTACGCTCCACCTTGTGTCGTAAATAATGCTATCTTCACTGAGCCATCAAAACTACCAGCATTGCTGAGAACTGGCAGAAACTGGAAGAGATTTCCATTATAAAGTCATTAGGTTAGCACTGCCTCAAAATCAAAGAAAACAGTAAAGTAATGCATCAAGGAAAAACCCAAGGTTTTTTTGCTATAATCTTCCATATTTGCAAGGTTTTCCACTTGAGTTTTTACCCAAATTTCCAAGAAGCTGGTGACAATTGAAAGACACAAAGCTTGATCGAAATACCTTCAGCCACTCTTCTTGCTAAATTCTGAGGTTGAGGAAATGGTTTTATTTACATCTAGAGAATGTGTTAAGTGATTAGTAGAAAAGAGGAAGGAAATTATAGAAATTAAATACATAGGAGAACTTTGTCTATAAATATTTCTATAGAATTGTTTAATACAGGTCAGGAATTAAGGTTGTGCCACAATTTAGAATAGGGTTGATTCCCCCAAAGATTACATGTATTGAAGGCTTGGTCTTCAGTCAACATATCAGGGAAGTAAAACTTTTAAAAGGTGGGACCTAGTGAGTAGTGGTTAGGACACTGAGGTGCTGCCCTGTGTAGTTATTAAGGTAGTTATTAGGATAGCTATTGTGCATAGTTATTAGTCACATTCCACAAATGTGAATTCTATTGCATCCGTTGAACTGAATGGCTTCCTGTTTTGGTGTGCCATTCACTGCATGGTCTCACCGTGATGATATCATTATGATCTACCTCATGAGGACCTCACTGGAGGTCACGCGGGTGGTTCTTCCCAGTCTAGAACTTTCTGTTTCTAAAACTGCTCACTAAATAAACTGACTCTGAGGCACGAGCAGCTCCGCCATGCTGAACTATGCTGATCTCAGGCAGGAACTCTCGTAATTATCATAATAACAGCACTGTTAAGGTTTAGACTGGGCAGTAAACAGGTGGTACCCTATTACCCCTACATGGCTCAACTTGTTTTTAAGCAGTGCTTAGCATTTTAAGAAATGCTCCTGGATAGTAAAGAATACAGATTCACAATAGGCCAGGGTACACAGTGCTCTGCGTGGCAGATTTGGCTGTAACTCAGATAAAAAGAGTTTCTGTGCTGCACGCTCATTCTCAGAGTTAAAGTGCTGAGTGCAGCTCCTACCTGGCAGCCCCAGAGCTAGCAGAAATGGTACGTCCACCATTTTGAAATTGGAGAGAGGTGGAGCTAACATCCAGAGCCGGCGCAACCAAGCTGCTTAGCATTTTAAAATTCTTCAAGACAGAAGAGAATTATAGACAATGCAATAGGACAGATTCAGACATAAAAGACCTCTAAATGGGTCATAGTGTTAGATAGACATACATAGGCTTGGAAGAGAGAAGAAAAAGAGTATTAAAAAGTTATAAAGTAAAGTAAATGCTTTAAAAAGGGGGGGGGTAAAGTCTTTAAAGAGACAGAGTACAGATAGCCATAGATTAAAAGAAGTAAAGAGAAATAAGCCACGTAAAAATGGAAAATTCACAGAGAGTCTAGATTATATGTACTATTGTATTTTCTTTGAATTTTTTGACTGTGAAGGAGCAAAATATAGAGAGATATTTCATTGTGTGGTCTGCTAAGCTAAACCAGCATATATGTTCTAAAGGTATCATGACTTACAAATTTGGGTCTAAGGATATGGTGCTTTGGAAAAGAGGTTCTTCTTTTGTTTTCACAGAGGATTAGACACTATGGATTGCATTTAGACCAATATGGTATGATAGACTATGCCCTCCTGAAAGGTTGTCATGACCACCTTCAGAAAATTACTTCATTCAACTGCCGACTGAGGTAAAACTAGCATAAGGATATACCATGAAAGACCTGATTAACAGCATCCCTATTCAGCACGAAGCAGATTGGAGAGAAAAAACTATGCCCATATTCCCAAATATTGTTTATAGGTGTTCTTTTTACATTTAAAGGGGGATATGATATAGATATGAATAATTTACATTGGTATAAATTTTGCCTTAGTGATAGAAATTTAAGGTCAATTTTGTTATATGTATATGTATTTCTGATCTTGATTAAGGTATTGTGATTGTGTAGCTCATTTGAAAATGTAATGTATAATTAGGAAATATAGGCTGTTAATGGATAATCATCAATAATAATCAAACTTGTAGTCATGTTAGCTAGATTTTCTAGAGTTATAGTGATATATTTCAATTAGATAAGCATTCTTCATATCTTTCAAAGACTACAGAATATGGCATTTCAAATGTTTTAATAACTTAGGGCTTTTCATGACAATGAGACACATCTGCTCCTGGCAGCAACAAAACTTGAAGAGGAAGATGGGAATCGAAGAGGCTCCTTATGGAGTTTGCTAGACATTTGTGCAAGAAACTGCTCTTGCCTGGACTGTTGCATACACTGGACACAAAGAACCCACAGAGAGAGGACTGCTAAACTTGCCTAAATGTGAGATGATCCTTCGGGGTTCCTGATTCATGAAAGAGTCTGCGAGACATTCTGCAGGACACAAAAGAAAGTGGCTGAACTGTCTTTAAAATTTCCTGCTTCATGGAAAAGTCTGCAGGATACTATGGGCCTAAAGGCCGAAGATGGATGTCCCAACGGTACAGAAGAACTTTGGGTGACTGTACAAGCAGTGAGATGTCTCTGTCATTTCTAGAGTTTTGAAAATTGCTTGCAATGCACTTCCTATTTACTTAGGTAATATTATATCCTTCTGGAGTCTTTGATGGAGTTGAAGAATAGTTAGTTATTGCTACAGTTTTTCTTTGTTATGATAAAGAATAAAATAGATATAAATATTGTAACTGTAATTCTTGCTTGATAACTGCTTTGTTATATGTAATTTTACCTTGTTAAATTGAAAGCCTTTCTTTTTTTTGTTTAAACAGAAAAAGGGGAAATGGTGTAGGAGGTGCTTCTGTTTGTGTGTTGCTTTCATTGGTTTCATTACCCCCACATACACATTATTTTTTCAAAACAAGAATTCTGAATCTAATCTCTCTTGTTTAGCTTTCTTCCTGACCATTATCTATAACAACTTGTATTCAACATTCTAAACAAAGAAAATCATCCAGAATCCAATTTTTGGGAATGCAGGCATAGTTTTCCATGTTACTTCCTGCTGAATGGGGGCACTGATAATTTTATGAGGACCTAAAGAAAATTTTGAATTATGGTCAAGTTCTGACTGGAATATTCTGTGTGGCTTGATCATCTCAGACAGCAGTCTTCAAATTGTTCTGGATGTAGAATTCAGAGGAAACTCCAACAGAGGTCCTTGAAATGTTGGATCATCTGGGCCATTCACTCCTATTAGATATTCTTCAGGGGGTATTTCTTGATTAAACCTGATTTTTCTTAACCCAGAATGAACCTGTGGAAACAAAAGCAAAATCTCTTCTCCAAAGTAACATATCCTTTGACTTAAATTTTGAAGTCAAGTCACTTTTAAAATACATGTGTTGGATTAATCCAGCAGTATTTATAATCAAATGTCTTTTAGCAGCTGTTTCTCCTTCCTCAGCATTTAAACAATTCACAGACAACACAATAACATACAGTATCTAGACTTTCTGTGTATTTTCGATCTTTATGTGGCTTTATTTAAAACTCTATTTTTTCTTTTAATTTTTAATTATTCGTTTTTTGAGACAGTATTTCTCTGTGTATCTTTCTCTGTCCTGAAACTCACTCTGTAGACAAGGCTGTCCTTGAACTCACAGAGATCTGCCTGCCTCTGCCTTCCAAGTGTTGGGATTAAAGGTGTGTGCCACCACACCCAAGTACTCTCTTTCTTTCTTTTTTATTTTAAGGACTTTAACCTTTTTCTTTTTTCTCCCAAGCATATATATTTTTAAACACATTGTAAGCCATTTAGAGGTTTTCCTTATCTTTGAATCTCTCTTTACTGTATATCTCTTTTTTTCAGATCACATGAGTTTTTAATTTGCTAAACAATATGGCTAGGATTAAAGCCTTGGTTTTGACAGTGGAATACATCTCATTCCTTAGATTTTTGAGAGTCTAGCCTCATGGTAGAGTTTCCGACCTAAACAATGTTTATTTCCATAACTCTATGGAGTTTCAAGGTGCCTGCCACCACCAAGAAGCATGCTATCGGCTACTCATTAACACCATTTAAGTGTTTGGTGGTGAGGCATCTTAAAAGAACTTCAAGGTTTTTGCACCTAAAGCTGAATCAGAAAGTCTTTCTTAAATGAGATGTGCTTGTCTCTAGCAAACAGAGCTAATCCAAGTGGGCTGGTATCTTAAAGGCTATTGGCCAAAGGAACTCCCACAGCAGAGTGGAAACTGTGATTGGTATGCAAAATTCCAATTAAATAATAAAAAATAAATAAAAGATAATGTTATATATATATATATATATACACACACGCACACACAAAGATTATTGTTAGAACAGATAAACCTCAGAGAGCTAAAATTTGAAAGGAAACTGAAAAGCTATAAGTTTACCCCTAATTAAAAAAATAGCTTTATTTTTATATATATATCGTATATTGATATTCTGTTACTGTATGTTACCCTCAAATTATGTAAAAGACTGGTTGGCTTAAAGAGGGGATTTAGTAGATCATCAGGTTAAATGATTCAGGTGGAAAATCTACAGCTGAGAATTAAAATTGTGACATTCTCTCACATGAGGCTACCCAACAGAAAATTCCTGGACACAGAGAAAGCCTGACCTGTGCCCCTAATCTGCTCTATGTGTTATTAATGGCATGATGTCATTGGCCTCTGGAAGGGCATCATTATTATTCATCCTTTACTTAGCACAATCAACTTTTATTGGGTTTAAAAGGTCAGTTGTGATCTCAGCCTCTCCTTGTTGTGATCTCAGCCTTTCCTTGTTCCCCTTCTCTTTTAAAAAAAAAATTTATTGGAAAAATTTACATAAAAACCCCAGTTCCCCTTCCCTCCCTTCCTACCCCTCATCCTCTTCTCTTATCTTGAGTCCACTGACGATGTTTTCTTAGCTCTGCTTTACTCGGAAATTTTCATTCTCTGAAAGATACACTGAATAAGAACGGTAATTACCGGACACAAATGATGATTTACAAATATCAGCCTTTTGTGGTCTATTGATTTATATGATTAAAGCCTTTTCCATGCATATTTATCTACCTGCTTTAAGACATGTCTTCCATCCTTCAGTGTTCACATTAGATTGTTCAGAGTACTTTTCAAAAACAGTCTGGAGGAAGAGGTACTGTTTCCACTTCAGATTTCATTTTCTAGCAGAGGCAAGATAGTTTTCCGCAAGATACGTATACTATTTAGTAAATGAACGCTAATGGATTGTCGCCTAACAAACACTAGGTTCTCAATGTGTTCATAGCTGCAGATAAATATACTGGTTCATGCACCTCTTTGTTACCCAGTCACTAAATCAAAAGAGACAATACTGGAAAGAGTTTTAAATGTTCTCAGCAAAAGAGCCAGCAATCTGATATGAACATTATGACCTCCCATTACTGAAAGATTAAAGTGTCCTATGGACACAGCTAACTATGTGGTCATTATCTTTCACTTCTAACACACTTCCCACACTAGCCATAAGCCAGTGGCTGGACCATTTGGACTACACTCCAGCTCCAGGCTACAAATGCTGTCACTTCTGAAACCTAGTCAGGTAAATCTACTGTAGTCCTGACGAGTGTATATCAAATGTCCATCTAGTCAAAGATTAGCTGCCAGCCCATGCTGAGTGAAGAGTTAGAAAAACCTTTTAGAGGCGGTCTATTGGAGGGAAGTTACACCACTGTAGACATGCACCAGAATGCATATGAGAGCTCTCCCTGTCTCTTGTTGATTTCTCGCCACCATGACATGAAAAGACTCCTTACGCTACATACTGTCACTGTGGTATAGTACACCAGAACCAAAAATCAATGATGCCGTACAAGCACAAATTGACACCTCTGGAACTCTGCGGCAAATTACACCTTTCCTTTCGTTAGGTGTATTATCTCAGTGTTCCATCCCAGTGACAGGTATTTGACTACTCATCTGTTGATTCCAACAGATCTAGTGACTCTCATCGTGACTCTGCTGGCAATCTTCATGTGGGACGTCACTCCTCTGCTCATAGCCCATTTGGGAGTTCATAGAAGACTTCAGAGTGTGTCTCCCTTATCCATGTCTGATTCTGTCATCTTTTTCAAAAAGAGAGCATGTTCTTTATGACAGAAAGTCATCCACAGGCAGAGGTTATTAATAAAAATAGTAACAATAACTGTGTGCTGTCTATATCAAGAGGGAAATGTCTTTATATCCAAGTTCCAGGGTGTTTTAAAATGAACTAACACTAAGACCCTTCCCTTTGGGTTATTCATCACCCTCTTCTTTAGACCAGGCTTACGTGTGATCCTTTGTCACCTCTGTGTTCTCATTCTAGTCCCTAGAGCTCCAAATCTGTCTTTGTTCTTCTCAGCCCCTAGTCAAGTCTTTCCATGCCATTCTACTTCATTCTACCTCAAACTTTCACACACTTCATCCCATTCTTAGAAGTCTTTGCCTTAATGGTGGCTTAGGACTCAGACTCATTCACTTCTTCCACACAATTTTATATTGCAAGCAAGGATTTGCATTCTTCATGAGCTTCACCATCCATATATTTCTTCCTCCGCCAAGAAATATTTGTCTAAGGCTACAGCTGCTCTTTTCATGGCCCCTCTTACTGAGGTTTGCTTCCTATTGGTCATATTGGCCTCCAGATGGAAAAACCTTCACAATTTTTGAAATTATTCATACATGACTTAAAGATTTCACACTAAATCCATCCTTATCATCATGCATAATGACTTGGGAGCACATGTCAGGATTTAATCAACCACCCCTCAGTTTCTAGTTGGCCATTCCCATGGCCACATCCCAAAACTTGCCATCTTCCAGAGCTCCCATCTTTAAGATGCTTTAATATCACTTTCCCAGCCCCTAAACACCTTTATGCTATGCTAGTCTGTCACCCTCTTTTCTCCCAGGAATTCTGATTGATTGTGCATCTTTTCCCATATAACATGGACAGGGCTCTTCTGATGATTCTCATCATTTCTATTCTACTTGTAAACCATTAGGTTTTTATCATTATGTATTCAAACTGGTAAATCCTTTTTTATTGGTATGTATTCACTATACTTAGCACTGAGTTTCATACGGACATCTTCACGCAAGTATATAATATCCTTTGACAGTGTTTCTTTCCATACCCTAAATCTTTCCTTTCTTCCTTCTGTTAGTGCCCTTTGTTCTTCTAGAGTGTTTCCTTGCTTTCATGACATATATAAAGATATGATTTTATGTTTCTCTATAGAATCTAGAATCCATAAACGAAAAGAAAAATCAATACTTGTTTATAGCCTGAAGCTGTAACTACTTGGCTCTAACTGGTAAACTTTGCTACAGAACACCACAAGTTAAAATGTGTACCCTCTTCACCATAGTCTGTCTGCGAGCACCGAACACACCGCTGGAAGCCACTTTATCATTTTTGAAATAAATTAATTCTACAAATATTGGTTGAGTTTGAATGAACAAGTTATTGTTTTGTTTGTTATCTTTCACAGATACTTCTTAGACAGTATTTACCTGGGTTTGGAGCTGAAGAGATGCCATGATATAACCTAGAACAGGAATAGAGAACATCTTTCTCAGTGGCTTTAAGTGTGGGGGACTGTTTTGTAAAGGGGCACAGAATGCAGCTGGACCACTGTGGAGGGCACGGAGGAGAAGGGAAGCAGGGACTTGGAAGTGTTTTCCGATGGTGTCTGGCTGACAGACATTCAGCCTTCTCTGAGTTCCACTGAAGCAGAACCTCTTCAAGGACAACCCACTGCCAGGCTTGATTAGTTCTTCCCACTTTATATTCTCCATGCTAATGACTAACTGTAGCATCAACTCTACTTAAAAGAACTTTTTCTCTCTCCTCTTCTCCCCTCTCTCCTCCTTCTTTTTCTGTTCCTTCTTTTTCTTTTTCCCTCCTTCTTCTGTCCCTCCTCTTCTCCTTTCCTCTCCTTTTCTTCCTTGTTCTATCTTCTTTTCTTTCCTTTTCCTCTCTCTTTTCCTCTTCCTTCTTTCTTCTCTCTCTCTTCTCTTTCTTCCCTTTCCTCTCCCTTCCTTTCCTTCTCTTTCTCCTCTTTCTCTTCCTTTCTCTACTTCTTCTCTTTCTTTCTGTCTCTGTTGTTGAGAGAGAT